>NC_079292.1:83851189-84476189 GCF_023638135.1 Falco biarmicus
TTAGGCAGTCCTGTCAGAGTTACTGCTCTGACTGCATCAGACTATAAACTGCAATTCCAGGCCAAAGATAAACTGATAATAGTAAAATGGAATAAATATATAAGGATAAATGGGAAATTAATAACATTTCTCTTCCTTTATTGGAACAAAATCTCTGGGTGGAAAAAAAGCTTTCCATTTGTGTGGAAATGCAACCTACTGTCCCACCCTTAATGTTCATTGTGGTTTTATGCTTTTCACACCCTTTGGCTGTCCTCTGCTCTATTTGAACTGAAAGCTCCTTGTAGTAATTATTTGTCCACTGCTTTCTCTCACTGCAGTATGAAACTGCAGAGGTGGAGAAGGAAGTATGGTCTTACAACACACAATTAACTGTACTCCTTTGACTCCAGAAACCCAGCCTCTTGACTGCTTTGGTTGAAGCTGGCCTATAGAACATGGTGTGCAGCTGGTTCCTTCCAACACAAAGAAGTAATGACATGGGTACACACTTGCTGTCCAGTGCAGTACTGGAGCTTTATTTTCACTGCTGGATTTACAGAAGCTGTTATCTAATTTCACTCTCTTCGCTCCCCCTAACATCACTGGGACGCAAAAGGAAAGGCTGCCAGTGGAAGAAGTCTGTTTATATGTTTCTGACAGTGAAAAGCAGGCTTCATCATCCCAGCCCTGCTGGCACCAGACAATGGAGATGCAGGGAATGGAAATGAATCTGATGCTCAGGAATGGAGGAAAATGGCTGGCTCAGAGATCTGAAGACCCGGCATCTGTTGTGACACAATTTTTGTTTGCCCTTATAGGACAAATAAGGCAAAGACTAGGCCAGGGAATATGTCCCAGCTCTCATCTGGTCACAAACAGCAGTAATCCAACACATGTGGACTGAGAACGGACCTACTACTACGGATAACTCACCCTTATGGGCAACAAACCTGTCCCTGCAAAACACCTTTGTGAGGGTGTGGAAAGGGCAAGTCCTTGGTCTTGTGTAGAGCTTTGGTTTTCAGGAAAATGATCCACTTGTACTACTGATGAGATGGTTATGAGATGAAAATGTATATGGATTTATCTAAGAGATTTCTCACAGATCCATGAAGTAGAAAATTCACAGCTGGAGGCTTGAAAGTGATTGTTCATCAGGACAGCACAGTGTTGCACGGGGCTGTTAGAGAGGACCCTGCAAGAGACGCAGAACGAAAGTGAGACTGAGAGAAAATGCTGAGATTGTCTCCTGGAGACAAGAAAGAAAAAACATCTGATTTTGAAGGGTGGAGCCCAGAGGAAGTGAAAAAACCCAGCCTCCAAAGGGCAGCTGTTAGAAAACAAAACATCCACCAAATAACTCATCTACCTGGAGATTACACATCTGAGGAATTTTACCATTGTGGAACCCAAACCAGAACCAAACAGACATGATGCCCTGCAGTGGCAGTGGTATCCACCAGCATGAGAAAGGCAGTGCTGAGAGTTTCATGGAAAGATGATCTCCTTCAAGGAGTTTGTAGTAACAGAAAAGTGGATTAAAGATTGGAACTAAGCCAAGTGTTTGGAGTACTGACCTACTGACAGTGAGATCTCGGGTGAGTTTCCTTGCTGGAGAAGTGTCACAGACTAACTCATTGTCTTAACTGCCATAAAAAGGAAAGGGTGAGGCAAAGTTACTAGACCAGATCATAATGTTTTCCCTCATGCAGAAAACTGAGTTTTGTCCAAGTAAACACTGCCAAAATTAAGGTTCTGACTGGGGTTGGCACCGGTGAAGCAGCAAAGGGCTAGGTCCTCGCACCCAGTGACACCAGCACTTGGCAGAATGGGTGCAAGGTGGCTAAAGCCAGTAAAGCCAAGATGGACTGTATGCTTTTCTGAATGAGCAACTCTGTGGACAGCACAGGTAAATAATCCTTGGTCTGAGCAGCTGGAGGAAGCAGAGAGTGAGATACAAACATTAACCCTACTTTTCACAGGTACATGCCTTTACAAGGTGCGGGGCAGGGAAAAGTAGACCCTTTTGAGTTTAGTGCCATATAGATGACGATAAGAAGAAAATCCATGCAGGAAGAACGCTCCTGAGATCTGGTGCAGGAACTCCGGGTGCTGGAACACCAAGCAAGCTGAATTATTCTGTTTTTAAATTAATTTAAATTAAATTAAAAAATTCTGTTTTTAAAACAGAAGGAAGCTCACTTGGTGCCATTGAGTACAGAGCCATCTTCCCAAATCCATCCAGAGCCTGTGCTGTTCCTCAGTCCAACCCAGAAACATCTTGTTTGAATACTCTTGAACAGGTCCTAGAAATGGTGATGAATTGAAAAGTCATTAATGGAAGTCTGCCTGAAAATGGAAGTAAGGATAAGTAAAGAGAACAGAGAGCAATATACATCCCTTTGCTAGACTATTCCTTAAGTGACTGACAACACTGCTTCTCCACCTTTTCTAATCAGGAAGATCAGCTTTAAAGATCATGCCTAGAATAAAAGATGTGTACACTGGCAAGGAAGCAAGCGTGCTTTCAAGGGTCCTGGGCAGGTTCTTCAAAGGACATTTCTCAGGGCAATATATGTGAACCAACTGCACCCAAGGCTCCTGGAGTTTCTTACACAGAGCTTTATGTAGGAATATTAATGTTCTACCATACAGCTAGGTAGCAAGCTAATACAAAGTATTAAGAATTAAAGGTGAAATCAGGTTGGGGCAGGAAGAGCAGGTGCTGGCAGATCTGTGTAAAAGAGCCCAGGACCAAAGCTCATTAAATTTTATACAGACTTTCCTCCTACATGTTTTCAATGTTCATTTCCTTTCATCTAACCTTTAACTTGTTTACTGTTAGAAACTCAGCCCTGAAGTAAATCCTCCCTCCCACCCACCCCCACCCCCCAAAAAAAAAAAAGAAAAAAAGACAGACGAGATGAACGTTAGTCCACATTTGCAATGAAACCTAACAACAGCAACCTCTCAGTGGTATGGCTGGCCTCCATCCTTATCTCCTGCTGCCATAAACAAAGCTTCAGCACAGGTATCTTCACGCAGAAGCTTTAACAAAGCTGCCTTGGTAAAGTGGTGGGAATAGGAGCAGCTTGAGGAATGTTTGAGTGCTGCTGGTGGTTTGGAGTTGACTATGTTTCCCTGGCACAGGGAGGATGAACAGTCACAGCCTTTGCAGCATAGGGCCTGGATAGCTAGAAAAGTCTTGCTTACGTGGGGAAGTCTGAGCGGGGATAATAGGTAACGGTCTAGTAGCAGAGACAGTAGTAAAAAAGCAGCTGGACCAGGGAGGTTTTCTTCACGCAGAGAAATGGGTAATCTTGGGAAGATGGATATTTCCCAAGGAATCAGGATTTGCCTAAGCAAGCATGAGAGCAAGAACAGTTCCAACTGAGCAGAGACCTGGTTTTGTAAGCCCCCACAGAACATACAATGCAACTTCTGTCCAGGCACTGGAAGCTGTCCACGTTCATTGGACCTGAGCTAATAAGACCTGGCTTGCACAAAACCAGATCGACTACTTCTGCTCTACTTAGGCAGATGTGCCTCAGCTCCCTAGTGATCAGCTCTACCCATTTCTTTAGTGGTCATACATGTCCCTGCTCCTGATGAGCACCTGCTGCAAAATGAGCAGTGGAACAGATAGTTTCTGATTTCACCAGCACAACCGGGGTTTTTTGGCCAAGAGAGGAAGTAAGCATTGAAAACAGACCGAGGAAGAAATATCCATGCAATAACACAGGGAATGGCAAGGGTCACTGAGCCGGAGGAGCTGGAGCGGTGCAGGGAGCAGAGGTATCGCTTTTGCATAGGAAGCATGTCTGGAGAGTGGGTACTTGCTGGCTTGTACAGCGACTGCACAGTGCACAGTCTTTTCCTGTAATCATTCATATCTGCTTTATTGGGTATAGGAGGGGAGGTGGAGAGTGGGAGTGGAGAAGGCTGTCTCCTAACATCCTTCATAGGATGATTCTGCTTAGCTGACAGTGACCCTCACCTCTCCCCTCCCTTTGTTTCTTTGCCTGCTGGGAACTTCTAAGGTGTATACTGAAACTGGAAATGCACAGTAACGTTGCAGGCATAAATCCTTCCTCTTCTTTAAAGCCAAAATATTGCCAGTGACAGCACTGCTTGGGTGTCAGTCACTGAGGTATCTGCAAGGAAATGGAAGATGCTCAAAGAATAAGAAAGTCGTTACCATTTCCAAGGCATCGTTGACCACCAGGAGATGAGCTCCCTGTGCCCGGCAGGATTCCCGGCTGGAATGCCAGTCCTTCCTCTCCCTGGAGAAGGAGTAGCAGCTCCCTCTGTAGGCCACCCACTGCTCAGGGCAGCGTGGATGGGAGTGACCTGTAAAGGAAACAAAATACCAGCTTTTCCCTACCATTAACCAACAGGAAGACACTTGTCAACAAGGACCTGATGAAAAGCAACTCTTCTGGGTAGTTGCAATGCAGAAAACACAAGTCAGAATAAACATCTAAAAATAACAATGCATGAACACTGAACTTCAGAGCCTCTGTGCAATTTCCAAATCTTCATACAAGAGTCACATGCACTCTGACGCTGGGGCTGCCCCTCACCCACCCACTCCATTTCCTCTGAACTACTCAGATACCTGAGAACTAAAATTGTCTGTCTGAAAGCAGACAAGGCTCTGGGTGTGCAAAAAATAAAGGGAAAAAGTACATCATCCTGCGGGTGCAGCGTGATTGTGTCACACATCAGTTGAATGGATTATAACAGCGAACAGTACGTTTTCTCATGTGGTCTAGCACTTTCTGCATGCATGCAAAAGTGTTATAGATTTTGCAGATTTGTTCTACTGTTTACCACTATAATTGCAGCAGACAAGTGTACAAAAACCTTTTAATATGTATCACTGTTCTTTGCCACAGGATCTGAAATAGGCTGCCTGGGGTTTGCACAAGGAATATATTCTTCACAATATTCTTCACAATATTCTGGAAAGGCAGTGGGTACTTAATGCTGGTGGAAACCTAGAATAGCTTTTGGTTTAGCCCCATATAATGGCATTCAGGATCTGAGCTCCTGTACTTAGACGAGTATCCAGTCCTTTGCTGTTGGCTGCTCATCCTCAGCACCCCTTTGTGCACTTACTCATCTTCCAAATCAAAGCAATCGCTAGGGAGATGCTCAATATCCCAAAGGCTATAGCCAAGCCTGGCACAACTGCTGGCCACAGACAGGGAGCTGTAAAAGAGAAAAGAAACCATAGTGAACAGGAGCCACCTGAAAACTGACAGTGCTTTTACATAGTTTGTTTGTGTCCTGGGCATTTCCACAGGGAACTGAAGTATTTCGAGCATCTCTGTCTGGGCATATTCCGTACATTGCTGCCATCGCTGTCCCTGCCCAGCCTCCCCAGAGCCTCACCATGTCCCTACCCACCAGCCCAGGGCCCTGTTTCAGCTGGGCTTGGGGCCATCAGTCCCTGTCTCAGCTTCCCAGGTGTACCTGTCTCCAGGTCAGCCATATCTCTGCCCCTGCCTGGCCACAGAGCCAGCTCATCCAGCCTCTGCAGTGGCTGACCCCAGGAGGGGACTCACCCACCTCAAGTCAGCCGGAGCTCCCCCAGGCACCATGTGGCACCTTGTACTGGCAGGAGCCTCCCAGCAAACCTGCACCTGCCTCAGCACTGAAGTGCAGGGCAAAAAAGCTGAGCTGCATCGCCACAGCCACGAGCTTCCAGCTTAAATGCAAAAAGGAACCCAAGGCCTTTCCCCCAGCTCTCTCAGCAACCACTAGCGATATGTTTCTCAGCAATCTGTTCACAAACTTAAACACATGGTTATTTTACATCTTCCCGGGACACTCCCAAGTCAGTCCTCCATTCTCATCTGCCTCTACCATAGTGGGGTGGCAGGATGGGAAGGCCAGCCTTGAATCTCTGCTGCAGTGAACACAAGTGCACTGAAATTCAACAGACGTTAAAACCAACAACAACAACAAAAGGCACTGTGGTATAATAATTTCAAAATGGGAAACTACAGGGAAATGAGGAAATTTGTCAGAGACAATTTAAAAGGGATGGCTAAAAGAATAAAATATTGGTAAGCGGTAAGGGAGAATTTTTTTAACATTTCTTGGTGGAGGCTGAAAACAAACGTACATCATGTATCAAGATTATTGTGGGAAGGGCAAAGAAAGTCAGTGCTAAAACAGAAGGGAAAGGGACTTCACTTAAAAGCAAGAATGCATCCTTTAAGCATTGGAAGCTTTGTCCAAATACAGAAAGCAGATCAGATCAATAAATTAATAAAAATTAATCTATTTTGATCTTAGACCAGTTTGCAGGCTCACCAGTCTTAACACTGGTTTCTGGTTTATAGCAACATATTTAGACCTGCGGTTTTGCCTAAAAGAAGTTTCTAAGGTAACAAGCGAGAGGCATGAGAGTTTCATTGTAAGCATTATTCTTCTCAAAGAAAGACCTTCCCTAAGGTAAAGGTTTTGCTGTGTTTCCTGAAGCTTGCAGGATCTTCCAGCTGCCCCACTTGTAGTTAAAAAATAGCAACATTTTATTATTTAAGTATTTAATCGTAATTAAAGAACAAAACTCCATCTCTTTTCAGCTACAAAATACAGAAAGACTTTTCAGGTACAATCTACTCAGCCTTGTGCTAGAGGACGATGGGAGAACTGAAGGACTTGAACAGGGTAGTTGGTTTCTCTGCCTGCTCTCTGTTCCTCTTGCAAGTCAGCCTTGTACCCCCGGTGACCTGCATTTTGCCATCAAATTAAGCCTCAAGGGAACGGAGTCAGCCCAAGATTAAGGGGTAGGGTGGAGCTTCTTCTCTGCAAATTACAACTGAAAACTAAGTAAAAGATGGTAACTATCTGTTGAAACATAATTCTGTGTTCTGAGACCACATGTCTGAGGATTTGCTCTTGTTTTCCTTCCTTTATTGCCTCTCAAAGAAGCCATCTCCTGCATTTTCCAGATCACTGTTCCTGATTTTAGGGAAAATTACTTTCAGGACAAGGTGGCTGGAATGACAGTCAGTGAAACGGTTAATACTTAAATGTCAGCACTGGGCACCGGAACTGGTGCCTCCTGGCAATGAACAGAGCAGCTCACCCTCTATTGTTTCAAACCAACGGCAGAAAAAAAGGAACTGACTCAACTCGGCATCAAAACAAAATCTCAGGGCACTTCCACAACCAGAGCAGTGGGAGAGTTCACTTAAGTTCTTAAAAATGAAAAATTATGCCATTAGATAATCTTGGGAGGAAAAAGAAAGTAAGGAAGTCATAATGAAGTGTTCGAGGTGAATTTAAGTCTCACTTGAACTGCAGTGATCAGTGGAATCCAGGGAAAGTGGAATAAAAAATTCTGTAAATTAAGATTTTAACCCTTGCAAAAAGGAGTCGCTGCAGTTCCCCCTTTTTAAAACAGGTTCAAGGGTTTGTGCTTGATCCTTAGCTCCTGGACCACATCTGAAACTCTGAGCTTCCCAGGTGTACCTGTCTCCAGGTCAGCCATATCTCTGCCCCTGCCTGGCCACAGAGCCAGCTCATCCAGCCTCTGCAGTGGCTGACCCCAGGAGGGGACTCACCCACCTCAAGTCAGCCGGAGCTCCCCCAGGCACCATGTGGCACCTTGTACTGGCAGGAGCCTCCCAGCAAACCTGCACCTGCCTCAGCAGAGGATAGGATGTAGAAGAGGACGGGATGGGAGAAGTACCTGAGATGAGTTTGAAACAGAGGAGAAACATCTGAATGAAGCGTCAATAAATATGTCCATGAGTTATCTGAGAAACTGTGCCAAGAATCTCCCCAAGGGAAGGGAGAAGTGAAGCAATGGACATATAACATAAATATCCGATGTTATAACTTTCTAGTATACAAAACACCCCTTTAGGTCTCTCAGTGCTCTGGAGAAATGCCTGTGATACACTGCATTCATCTGCAAGAAACATGACCCAGTATTCCTATGTTTGGGAGTTCAGATTCAGTTCAAAAACTGAAAGTTGTTAACATTTTATAATTCACGTCTTCTAGGGCAATCTGAAGAATGTCATTGTGCTGTCCCAATTAACTCCCCTCAGCTCCTGCCTACGTCAGTATGGGAGCAGCATGACCACCTACAGCCAGAGAGGAGGATTTGAAAAATGAGGATCCTGTCCTTGGCTATGGCACAGACCTGATTATCACTGTTACTGCAAGCGCGCCACACAGGTTAACGCTGTCTTAACTGACTGCTGGACTGACATTTTGGTAGTGTGGCATATCTAAGGCTCTCTGGAAACCAAACAGAAGAAAGCCAGGGCAACTTTTCGGTTTTGAGGAGTCCATGAGAGCCAAAACCAGTTGGTTTGACCAGAGGATGGATCTATACACCTGTGATATACCTGTGATACTGCATCGCAGGGATGACTTAGTAGCAAGCATGTGCATTTGAAAACAGAGATGAATACCTGAAAGCACATCTCTCAAAAGTGATAGAGCCAGGGACAGAGCTGGAAATAAAGATCTCCTAAAGAAAGTACTTAAATTGCACTTAGGGACTCCTTGTACTGCAGAAGAGAACTGGGAAATAATCAAGTAATAAGCACAGAAAGTGTGTTCAAAGATCAGCTTCCTTATTTTAGGCCCTCTGACTTTAGCTCAAAAAGTTGAGGGTACATAAAGGAATTTAGAGGGGAGGAATATTAAAGAGAAAACTGCAAACATCTCAAGAGGGCATTAGGTAATCTCCACCCGCAACAGGGCAGGAGTGAACACAAATAACTGGGAATGAGGGGATGTTCCTGTGTTTTCTGATGCAACAGAAAACATCATTTCTGATGAAAACACACGCAAAAGGAAGACTGCCATCCAAGAAGATGGGAGTGTGATTACCAGATAGGATCTTGAGGATTTCTGTGCTGGCTGTGTTTCCATAATGCAGCAAGTGAGCAGGCAGCAGTAATAACCACAGATATGTGCAATTCAGGGCATAGAAATCTCGTATCCCACAGCGAGAGCCCCTGTTGTTGTAACAGCTTGGGGAAAAAGCTACAGTCAACCATTAGTGTTGCAGCCAATGCAACACAACTTGCCTAAAGCACACGAGCATCTAGACGAAAAGCTATCAGCTCACGGGAAGCAGACGTGTACAAAGAATGATCGCCAATGCAAAAGCTCAGTCCTCTAAGGCGGTATTTCTCAACTAGGCAGCCAGAGAAGTTTTTCGGTGTGAGATTTGCAAGGCCTGAAAAGGGGGAATGGAGTGGAAATACGGAAAGAGGAAAAATTAAGGAAAGTGCTAAGAAAATCAGTCTGATTGTAAAATGCCCTGGAAAATTGTCTCAAGGCAAGAGCTGAAAATTTTCTCACTGGGAGGTATGTAAAATTAGAATGGAGAAAACACGGGAAAAAATGTATCACAAAAGAATCCTGCAGAGCCCCACGGGAGAGAGACTGGATGATTTCATATGCCTCTTCTGTCTCTGATCTCTGATTAGCATACGCCTCTAATTTATCTGTACTCACATCTCGCCTACCCTTCAAAGAATATTGCTGACAGTCGCTTATTGCTGACAAGCAGACAACTTTAAAACTGCAGCCCTCTTTTGGAGTAAAGGATGCCTGGGTTGAATGCCCAGTAGACACCAAAAGGGCTCTGATGGAGAGAGGGAGGGGAACAATGCTGGATCTCTGACCATCAGCTTTTATCACATTAAAATACGATAATTTCAGAACCAAAGCAACAGCACCGTGAGCTGGCACTCACAATCAGTGGCCAGCTCAGAGTTTTTCTTAGATCTTTCGCTCAAAATAAAATCTTTTGTTGACCTACCTCATCCAGCTTTCTTACCTCTCTTTTCTTTTGCAGCTTTGGCCCTCGTCAGAGAAGTCTGAGAGAATTTAACAGAAGTATAAATTATTTCTTCGCTCTCTTCGGCTGCAGAAGTTTCTGATCTGCTTCCCTCCATGCCAAAGCAAAGAGTGCGTATGACAAGATGTTTCGATCAAGCTGTTGAGCAACAGGGCTCAATGACTCTGAAACAGGAAACCTGAGGCTACATTGAGAAGACAAAAATGGTGAAGTTGCAACCTCTATCTCCAGCTGCTCAGAGTAACCAAATTCACGACAGAATGGAGAGCAGTAGAAGTGCAACAACTTCCATTTCCTAACCTAACAGTCATTAGTGGAAAAGGTGATTAGTTAAAGAGTTCATGGGTATTCTAATTGTTACCAATGCAAGAGGCTATGATTACACACAGTAATTGTGAGAATGTGTGCCACTCTGAAGAGACAGAAGTGGGTGGATAGCGAGAACACAAGGTGAAAAGGTGAATAGCAAGAATACAAGGTGAAAAGTGGGATAAGCGATGGCTACGGCAAACTGGCAGCCCAACTGCTGTCAAAAGGGAAGGAGAGGTGGACAAGCACAGGTTTGAGAAGGAAACCCTGTGATCTTCGGACACTTGTACCAGGAACTCTGCCCACATCCAACACCCAGTGTGAATGTGCTTGTGACAGGCAGGCACTGAGAGCTGGCATCCCTCAAGACCCTCTGAGTCAACATCTCAATAGCATCAGTACAAGAGAGGCATGGACATACTGCAGACAGCCTAGCAACAGGCCACAAAGATGATAACAGGACTGGAGCATTTCTCCTATGAGGAAAGGCTGAGAGAGCTGGGACTGTTTGGCCTGGATAAGAGACATCTTGGGGACGATCTTATTAATGTATATAAATACCTGAAGGGAGGATACAAGAAGAGCCAGGCTCTGTTTTCAGTGGTGCCCGGTGACAGGACCAGAGGCAATGGGCACAAACTGAAAGACAGGATGTTCAGAGGGAACACTTTTTAACTGTGAAAGTGACTGAACACTGGCACAGGTTGGCCAGAGTTTGTGGTATCTCCCTCCATGGAGAGTCATCTGGACACGGTCCTGGGCAACTGGCTGTAGATGGCCCAGCTTGAGCATGGGGTTGGACTGGATGACCTTGAGAGGTCCCTTCCAAACGCAGTCATTCTGTGACTCTGTGGTCAGCAATAACAGGAAAGGATAGTTTTCTTCTGAAGTAGTGAAGACTGACCATTGGGGACAATAGTTCAGGTTATGGCAGGGGAGATTTAATTGGGTATTAGGAAAAATTTCTTCACCAAAAGGGTTGCCAAGCATTGGAACAGGCTGCTCAGGGAAGTGGCTGAGCCACCATCCCTGGAGGTATCTAAAAGATGTCTAGATATGGAATGTAGGGACATGGTTTAGTGGTAGACTTGGCAGTGCTAGGTTAATGGTTGGACTCAGTGATCTCAATGGCATTTTCCAACCTAAATGATTCTACAATTCTATAGTGGAGACTACTAATGCTTCCAGCATCCTGAGAAACCTCTTAGCTGCATGGCTGGCTGATCTCTGTTTCAAGCCAGATTCTGATCCCTTCCACTTCATGCTCAGATTGGGGATGTGTCCTGGTTTCAGGTGGGATAGTTGATTTTCTTCTTAGTAGCTGGTGCAGCGCTCTGTTTTGGATTTGGTGTGAGGTTGATAGGACGCTGATGTTTTTAGTTGTTGCTGGGGAATGTTTATATTAAATCAAGGACTTTTCGGTTTCTTGGGCCCTGCCAGCGAGAGAGCTGGAAGGGCACAGGAAACTGGGAGGGGACACAGCCAGGACAGGTGACCCAAGCTAGCCAAAGAGGTATTCCATACCACATGATGTCATGCTGAGTATATAAACTGGGGGAAGAAGAACGAAGGTGGGGGACATTTTGCATTATGGCATTTGTCTTCGTGAGTAACCATTACATGTGACGGAGCCCGGCTTTCCTGGGGATGGCTGAACACCTGCCTGCCCATGGGAAGCAGTGAATGAATTCCTTGCTTTGCTTTGTTTGCGTGCTCAGATTTTGCTTTACCTAAGCAAAGCTGTTCTTATCTCAACCCTTGAAGTTTACGTTCCTTTCCAGTTCTCTCCCCATCCATCTGGGTGAGCAGGAGTGAGCAAGTGACTGTGTGGTACCTGGTTGCTGACTGGGGTTAAACCACGACAGGATGTTTGCCAGGCCTGGGGTGTACATCTTCACCACTGGTACAGTTCATTTACAAGAACTGTTCGGGCATCCTCAGCAAAGTAGTTTGCCATGGTTTCCAGTTCTAGGACAGAGATGATTGCTCCCCGTCCTGGTGATATGCTGTAAATTTGAGAATGATTGCCTGGGAGGATGGTTAGTTTCATAGAGTGTTGTGGCCAATGTGTTCCAATGCACGTGTCTGAGAAGGCATGGACTGGTTATTTTTGCAAATTCCTTCATCACACACTTGCCCCTAAGGGTGGTGTATTGCACCCACAAGATTCCTTCCAATCCTGGGTAGGGCCTGTAGATAGCAAGACAGGGAGTCTGTACTTGAAAGGAAGGAGAAGGCAGAAGACAGCAGAGCAACACAAGAGAAGGAAAGTCTCTCCTGAATGTTTTGGATGGATATTGGAGAAGTCTAAAGAGAGCTGTCAGGCTCAGAGAGGGAGAATTTGCTATAGTCATGAGGGGAGTTTAGTTGGGAATGTAATCTGTGTGGCTGGAAAGAAACCAATGAGGTTCAGACACAGCTTAAGTGCCCAGACCAAGGGGAAAAGGCTGTGGCCAAAGGCACTGCAGGCTGCAGCCAAAGGCACTGCAGGCTGCCTGCAAGGCCAGAGTGATCACAAAGACGGCATTATTTGAGAACAAGTGGAGCAGTGAAGGCTGGCAGGGAAGAATTAAAAGCTCTGTTTTGATGTGTTTTGCCATTTTCTCTCAAATATCAGCAATAAGTTCAGTTCTCAGTTGGAACAGGAAACAGAAAGGAAGCGATTGCACCGTAGGAGGTATGCAGGGAACACACGGTTAACAGCTAAGTGTGAACATAAACAAATGTGAGTTCTGCAGCTGAGATGCTTGTGCTATACTTGCAGTGGAATCAGCAGTAGGACACAAATAACAGCAGGACTAAATCAATCAGTTTTCCAGGAGCCGACAATGCTCCTTCCCAGTTCTTCACTAGTGAAGCAGCACACCATAGGGAAGCCTCTCAAACTCCTCTCAAACAAGTGGCTTCTCCAGCATGTCGGCAAGTTTGCCAAGACCAGCATTTCTTTCTTAACTAAAGATGCAAGTGCCTCAGATCTCCGGCAAAGAATGTCCGTCCCTTCCAGTAACAGAGCCCTGGAAAGCAGACTCTCTTACCATCATGGTGGGGGCATGACTTAAGAAATAGGCCAGTCTCAAATCATTTATACCTTTATTAATCATAACCAAGACGCTCACGTTCACCAACCTAGTGCATAATCAGCTGGACTAGTGAATAATCAGAATTCCTCTGAGCGGCAAAACTTGCAGGAGGTGGAAGAGACACTTCCATTCCGAAGTGTAACAAAACAGCCGCGTCAGGCAGGGCCAAACCAGACGGACCAAGGCCCCAGAGCAGCGTTATGAACAGCGGGCTCCCTGGCCCGTGTAACCGTAAGTCACTCTGGAGGTACACGGGGGGCGCGGCAAAGCCCAGTGACAGCGGTGGCCTGCTGCCACCTTCAGCCGCGGGGCGAGGGGAAGGCCAGGCGAGCCTGGGGGGGTCTTCCACCTTTACTGAGGCGGTCACCCGCCTGCAGGTGACCCGACCCTGTGTGAGGGGCAGCGGTTCGGCCTCCAGGTGGAAAAGTCACGCAGCGCGTGCACGAAGCGCCTTTCGGCCCGGCCCGGCGGCGGCGGCGGCGCCTCAGGCGGGCGGGCGGGCGGAGGAGAGGCGGGGCGGGGGGTGGGGCGCGCTTCTCCGCCATTGGGCGAGCGGCTCCCGCCTCGAGCCGCGCTCCGGGCTCTCGGCCGGGGGGGGGATCAGGCGGCGGGCGCTACGGGACGCCTGTCTGCTGGCCCTCATCGTTCTATTGGAGAAGAGAGGGGAGGCGGGACCTTCACGCCTTTGCTCACCTGCCATTGGGTGAAGAAGAGGCAGGAGGCGGGCTCCGGAGCCGCTCCCTTTATAGGCTGGGGCGGGCTTTAGCAGCCGCCTCTTTGGATCGCCGCTCTTCATTCGCTGAGGAATCGCTAGTGGGCGGGGAAATCCCGGTGGCTCCCGGTCTCCCATTGGCAGAGGGCGCCAGTTCCGCCTCGCTCTTCCTGCTTCCGGTTCACGGGGCGGGCGAGGGGTGCCGGCCGGTGCCGCAGAGGAGGCCGGTGCCGTCCGGTGCTGTCCGCGCCTGCGGTCCCCGGGCCGCCCCGCCACCGCCGGGCACGCAGCATGTGATGCCCGTGAGCCCCGGATCGCTCTTCCATAGAAGCGGACGAACCTGTGCCCGTGCCCGTGCGCGGTGGGGGGAGGCCGGGCGGGGCGGTGGCGGCAGCAGGTGGGTGCGGCGGCGGCGAAGTGGGGGTGACGGGGGAGGTGGCGCTCCGGCGAGAAGCGGAGAGCGGGTGGCGGGGACGCGGCGTGGGACCGAGGCCCCCGGGGCCGCCGCGGGTGGGAAACCGGGCCCCGTCCCCGCGCTGGGCAGCGGCTCAGGCAGCGGCAGCCTTCCGCCGGGGCGGCGACCGGCCGAGGGGACGGTGAACAGAGTGGCCGCATCGCCTTTCGCTTCAGCGTGTCTGCGAGCGAAGGGTTTGGCAGGGAGCTGCCCGGAGCAGCTGTGGCTAGCGCTAGGGGCAGGGTTCTGCTTTTGGTCTTGTGAGAGACGAATCACGAGTTCTTGTGTCACAGGCTTCCTCGTTTCAGCGTTTTCTAACCTTGTCGTATTTGTATCTGACCTCCGTGGCCATCAGAGAGCTGGCTTGGCACTTGAAGCTGTCACGATGGACCCCGGGCGGGGGGGCGGTAATCGGTTCAGCAACACAGGCTGTTCCTCTAGCAGGCTCTGCCTAGCTGCAGCCAGGCAGACACTTAGGTAGTTGTGGGTCTGTTGGTTGCCGTCCACCAGCATCTAGAGCTTTACTGAAATCTGCAACGGGAGAAGCAGAGGGGAATCTGTTGTGCCACTGTGGTTGGCTGGTGCAGTCATTGAATGTTTCATATGTGCTTTCAGCATGAACCTGAAAGCCAAATCTTCTGGATTTTGTTACTACCTTCGTTACTGCCTCTTCGGCTGGATAGGACGTGTCAGTTTCCTCCTTCCCCTGTGGAAACAGAAGAAAACTGTTCTGTGAAGTTGCAGTTTAGCATTATTAAACACTTTAAGGTTCTCAGCGAAAGTAGTACCAGAAAAATAACATAATTATGATTATTAAGGCACTCGAAAAAACACTGCCTGACTAATCACAGTGGCTATTCCCTACAAGCTTTTCACACAAGAGCTGCAAAGAGGATTGATTAGTGGCCTGGTAAATAATTTTCTGCTGGCTGGCTTCTCAGTGCAATGCAATAACAAACAGTGGCTTGTAATTAAAACTTACTCCAGCATTCAGCCTGCTGGGCTCTGCTCTGATTGAATCGATGCTAATTAATGTGCTCAGCAGCAAAACTTTTAGTGGTCCTGAGGCAAAATTCAGAAAAGAATCCCAGATCATCCCAACGAATTGGCTTTGACTGTGCAAGAGATTCAGATTTAGTGACCTTGGGAACTGTGTTTTTGACTTCTTTTTCTAGTCAGGACTGAGGAAGTGGCCAATCATTGACTTGGTGACCCTGGAGTTAGTTTGCAGTTAACCCTCTGTGTTCTCTGTGGTGTGTGCCCAGGATGTCATCACCTTGCTGTACCTCTGCTGTGCTGATAGTCTTTGTGGCCTTTGCTGTCAGCGTGGGGGCTGAACAGTTGAAAGAGAGGAGCTGTGATGTGATTGGTGATGAAAGCAGTGAGTCGCAAACAGAAAAAGCCCTGCTGAAGAAGCTGGAGCCCCTGAGCCAAATGAGGTACTGTACAACACCTTGCAGGCCTTGGGGCCGCACAGCGCTACCCATGTGCCAAGGGGAGGGGAAGATCTGGGGCCAGACTGCAGAATGGGCTCCCCTGTTAGTAGGGGCTGTGACTGGCTTCCAGGTCTCAAGTGTCTGCTGCTCTGAGTCTTGTTCTCTGTAATCCTATGGGCTGTCTGTTCTGTCCTCTCCCTGCTGCAGGTTTAACGTGACTGTGGAGAAAGGGAAAACGGAAAACTATGTCTACAGTTTCAGGGTATGCAGGGAGGTCAACAGCACCTTGCACGATTTTGGTGGCTTGGTACAAACAGATAGACAGAATGGAAAGACCACAGTGATAGGAAGAATCAATGAAACCCAGGTCTTCAATGGAAGTAAGATTCCACTCAATGCTTTCTTGCTCAGCATCTGCCTTTTGCCTCCTGATCTGGATTTGCAGCCTGTATTGTTTCTCTCTTGGTAGGTGACTGGATCATGCTGATTTATAAAGGAGGTGATTCATATGGCAGGCACTGCAGTGGTGAAAAGAGAAGAGCTGTGATAATGATTTCTTGCAAGCGGGGTGTTACAGCGGTGAGTGACACGAGGTGGGAGAGGAGCAAAAGGCTGCCAGACAAACAGCTGTTTATAAGCAGAAGGGCTTTGAGGAGGCAGTAGGGGTTTCTCCTGTCCTTCAGTGTCTGTTGCCTAGCCGCACCAACAGTGATAAAACCATCTTCTGGTGAAGTTCAGCATTCCCGGGCATATTTTCACATGACTTAACTTTTCCCAAATTGCAGAGTTCATTCAGCATTATTTCAGAAGAGCGGGAAAAAGAACAGGACTGTTTCTACCTCTTTGAGATGGACAGCAGTGTGGCTTGTCCAGCGGAGGATTCCCACCTCAGTGTTGGCTCCATTCTACTGATCACGTGAGTCATTGAAAGAGCTGTTGGTGTCTGGGCCATAATCTCCAGTGTTACTTACTTAGAAACATAGCAAATGCTATACTAGAGTAAATAATTGTAGTATACCTATCCACAGCCGCTGTTAGATGTTACTATGTCTCTGAGCTTTTTGGACAAAAGCTCTTGCTCAAGGCATGATGCTGCAGAGCTGCTCTGTTCTCTGTAGACATCCTCCTTCATAGTTTACAGGCAAGTGCACTGAAGCATGGAAAACCTACAGTTTTAGGAAGTCACAACAGCTCTTTGCCAGAGCTGGGAATTCAGACCGGGAGTCTTGACTCATTTTCTGTGCTTGTGCTTAGAGGCATTGCTTCCTGTAATGCTGCTGAAAAGATTTATATTTATTTATATTAGCAGATCAATACTTTTTTGATTTTTGAAAAAGGGGATGTTTTCTGGTCTGGTCTCTGTTTATAGCTGTGTTCTTGAGTGATGCTCCGATATCAATTTAAGGCAGCTAGCTGCCTTGGGAGAGTTTGTCTGTAGGATTTCCTCAGCTTTGATTTTTAATTCTGCCCTCCAGGTTTGCTTCACTGATTGCAGTCTACATCATTGGTGGGTTCCTCTACCAGCGCCTTGTAGTGGGAGCAAAGGGCATGGAACAGTTTCCTCACTTTGCCTTCTGGCAAGATCTGGGCAATTTGGTGGCGGTGAGTGAAAATCCCTATATATCCCCAGCCTGGCCCATATGTCAGGACACATGAAAATGCCATCTGCCTTGTCTTCATGGATTAGGTCTCTTGGGTAGACTTACCACCAGGGTAGTGTATCCTGAGGCAGAAGAAGAGGTTATCAGTTTTATTTCTCGAGTACTCTTTTTGAATCCTTGCTGACACTGATTTCCTACTGATATCCTGCAACAGTTACATAACAGACTAGAACACGTGCTCGTTAGTAGTTAACACTTCCCATAGGAATGTTAAGCTGGGAACTCCAATATGTTTGACTCCCTGAAACCCCTCCTTGGTCATTGTAGCCAGTGCAATCTATCCTCCGTGCTTGTCTCAGCCTGATGTTGCTGCGTATTGTTGATCAGTATGTCCAGAGCTTTCAAGAGAGAGCAGTATGTTTTTATGTGTGCTTCTCATGCCAAGACAAGTTTTGGGGACCTGTCCCAGATAGCACAGGGATAGGCATAATCCCTGAGCAAAAGAGAAATCACAGAAGCTGCTTTGCTTTGGGTGCCAAGTCAGTTGCATACAGTCTGATTCCAGTGCGATGTCCTGTGCTTGCAGGATGGCTGTGACTTTGTCTGCCGATCTAAGCCTCGAAATGCACCAGCTGCATACCGTGGTGTGGGTGATGACCAGCTGGGTGAGGAGTCAGAAGAACGGGATGACCACTTGCTACCAATGTGATAGGCTTTCAACACTGAGTTCTTTTCTCCCCATCTCCCCAGTGCTTGTTTAGCTGGGTGCCTCCCAGACAGTTCTTCTCTCACTTCTGATTTTCTTTACACTATTTGCTTTTGCTGTCTCTGGTGCGTCAAGTCCCATGGATGCCTCTGGGTGTAAACAGCACTGGTCCCTGATGGCATGTCTTATGAATATAATGCTGGTTTAGGTTTTTTTAAATGCAGCAGAGGTGGGGGGGCAAAAATGCTGAGAGTGGAGTAGAAGACAGCAAGAAAGCAATTCAGCACTGAGCAGGTGGGAGACTAATCACTGAAAGGGGAAAAGGGCTATGGGTGGGTATGGAAAGGGGAAGGAAAAAGAGGCCATGGGTTAAAACAGCTGGGACTGTAGGAGAAATCTTTCGTGCTTTTACTTTTTTTTTTTTTTTTTTTTCTCCTGCTAGGGTTTACAGGATCTGTAAGACACTGGAATTATTTTCCTTTGACTGCATTTTCAGCTTTTCTAGCTTTTGCACTCTTACGCACTGTTTCTGCCAGCACAACCTGCAGAGTGCTCTACACCAGGCTCCATGGGGCTGGAAGAGGCATTAGCACCTCTGCAGTCTTTTCCTAATGGCAGTATGTTGAAGAGTACACACCAGTTTCCTTCAACAAATGTAAAGGGATGCATGCCATCCTCTCAAGACTGGAGAGGGGTGATGCTAAAAAACTATAGGAGTTAAATACAGTCTTGCGACTTTTCAGTTCAGTCAAAATATTGTCTCTGTCTTCTCAATCACTGAGAAGCAAAAGGAAATGATGTGCTGCTAAGTAAAGGGAACATTTGCTGAAACTGAAACTGGCATCAAGGCAAAATGAGATGGGCAGCTGCCACTTGAGTTCTGTTACAAACCTCCCAAGGTGACTGCCCACATGGCTCAGTCACTGTCAGCATTGTGATTTTATGCTCTCCCCGTTGGCAGAGGGTTTTTCCGTGAAGCTACCAGAACTTATTTTTATAAAAAAGGAAGCCAAGGATTAAAAACTGCATAAGGGATTCTTGCCCTTAGATGGTCAGTTTTCATAAATATTAAGCATGGTGCAGACTAGTCTTAAGACACTTGCCCTGTGCAGATGGTATTTACATACTGCTACTGGCTGGGAGTGACAGACCTTCTCATGGGGCCCTGTCAAAAGCAGGTACAGCTGAGTTGTAAGACTTAATGGGAATGTTCAGGAACTTGGCACCTTGAGTAGTAATTGCTTTTTGAGGGGCTTATACTCTAAGGAATCCCATTCAGCCCTGTTGTAGACTGACAAGAGAAGTGTCCTCAGTCTTGAGGGCAGACTGTAAGCAAGCCACTACTGTTAGCAGCAGCATAAAGACAAGGTTTGTGTATTTTTAATACTGCCAAAGCAGTCTGAACAGTAACATTGAGGGAAAAGGGGTGGCCCTGCTTTGTTGCTGGGTTTAGAGTCAGCAAATAATTCCTGCTTTCTTTGACTTTTTGTTATGGTCTCAATCCTATAACATGGGAAAAAATAGGAAGTCACTAAGTCTGTTGTTACTGTTTTTCATGGTGGTGTTTAAGGTAATTTTTTTTTGTACAAAACAACTTTCAAAAATAAAATGACCAAAAAACCTGGTGAAGTGTTGTGCTGATGTAACAGGAGCTTTTTTTTGTGCCAGAGCATCTTTCTTACCCAAAGATGAAGGGTCCTTAGTGTATGGTGCCTTATGCCTGAATTACTTCTGCCAGGAATGGATCTCTGTGTCAGTATGTGGGTTTTTTTGCTGCCACCTTGTATCACTCCACTTCCCTTAGGGCTTCAAAAATGAAGCTTTATTAGCTCAGGTAGCTACCGATAGGAAAAAATTCCTATACTCTATTTTTCTGCAACAATAAAAATCAAAATTAACTTTTTGATGAAGCTTGTACTTCTCAAACACTAGACTAATATTCAGCTTGGGGAAGGGAGGTTAAAAACCAGACTTGCAAAGCCTGAACAAGCATTTTTTTATTAAGAACATTGAACATGAAATGAAGAGTTGAAGCCTTCCTTTTTGACTGAAATAAAATCTGATCCTCAGAAGTACCTTGTAACCCAGGCAAGCTAGCTGCCTACCTACCCTGCCAAGGGTCAAAATAAACAGTTTTATCACACCCAGCCTGCTAAGGATACAATGGTTTAAGGGCAGTCCTCCTCTGCTGATTGCTGTTAAGAGAACCTCCCCCTTCCCTGCCCCCAGATTAAGACAAAATTGTGTTATCAGGGTACAAGCAGTGGCAGCTTCCTTCAGGCCTATTTTCATTCAAGCAGCATTCTCTCACAGGAACAAGGATGTCATTAAAGTGAGATTGAACAGTACAGTTAAGACTAGGAAGCTGCTGCCACATTTTATCCATCTTATAAGCACTTTCACTCCTCTTTTCCTAACAGGGGTCAATAAAGAGCCTATTCCAAAGATTTCTAATGTTTTCCTGTCTATGCTATTAGGCCTCTTCTCGTGCTACTACAGCTTTCCTGCAACAGTAGGAGCTTTCCACACAGAACAGTCTTATGTTTCACCCAAATATTCACATGAACCTTCTGAAAACAGAAAAGCTGAGACACGTAGTTTATAAAATCATCTTGCTTTCAGGTGTTTGGCTCTAGGGGCACTTACCTCTTCATGCTTTGTCTAAGTTCATCAGTTTTTTTGCTTGTTTGTTTCTTTGAAGCACAGGTGCTCCTGGAAGAGAACTCTGCCCAGGTTTTCACCTTTGGCAGTCTGGTTACCAAATTTCAGAATACAGTGTTTGGTCCTTAAAAAAAACCCAAAACCTGGAGGGAGTGAAAGGGAGGGACAGAGCCTATCACAATTCTACCCCTTAGAAAGGAGAAGTAGCATTAAAGGAGTAGTATCCAGTTGTTGGAGGGTGTGGTTTCATTTGTTTGGTTTTTTTTTTTTTTTAACTGAGGAAAGGAAATATCTGTTTTACAACATCAATTAAAAAAAAAAAAAAAAGAGCCTGAGGCAGGCAATACAGTCCTGCCAGCTTAAACTTTTGTTTCTTAAGCTCTCCTGAGGATAATGAAGACAGACACAAAAATAATACAAACTGATAAGAGAACACAAAAAAAACCCCAAACCCAAAACCCCAGACCTTTTTATGATGAGCCTTGGCGCTTCTGGAGACTGCTTTGGATCTGTAAATTATGCCCTAGCACAATGGGGAGGCAAACCTAGTGCTGCAGGGGTCCCTAAATGTAAGACAAACACCCCTCCCCCCTTCAGTTTTCCCATCACCTTGTCATAAGCATTCAGGATAAATCCTCCTCTGACTGGTTCAGAGAGGAGCATCTGGAGTGAATAGCTGCCACAACACTTGGTCTTCACTCTGCATCTCTACAGGAGATAGTAAAGCTAAGGCAGCTCCTATTGCCATGGGCCTTCAAGTTTGGTATGCATGCTGGAATGGCTATTAAACCCAGTTCATGAGCAGCCTAGGTATTTTAATATTATTTTTTTAAGAGTGGAACAGCAGCAGCCCCTTCTGCACAAATTCTTGTTTGTCCACCTCTGTTCACTTGGAATTTACTAGTTCCCATTCCTAAATACCCCAAGCACAGCTGTTCCCAATGTCCATGTGGGGCTGGCTCTTCCTATGCCTCAAGTGCTGGCACAGTGATATTCAAAACTAAGATCTAGCAGACCTGCTGTAGCAAAAAGGGGTGAGGGCAGTTCCCTTTCAGGAGTCTGCTAAGACAGAAAGAGGTCCCCGTCACATCTTTATGTGGTACACAGGACAGGCATATTCAAAACCAGGAAGAAGGAAGGTGTTTCAAGGCCCCAGGTGGGAGTTTTCCTCCCCCTTGTAGCACCATTAAGAGACCAAGACATGGGCTTGTGCATGGCAGTTTCAATCAGTTAAATTCCTTCTCATTCTTCTTGAATGCAAGACCACAGGGGACTGTCCCATTCTTCCCTACCCCAGCAGGATGCTCCAAAGCTGGCAGCTGCCCTGGGGTCAAAGCAAAAGTGAGACCTCTGGCTTCAGAGCTGTTAGGTCTCCTTGAGGACATTGATCTTGGCACAGATCTTGAGAGCTGGTCCCAGCTTGATGTTCATGGCACTCATGAGATGTTCCTCCTTCAGAAGCAACAGGGCCTGGCCATCAATTTCCTGTGACCGAAACTCCTCGGCAATCTCCTGGCACCCTGTGAAACCAAAAAGCACCAGCGCTGAGAAACAGACGTGCCCTGGGCACTGCCCTCATTTCCCACTCTTTGGGCCTCTGGCAGGTACAGAAAGCCAGCCAGGAATCCAACCAACCCCCTTCCCCGCTCTAATCCACAATCTGCCTGAGGACACAGGCTACTTGGGAAGTACAAGTCACCCATCTACTCCAATTCAGAAACATGTACAGAAGTACAATAAAAGCACTGGGCACCACTGACACCACTTTCTTTCCAGAAAGAGAGCCAACAAATTGCCCCATGCTGCTGGATCACAGGAGTGCAGGAGAGGATCTTAACTGCACCTTGCAGTGATGAGATGAACTCGTACACTTCCTCCACACTCCAACGACTGGGATTGCTGGACAGGAAGACTGGGTTGATACCATGTAGATCTGGGGTAGGTGGTGCCATACTAGAGTTTGCCAGGTCCCTCTCTCCATGACTGGCCCTTACTGACAGGGGTCCTGGAGATGTAGGGGACAAAGCTTCATCATAGCTGGAGTTATCAGAGCCTCGACTTGAGTCTTCCTGGCCCTACAAGCCCATAGAAAAGAAAGAAAAAAGGTGTTTTGTGAGAGACTCACAATTACTAGGGTACAAAACAATACATTAGGAACAGCAGAAGATATCCCAACAGTCTGGGATAACAATCCCAACAATTCTCATACTATTGGTCCAGGAGCTCCAGGACACAGGAGCTCCCTCATGCCAGAAAGGACAGACTTCACTCTCGCCTCCCTTCCTCTCCCTTCTCCCATCCTCCCCAGTCCATTCCTCTTCTTCACATCAGTGCTGAAGCTCATTCAGTTCTTCCATAATCTCAATCAAATCATTCAAGTGGAAGAATACTAATCTAATGGGAAAAGTGGATTGTTTTCTACCAAGGCCGTCAGCTGATCTCACTCACTGAAACCTCTGAGACACAGGCGGGAGCGAACACAGAGTGAACAGAACAAGTACAAATATGAATCCACTTTCTGCAGTTGATAAAACAGAACAGCTCACTCACTGTGCCTTGTGCACAAACTGTCAGTCAGTGTGCACTTGTCCCATCCTGTATGACTACATCCACTGTGAGGAAGTGGTACATCCAGCAGTGACAACTTTCACACTGACACCTGCCTTGCCGGAGGCAGAGTGCGCTGTGTCCTTACCCTGTGGCGCTTGCCCTGGATCTTTGTTCGAGCAATTTCAGAGCTGCTGCGCCGTGGTCCCCGTCGACGCACACGAACATAGTTAGCTTCCTGGAATTCCTTCATCTTCTTTCTCTGCAGCCGAAACTGATGGCTGCAGCTGACATTGTACCTCAAATAAGTAGAAGCAGAGCAGCAGTTAGGAAACAGCAACTACCTAAACCTACTGCTTCTCCTCGCTCTAGATTGGGATAAAACTCCTCTTTACCATCAAGTTCCGTTCCTCCTCCTCCTAAGACTTCCCCTTGGAAGGAACCAGTCCAGACTTCTGACACAAGCATTATTTGGACACCAGAGTCTTGATCTAACATCTGAAGGGTCAATTAAGTCATTCCCCTAAGGGAAAAAAGACCCATAACAAGCACTCTGCTATCAATAGGAGGCAGCAATGACTAGTCTAACTTCTCCCCAGATTTCTTCCCAGTGCTCCCTTGTGTCTTCATCTAGTACGGATGCAGCATGCAGCAGACAGCTGCCAGTATGCATTCGCTTAGTCAGTCAAATGTACATTTGACTGAAGAGAGGTTCTTTGGAGACCCAGAACTTCCCTCTTCCCACTTTATTTTCTAGCAAGTCAGAAACCCTGTTTACACTCAACACCACATCAACCTCTCCAGACCTAGAAGCATCCACAAGTCATATGTGTCTTTGTCACACACACACAATGAGTCATTGAGGATGTCTGTGGCCAGTGCATCCCATGGAAGGAAGATCAGATATACTGAAGTGTCATACACTACCCAGAGAAGGGGCACATGCCCAATTCTAGAGAATGTATAGACAGAAATTCTTTTACCTTTTAGCACAGGTCATGGAACAAAACCTCTTGGAGCCACGAAACTGGGTTGCTGGGGCATACTTCCCACAGTATTCACACTTCAGCAAGTTTGCCTTCTTATCAAGCTCTAGTGAGATACAGAGACACACACCAGTAGACGATCTGAACTGAAGCAGATCCCACACAATGATTCCCCATTCCACTATTGTTCTGAGCACACAGATTCCAAGCTCTACTCTCTACTGAATCCGCTAAGCAGTTAGCTTGGGGAAGAAGCTGGGGAAAGAGGCAGAAGCTCCACTAATTAGGACGCTAGGATACTGAACAGAGCAACTTATTTCTCCTTGTCAGTACTGTTTTGCTGAACAAGTGAAAAATAGCATATCCCTTATATCCTACAAGGTTGTGGGGGAAATCTCCACCATCACTGCGCACTGTTGTGTACACACATCCTTCACAGCGTTCAGAGTCATTAGAGACAAACACAGTTCAGATTCTTCTGCTTACTACTGACACAGGGTATGTTAGATCATATGAACAACAAAGTATTGTCTTCTGGCACTTAAAATCCTAGGTCCATTGCCTGAGTCTCTTAAGGAGTTAGCAGGAAGAGATACAAGTCCATAATGTATAAAGTTAGTAACACAGTATCAAAGAACAGAAACTTTCAGTAACACTAGCTAGGCCTCCTCCTGCTGAAACTCACCCATAGAAGCACTGTCCTCTCCCGGGGAATTGCTGGACAGGTTTTCACTCTGGCCTGAAGCAGCCTCTCCCTGCAGCGGTTTCTCAGATTCTTTCAGCAGCTGAGAACAACCCACCTGGACAGGAAGAGAAAGAACTGGGCCCATCAGTAAAGGATTCTCTGTGTCCAATGCACTCTGCAAGGTATACGCCACTCACACCTTATTACAACTCAGAAGAATCCCTCTGCTTACTACGGGAGAAGAGATGCTGAATGAAGTTATTACTCCTTCCTGACTCACAGACTTGGTGGTTCATTCAAAAATCACAAAGTACTATCTGCCTTGAATATCCTGCAATTCCATGTTAACTGCATTTCCCCTTATTTGCTTTAACTTCACTTGCTATCTGTTCAAAATGCATCTTGCCCTTGCTAAAAATCAGAGTGAAGAACCTTCTTACAATTCCTGCATAAATTATTGCTCTGGGGACTACTGGAGAAAACAGTTCCCATCACACTTGTTTTATTCCTTCCAACCCATTCTCGTTAATGCCACCACTTAATGCCTTGCTTCATGCATGACACCCCCCTCCTTTCCCTTCCTCTTCACTGTCTCTGTCTCAGGCTAAACATGCAGAGTTGGAATATGGGGAAAGAAACTCCCGTTCAAAGATGGAAGTCCACTATCTTCCCCAAGAGAGTGCTACACCTCCTTCTCCCACAGCAGCGAATCCCTACCGGAAAGGGCTCTGCTCCTTCCTGGATGACAAAGCCTTCAATGATGTGCGTGAGGATCTGGGGCTTGACGATGGCTTGTGGGGGTTTGGAGTCTCCCACCTGACGTGACACCATTGCCAGGTTTGGGGTGGGAGCAGAGGTGGGGGTGACTGATGCTCCTTCACTTGAGGTGGTATTTGGGGTTGCAATGGCAGCAGTATCAGATTTATCTGAAAAGTTAACAGCACAAGAGTCAGTTATCTTTGCTTGTCTACTTCAAATGGAATACAGGATCAGATCATTAGCACACAAAAGCAGAGTTCTCCTTTGTACCTCACCTCCAAGGCTGCTCTTCTCCTCCATGTTTTTGGGGCTGTCTGTCACAGGAGAGGACCTGGCTGGCAGGAGTGCAGTGACACCGGGCACCTCCTCCTTCTCCTCCTCTGACTCTGCCTTGCGTTTTACTGCTAAGGCCTGAGACTTGCTCTGTGTGAATAAAGAAAAACATATAAGCAGAGAGAGAAGCTCCAAAGCAAAGAACAAGACAGAACGAAGGCAAAAGGAAGATGCATCCTGCTCCATCATACTTCTTTTCCAGCCTGGTTCCTTTTCCTGGGGTTATCTTTAGCTCCCTCACAGTACTTACCTCTACTGAGGAACATTTTTGCCTTGCAGGGAGCAAAACTTGACTTCTACAATACAACTATGACTAGGATCTGGTGTCCCAATTCATGTTGACACATTGACATAATACCAAGACACCGTATAAACCTTAAGGGTTATTCCAAGAAGAAAGAAATGGAATGGCAGTCACCCAGCAAGCTTTTCCAAACAAGCTTTTGGCTAAATCAGATCAGTTTCAATGAAGGAGAGTCAAAAGAGTAGGGGACACATGTTGGATGAGAGAAGACTTGTGTGTCCCCCAGCCTAAAAGTCAGGCAAATCCTGTGACACCTTCCTGAAGAAGCGGCCAGTTTAGAAACAGTCTCAGCAACTGTCTGAGGATACCTGAGCTGGCAAAGTACTGTTGTCCCAAGGAGTTAGACAAGCCCTAGCTGAACAATTCACAGCAGCATGGGTGAGGCCTGTGGAAAGTGAGCCATCTTTGTTTCCCCCTGCATAGCCTGTTGCTAGGGGACCCTCTGAGGCCTAGAGCCAGCGGCTGGTACCACATACCAAGGGGTCTCTGACCCAGAGGTATCCACACCTAGTGAGGAGAGGGGAGGTCAGTCTTCATGGCCCAGTCAGCCCTCGTCTCCTGAGAGAGACAGCAAAGAGGCCGGTTATTGTTTGTGTTGGGTTTGTGTGGCAAGGCTTTGGTAGCAGGGGGCTGCAGGAGTAAATTCTGTGAGAAGACACCAGAAGCTTCCCCCCACATCCAACAGAGCCAGTTCCAGCCAGCTCCAAGATAGACTTGCCGCTAGCCAAAGCTGAGCTCATCAGCAACAGTGGCAGCACCTCTAAGATAACATATAAGAAAGGGTAAAAAATACTGTGCAACAGCAGCTGGGAGAGAGAAGTGAGAACATGTGAGAGCAACAGCCCTGCAGACACCCAGGCCAGTGCAGAAGGAGGGGTCGGAGGTGCTCCAGATGCCAGAGCAGAGGTTCCCAGCAGCCCGTGGTGAAGCCCACAGTGCGGCAGGCTGTGCCCCTGCAGCCCATGGTGGTTAGCAATGGAGCAGATCCCCACCTGCAGCCCCTGGAGGACCCCACACCAGAACAGGTGGATATCCAAAGGAGGCTGTGACCTTGTAGGAAGCCCACACTGGATCAGGCTCCTGGCAGACCCTGTGGAAAGAGGAGCCCAAGGTTGGGGCAGGCTTGCTGGCAGGATTAGTGACCCTGTGGGGACCCACGCTGGAGCAATCTGTTCCTGAAGGACTCCACCCATGCAAGGGACCCATGCTGGAGCAGTATGTGAAGAACTGCAGCCCATGGGAAGGACAAATATTGAAGAAGTTTGTGAATGACTATTTCCATGGGAGGGATGCCACGCTACAGCAAGGGAAAAGCGTGAGGAGAAGGAGCGGCAGAAAGGAAATGTTATCAGCTGACCACAAGCCCAATTCCCCATCGTCCTGCAACACTCTCCCACTCAGGGAGAGGGAGTAGAAGAGTCAGGAGTGAAGCTGAGCCCATGAAGAAGCAAGGGAGGTGATTTTTAGATTTGTTCCTATTTCTTATTATCCTACTGTGATTGATAATAAATCAGTTTCCCTAATTTAGTTTTGTTCTGCCCGTGATGGTAAATGGGAAGTGATCTATCTCCCTGTCCTTATGTCTATCCATAAGCTCTTCAGTGTATTTTTCTCCCCTTGTCCTGTTAGGAAGGGGGAGAAATAGAGCAGCTTGGTGGTCACCTGGCAGTGGCTACAGTCAACCCACCACATTGTTAAATGCAGTATTTAGTATATGATGTGGACACCTACCCCATCTGGGGCAGGGTCTGAGTCTCACCTATTTATTGCATGCAAACATTTGAATGATAATGTGGAAGAGAAATGCTTGTAGTCGGTAACCCCAAGGGTTGGATTGGAATTAAGTGTTTTAGAGAGGAAAAAGGTCTCCACATCCCTCTACCCAAACCCCTTACCCATCCCATCCCACTGACCTGGGCCTGGACTGTGACTGGTGTCCTAGGAATGAACAAAGAGAATCCATATGCTATTCTCCTTCTCAATGGTATCACTTACTGGCAACTGGACAGACTGCATGTAGAGTGCTGCTGGCATCTGAGCCACAACTGGAGAGGAGACTGGGCTCTTCACCATGTGGGCTGTGCCTTGAACTTGTGCCAAATTCACCCCTGTGGTGAGAGGATGAGCTTCCTGTGAGGATGCCGGAGCTGAAGATGATGACGGGGAAGCAGCATGGGCTTGGGAAACAGGCTGGACCACGGCTGGCATTCCCCGAGATGTCGGCACTGCTGCAGCAATCTGAGCCAAACCCAGTGCTTGGGCTTGGCCTGAGCCCTGCTGCCGAGTACCCACCACCTGCACCGGGATGTGTGGTGGAGGCTGCTGCGTTGCTGACATTTTGGCAGGCCCAAGCTGAGGTGGTTTGATGGGGGTGACCAGAGATTTCGACTGAATTGGAACAGGTGACTTGGTGACTGGCTGGCAAGGACTGTCCTGCTGGAGCTGCACAGGTTGTGGCTGGGACTGCAACATGGGTTGCACCACAAGGGTCTGAGCCTGCTGCTGGTTTTGAGGTGGACCCTGCTGCTGTGGAGGCTGAGCTTGTTGCTGCTGTTGGGTCAGAGATGGCGCTTGCTGCTGTTGGGCCAGCTGAAGATGGGTGGCTGTGTGGAGGAGCTGGGACTGGCGATGCTGGAACTGCTGCTGGTGATGAATGGCGATCTGCTGCTGGATCACCACCTGCTTCTGCAGGTGGATCTGCTGCTGCTGCTGGATCAGCGAGTGCGGCTGGATCTGTGTATATGTGGCTATACAAACACAGCGGGGAAAAAAAGGAGAGCGCAAAAGTTAGCAACAGTGCAGCTGCGAACAACAAAAAGAAGGCTGGCAGTCACTGCACTGGTTTGAGTTGTTAAGCTCCAAAATGACCGCCAGCTTACTGGCAGAGGACATGAGGGACTAAATCAACTTCTGTTGCCAACAGAGAGATAATCCCTAGAGACAAGCCTCCCAGAGCCCAGAGGCCAGGAGGCCTGTTGGAAGACCTCTCAGCAAATGGCACTCTTGCAAAAGCCCAGTGGGCTCAAAGAGAAGGAACAGGTCTGCACTCACCTGAGCTGATCAATGTCTGGCTGGGTGCTGGCGTAGCGGTCCTGGTCAGGTTCATGCCCACTGTTTGCTGCCCACCGCTGTCCGTTTCACCCTTCTTTGTGGCTGCATTCTCTGTCTCCGTCTGGCTTCCCTGGCTGATGGTCACAGCCTGAGCAGCTGCTACCGGTAACGGCTGAACCACCCCCGTGCCTTTCCTTTGGCAACTGCCAGCAGCACCTGCCGAGGAGGTCTGGCTCAACGCGGCTGAGGTCTGGCTCCCACCACTTGCCACCACACCCCCGGTGACACCATTGCTGCCTGCTGCCCCCTGGCTCAAGTTGAGGGACTGGCCTGCGCTGGCGGAGGAGGCCTGAGCCACCGCCAAGGACTGGCCCGTGCTGGTGGCCTGCGGTAAGCCCGAAGCCTGGGAGCTTCCTGGCAGAGCTGCCTTCTGAGCAGAGCCTTGGAGCTGGGTGTTAGCGGCTGAGGTCTGCTGGCTCCTCACAGCCAGGTTCTGCACCTAGAAACACATACGCAAAACAGAATCCCTTTGCTTCATGTATGCTACTTGCTGGAATTTTGGCAGAGAACTCATAAGCAACATGCTTTACTGGGACGCAGGCTAAGCAGATGCTTCAAGTCTCATGTGGGGAGCTGGCTAACACTGCAGGGCAACGCTCAGGTGCAGCCCTCCCCAGGAAACACCGCCTGAACTCCTTCCTACCCCACCTCTGATGGAAGTTAAAAATCTCGTGGCACTTTCTGGACAGCACATGAGGACACCACCATTCTCCGAGGCATGGGACAGCCTTCAGACCTGCCTGCCATGCCTTTGCACAGCAGTCCAGCATGGCTCTAAAAGCACTGAGATGCCCCTTTAAAGATCAGTCACTCCTTTTCAATTTTTGTGCCACCCGTCTCCTCCCCCCCTGTGCAGGGCTTTCCACTCAGCAGGCCCACAGATATACTTGTGGCCTGCAGCCCCTTCTGATTTCACCAGTTCCTCTGCACTTTGGTGCTGCCATCCTCTGTATTTACTCCTCCTCCAAATCCAGTGTTATCTTCAACTTTGATCAAGGCTGACTTTCCTACAAAGAAAGTGCCCCAGACAAAAATATGAAGTAGCTGGAAATCCCAAGAACGACTGGGATAGGAAAAGGAAAACAAGAAGCCATGGCAGCTCCCTGACCCGGAGAATTACTTGTAGATGAATGCAGGAGCTAAGACCTTGTGGCCTGTTCAGTCTATGGCATCTTTACAACAAACCAACTGGGTGAAGGAATACTACTGCTGGCAAAGACTCTTCATTGCAGAGTGACTGAAAATTGGACACAGAACCCAACAATTCTTTTTACACAAGGACAATTGAGAAACTGTGAAGATGTGATTGATCCAGCCTGTGGCTCACCCCAGAAGTTTTAAGCAGAAACGAATCCCATCTCTGGAGGTAAAAAGCAAACATGAAAAAAAAGTGGCAAGAGAGAACAGAATCTCCTGCCTACACACGGACACAGTTGGGGATAAAATAAGAGCTAATCTGCTATACAGGGACGGCTGGAGACAAAGACCAGAGTGTGGGGCGAGAGTGAGCAGGGGAAGGGGAGGACTCTGGGGAGGGGTGCCACTGACCTGGTCTGTGTCTGCATGGACCCCAGGAGACTGAGTGGGTGGTACCTCCTGCTGGACAGCGGCCACAGCCCCGTTGGGCATCAGGATGAGCTGGGAGGCAAGAGGCACATTGCGGCCCAAGGTCCGGTTTACCTGCAACAGGTTCCCCAGCTGTGGCTGTTGAGGGAGGATCAGGTGATGTGGAATGAAAGGAACGGAGGGGAAGAGAGAAAGAAAGATAGCGAACCACAAGAAAACAGATTACAAAGCAACACTGGGCCGCAATGTCACACATTGCAAAACCCCCAACCCTCCCTGCACTGCAACACTCAACATACCCCTCAGGAGCAGGAAACTCGGAACAGTTTCCTTATGGAAACAAGCACTCTTCATCAAACATGTGCCTGGGCCAACTATCACAGACTGCCCAAGGCTGGCTAAAAGCCTGGGGTATCACTGAATTTTCAGATGTATATCTGGGAGTGGTTGAGAAACAGCGATAAAAGACATACATCCAAGACCAGGGTTACTTAAAAATAAAGGGATTACAATCTGTATCTAAAGTCAACTGAGACACAAAATATTTTTCAAGTAGGTAACCAAGCCCCAGACTGACAATATAGTCAAGACTAATGTTTTCTATTTAGCAGCACTTCAAAGCAATTAAAAGGATGACATATTTGTTCATGTTGACTTATGTTTCTAGACTTACTTGAATTCTGATTTACATCCCTAAGCTCAGCAGTGGTAGAAGAAAGTAATTTACCATATATCTGTTCCAGCATTGAACCAGAAGAGTAGTTTTATTTCTGTGAGCTATATTCAAGTCTAGGACATATTTTTCATATATACACTCTAGTGAGAAGTGCCATGGGATCTTTAACATCTATGCAGAGCAGAGACAAACACAGTTCCTAACAATCTCACATAAGCCACATAATACAAAGCTCATCTACCCTCAAAAAGCTTAGCACAGAGCCAAACTCGTAGGTTCAAGGACAGGAGCCTCCCCATCTGAATTTAAAATACAGTGCATCATCCTTAAAGCTAGAGTTAGACCAAATGTGTTGGTAATCCCAAGCAGTGAAACACTGGAACGGCTAGGCAGTGGGGTTCATGCTCAGGACACATTTTGCGTACACATCTCTTACCCGGAGATACATCTGGGCCTGTGACTGGTTTAGAGGCGGTGAGGTGGTATTCCCAAGCAGCACAGACTGCGTTAGGGTTGTGGCACTGGGGGAACTCACGCTCTGTGACCGACTGATCAGCTGAGCAGCTGATGTGGTGGCTAGGTTGATCTTAAAAAGAGAGAAAAGCCCAAAGTCACATATGAAGAGATGGAGGAAAGGAAATAAGTACACATCCACTTCCTGGGATCCAGCCAGAACAGACATTTTACAGTTTTTTTCCTGTACCCCACAGGGAACGAAGAAGAAAAAAAGTTCTTGTCTTAGAGGCTAAGCAATGTAAACTAGCCAAAGCCCTGGATGCTAACGTCATTTGTATGCTGAGCTTGAATATCACCGTTAGCATGCAACTGCAATAAAAGATCCAAAAGAAACACGTCATTTTCTCAAGTAAAGGAAAAAAGCCCACAAAGTAATCTCTACCCTACCAACTCCTCTCTGAACAAATCCCAGTTCCTGAATACTACAAAACTGACTTCCTCTCGTTCAACCAAATACTACTCTGCCCAAGAAGAAAAAAGCATTCCCTTTCAGGCTGCTCACGACTCCTTCTTAGAAGTCCTGATGCTTTTCTAGTCCGTGACAACATAGCCCCAAAGCGTCAGCAAAGAGAGATCAGTGTCTACCTTTCCAGCTAAGAGGCCTCTCCCTCTCAGAAACCTCCTCTGGTCTCCTCAACCCCCACCAATAATGATAGCACCCCAAATCCTCAAAGTTGTCTGCATCTTGTGGGTTCCCAGCATTCTTAGAAGCTGTGTTTCCCTGGCTGACTGCCTTCCTAAAAGACAAAGAGGAAAAAGAAGAACGGGAAGAGGTGGGAAGGAGGCTTTGACGTGTGAGGGAGCAGTTAACTTACAGAGGCCTGAGTGGTGGTGGTCTGTTGCGGGGTGCTGGTGTTGGGGGAGCTGGCTTGTCTACTGGCTGCAATCGTAGCCTGCAAGAGAGATTGACAGAGAAATGAGTTACTTGGAACAAACTTTTCAATCCAGCCCAAATATTTAGCTTTGTCACAGCACCTAGTCCTATCACCATCTTCTCCCATTCCCAAGAACAGGGGCACGATCTAGCCACTACAGATCTCTGCCATGCCCTACAAATCAGTTGCAGCAACTCAGCAAGGCATCTCCTCTTCCCCAAGCAGTTCAGTCCTGTACGCTACCTGAGGCAGTGGACAACAGACCCTTACCGTGCATGACCCCCAGTCCTTCCACACGTGGGTACACACCCCACTGTTGCCCCAGCTTGACATGCTACACACGGCAACCCTCATGCTGCAATCCACCGTTAACACCCAGACGTTCCCCACAGTATTAGCAATTTGCTGGGCTATTTCAGCAGTTTAGCATCAATGCAATGACACTAAAAAAAAATATCCAAGTAACAAATTTCAGATTACAGTACATACAGTTCATGGAGCAATGTAAATATTGTTAGATTAATTTTTTTCCCCCTTCTATGATCCCACAGGAATTCCATTCTATGACTTCAGTTAGTTTTATAACTAAGATGTGTGTGAAACTGGTGAGAGGATTCCATTCCCTCTATGCTGTAAAACTGCAGGTAGGGATTTTGAGAACTTAATCCTGAACTAACAGCCAAGGAAATACTCCAACAGCTAGCGATGGAGATATTGTTACACAGAAAGAACTGTATTCACATGGCGCATAATCCATCTTCAACTGGTGATAAAGTCTGGTAGGTGAGCAAAGTTGCTAAAGAAAACAAAAAATCACTCAATTATGCATCATAAAATATCTCAATTTGTATAAACATATCTCAGCTGAAGAAACACTCTACTGGCTGGACAAGGTTTATCCCAGATCCCTCTTGCTAGTAACTGGTAAAGAAAGCATGTGCTACTAAGTTTCAAGACAGAACATTCAGAGGATACCTCCTGAAAGTTCACACACAGAAGACCATGTTTATTCTCTGAGAAGTAACAATTCAGGGTTCACTTTAGTAGTTTTTAAACACTACTCCATCCACTGCTGATTTAACCACCCATCTTTTATTTAAAGAAGGTGCAAGCACTAAAGTGCAAGTTTCCTGATGGGGATGCCAAATTCTATCTTCCCCTGCTCTGTATCTGAAAACCAGATATATCCTTCCATCAGGCTTCCAGTTTACTAGCTGTATTAGCTTTAAACGTGTTTAGGGACTCATTGTCTCACTACAGATCAGGATGACCTCAGTGCACAAGCCACTTTATAAAGAGAGAATCTCTGGATCTTCCCTAGAGAGCAATCCAATTTGTCTCCTTCTGCCCCTTGGCAACTCACCTGCTGGACAGCAGCCAGGCTGTGAAGCTGTGCACTGTTAAGCTGCTGCTGCAGCATAAACTGATGAAAGTACTGGGCTGCATTGGGCTGTCTCTGGAGCGCCTGCAGGGCCTAGAGAAAGAGGAAAACCAACAGTCAAAAATAGCGTGCCCTTGAAATGCGATTAGAGAAAGCAATGAAGGAATAAATAACAGCCATGAGACCATCCCTAGACCCCATGAAAAAAGCAAAGTCACTAGATTAGCACATCAAAATATGTAGTACAGCTACAAAGTTGGTAACACACTAAATCACATGTGTATTCCACGACAGCAGGAAGCACACTTGCCAGACTTTAATAAACTCCAGGAATTTGGGGATTTGTGCTCAAGCAGGTAGACAAGTGTTCCAGTATAGTATGTATATGGAGGATATATATTTTATAGAGGAACTGGGATGATAAACTGAATGACTTGCTCTAGAACAGCAGGCTAAAATCAATCTGTTGGATCATGATATGGATTAATTCTAAGAGGCTGGACACTGCACACTTACAAAACACGAAGCACAGTATCGAGCTACAGGAACTAAACATCAGGCCTAGCACAAGAATTTCTGAATCTGAATAACTGACACTCCTTCAACCATGGTCCCACCTTGACACGACAACTCAAAAGAAATGCAAAAGGGCCCACCAACTTCTACTGATGCACATGCCATCCCAGAAGATAACCATGTCTCACCTGCACTGCCTGTCGCTCATAGAGAGACATCTGCGATATCTGAGGACGGGTGCTTCCTCCAGAACTGGAGCTCCCACTGGTGGAGCTGGAGTTCTGCTCACTTTCGGTCTCCATGGTGACAGGATCCCAGGAGCTCAGGCTGAGACAGACTCCAGATCTACATCGAGAGAAGTGGGAACTAAGTCAGGCTAGAGAAAGAACCAAACTGTACTTCACAGCATTACACAGCTTTTTTTACTGGAATATCCCAGTACCAGGCTCCACACACAGCTTTGCAACATCACAGGGGGCCAGGGATGCCAGGGTTCTGAAATCACCCAGAAATTACACTCATGGTTCAAATCTTTTATTACCAGTCAGAAATGTAATGCACACATTCTCATGTTTTTATTGCCATGCTACAGTTGGAATCTACAGCATCCTGAACTCCTTTAGAAGGCAGCAGAGTGAAGGAGCAGCTGCAGCTCATTCAATCATTTGGTTACAAACCTGATCACCTCTCCTTCAAGGGAGGCTAGTGAACTGAGGCAAATCGCGCTGTGCTTCCAGCCTCCCACTGCACTTTGGCAACTTCTGATCCTCTCCTCCTCCAGTCCCACAAGAGGTATAATTATCCCACAACTCTGCTGCCCTAGTGCAGATATACCAGCTTGGCCCTTCTCCCAGTTTAGCCCCCAGCCCTAGACCATTTCTTTCTTTCTCTGATCACGTGGACTTTCCAGCTACTTCTCATTCCCCACAGACCGTAACTTGGAACATTAAGAGTGGAAACTGGTATCTGTGCTGGCAAGTTGCTTTCAGGAGGACCAGAGTCAGAAGCAGAGTGAATGAAGGGTTCACTGGCAACACTTGTGAGGGGAAAGCTGCTAAAGAGGTTACACAGAGCTAGAGAGATCTTCCAGCAGCAGAAGGATGAGTTGCAGTGAATCACAGAACTGAAAAAGGACTGAAGAAGGCTTTCATCAGCCAAGAGGAGGAGAAGCGAGACTGAAGAGAGTGCTTAGCAGAAGAGTAACACATTGGGATGATCAGGGAGTTTCCTGCAACAAGAAACACAAGCTACACAGGGAGTAACGGTAGGAGGGGTTAGAGTCAGAAAAGGGAAAGCGCAAAAGTGATTATTCAACAGAATTCCACTGAAAAAATTTTGACTTTTTAGAAGGCTATCATTCTACGGAAGATAAAAAAAAAAAAGCTTCTGATAGCCTGTTTGTTTTCCAAAACACCAGCTGGCTCCCCTACAATATATCCAAGAGACCTCTAAATTAGCTTCCAGGATCCCACAGCATCAGCACAGTCCCTGTGGCAAGACCTTTTCAAATCCAGGCATTTCGAGCTTCACAGCCTTCACCAAACGCAACTTTTTCCAGATGCACAAACAAACAGACCAGTGCAGCAGAAAAGGAGCTGCAACAATAGTCTTGACCAGACAACTTTTTCAATTGTGGAAAGGTGTTAAGGGCAGCAGACAAATTCAAAGCGGGGCAACAGCATTAGCACTGCAGAGGATGGCTGGCTAAATCAGGGAATTGCTGCTCCAAACCTGTGCCTCAAAATCTGGAAAAATCTACAATTGACAAACAGATAGCTGCTGCTCCATGCATCTTTACCTCTGACCTCAAGTCCTGCCCAAGTATCTCCCTGCTAATCCAACGCTGGCTTCCCACACTGCTTCAGCAGTGGCAGTCAGGAATTGTGCCCTGCCATCATCTTCTCCTCAACTGAGACAGTCCCCCTCCTCCTAACCGGCCACTGCAGCTAGAAATGGTTGGTCAATAAGCCTATCTAGACTATAAAAGCTCTGGAGAAGACAATTGCCTTAAAGATCTTCTCCAGGGGGCAGCACCATAAAAAGTAAATTAAGCCTGAAAATAAATGAATAGAGAAGGGAGAGAATACAGACTTTTAGAAAGAAAGAAACTGTGGCAGATAAATTAAGTACTTTGAACAGGGTTAAAATGCAAATCAGAGTGAAACTACACACATTACACCAAGTCACCAAGTTATCTAGTAGCTCAGCTACCATTAGGAGACAATTTCTGTTCCCTTAGCCACCCTCAACCTCCCTGCGCAGGTTACTTGCAGCCTTTACGTTTCTGGTGCTCACTAGATCAACTCATTCACTGTCCAGAAAAGCTGTCCTAAACATCAGTTCCTGCCAGATCAGTGAGTTGAATTAGCTCACTTGTGACGCCGCAAGTGCCAGCGAGAGAAAAAAAGGCAACTAATGTTTAGCTTGGCTGTAGCACACATCCTTACCCTGCACAGCTGCACCAGAAGGAGAAACCTGGCTTCTGACTTGGTGCTCTGCTCCACCAACTGTGTTCCCTCAGTAAACGGCACCATTGATTCTTAAGATTTCCAGCATTTTTGAGAGCTCCACATCGATCTAGATCATCTTAAAACCAGGCCCTAGCACAAACAGAATCCTACTGAGATGCCTCTGGGATGAGAAGCATAAAAAATTTTTGGTCTCTGTGTAGGCAGAAGGCCTTTTGGGGGTGTGGATAGAGAAGCAGTCTCCCTTTGCAGAAGGACGGTAAGAATTTTAAGTCGCTCACAGCAAGCAGGGTTATCCAGCAAAACCATTTCCAAACACAAAAGTGAAAAGGCACAGTATTTCCCCAGGCAAGTTCATCTAAGGATGCGGCTCCATGTTAGTGTAATCCAATCCAAACACAGGCTATTCCCACACAAAATAGCACGGATTACACCCTCTCCTCTCCTGCAAGCACATCTTCCAGCACCCTCCTCTTGCAAAAACCTAGCGATCACTGTGCTATCAGATCGCTTGACTCAGCTAGCGGCTCCACGAGACGGATAACCTACTAAAAATTATTAAACGTGGGTTTTCCAAATAGACTGAGTTAACCAGCTCACCTTGCAAAGGTAAGGAGTAGTTCCCAAGAAAACAAACAAGACCAACGAAATTACTGGAAATTAACCTTTAGAGCTGAACCCCTAAAAGCCAGTCAGCGAAGGATACAAAGGCCTATTAACGCCATGGCAGGAATGACAGCACTGCAGAGAGGACGGGAAGGAGAAGGGAGAAAACGAGCTCCCGGAGCAGCACAAGCATCAGCACGCGGGCCAGGCCGGAGCCTCAGCACACAGCAGGAGCACCACAGGTGGCTCGTCCACAAGTTCCTGACCTTCCCCGAGCACAAGAGCTGCAGAGCCAGGCCAGGCATCCACTCCGGTCACGGAGCACCGGGCAGGAGCCAGCGAAGTTTTACTCCTTCGCCCCATCCATTCCTGCCGGCACGTGACGGCAGCCTGCGGAACGTTATCGAACCTTACAACCGAGTTTCTCGAGGGTGAAGCGCCACACGTAAGATTCGCACAGGTTTGCCCACAGCTTGTGGGGAGGAAAATGAGCAGCCAGGGCTGCGGCACACCCCCTGCCCCGTTACTATAGCTCCCCACAGCCCGGTTTCCCAGCCACGCCAGCAGAGGCGTGAAGCTGCCGGGACACCCGAACTCTGCCACGGGATGCTCCGGGACCAGCAGCAGGCGCGACCCCCCGGCCCGCCCCCCCCACCCCGCCGTGCTCGCCCTTCCCCGCCGAGCGCCTGGCCCGGCCGGCGGGGCCGCAGCCGCCCGGGGCGGGCGGTGGTGCAGCGCGGCGGCAGCCCCCCCAGGCCGCCGGCAACTCCGGCAGCAAAGTTAAGGCGGCTGCGAGCATGCAGGCGCCCGACCCGCCCGCAACACGTACGTACCGGGCGGGCAGCCCCGCCGCGGCGGGAGGCGGGGACCCGCCGCAGGATGCCCCGGGGGAGCTGGGGAAAGGCGCGTGTCTGACGCCCGGCCACCGGCGGGGGGAGCGGCGGCTGCCCGGGAGGCGCGAGCGGGGCTGCGGCGGGGGAGTTGTTCCCGGCCGCTGCTCCCGGGGCCGGGCCGGGCAGACAATGGCTGCTCCGCCGCCGCTGTCAACTTCCAGCCCGCCCCGGCCCCGGGGAACTCTCCCCGCCGCGGCCGCCCGCGCCCCGGGCCCGGCCTCACCTGCAGCCGCCGCAGCAGCGGCACGGCACGGCGCTGCCCCGCTCCACTCCGCTCGGCTCCCGCACCGGCGACGGCGCCCCCCGCCCCGCCGGGAGCCCCCGCGCCCGCCCGAGGGACCCGCGCTGCCGGCGTTACCGGAGCCCCTCGGGCCGCCGCCGCCGCCGCCTGACACGCCCCCCGCGCGCGGGCAGCCAGGCCGGGCCCCGGCCGGGCGGGGCGGGGCGGGGCGGGGCGTGGCGGTGCCGGGGGCCCCGTTGTTGGGGAGGGCGGGGCCGGGGGCGTTACCTGGCGGAGGCTCCCGGCGGGCCCGGCCGCGGCCTGGCGGGGCAGCCCCGGGGGGGGGCCGGGCGTGGGGCGGCGGAGGCGGGGCCACACGCTTGCGCCGCGCCCCGGCCGGGTCCCCCTCCCCCGTTGTGATTTTTTTATTTTTCTTTTTTTTTTTTTTTTTTTTTTTTTAAATCTTGGCCCCTGGGGCTCCCCGCCGCTCCGTCACTTCCTCCCTCGAGGCGCTTCCGGGCACGTGACCCCCTTCCCCGGGCGCCGCTTGCCGTTGCCCTGGTGACGGCGGCCGGGGCCTGGCGGGAACGGCGGGGCCTCGCCTGGGGACGGGGCTGTCGGGGCCCGGCCCGCTCACCCACCCGGCCCCGCCGGGGAGGGGGGCTCGGTCGCGGGCTCCTGCGGGGGAAGGGGACCGAGGCTCCCGGATGAGCTCCGCAGCCCGGCCGCGCAGCAGGCGCAGAGCGCGGCTCGCCGTTCAGCGCCCATGTCCTCCGTGCTGGGACACCCTTTGCGATCGGTGCTTCTGGCGACGGGTTAACCTTGCTAGACATGAGTGGGCTTGCGTAGGTTGTGAAATGCCTGTCTTGGTACCTGGAACAAGCTTTGATGAACAAACGGGACCCAGCGGTAGGAACGGTGTCTGAGGGGGCGCTGGCCAGGTCACATAGAGCACATGGGGAGGTGCACAGTGGAAACCCCCACAAACAGGGTGAAGACACCACGGTGCCAGAGCTTGCTGGCAACTTTTAGAAGAGAAGCTGCGCGGTGCAGGCACTGGGGCCTCGCTTCCCTTGATTACTCTCAAAGCACATCAGTTCTGTCAGTTGCCTGGCTTAGGGTAAGAGCAGTCGATTAAGATAAACTTGGTCATTTTTAACAATGACGTTGTAGTAGTCAGCATGACCATTTCTAAGAAAACAAGAAATGCCCTGTCGGTTCGGAGCAGTGGTTCATCTTCATGAGAGCTGGTGAGTTTCCTTTAAGGATGGCAGCTCATGCACCAGGGATAGGTGGGAAGAAGTGAAAGACAGGCAGAAACAAATCGTGCTCCATCTGTATGTACGTGGTGCAGAAGCTCAAGCACCGCTGAGGCTATGAGCATCATAAATGCTCCTGCAAATGACATATTTGAGCTTTGTGTTGCAAGAACATTGCATCTGGCTTAGTAATGGAAGTGCTGAACTGTCAATTCACTGGAGATCCTGTCCCCAGTCACGGAGCAATATTTGCTGCTGCCTGAAAAGCAGCAAAACAAGCTGTACAGGAAGGCGTTTGGGCTGTTACCGAACACACCTTTTCTAAATGCTTTCTTTTTTAGTTCAGATGGAAAACCAATTGGCTGATTCTCTTTTTTTTTTAAAAAAAAAAAAAAAAAAAAAAAAGGCGCTATAGGAGATATTTAAGGCTAGTCAAAATAAAAGGTCAGATAGTGATCAAAGGAACAATGACAAGGCGGGGAACCCAGCCAGCATAATCCCTGTGAATCAACCACTCTTAAAAACCCCAAAGACTGAATGAACGACTAAGCCATTTGCCCCTGTTGCAAAATCTAGTGAAGTCGATTCAAGGGAGGAAGCTCTCCGGAATTATGCAAACGAAGGGGAACTACTGTAATGAAGAGGCTTTAGGATTTACTGAGGATGCTTGGGGGGGCAGGATGTTGGAATCGATAAAGCAAATTTAAGGATTTAAAAGACTATGCTGGTATCTTTGAGGTAAAACTCACAGGCAGGGAATTTAAGTGATCAAGGTAGATCAGAGATGAACAAGTGTAGGAAAACAGAGAAGAGAGGGATAAAATAAGCTGATGAAATGCAATCAGTATTTGTTTGTCTGGATGAATTTGACACCTGATTGCCACAGCCTGTACTATATTTGTAATAAATTATTTATTTCCTGTGTGGTTGTGCTCTCTATTGTGTGCATGCATGTGTGTGATCCAATAACAAACTTGGGTCTGTCAGCCAGCAAGTAGGATGAAAGCTTTGGGGGGCCAGAAGCACAAGGGACCCACGAAGGTGAGTTTCTCTGAGCCACTGGTCCATAGGAACAGGATCAGGCTACAGACACTGCCCTGACACTGCCTGTGTTTATATGTGTGTCTTTGAAGTACTGTCTCCTGTCAGCGTTTACCTGTGTGTGCACGTCTGCTGTGAACTTGCACATCACACTGCTACTGGTGGGATGTGAAACAGAAGCTCCCACTCATCTCCATTGGCCCAGGAAGGAAGGAAGCCTCTGGATCTTTCAGTCCACCAGACTGAGCTGCCCTTAATACTTTTCAGAGAGAGCAGGTGCACCTGGCCAGTATCTGCAGTCCATTCCTCTTGCTCTACTCCCACATCCGAGCATGGTAGCGGGGATGGTGGAGGATATATCACAACTTACTCCCTTTGCTGTGGACTGGTTTTCCATTACTTTGTCCATGAGCTTTTTGAACCTGCTGATATTATTGACTCCCATAACTCCTGTAGCAGTAGGTTCTTAAACTGCAAAGTACATTTTTTATTTGTTGTAAATTGATTACCAACTAGCTTTATCACATTCCGTTCACTTTATCCACCACCTTCATTATTTTTGTAAATCTCAATCCCTCATCTGCCCACCAAGTTCTGCTCATTCTGCTCACCAGATGGTGGAATCCCGGGCCTTTTAGTGTCTCCTGATGAAGCACTTGTTCCACCCCATAATGATTATCACTGAGGCTCACGCTACAATTTGTGAGACTGGCTCATGGGGTCTGGCTGGAATCCTGTCAAGTGCTATGCCAAAATATAAGCCAGGATTTATTTCATAGTTAGCATCGCTTACTCGCATTTTAGATGCAGATCTTCCCAGCTCTGGGTTTCTAAGCAAGAAGCCTATTTTCATCCCAATGACATTTTTTTCCATTCAAACCGATTTTAGCAAAGGAGTTTTGCTGCAGAAAAGGCATCTTGCAGACCAAGCCACGGAGCGATGGTGACACTCAGTGGCCCTGCAGGAAAAGTGCACCTTCCGAGCTCACATTTTTTCGGATTTAGTAGGAAGACAGTGGTAGCAAATGAATCTCACACACAGGTGAGTAAACAGCACTGCTTAGCATAAGGATGAGTCTGCGTATTGTGCCGAACAGATTCATATAATACAAGCGTATAAATGGACATCTAGCCTATCTGCATTTGCCTTCTTTCCCTTTCCCATATTTATTTACTCACTTCACTCTGGAAGTGAGACCATCGCTTTCAGGTACCGCAGCAGGAAAACCCTTTCCTTGTGGTGGGGAAGACTCGAGTTTTCATACACACTTTCAGGGAACATGGCAGCTTGTAATGTGTTCAGCTCCAGCCACCAAGAGCCAGCCCTCAGATCTATACCTTGGAGGTGCAAGGGGAGCCACAAATCTGATTCAGACTGACCTCCAAGCCTAGGATGTCTTCCTGCTCAGAGAAGAGGTTGACATTATTGCCGGTTTACTGTCTACCTTGCAGTTACTGCAATGTACTTCTTGCAGGCTGCCCAGATCTCTGCTTTTGCTGTCCACACCTTCCCACACATAGGCACCAGGCCATCCACAGCCTCACTACACCACTGGATCTCTTCAACAACCTCCAGCTAGCCCTGGCCAGTCTGGCCAACCACCATCTACAGAAGGAAGAAGCCAGGTGGGAGATGATCATAGCAGACCCAGGGTCTGATTGCCATTCTGTCCTGCCTCCGGCCCAAACCTCATTGGGTTGGAAATGTTGGAAACATTTGCCTCATTGGGAAAGACTGGTTTCCAAATCCTCCTCTGACCTCTCCAGCCCCGCATTTCAGACAAGTCTTTATATACCACCACCTCTCCCATATCCTTGCCCTACACATTATTTCCTGCAAGACTGATCCTAGTGTGAATATGCACTTCCTCGACATTACAAGGCCTCAAGTTTGCAAGCTGAAAATGTAGAGAGGTTGCAGCCACATGTCTCCTCATCTTTGTTTTCCATCCTCAAAAAAACAAGTCAATGTCTGCCAAACCACCTTTCTGCTCCCTGCAGGGAGTGGGAAGTTGGAACACATAAAGGGAAGATCAGAATGCATTGCCTGTGAGGGGCCAGCAGCAGGGGTCAGTTACCTGCAGTACCCTGAAGGCACCCTTCTCCTCACCACCACCTTTAAGATGTGAACTGCATATGAAAGGAAAACAGGTCAACAAACAAAAGCCGATACATATCAGTCTATTTCCAAATGTTACTGGGCCTGGCCATCACTACATTGCTTATCAACATTAAGAGGGAGTGTGGGAATAAGCCCACTGCCTGGCAAACCATACAACACAAGAAGTCACAAGTTTTAGACTTTTCTTAGGAAAGAAGCCTCTTTGAATATCAAAGGTAAGCCACATTCCAGCACCTCTACCCCTAAATTGAAACAAACTACATTAGCAAATGAAATCCAAGCATACTTTAAAAATTACTCATCTATTGAATGTCTTGGATTTAACCGTGGGTTGATACATACACCTTGATGCAGCTAGGTGAGCTTGGTAGAAAAATAACCTGCTGGATAACATTAAAAATTAGCAAGCCATCGCTGTGAGCCTACAGGTATGCATACCTTGCCTAGAGGCAGTACAGATCATGAGATGGATCCATGGCTCTGACATGGCTCTCAGTAGTAGCTATTTTAAAAGTCTGTTTTTGTCCTGCACCTACAAGACAAAAATCTAAGTCATTGTTTGCTTCAAAAAGGACAAATAAAACTCAGAATCAACCTTAGACTCTGTATATTGTAAACAGTCCGCAGTAACAAGCCTTACAACTCCAAATTACAGCTCTGCAATTTTGTATTTCTTTCCTGTTCTGGGAGCAAAAAGATAAACAAGGAAAGCAGATTCACAATCCATTGCTCTGTCTCCAGACTGGAGCATATTAGTTGAGCATACATGAATGTGCATGAGCCAGGAAAGAAAGCATGTGTCCAAGCTTCCAGGACAGTTTGCAACTGAGTGACAACAGACAACTCATTTGTGCCGTGTTCTAACTTCCCTCTGGATGAGGGCTCCTTTCAGTTTTCTGTAAGACCATTGCAGAGGCTCTGTGACAGCATAGGAAGCTGATCTCTTCTGAGCACACTGGAATGACCACAAAGGCCCCACATAAACCGCACACATCAAACCTTTTATGATTTATCAATGCTTCAGCGAATCCCTACCTGTTCACTGTACAAACTATCTTCTTCATGTACAGATTTTAAGTATGCTTTTTGTCTTCTATAGTAGCACCCTAAAAAGGTCAGAATCCATTTGGGGCCACCTTGTGTGCTTGCAGTCCTCCCTCTTTTCAAGAAGCCTACTTCCCACTCCTTTCAAGAGCTTTTCTTTGCAGAAAAATCCCCTGCTATCTGAGATACTACTTGCCAGATTGCCTGTTAGCTGCCTTCTGTGCTACAGTCTTCAGGACCTTCTGTTTTGCAGGCTGAAGCTGCAAAACTTCACAGGAAATTTCCCAGTTGCCTCCGGGCCATCTAAGGCAACCGAGACCCACAGAGCAGCTGTGGTGAGGCGAGGGGAGGAAGTCTCCTGGCCACCTGGCATCTACTCATACCCCACCTTTGCTTACACATAGCAAAGGTTCCTTTCTTGCACTGAAAGATGTTTCCTATGGAGGTCACCAAGGCCAGGGAGCACTTTTCTACAGCCAACAGAACCAAGCAAGCATCGGATTGCCCACCCAGCACAGACTAGTGACTTAACTACATTCCCTGATGTTTACTCCAAGAGGCAAAGACCTCACTGATTTCTACAGTACTCTCCTACCTTAAGGAAGCTTGCTGCAGAGCAGCTCTTTCTCAAGCTTATGCTTTGCCAGCTTCCTCGGCCCCTCTCATATGCAGCTGAACAGCACCAATCTGATTTGAAACCACAGCCAGGAAGCATCTGCTTGCATTCACATTTCGCACACTTGATTTGCTTACTTACTTAACCCATGCAGGTACAAGGTGGCAAGGCTTCCTATCACCAGAGGAGAGGAATCCTGGTGGGCCTGTTTCTATTTAGATCTAATTTCATGGCCATCTGATGTTATAAACTGTAAAATAGACCCTCGACACATGTCCATTTAGATGCAGGAGAGCCTGGCTCATGGGCACAGTGAGCGCACTGGGTTACAGCCTTCAGTTTTTATTTATAACCTTCCTATTGGAAGTTCAACCAAATTACAGGACCTTGCTCCCAAAGCTCCTTCAGTCCAGCCCCAATTACCCAGGGGAAGAAACTGGGAGACTGTGGGGCTCATTTTGCTCCCTTGCCCTTTCCTGTCCATTGGCAGAGCAGCAGTGAACAGTACCTATCGACTCCCACAATGTCTTAGGAAGGGACAAAGCTTGGGCAACATTTCCTGGGGGCCCCTTCCAGTTTCTATATATTTTTGCTCGCTTGAACTCAGCCCTGTCCTTTTTTTATATCAGTTGTCCACAGAATTACTTGGTTCCTTGGGTTTTCTACCTCCCCTAAATGCTCGTTAGGCATTGCTGTGAGACTTTTATTTTCCTTTTTTCCTGTCCCTACCGGACAGCCCCAAGAAGAATCATAAGCCAGGTAGGAAGGGCTGGCGCTGCCCACTTTATGGACAGATCATCCTGAATGGTCAGAGAAAAAATAGATTTACTGTCCTCTTGCAAGTTGTGATCAGGCAAAGGGCTGCTACACAGGGATCCCCCAAACAACCCTGGTCACATGATTTTCTTCACTTTATATTCCCTTTCCCCCTTTTTTCTTTCCTAACTACTTCCTTTTTAGAAGCATCATCACCTCCCAAATACACAGCCTACCTTGTTCACATATTTCTCCATTGGTTCTGGGCTTGTTGTCTTCATAGCCTTACTTCCTATCTATGGCATGACTGCCCTCATAACTTCTCCCTTGGTAATCAGCTCCATAAAACTAGTACCCATTTTTTCTTATCTAGTATCCTACCTTTTATGCGTGCTACCTTGCAAATGGCACTGCATATCTTGATGAGCCCTCTGCATACACTCTACTCTCCTGTTGCATATGTTGCATCCTGAAATCCCTCAGATTATCTTTTTTTAGTAGTGCCACAGGTAAGGATTAGCTATCTGTGTTAATGTCTTCACAGGATGGAGTCTAAACAAGCACAGTGATTGAGGCTGTTGAATGACCCATCCAGAAGGCCTGGATATGGGTAGTTGAAAGGGGAAAACTGATCTGTTTTATGGGAAGTGGTCATGTAAGTCAAGAGTCCAAGACAGGGAGATGATGATCTTCAAAGAAAACAGGAAGGGTCTGTTACAGTTACTCTGCATTTTTTCGGAAAAGAAGAGAAGGGAAAGGAAAGTGATACCACAGATCACACCCACAGAGACAGTAATTTCTGATTGTTTACAGAAAAAGATTAACATTGAGCTCACCTAGGCACATGATATAAAATCGTAGACTCATAGAATCACAGAATGGTTTGGGTTGGAAAGGACCTGAAAGATCACCTAGTTCCACTCCCCCGCCATGGGCAGGGACACCTTCCACTAGACCAGGTTGCTCAAAGCCCCATCCAACCTGGCCTTGAACACTTCCAGGGATGGGGCATCCACAGCTTCTCGGGGCAACCTGTTCCAGTGCCTCACCACTCTTATAGTGAATAAAAGATGATAGTGAAGAAGGTGTAGTTAGGACTGAACTTTCATTTCAGTGTGAGATGCCTGGGTACACAAACAAAGCAAACAAAAAAAGGAGACCATTACAACTGAGAGAGTGTTGTGGTTTAACCCCAGCTAGCAACCAGCAAGCAAGCACAACACAGCCACTCACTCACTCCCCCCACAGTAGGATGGGGAAGAGAATTGGAAAGTGAGAAAATTTGGGGGTTGAGATAAAGACAGTTTAATGGGTAAAGCAAAAGCCATGCATGCAAGCAAAGCAAAGCAAGGAATTCACTACTTCCCATGGGCAGGCAGGTGTTCAGCCAACCCCAGGAAAGTCTGGCTACATCATGCATAACAGTTATTGGGAAGACAAATGCCATGCTGCCAGATGTCCCCCCTTTCCTTCTTCTTCCCCCAGTTCACATACTCAGTATGATGCTCTATGCTGTGGAATATCCCTTTGGCTAGTTCAGGGCAGCTGTCCTGGCTGTGTCCCCTCCTAATTTCTTGTGCCCCTCCAGCCCTCTCGCTGGCAGGGCCTGAGAAGCTGAAAAGTCCTTGACTCAGTATAAACATTCCCTAGCAACAACTAAAACCATCAATGTGCTATCAGCATTGTTCTCACACCAAATCCAAACCACAGCACTGCACCAGCTACTAAGAAGAAAATTAACTCTATCTCAGCTGAAACCAGGACAGAGGGAAAGATGACAATGAACAGGACACCAAGTGCAGAAATGTACTCTATGCATGAAACATTTCTTTGCCTGAAAGGCAAAAAGAGAAATACAGAATAATAAATGAAGTAAGAGAAGAGAAAAGCAGAACAGAAAACCAAAGGAAGAGTAAGCAGGGGTCTTGCACAGGTGGGAAAGAGGCATGTACAATGGACAGGAGGTCAACTAGGGAAAGACAGATTTGCCAGCCATTAAAGTGAAGACAGCAGTGGACAGAATGCTTTGGTAGGAAGAGGATTTTGGAAAAGTCAGAGACCCTTTTGGGAACAAAAGTGTTTGGAACAAGCAGCTCTGGCAGCAGTTTAGGCAGGCCATGTGGGCAGTGAGGCTGGGACTTGGGGTTACTGTGCAGGCGGTAGAGGAGCAGGGCAGTGTGAAGGGGAAGCAGAGAACCAGGAGTAATTGCCCCTTGGATGCATGTAAGGAACGCTACTGGGCAGAGGAGAGAATGTCCCAGGAACGGGGTGGGCTGGAGGTTCATGAGAGTGTTAGCGGGTCTCAGAGAGGAGACACCCTCAGAGAAAGAGGATCTTGGTGCAGTCAGTGGAGGGAGGGAGAAAATGGTGTATGTAAAAATGGGAAGGAAGGGATTAGGGGAAGTGAGGGTGCAGGGTGGTGGTGATGGTACAGACACTAAGACCAGGCAGAAGTCTTAGGGCAGCTTGGTAACCAGGGCTGTGACAGGAAACTGGCCACACTGGCAGGTGGTCAGTGAAGCAGAGTCTTGCCTTGCCCCTGGGTTCTTCAACACCTAGCGCTCCATCCCAAAGTCCCTACTCACCCAAAAGGGGCCTGAGCCCACCTGACCCAAGTCCGCAGCCTCCCCCTCTCCTCCTCTTTCCTCATTTCCTCTCTCTGCTGCAGGATCCCCACTTCCAAAAGGGAGGGAGAGAGGGAGAGGAGTGACTGGAGGAGGTTTGTTCCTAGGCCAGAGCTGGTTAGTTTTAGCCAGGTAAGGGAAATTTCCACTGTGGGGTGCCTTTTTATTTTTTTTTTGTTGGTTTATATGGCGCTCTTCAGAGCCTGAAAGCATTATCAAGGTGTGTCCTCTTCTTTCGCAGCCTGAGATGCTGCCATCACCCTCTTTCACAGCCAGGGTACCTAAGGAGTTTTCATCCTTTTTGGATGCCATAGATGTTTTCCTGGTAAATCAGGAGTTGGTGTCTGCAGAGGGAATTCACCCACAGTGTGATTTTCAGGCACCAGCAGTAAAGGCAGCAGGCAAGCCCCCTACGAGGCAGAAGAGGTGAATTTTCAGGTACAGGCAACCACATACAGAATCACAATGTATTTTTTCTGCTGCCTCCATCTGAGTCCAGGTCCACACCTGGAGCAACCCTGCAGGTGGGATGAGGATTGAAAGGTCTCTGCCTGCCTCTGGCGCTCCTCCTAGCTAGGCTGTGTCAGCCCCAAGGGCTCTTCTGCAACTCCTGGTCTCTTTCAGACCTGTAGACCCTTTTTTCATCTTCCACGCTCTTACCTTCTGGGCACCATTTGTTGCTCACAGTCTGTGTCTTGAGGGAAGAGTGTCCTTTTCTATCCCACCTCCAGAGCACACTCACAGTTCAGGACCTATGATGCCATTCCCCAGTCCTGGCACTAAGAGATGGTGGCATGCAGCAGTCATTTACGTGTGTTAGTCTACCCTATATCCATAGCATATACACATGATCTTAATCTGCTAGATTTCTGAGGTCATCTTAGCTAGCTGCTTGATCTGTTTCTGCAAGATAGGTATGTAGAGGAAGCTGTAAGGACATCAATATGCATTTGCCATGTCATCAGGAAGGTGAAACTGCCATAACCTCAGGAAGATCATCCACAGTTTACTACACAGTAGCATCTGTTAATACCTTCTGTTTACATTAAACTTCTACAGCAGCTTTAGTTTTGCATGTCCTGCATGCACACAGAGCCCATTGCTGCCTCATATTACTATTTCTTTCTATGAAAGGTAACTGAATCACTGAAAGGAGCTTACAAATGTTTGCTTCCAAAAAAAGGAAGCACAGACCATAAAAAAACAGCTTCACAGGCACAAGCAAATCTAACCCTTCCTTTGTATGGCTTGAAAGACTTTTTGCTTTAAAAGTAGTAGGCATTGAAAGAAAATCCTGGAGCACTTGATCTAATGGAACTGGGATCTGAAAGTCAAATCTGAAGGATCATGCCCTTTTTCAGCTTCTAAAATACATAGTAATGGAAACAAACAAGAGGCCACACAACATGGAGTGAATTTGGAGGGGACGTTATTTCAGTCTCACAGCCTCCCTTCATAAGACACTGTTATACAGTCCTTTTCTGTCTGAAAGAGCTGGTAAAGTAATTCTTCCATAGACTCCTCTTGCCTGTTCCTCAGCTTCAGCTGTGATAGAAAGATGATTCACAGGCCCATGTAGTGAACCAGATCATGGTTAAAAATGCCTCTTTTTTACTGGAGTTTTTCTGCAGACAAACTGTTGTGTTAACTCAATTGAGAAGGTAGCCCAGGGGTGGGACTCAGGGAGGAGAGGAAGACTTAAGCCACTATGCTTACCAAAAGCAAACTATGTAACCATGACCTAAGTCATGTTTCTCTCTTTTTCAGGCATTAAAATCTGTGCAGACTTCATCAACTGTCAAGTCACTGTCTTCTTTCTAGGTTCCACATACTTTATTTCTCTTAATCCCAAACTATTGTGTATCAAGCCGGGTTTCACACAGAAACTTAGGGCATAAATCAAAGGCAACAGGGTGCATCCAACCCAGCAGGGAAGAGGAGAGCCAGAGCAATGAAGTTTTCCTCATGGAAGCAGAAAACTAAGATTATTGGTTGCAGAGCCAGGGCATTCTACTAGGAACCCTTCTTCAAGACATCTGTGGAAAGGAAGAGTAAGAAAAGGCAAAGTGCCTGATGAATTTTTAGGAAGCTATCTAAGAGCCAAGAGATCTTAAGGAATGTGTTGTGCAACATCTTTTTGTCATTGACATAGGCATTTCCAGTTGCTTTCAGATTTGGAATGAAGTGAGGACTGCACATGTGAGGAGTGTATGGAAATGGAATAAAAATAGATCCTTTTAACCCTCCACGATATGCTCAGGCCTTGGTCTGCTTTGAGATTGTACCTGGACTAGAAACTGTGCCCACAACTTGTACAGTAGATCTCAAGTCAACCTGCAGTCCAAGAAGGCTATACAGCACATGATGGAATTAAATACAAAGCAGAGGTGGGCTGCTTTGCTTGCTAACCACCAGTCCTCTGCTCTGTTTCAGACATTCCCACCTTGGAAGCCTGTTAACACTAACCTGAACTGCAAGGGAAAACATATTCTCTTGCTGTGCGGTCATCTGTAAAAACAAAAGGGAAAGGATGGTGAGCTACAGAACTGCCTGGTAGGGTAATGCCAAGCTTCTTTCTCTTTAACACAACCATCCCACTACCTTAACTTTTTACTCTTCAGACTGTGCATGCAGGAACAGAAAAACGTCTACAGTCTGCCTCCCCAACATGTCTCCCATACAGCTGTAAAAAAAGACTCTGTTATGCATTGTGATACCTTCTAATGCAAGGGCGTTTTTGAAAATAGAGAACCTTTCAGTAGTGTGTCCTGATAGCATTGCTTTTTTACTGATGATTGGTATTTTCATGTCAGACAACAATTTTTAAATTGTATGTACTGAGGACAAAATTTCTTGTACAGGATGGAATAGCAAAGAGAGAGCATATTAGGTGAAAATATTTAGCTCTGTGAAGGCTGGGTTAAGAAGCCTCCTCCTCTTCTTGACATGGTGTAGAAGGGGGAACAAGAATGGAATTCAGTATACAACATGCGGGCCTGTGGTGCTGCTTTCTAAATCTCCAGTGGCAGTTTTTCCATTTTGTTCTTAAAATCTTTTTTAAAAACAATTCTTAATGTTCCATCTGCTATTTTGGCTCATACTGAGCACGGAATAAGCAGAGAGACTCAGAATGACTCCAAGATCTCTCTTCTGCGTGCTGATAGTTCATTTAGAGCTTTACAGTGTAAGAAATTATTTTCCTACTGTTCTCTGAGACATGGCAGCACCCAATGGATGGTAAGATTATTACACTGTACATGAAAAGCATAGAACTGAATTCTGCCTTCTGGTGGATCAGGGTGGCAGTATGTAACACTGATTTTCAGTAAATGCCTAAGTATTTTCAAGAGAGCTAAGGAGCTGGAGAAGACACGCTAAATTGGCAGAGAAGTTTCCTTTCCACAGAGACATGGCTTGAAGCTAGAGGAAGTCAAAAAACTCAGTCATTTTGAACACATACACACAACATAGTCATAGTGCCAGGCAGTCTCATTTCAAGAACAGAAAAGCAAGTGATTCTGCTACTTGGATGTAGAAGTTTTGTTCAGAGGAAACCCAAGCTTGGAGTTGCAGGAGGAAATGCACTGGAATTAGGGAGATAAGGGAGTAAGGGGCACAGTCAGAATTGTGTCTGAGTAGGGGGTTATGGTAGTTACTCTTTGCCTAGGTCAGTGAATTCTCACCTGGCTTGTAGTAGTCATAGACATGCACAGTTGCTGCTTTCAGGTTCTGCACTTCAACATCTTGTTCCACTGAGATGTTAAACTTCAGAGAAGTTGCACCCAGCTAGAGAGAAGAATAGAAGTGAGCAGAAACACACCGGTCATCTCAAAGTCACCTACATACCAACTTTATTCCCTCTGCATCATAGATTTCTTTCTCTGTCTTTCCAGGTTCTTCCACTCTCTTCCTCTTTTGCCACAATGTTAGCCTGCTTGACACCAGCCTAGAGGTTTGTATTTCTGATCTCTGAAAGTCCCAACACAAAGTGCTGCAGCTGCTAATACTTGAATGGGAAGTTCCCTGTGGTCTTCTCTTACCTCTTCCAAATAGATTGTGGTTTTGTCTGGTTTTATCTCTGTCTTTTTCACCAGGGGTATCTCCTCCAGCTGTATAGGAAGACAGGAGATGAGCTTGGTTAGCATCAGCTCATTGGCCTTCCCTGTGATAGGGGAAACAGCCCGCTATAGCTGCACTTGCTTAGTTTAGTTAGCTTGTAGCAGGGTAAGCAGCTACCATTCTCCAGCAGTTCTTAGATGTTTGGATATTTCTGGCTGAGCTACATCTGGAAAATAGATTTTCATACCTTCAGGGAAGGCCAGAAGAGAAAGTCTTACCGCTTTCACAGAGCTCTTCACAGCAGTGAACCCTGACAGATTCTCCACCTCCACCAGGGCCATGTTACTGGTCTCACGGTCTCCTACATAACTGAAAAAAGGCAGGAGAGGAGCACGTTAGGTGTGGAAGGCATCACAGCATTTCTAGGAGATATAATGAACACTTTCAAACTCTGGCCTTCTCTACAATGATGTGATGGGGCAATGGGACAAAAAATCGCCTCCATCTACTTTCTCAATATGGAGACAGATCGTGCAGCAAATGTGTTATGGTTAATGTGCTATGGCTTCATGCTGCCCTCTCCAATGGGTGAAAGTGATCTTTGACATTACAGGTTGAGAACAGCAATGTTGGCATCGTTCTCTTTCAGGACAGTAGAGTATGGAGAATATGGACGAAGACACTCATCCTAGACAGATGTGGGCAAGTGAAATATGGATAGGGACTGGAGTTTCTGCTGTCTGGTTCCTGTAGAGGTTCACACTGCAGGAGAATGCACCTCTGGGGTTGTTCAGCCCAGGCTGCCAAGTGTTCCCCAAGGTGGGAGCTCTGGCTCTTGGGAACACTGCCATCTCAGTTGTGCTCTGTGAGCTGCTCCATGCTGACTGAGATAGTGGCTGTGGCTCTGCAAGCCACTGCCAGTGCATTCCCATGCTTCTCCAGGCCTTAATTCTCAGTTCACAATCTTTTTGAGATCTATGGAGAAGAAAAGTCTTCCCCTGTGTCTTTGTCTCCACAGACAGATTTTTATGGGGTCGTGGTCATACTACTGGGTCTCCCTCTTCTTTCCACTGAAGAAAAAGCCTCAAGGGATCTCATACCTGATGGACACATGGATGTCAAGCTGTTTCCTGACACCATCACATTCTCTTGGTACTGTTTCCACATCCACGACAAACACCTCTTCTCTTTTTGGTGGTGGGATGTTATAGTACAAAGTGGTCTGGTGGGGGAAAAAAAGTCTCTGTGAAGTGCCCTGGAGCTTCCCTGTATGAGCTAAAGGACTATCTGTGCCTCCAGGTTTTAATGAATTGGTAACCAGTGGCTAACACAGTTGGCCTCAGCTGTGCTTGCTGTTCAGACATGCTGTTTAGCACATAGCATCAGATACATCTGCCAAATGCAACCCTTAGCATGGAGGCTCAGCTTTCTGTGATCCAAGGCCTCATTCAGTACAACATTGTCTCAGCCTTACAGAAAAATAATATTGTGAAGGTGTGAGAAAGTACATTAGCTAAAACCCTGCCCACAAGGAGGAAGGACTGTAACTGTTTACAGTTGACATGATAGTAATTAATTAGTAGTTCTAGGTCTCAAGAGGAAAAATACTGACAAAACAAGTCTAAAACCCTTAAGAAAGAAAGAAAGAGCAAAGAATCAGAAGAGGACAACTCAGCAAGAGGGATGATCACACTCCTCCAAAGAGCATCATGGGCCGATCTTCCTCCACCTGCCTGGTGACTGATTGAACGGCAGCAGGTACTGCATCAGATATCTTATACTTACTGACCATATTCAAGTGTAGCCAAGCAGCATGAGTCCTAGTTACCTCCTACATACATTAACAATAAAATAATTGTGTTCTCTTGTCTATACATGGCTTACAGGTTCTCTGTGAACATCATAAGAGATGGATGGACAGAAATGACCCAGCGAGGGAGGTTTTCACAGGGAGTGACTTGCACCCTTTGCTGCATGAATGGCCCATAAGCAGACCACTATCAAAGCTGCCAGAAAAATAAGATGTATTTTCCTAATGGACCAGTTATGTTGGGATAAGAAGACGTTGGTCCTACAGCACTCCTCATCTCTGCACGTGATAACAACCCAAAGAATATTACGTCAGGGAATATACAGTGCTCAGCTCCTGAAGCAATGACATCAGCAGCATATGTTCGATACAGAAGCAGGTGTTGCGCAGTATCTCATCATTCTTGACTTCATATCTACTGATCTCTTAACAATGACGAGGCTCTGTAGTATGGAACAGCAAAGCTGAGATATATTGGAGAAGATGCCATAGATCATTGCAATAAAACTATGTCAACAGAGTATACCTGAGCTCTTTCAAGCTTGACCAAATTCTGCCTAGAAAGCCAAACCCTACCCAGAATTTGAGGCTATAGTGCCTGCTTAAGAGCCAAACCTCACTTGGATAGTCAGTGGCAAAAGCTGAGAGCTCTATTCCTTCTCTATACTCACCTGTACATAAACACAGCCACTGCCAGTCGCCTGCACTGTGTACATCCCTGGGACTGCAAGGAGAGATGCCTGGTGCAGGACCAGCTTGTTGTTCCTGTGCACATGGAATTCCAATGGAGAAGCCTCCTTGCTTTTCACTGTCACCTTTACGTCTCTGATCTCCTGAGGAATCAGGGCTGCATACTGAGCAAGGGCCTGCAGGCTAACAACTGTGTCCTGAAGGCAAAGAGAGAGTCACATTGCTGTGGAGCCATGCAGTGCAAGATCCAGCACACTAGGTCAGGCACTGCAGAGAGAACCATGCTCCTCATGGCCCTGATTCACACTCCAACACAATCAAGGTCTATGCCACTAAGTGCACAGGTAAGGTCAGTGCTACAGGCAGCAGGATGACTTCTGTAACTGGAAAAGGTGGCTTCTGAGCCCTGATTAGCAGTCCTAGGCCCTGGGTTATCCCAACTACACCACAGAAGTTTCCCCATGGCATTCCTCTTCCCAAGCAGTGCTCATACATGTCTGTCTGCAAGGGGTGGATCTAGAGTGACATGCACATGAGAGATGTGCACATCACTCCAGGCACAATATCTCTCTCCTTTCCTCATGACTTTCCCCGACTTGTTACCTGTGTGGAAGCAAATCCACCAAAGGCATTTCTTTGCCCACTGAGCCAGTGCACAAGCTTGCTCACTGAGGCTTCACTGAGTGCCAAGTCTGACTGGGAGACGTGAGCCAGGAGGATGTAGGCTACTGTCTCAATCACAGAGGAAGAAGATTGTTCACTACTGGAATACGATGTCAGGAGCTCTGCTGATGTGGGGAGAAAAATATGGAAGAGAAGAACAGTAGATTCTTATGAATATCAGCTTCTCCTGCCCTGGTACCCTTCAAGGACTGGCAGTTTCCTGTACACCAACAAAAATGCTATGCCTTTCTGGGGCACCTCAGAGACAGAAGGCAATCTCTCCTGTTATTTTTGTACTCTGAAGAGCCAGGTATCTGTGATAGGCTCCACTTCTTCCTTTGAAAGCACAGAGAGATCCAGGCCCCAAATCCTCAACCAGTTCCTCTAGCAAACAGTTCCCCTAGAAACTGATTGACTCTGAACAGAGGCTTTTTGTTTAAAGTACAGTCCTAGTCTTATCCAGCTTTATATATTCAAAGCTATATCCCCAAGCTACAGCATTTTTCCTGTTTCTGCTTTTACTTAGGACAGTCTAACAGGGCTCTCTGTGCTGAAAACCTCTAGGACTCATTCCTTGTCAGTTGTATCTATTGTACAAGAACTGGTCACTCTTTGAGGGAGAATGGCTGGCAGGCTACCGGGGGAGCAAGACTACCCAACTTATTTTGTTGGCATCCTCACTGTGCAGTGCATAAGCTAGGGCAATTTAAGCCGGAGCTGGGATCCCGCCTGTGGTCCAAGCTCATGAGCACTGAATGCACCTGATTGAATGTTTTGCTGTAGTGATGGTAGGGGACTAACCATAATTCAGCTAAGACTTTAGCTTAATTATGCCAGCGCAGACATCTTCTGCAAGGGTACAAATATGAAAACCTGAAATGCTTTTACATACAAAGTCAGTTTTCAGAACAAACCTTCACTTTTGAAATATGAAGTGCAAATTCACTTGTTTGCTTAAAACCAGCATAAAGACCTTAGAATGTAGGTCAGGGACTCTATTAGGTATTACTTCATTATGTTTATCACAATGGAAGGTTTTTGCATGAGGGGTTTGTGATTTGTTATTTCCAAGGTGGCATAAGCAGAACAATTTTTTCATGAAGTGATAGAAAGTGTCTTGGAGATGCAGCTACAGATGACCTTCAAATTAACCCTGATTCTTTAAAAAGCACCAAACTCCTGTTTGAGATCCAACTGTAATCCTGTTAGTGAGGCTAACAGAATCCCAGCCACCAGGCCATGGAAGGTGTCTCTAGCCAGCAGCAGATAGTTATCTGGGGCAGAGATTCTCCAGCAGGCAAACTGGCTGCAGCTGGTGGCTGCAGTGACATCCGCAGATTCAGCAGGCAGAACACCAACATGTGAGACAATACCTTTCCTTCAAAACTCCATTGCTCTTGCCAAGTCATTCCTAATTATTATCAGTGGAAGCAAGAGCCAAAGAAAACTATCACTTGACCCATAGGCAGTTTGTAGTGCTCCATGCATAGGGTCTTAAGGGGACATTTTCTGAAGTGCTTGGTAACTCAGAAGCATCAGACTGACTGGACATCAGTGAGGATGTGCTCCAGTCACATGTTCCATATGTACTATCTCAGAGGCAGCTCTGAACAAATATTGCACTCGGTGTGTGCAATTCTGCTGCTTCCCTTTTGCTCACTACCCACCCTGTGAAGCCAGCTGGGCACCTTGAGTGGCTATGCAGTGAACTGAACTCTGCATTGGTAGCTGATCAGGCTGAAAAATCCTCTCCCCCTTTTTTCTTCTGTTATTTTGCAGTCCCCAATGTAGTTTACCATACTGCCAGATGAACTATTGTGGGGAGTAACTTACTTAAGACAAGTCCTGTAATATTTTTACCAGCTGTTTAACTCAGGTTTATAGGCTCAAGTGTTTTGAAACCCTGACCTGGCATTCTCATTCAGGATAGAAGTCCAGTTATTTCCAAGTTAAAGAGACAAAAGGAAGAACCAAGCTCAGCAGTGCAGCAATAAAGATGCATCCACCCAAGGGCCCTGAGCTGAGTAGAGCAGCAATGGGGAAGCAGTCAAAAGGTTTGAATTCTGCAAGTAAATGCCCTGTCCAGCAACTGAGTAGACATGGTGAAGCAAATTTCCTCTGCAAGATTCTTTTGTATGATGTATGAATTGCTGAAGAACGATGGGAGCACCACAGCTGAAGTGAGTGCTCTGACCACAGAAATTAAGCATGGATCAGTTCTTCTGCTTTTGGTTAGAAATTGTTTCCTGGGTCTGAGAAAACTAGAAACTTTCATAGCTTCAGTTGATTTTTTTGATGCAAAAACCAATCTGAGAATAGTTAAATTGCCAAAACTACAATTAAATCCTACAAATTAAATAAGGCCTTAAACACAGTCATTATCTCTAGAACCCAAAATCTTCTAAACAGCAACAACCTACCAGTTTCCTTCTCTAGCATATCCAGGAGCTGCTCTCTCATCTCCATGTCCTTGTTCAGTGTGAAGACATAAGCCATCAAGGCCTTGACATAAAGGCTTGTCTTATCAAGCGTTACATTTTTGAGGCAATGCAAGGCATTATCCAGCATGGTGTCCTAGAAAGGAATCCAAACCCAGTGAATTTCCTCTGACCAAACAAAAAGTTTTTGTGAAAATCTATACCCAACCCTCAAGCATCCCAGTTACATCCTTGATGTATTTCAGTGCTAGCATCTCTCTCAGGGCTGTAGAATATTAAGTAGAGTGGACACAGCATCACTCGCTGTGGGTTGAAAACAAAGACATGACTAGGCATCTCACTGGGATAGGGCATTGCTAATAAATACACTGAAGAATCCAGCTGTAGGAAGTGTCTGGTAACACACTGGCTCAGAACTGTCAGACCTGCATGCTGTGGGTCTCGGCTCCCAAGGAGATAGGGCATTGTTTTTAGAACTGTACCAGTAAGGCTGGAATATCAGCCCATCGTGGCTAGAACAGTTTACACTTGGCTTGAAGGTCACTGCTTTTGTTTCAGGTCTGAAGGAGGGGGGTACTGCATACCTGAAAGGGGGTCTTTTTTTTTCCTCCTTTAGCTATACTGGTGAGTTTAATAAAAACTATTGCCTTTCCCTGCAAGCCCTGAGCCATTTCCAGAGACAGTTGTTTCCCCTGAGATCAGCTGAGAATGGCAGATGCACTGCTTTGCTATAAATCAGGCCATTTATATAAAAACTCCTTACCAAGTTAAACTTTTCCTGTTGAGCTTATTGTGGACAATGGCGGAACGTGACAGAATCTTTCACCAACTCAAGCTGGGTATCCCTGAAACCACAGACCTGGGGAGGAATGACTCCCTTGGCATGCTCCCAAGCCCTGCAAGAGTTCTGGTGTGACTTACATTCTTTTCCAGCTGGAGCTCCACCAGCGCAGCGGTGATATAGGCTGTGAATGAGACGGTATCATCCACACCACCCTGCAAGTCGCACAGACAGACATCAGAAAGGGACAAACCCAACCATTGCTTGCCCGTCTTTGTATGGCCACTGAAACTGCCTATGGATGCTATATCTAAGACAGTATACGGTACCATGTCTCTGGGTGTTCTTGAACATGTGGGGGCTGAAGGAAAGCACTCCAGGCTCACTTACTGAATATCATGAAACTCTAGTGTTGAAGGCAGCCTCAGAGCCATATTGTACATACATCCTAGGTGTGCCTTCTCATAGAAGGGCATGAAGCAAACTGTTAAGCCATTTGTTTTATTAAATATGTTGCAACTGGACACTTGAACAAAGTTTTCGTGATGTAGGTTTTGCATACATAGAAGCAATACACTTTCGCTTACAATTCAGCTGACTCTGAGAAGCTACAAGTTAACATGGGTAAACAGGCTCGCAAGAGCCTCTTTTCCCATCAGAGGAAATTCATTCTTGGGAAGTTCTGCTTGCATCCTCAGATGTGAGATAAGATTACATCTAAAATAAGGGGGGAAATTTGGGCTGAGACGCTGAGAAGCATCATTGACACTGAGCAGCAGAAACTTTGAATGTAAGGTGTGGAGAAGCAAAATCTATTCCAAAAAGTTCTATTCCAATAGAAAGCCCAAGCTGAGAAAATAGTGAAAGTCAAAAATGAACAGTCTACACATACACTCTGGTTTTATTTTGTACTGCATCCAAATTTTAAGAAAAAAAAGGCTAACCCTTTGCTTCAGTAAAATAGCAGCCTGTTTTCCTTCATAAAACTGCCTTGTATTTAATATGGGCAACTTTGCAATCTGACCTGTCTGGATTATTCTTACCTTTACAAAGACAAGGAACCCAAGTATTGCCATACTGCATGCACACCGTTCGTACCTGAGCATGAGGGCATGTTCACCATGTTTAGTGCATTTCCAGCTACACTGCAGGGATCGTTTTGGGGATGCTGGGCTCCAGGAGCAGTCATATTTTTGTGGAACTGACGGGACAACTGTGTCTTCAGATAATCCCATATTAGAGCACATAGGCAGGCCTATCTAGAGAGTATTGTGCATTGTAAGGCACCAGAAGAGGGAGAATCCAACCAGGGTATTCTAGACAAACACTAAAAAATAAAAATACTTCTCCCTGTGCCTCGAAGTGCCTTGGCCCGACTAGCCCTGGTGCCTTTTGGCTACAGTAAAAATAAAGGAAGCCTAGCAGAGATTAAAACCTCACATAGAGGAAATGCCTGCTGTTTTAGGCCATGCTTTTTCATTCTGCTCTGGGAAGCCGCCTTGCCTGTGCTAGGCTATGGGGACATTGCTTTGTGCTACTGTGTACAGTGGAAGAGCCTGGGGAAGCAACCCTGTGCCCCACATTGGGTTCTTCCCGCTCCCACTGCCATGCCCGGCAGCCATACCTTCAAGTCATTGTTGAAGAGCTTCCCAACGCTCTGGAAGCAGCCACTGGGCAGCTGGTGCTTCTGCAGCCAGTGCAGAGCGCTGCGCACATCATCCTCATTGATGTAAATGTGAGAGCTAGCTTGTCCAAAGGACCTGGCTACAAAAGCTGTCAGCCTGTGAGCAGAGCACAAAGGAATCCCATGTCACAGCCAGTAGCTGAACCAGCAAGGACAATAGCTCTGGGATGACTGTAGCAATTCTGGTCACTCACCATGTGTTGCCCTCATCGTCAGCTTTCCCAAAGGCACTGTAGGAGCCATCATCATGTTTGAAGAGCAGCTGACGCTGGTAACCTACGAAGACAGGTGCCAGGACGTGACTCTCAGTTTGAGGGCCTGCAGCATCTCACACTGTATCCTTGCTGTGGGAAGAAGGCTTCACAGCAAGAGACTTCACCAGATCCTACAGGGAGAGACACTGAGGCAAACCTACCACCCCACCATTCCCCGTGCATCCCACAGCATCACCATGACAAGAAGCAGTTGCACAGCATCATTGAAGCGCACCATGCAGCTGCTCTACATTACTAAAGCCGTTACATGCAAGTACTGTGGGTATCTGCCCTGCTGGTTTGCAGAACGGTGACATGCTCGGCCACCTCACGTCTCCCTGTGCCCCAGGGAACCGTCACGGGCACCTTGCTGTGAAGAAAACAAGCTGCAGGAATGAGGAGGAAGGCTTTTCCTAGAGGAGACCAATATGAAACCCTGTATGTTTTTCAGCACTTCTGCTTGCCTCTGGAACTCAAGAAAGCACTAATGGCATGTACAGAGTGACAAGGCCATGCCTTTAAGCTCTGAGGGCAGAACACTGTCCGCATCTGTTTGCTCTTCCTCCACCCTCCACATGGCCTCATTCTTTACCCTCCACCTTGCCTCTCTGCTACTGCTGTTCTCTTGGGTAGGTCCCTTGCTCCCAAATATCTGTCCTAATTTGCAGAACAAGAGAGAGAGGCGGAAGGAGAGGGAGTAAAATCCTATCCATGGAAGGCTGCTGAGTTTGCAGCGTAGCATGATAAGGAGACTGGCAGGCTGAAATGCGAGGCGCATTGCAAAATGAGACTCAGGCACTGGCACTGTATTAAATTCAGATTACACTGGACAGAGCTGACATGCCCCCACAATATGTGTCCTAAAACATGGGGAAACAGCAAGCTACCAAACTCCTATCTATCCCCAAAGGCCACTCCTTATTCTAGCTAATAGCAGCTGATGCCCTGTTTCCACAAGGGAGTTCCGTCTGCCTCGGACTGATAAGGGAACAAAACACAGGCATCACATAATGACGGAAATAATTAATTACCAACTCCCTTCTCAGAAAAGCAGCCTTAGTACCTCAGTAACAGGCAGAGACAGAAGTCTTGCTTCTTCAGAAACATGCTCTTCCTTCCATGAGACATTTCCCTCATTTTCTGTGATACTTTCCTTTGTCACAGCTCCGGCAGTGCTCCCACTCCCGCCCTGCTTCCCACCAGACCAGTGCCCACACTTCTGGTTCATAGCACTTTCATTTTGCAGCAGGAGGAAAAAGAACAGTGTTTACCTGTTCTCAGGAATTTCAGTGCTGTATCTTTAATTTCTGGGTCCAGTTGTTTAGTCTTATTCAGGTACTGGAGTATGAAGATGTTTGGTGCAAACTGAACCATGTTCTGTTCACCACAGCCAAAGGGCATCATTAGCAGCTGGTCTAGGTTTTGAAGTGCTGGGCCCATGATGTCCCCTTAAGTTTGAGGTGGAGGGGCAGGAGGAAAAAAAAAGCACAGACATTCAGCAGTATGAAACAAAGGGACTGCTGCCTTATTTAAGCTCTACTGAGATCCTGAAAAATAGCCAGCCCCTCACTGAATGGAGATGATTAAGATTTCTGCTGACCCCTCCTAGGTTAAGCCAGCACAGAAAGGGTTGCACAGTCATGGTTCTGGGAGGAGGGAGGGAATGCAAAGCTTGAGGGGGTCTCAAGAAAGGTGAAGAGGGCTGTCATTCCTGAGTGGGTATCAAGGAGAGAAAAGAATTACAGAGGCAAACTAGGTGGGAGTCTGCAGGGATGGTTTTGGTTTGCTTAGGTGGATGGCGGTGACAGACTTCACAAGAGATACCCCATCTTGCGCTTTCTTGTCCAGCCGCTTGGGGATCACCCAGGATCATTCCTTATGAGTACTGAAGTATTGAAAAAGATTACTTGATCCACATTTCTGAGGCCAGCATCACATGTCTTACAGTTTATCTCATGAGGAACTAGGTTGATGCATCATTAAGGCCAAAGCACTGGGCAAGCTCTTCCCACTGGAGACCCAAGAGCAGGGAAAGACTTTCTCACCAATCACAGAGAAAGTGGCTCGGCCAGATCCCTCCAGCACTTCTGCAGGCAAAGTCAGGGAGAACTCTTCAGAGACAGTGTTATCTGTGAAGGCAGAACCCAGAAATTTATCCCATGGAAGAAGTAGAACACACAAGTGTAACACCCCAAGGAGACCCAGGTGAGGCTCAGTGTGACATCGAGTCACAGCAGCTGAGGCTTGCAAACAAAAGCCTCAATGAGGAAACTGCCAGGTAGAAGACAGATGTGACCAAACTACTTGGTTGTTCTCCCAGGTGCCACCAGCGCTTGCTCTCTAACAATTTTCCCCCACATCTGGGCATTTGCAGTAGCCCTGTCCCTTCCCTCCTGCTCTCATGATCAATAGCAGTCAGGGATTTTTGTCCCATACCTGCAGCACAGAGAAAGGCGTTTTGGGTCTTCTCTTCTAGGACACCTCCTGGCTGCAGATGGAGAAAGAGTAGTTCAGATAGGGAAGGTAGGAAAGGAAGTCACCATACCTCAGCAAGCCTGTCTGCTTCCAAGAAGAAGGGGTTAAACTTCCTCTTAGCATCTTGCTAACTGCCTCAGGGGATAACCCACTGTCCCCAGGTGTTCTCCACCCTGAGGTGTGACTAACCTTCACAAGCAAAGGTTTTATCACTGTGTCTCTCTCTCCTTGCGAAGGTGTCACAGCAATCCTGTTACTACACAGATGGTGTGAATCTTCTGCCACGCTGCTCACGGTGACATTCACTTTGCCTGAAGGGAGCACAGGACCACATTGCTGAACACTTGCAGCAGGCAGCTGGATGTGTGAGCATCCAGAGCAGACATGCAGAGGCAGGCAAATTCCACCCGTCCCTCTGCTAGCTGCCACACATCCCTCTGCTCAGCCTCACCCAGTCTGGTGGCTGTCACATTCCACACGAAGGTTTTTGCTTCATTGGCACAGAGGCAGCTGGTGAACTGGCAGCCTGGGCAGGCATCCACCTTCAGTTCTGGGGTCTCTGTGAGGGTGGTGTGTATCTGAGGTGGTGGGGTGTACAAGCACACATTAGCATACAGTTAGTAACAAGCAGTGCACAAAGGAGCAAATATCACGGATCACGAGTGCGAGGCTGTGCTTTGTGGCTCAGATGTCATTATCTAGGGCTCCTGAGAAGCTCATAGCTTGCATTTGGGCTCAAGTTTCCGCTCTGACAGAGGCTGTGTAATTGGGGGGAATTCTTACCTGGATGGAGTCCTTGAGGTAGTTGAAGACAGTGGCTTTTAGGCTGAAAGTCTCTCCTTGGATCACAGAGTACGGCAGTGACAGATCCACAAAAAAGGGCTGGAAGACCCTAAGAGTGGTCAGAGGTGACAACCCAAAGCCAGTATCAGCAACACAGAAGGTGTTGGCGTTCCATTCTGTGATGGTGTCAGGTACAGCAACTTGGAGAGACACTTGCCCGTTGTCCCTACAGCAGGAAGAGAGAACTTGCTTAGAAGCAGTCAGAAGTTTCCAGAGGGGCTCTCAGGGGAAGGCAGGTAGAGGCTGTTACCAACCCAACAGAGACCAAATCCCAAAGCCAGGTCTCTGGGGAAAGTGTCCGTGGTTTTGGCTTCTTCTTGTCATCAGAGCGAGATACAGAACCACCATGGCCACGATAGCCATCATGGCTGACTCCTTGGAAAGCAAGTGATACATCAGAAAACAACATATGTAGCTCCAGGTGAAATTAGTTCTTCAGAGGCAATCTATTCCAAACCTTAAATGCTTCATGACACAGAACGAGATCGTACAGACTTGGCATTTCAGTGAGAATCTGACACACGCTGTGTATTTTGGGGGAACACAGCTTTAAGGAGACAGAGTTGGATAGAGTTTAGCCTGAGGCTCAATCTGACAGATCCAGCAAGTTTGGTCTGGATCCAGGGGGAGACAGCATGCTCAAATGGAGTCGCACTCTTTTTAAATGATCTGTGAAAGTGCTTGCGGAGAGCATACTACATTATCTGTGAAAAGCGCGGAACACGGGGACAGCCAATAAAGCACAGACATTTGAGCTTTTAACTGTGATTTATAAATCAGGTCCGCTGAACTGAACACAAGCCTTGCTCCTCTCATACACCAACAAGAAACACGAAAGGATGGAAGTCGGCTGTCCCAGCTGCAGGCTGGCCAGAACTGTGAGACGAAAGCCCCTTCAGTCAAGGAGAGGGACATGTCCATTCCTTACCAGCAACATTGTCTGTTCCAGAGTACATCTTTTTCTCAAAGCCTGGTAGCATACAGGAAACTGGTTTCTTGATTCTAGTATTGGTTAATATTTTCATGCGCAATTTCTGGGAAAACATTGAAGAGTGCAAATAATGATAAATAAAAGGGAACCAAGGATGTTGAAAATGTCTGAGAGCAGGTACCGTAACGGGGGAGTGGTGTGGTAGCTGGATCACTTTAAGATGCTGCTTGTTTGCACACATATGCATAAACTTACAGGCTCAGACTCTGGGCAGTGCACAAAGACTGGAAACCAGCTTCTGAGGAACGCTGAGGCCAATTATTGCTTCTCATAGAAGTAAATTTCAACTAGATCTGTCCTTCATGTGCCCGACCCTAACAATGACCCAGAGTCAAATGCCATATATTCCATGAAAAAACTTAAGAGAAAAAGTTCTAAACTTTAGGTCTGCATGATTTTGAATGGAAAGATCTGACTGGCTGTTCACAATCAACTGCACTTACACAAGTTAGTACCAGTCTTGGCTTAGAAAACTGATGGGGAACTTGGTCACAACTTAGTATGGATTCTGTTTTTGTCTGAACAAGACTCAAACTCTCAAGGGCTGTGCTTCACAAGGCAGAAACATTGGACTGAATGCACCCTCATGTGCATGGACTGAGAGGAAGACATCATCACACCAAAAAAACGCATGCAATCCTGTGAGCAATCCTTGCTTTGGTTTAGTGGTCTGCAAGTCACTGAGAAGTCTTCTACTTTCTCAAAGAGCCAAAAGCCTTCATGGAGATCATAGGCCGTCACCCTTTCTGAGGAGGCTGTACATGCCCATGGATTTAGTCATATGTTACAGGACAGTCATCCGTTACAAGATCACTATTAATCAAGGTATAGTGGGATCTCCTTTAACTAGCATCCAATGTAATCTAGGAGTAAGCATCTAGAAGACAGCCCAGTACTGTGCCTTTGGGGGGAAGCAGGGTCTGTATTTGTACGGTAGAGTTCTGTCAGCCTGAGAAGCCCGTGCAACTCACAATCCATTTTGGGTTGCTTTCAGTGTGTTGTTACTTTCTTCTGCTATTTTGAGGTCCTTTTACCTGCATGTATTTATTTAAACATTCTGTCAGAAGCAGCACTTCTTGGGTTCCAGTTAGCAGATGTGTTATTAATCTTTTTCTGGCTATTGGGCTTGTTAGCAGATTAGCTTATTTTGTCATTTGTCTTGACAGTTAGCTATGAAACCAAATTGTGAAGGACTTCCTTTTACTAAAAATTCTTTGAGAAGAAGTAAGAAGAGACTCAATGAAACACAGAGTAAACAACTTTACAAATACAATAATAGCCAAGCAACAATCGGTCAAAATATGGAGAGCTGCTTGGGGTCTTGCTGGGATATCCTTGCCGCTCCCCCTTGGTAGATATGGTAGCCTAAACTAGGTTTGTTCATTTTCACACTGTCTTTTTCTGATCAGGTGGTTTGCACTATGCTTGCTTATAAGTTTAATCTTTCCCCATAGTCCCCAAATGAGTGTGACTACACTGAAGAGCAAGGTACATAGGACTTCTAGCAATGAACATTGGGGCAGCTGAAGTTTGCTAAGACTAAACTCTTGCGGGCATTCTGGAAACTGCTGGCTCAGGAAAAGTTTAGTGGAAGTGTAGACACTCACCTTAAACAGATTAAAGACATCAGCGTCACTTTGATACCATGGTGCTCCCATCCGAGTCTTTTTGTGGAGACTGGGCTGCTGGGGCAGACAAGGGTATGCCTCAAAGTCTTCCAAGTGATAAGGGAACCCTCGTCCTCCAACTGTAAAGCTGTCATCAAAGAGCTCCTTATACAGCTGCAATGGAAGAAGAGAGGTCTTCATAAGGAACTGGCCAACCAGCATGTGTATGGGTCAAATATTTAGGCTGTAGCCCTCTATAATTCTTTGTAAAGCTTTGCAGTCAAGGAAGTTGGCGCTGCCCAGTTTATACTAAAGAACGTGAATCCCAAGGAGTGAATGCAGGCGAGTAGCTTTTAGTCTGCAAGACGTTCACTTGTGACAGTTCAAGCCTTTTAACTCTAGGATGCAAGATTAGGATAAAAATGCATGATTCAGTCTGAGCAACGCATTGGCACATCTGACTCACACATTTAATGATGACCACTTTATGTATCTGTTAGTAGATGATGCAAGTGCTCTGTGCTAGAACAGGATTCCTGTAAAACGGAACACCAAATCACACTGTGGGTCCCTACCTACTGGTGCAGGAATTCCCCCTGATTTGGTGAGGCTTCTTTGTAACAAACAGTCTGGCCTGCTATAACTTCACTTACAACTTTGCATGAGGATATACATGTGTATTATCTCTGGTATACATTGTCGAATTCTGTTAGGATTTTCAATTCTTGCAGTATTTTTGTTCTAAGTCTTAAATTCATTCCCCTGAAATACCCAGCTGCTTTAGGGTAAGTTCCTTCAACTCTTCTAGATTCTCAGAATGCACCTGGATGCCAACAAAATCCTGACCACTTTTTACCGGCCACTGTCTGCACCGTGTGCTGGACCCTATCGACTTCTGAAGAACTGCTCGGGTGCTCAGCCTGATCTGTCATACGGTTATAAATCAGCAATGTTTGGGGCAGAGGAGTAGGAGGACCCTAGTGGGGAAAACTTCCATTGCAAAGGTTTAGCCTCACTGCCTGGTGGAAGATGGAAATGCGGAGAGACAGGTGGATGTGAGGAAAGCTGCTAAGCACTTTCCCTGCAAGTGGAAAGCACCAGCATCTCTTTGAAGCTGTTCTCCCTGCCTATCCCTGAAGCACCATGCAGCATCCACCACTCTCCAGGCAGAGACCCACAGTGCAGAGCTGATGCACGAGGAACATGACCACCACATAACTGCTCAGAAGAGGCTGAGGAGGGGGAACGCCAGGGCAGCCACCGAACACTGCAGCCATGTCCTGGCACGGACTATGGGCTTCCTCCTACCAGCGCATGGAGACAGAAAGCAGGCAGACACTACGGGGGTGGTCACGGCAGGCTGCACTCACTGTTTTTGCTGTCAGGGTATCATTTTTCTTCAGGAGGACACTCTTGTCAACAGCTTGGACAGAGCACAAGGACCCTGGAGCAGCCTTGAGGTTCAGACTGACTTTTGATCCCGGGACTTCCTCCTTGTGTGAGAAGTCCAGCGCTACCTGCAAAAGCAGACAGGGTCAGGGGCTTAGTGGTAGAGAGTGGGACCCTGTGACTCTTAGGTGTCTAGGCAGCAGAGGAAAAGACAGATAATAAAGTAGGGAAAGGGGCTGAGATGCCAGCAGACCCTTCTAGAAATCCCTTGGGCAGGTTACATGGGCTGCAGTGTGTACAGCCCAGCCAGAATTCCCCTACCACTACACATCCACTTAGGGAGCTAAGCAGGTAGGCTTCTCTTCTTGTTAGGGAGAACATCAGGGACAGTGTGTTCCCGAGTCAGTCACAGGGAACGGGGGGAGAAAACGCAGTTCGGGGGGGGGGGGGGGTCTGGTTTACTCCTTGGGAAAGGCTTGCCAGTGCTGGGGAGGGTGGGACTAGGAAGTCAGGGAGGAAGGTTATTAATGTTTCCCAGCCAAAAATACTGGGCATCTGGTTTGGATGTGTATCCAGCTTACACCACTTGGCTGAGGATAAAACAGGACCAGGAACCACAGCAGGCCAGAGCACATCAATGATGCTGTCACACTTCTTGTGTTTCTACTCACCTGGTGTCTAAAGCACTCTTCCACTTGAAATTCTTCCACATCAGCCACCACCTCCCCATCCAAGAAGACTGCATACACTAGAAGCTTGATGTCAGGCAGGAAGTCATTGCCAATAGTCAGAGTCAATGAGAAGGAGCCCTACAGATCTGCACGAGATAGCAGCAAAGGAGAGAGGGAAAATATTCCATTAAATCAGCTCAATGGGGTAGGACACACAGTAAGAATCAAAAGAGGGAATTTAATAACTTCTACCTGCAAATAAGAACATCTTACACAGTCACCATCACAGATTACCAATAAACCCAGGTTTAGATAAACAGGCAAGCTACACAAATTCTATATCTTCTCCAAAGGTACAAGCTAGCAGCAAAGTCATAAGGTTGGATAATAGACCAATTAGACAAGGCAAGAGAAGGACAATCACCTAGAAGGGCACTGAACTGATATGAGAGGAGATAGTGTTGGTCTGATGAGGTGGACCACCACTAAGAACTCAGTTCAATAGCTCCCGCCTGTGGATAACAATAAAACCTGCAGAGATTGACACTGGAGAGTGGTCACAGTTTTCTGGGGTGTGTTATGAGACACTTCATGCATTTCTACTCACTCTCATGCTGGATAATTGGCACACGCTTCTCTCCACTGGAAAGGATCTTGCCTTTTGATATCACCTGAAGAGCAAAGAGAAGAGCCAGTCAAGGGCCTGAATTCTGACAGTATGAGGAGAGTGCAAGAAGAACAAGAGAAGCAAGAAGGACGTCGGACAGTTGTTGTCACAGAAGCTTCTCTGGCAGAACATGACCCAAGAGCTCTGTAGCAGAGATGGTGATAGTATAGGTGGAAGTGGACTTTCAAGTCGAACCACCTAACCAAGAGGTGTTGGTTAGGCAATGAGAATGACCGCTTGCAAAGCTGGAGGTACATCTGAAGCTAAGAACAGCTGCTCTTAAGCCCCGTTGATCTCTGATGTTCACATTACTAGGGTAGGGTACTGTTTGATCGTACGAATGAGCCCAGCTGAGTAACCAAGACACTCGTAACCTCTCAGCTAGGCTGTAGTCACACTCTTGCTTCGGCCTCGCTTGAAAGTGGACTTCATCAAAACATGATTATATACCTCTGGAGCACACTGAGGGCTTGTGCAATTTCAAGCATTTTCCTTAAATATACAGGCCAGAGGAGGTCAGCTGCCCCAGAGATTGCCTCTTAGTTCACAGACAGATTGCCCCAGGTGGAAATCTAGGACATACCTGCTGGGCAGAAACCAGGCTAGCCCTGCACTGCCACCCATGTGAGCACAGAGAAATGTAGGGTGAATGGCAGGTATCTATCACATGAGCTTAGGTCAAGGCACCCCTGACAAAGCAAAGCAAAACAAAGCAGCTGGGGGCTAGAAGCAGGTCCAGGAACTGGAGAACAGGAGGAGGTTTGGGCAGAACAGAACTCACAAACTGACTGACTGGCCTTGGAGTAGCTTACCTTCTCCCATGAGTATACATGTGCTGTGTGAAAAGGGTAAAATGCCAGTAAGCATAATCTTGCCCTGAGATTCAGCTGTCTTCTGTGCTCACCAAGTAATAGAAATCAATGTGGCCTGCTTCAGAGCTGACTTTATTCCAGTCAAGGATATAATCCACTTGCACTTCCTGCTCTTGATCACAGGGCATCACATCATCCCTGGCTTTGATCTCAAGGAAACTGTTGCTCTCAGAGTAGAAAGGTTTCAGCCAGTGGAAGCTATCCTCAACTCCTGCATGACTTTCAGAAGAATCTTGCTCATTGTCATTTCCAAGGTTGTAGGTAGCCTTCAGAGCACAAAAACGTGAGTTGGAAAACATCAGGTAATGCAAGGGATCTTACGTACCAAGTCCTGCCCAACCAAAATTAGGGAACATCACCCTAAACAGACTGGGGTCTTGGGGAAAAGCATCTGGAACAGTAGTTCCGTTCTCTGAGAAATGGATGGCAATAGGAGATCGCACTGCTTGGGCACGGATCCCACATCAGCTGCAGGAATGTAGGTAGTGGGCAGGTGGGTGTACTGCCAGGCTGGTAACAACGAGCTCCAAGTGTAGGATCAGAAATTGTGAGAAGCCGCCAAGTGCTTCAAGTGTGGTATTGAAAGGGAGGTCAAGACCAGCTATCTGCCAGGCTGAGCCTGGACAAGCTATGTGCTGCTGCAGGGCAAGGGTAGCCGCTAGAAGTGGAGTTAAACAGAGACAGGTGTCAACTGCCAGTTCTGTTGAGCCACCTCTAACATATCCCAGAGTGGAGAAAGGGGGGACTTCCTACGAGGAGGTATTCAGATTAACAGATGTTTTTAGTGGAGTCAAAGAAGGTGAGGGGGGATACAAAAGATTAGGATCATGCTCTAGCTCAGGACAGCAGACCACCCTTGGTGACCTTTTGGCTGAACTGTTGCAGCACAGACTCCAACTTCCCTGAGGAGATGGCACTGGAGAGTAATTAAAGATGCTTGTACAGATATAACCAAGTGAGATCAGGAGCCAGAGGACTGAACTCCGAAACCTCACATTTGTTCCACTTTTTTTTTCTTTCCTCAGTCTACCTTCACTTTATCCTCCTTTTTCTGTGGCTGATGCTCACCTTCAGAGAAACCAGCGTGTTGTTCCAGCTGGTGGTATCCAGTGAGAAGTGAGCTTCTCCATTCTCATCTGTGATTAATGACAGGCGTGTCTCCTCATCATTGATGTCAACTACTAGGTAGACTGTTTCATTTCTGAGGGGAGACTTGCCACTGTGGCAGAACAACTGCAGAGAAGGCGAGGAAGTTAATACCCTGTTGTGCCACACTCCAAGGCACTGCCAGTGCTTGGTGTTTCTATCACTGGGCTTCCTCAGCCCTTCTAGCTTTCAGACACATTGGAAGGATCCAAATAGAAGTGTGATAAATGCACAAAACCAACAATGTGCATCTGTTTAGGACTAGAAATACATGGTAGCGCAGCCAAATAAGACACCTATATTGGAAGAAAAAGGCGCTTTCCTCGGATTCTGAGCTTTTTCTTGGACAATGCTGCAGGATCCTTGACGATCAGAAACAGCCTAATCTCCAGAAATTTGAGTGTTTCTAGCCCCAGTGGGACAGCTGTCCTAGCATCGCTCGGGGGACTTGAGACAGGAGTGACTGCCAGTGAACTGATACACAAGGCTTTAGTGATTTCTGCCAAGCTACCATGTGCATTTGTCCAAAGGGAATGTTATTTCCCTGATGACACCACCCCCATCCCATATGCCTTTTATTGCACAGACTATATTCAGCAGCTACTCCTGGGGAAGTCTCCAGAGACTGCAGCTGGCCAGAATTCCTGTCCAGGAATACACTAGGTTAGGGTGGGGAGAAGAAATTGCTTCTACAGGAGGCTTCACCCATAGCTGCTGGGTAACGGCAGAGCGGCACCTACTTCCCTCAGGATTGTTGCTTTCTGCCTACAGAAGATTCTATCTATGATGTATTCTCAGCAGAGAAGGGATCCATGGGTGTTACCTTCCCTGTGTATGGCAGTCCACATTTGTAGAATGCATGGAGGTTGATAAACTTTATAGACTTAATTCTCGTCACAGTAAGAATTTCAGCTGTATTCATAACCTTTGCTCCTGGGTGGAGAGATGAGAAATCCGTTAAACCCTAGCAGTGCTTTTAGGGAAACAGAAGACAAGAAGATGCTTCAACACTACCTACAATACCTACAACCTCTAGATTTAGGGGACAAAATATTTATTTTTTTTTAGGATATTGTAGAGGAATTAGAGGACAGTATGAAAAATTTATTTGTAAAAAGGTTGTGATGATTGTTAAAAACACAAGGTATGAAATATTAAGAAAAAAAAAGGGGGAACTGTAGAGGAATGAAGCTGTGTTAATTAACTTTGATAATGTACAGCTGTGGGTCAGATGGAGGAGGAGCAATGTGGTTTGACCTCTGGAGGAAGGAGATACAGCACAGACAGTAGAATCTGACCAACGGTAAAGCCTTGTTGCAGCCGGATAGTTTGTTTGTGCTGCAACAGGATATGACTCCCTCAACCTTTCTAGGCCCTCTGCTTCATGACATGATGCATCATACCTTATAAGTAAACATTTCTCTCCACTGAAGAGACAGAGAAATTAGATGACTGTATAGTTATAGACAGCTACACTGTAGGTGTCTAAAAGTGGCCTGAAAGACGCCATCCAGACAGTTCAAACAACAGACACCTCTATTTGCTAGAGCTAGGTGCATATTAACACTGATACTGAAACCTACCTCCTTATAGCCAATATTGTGTCAGACTAAAAGGAAGCAGAATATCATTCCTCACAGCTGGAATGTGCATAAGCAGCCCTGCCTCAGGCTTAGGAAAAGAGAAGGCAGGAGACTGCGGGTAGGGACTACCTGTCAGGATGGTGTACTACAATTAGCAAGGACTGCAAGGGCTTGTTGCAGACTTTTCCATGGCTAGCCAGGGCTTTGCAACTGGCTGAGAAACAACTTGGTGTCCAGGCAATCACGAAAAAGTTATATGTGTGCTAGTGGAGATGAGGGGTGGAGAGGATTAAGAAAATTTGGTAATAATAGATGGAAGAGGTACTAGAATAGACACTGCCATTGTGGCAGAAGACTTGGGAACCCTCAAGGTACTTTTTCACAAGGAATTTGACTGCCACAGAAAGGCCAAAGAAGTTGCCTCCAGGGAGGAGAACACTTCACATGTTTTGCAGTACCTGTTCCATCTTCCACTACTTCTCCTATCGCAATTATGTAGCTGTCAGTCTCACTTAATTCCAGAGTCTCTGTCTTTATGGTAAAAGTAGTGCAGCCATCCATGTTTGTCTGCAGAGAGAGAGATGTGAACAGAGAGAAAGATAAACTGTTCCATAGATGCTGGGCAATCCTAAAGAAGTATTTCCAAATATCTGTGGAACAGATGGAATCTCAAAAAGCTGTAACTGCAGAAACCCATCATAGATTCCTTAGCCAGAGAAGAAAATCAACATGCTTGGATTAAACTGTCTCTGAAAAAGTGGCAGAAAAAAAAAAAGTGTTTCAGGTAAATCACATAAGGGTTAATTATGTCACAGACAAACCCAGGAGACTGGATTAAGCCCCAGGTAACCTCCTCCCTGAGACTATATGGTCGTGACGAATAAAGCCTGCCAGTGTGGCTTCTCAGTCATGGCCATCTCTGTGATGAGGCCGTGTTAAACAAGGGCATCCAGCCAGTTACAGACTGCAAGAGCTTTCCCGAGCATTAAGGCAGAGACAGGGTACAGCCAGCCTGCCAGAGAGGGGAGGTGGACCAAGTGTTTCTAGTTGTGCCTGTTAAGTTCTCCACAGAACCTTGCAGGGTCTCTTACATGCCATGTGAGAGGGAGCTGGCGTTCAGCTGGTGTTTTGCACTGCTAAGACAGTGCAGCATTCCAGCTGGAGACACTTTGCTACTGGGTGCGTTTTAAAAGATGGAGAGATCCAGCTGGATTTTTATATTCTGGCTTGTTGCTGACTGGTCTGACATTTAGGAATATTTTCTTGTGACTTTCAGGCTGAAAGAGCTGCCTCTGAAAGCCATGGAAAAAAACAAGTGTGGAACTTAACCACAAATGTATAATGAATGCAAATGTGCAGAAAGTGTAACCAGCATTGGACATGATCTCAGACAGGACACTAGCAAGCTTAAGGCGATCCGTTAACTGCATGGATACAGCAAGAAACAGGGCATTAAGCCACAGACAATTTGATACTCTGATAGCCTGTTTATTGGTGGGAGTTGTCACAGGACTGACTAGACCAGTGATCTGATACAATAGGATACAGATCCTTGGGAAAGGATCTGTAATTAAATTACTTACACCGAGCTTACACCTTCTCCTGAAACCTTGAGTCAGATATGGGCAGCTAGAGCAGTAATTCAAGCCATAGAGTCACAGGAAGAGGAATCAATAGTCTGATGAGGTCTAGCAAGTGGGAAGACAGCAGACTAAACAGGTGAGTGTACATCAGAGGTGCATCAAGGCAGGTTAAGGGGACAGACATGCATTTTCAGCAGGCTATACTTTCTACTCTTCTATTTGTTCACCTACCCGGTTGTTTTGTTTCCTTATCTCCATATAATTTGTTAAATTGCCTTCCAAGATCTGGGATAATGCGATAAAAGTAATACTTGTTTTCCCTTGAATGGGCTTCCCATAGGTATACCTGTGTCAAAAGGGGAGAAACATTCACCTGAAGACTGGCCACTTCAACAGAGATACAGATCCAGGCCACCCCCACCCTCACTGCAGGGAAGTGGAGCCTGCAAGAGCTTTGTACCTTGTTTGCTCAGGAACTCCAGCTTGTCTCTTAAGCTCAGTTTGCATCTCTCTCCGCCCACTACACCCAGCATCCTAAGCATCCTTCAGCCTCACAATAAATGACCAAGTGCGAGAAGAAGCCCATTCCAGAGAGTGATCTGTCTCCCCCAGCCACAGGGCAGTGCACGAACATCATACTGGAAGGTCGCTTCTCAGCTGTGGACCATCTGAAGGTGATTGTGGAGTTGAAGGCCAAAGATCACAACAGTATAATTACTCACTTGCCACAGACCTTCAGCTGAAACTCCTTATCTGCTGTAGCAATAAATGGAGGGTGCTCAATCTTTATTTCAAATTTTTTCAACACTGCGTAGAAGAGAGAAAGATAAGGATGGAGGGAAAAAACACTGAGTATGGAGTCCAGATGGGGGTAAAGACAGTAACGACCCCAGTTATTCATCACCATGCTGCAATGGGGATTACTCCCTTCAGCCACACCTCCCTCTATTTGCTGCTACAATTGCACGTAGGACTGTTCTCTACTTCAGCTCAGTCAAGCATAAACATTTTAAGTGACACAGGGTTTTGTCCTTACCCACGTCACCGCAACTGAATGGGACTAAGACGTGATGCTGCTTCCTCCTACAGCGGCAGACTGGAGCGAATAGTAAACCTAGCTTAGAAGAGGGCGGCAATGCGCAGCAGAAAGTGCTTGTCACAGGTCCCAGTCACAACTAGAATGAGTTGTCAGACCGCAGCCTCTCCTTTGTACCCTGTGCAGCTGCAGAACCTCCAGCCCAGCATGAGATGTGCACAAAGACCCACCAATCCCTGTCCCCAGACTGCTGTTGTCCCAGGGCAAAAAGTCTGATGAACGCGGCTCCATTGCCCTGCTCTCTTCTCCAGCTACCCACACTGATTTTCTCCCACCTCTGTTGTCCAAGTCTCACCGTATTCTTCAACGCTGAAGGTTTTCTGAGCCATGTATGGTTGCACTGAGATGGCGTACTCCTCAAGGGGTGCTTCAGAGGCCAGGGGGAAGGACAGATCCACAATGCCATGTCTTGGCTTTACATTCAGCCACTCAGCAATACCGTTATATTCAGGATCCTATTTGAGGAAGGACATGTAGAGCCACCAAGTCACAGTGGGAACATGGGTACCTGGCAGGTCCAGACATACTCAGGCACAAGAAGGCACTACGAGGATGAGTAGTAGTAGAGAGGATGCCAGATCACCAGCACATATTCCTTCTCCTCCCTCCAGTATTGTTTTACTGAACTTTGGAATTGCAAAGGTTGCCAAGAACAGTAAAGCTACTGGGAAGTGGTAACATCATGGGAAGGAGATGCAGCTGTGCCGCATCTGCTGAGCACTTAGCCTTGTGCTCTGTGCAGACAAGGTGTTGGGCAAAGCTTCATTACTGTCCTGCCTCTGTCTCAGCTATGTGCATCACAGAGGTGCTGGTTTGAATGAAAAACCCAGGCTGACCAGGTAGAAAAGACTTCAGCTGAACCTGAGCCAGAACCAGAAGCTTATGAGGTTACATCTGTGGCACAACTCTGTCCAGGAATGAAAAGGCACAGTAGGAGACAGACATCTCCCTTTGGTCAGTTCTTTGTCACTTACCTGCAGCCATATCTGGGAATACTGTAAAAACAAGAGGAAAAAAAAGCTCAGTTTTGTACAGAGCAAAACAGCATTCATGTGAACCAGTATTAATAATGCTGCCTGATGTGAGCCCCTGACCAAAAATTTCTGCCCCACCCAGACCGCATGTTAGGTCTCCTCCTCCTTCTGTACTAGCTTACACTGCAATCAGTGGATGAGTGGGTTTTCCTCTCAAAGATCATTTGTTCTTATGGTTTAACAGGCATGAAGGGAGATGAGGCTCTTTCATGAGCTTCAGTGTATCTCATGCTGAGGCTCCTACTTCCAGGAATGCCCAGGGTGATACTCACCTCATTTTCCATGACCTTAAGGTCCTCATTGAGGTTCACAATTCGAAATTTCACTGGAGATACAAAGAAAAGGATAGTAAAGCGGTCTGCCTACAACATGTCCTTGCACAAATCTACTTCTCCTTTTCTGTGCTCCAATATTCATGTCTCTTTGTTTACCTCAAAGGTATTCAGGTCTCTCCCCAAACAGCCCTCCCCAATATCTCCCACCCCAGAGGATTTTGTCTGGGAGGTTTATATGCAGCTGTGGGCTTTGGAAACTTGCTGCCTCTACCTGGGAAGATTACAATGGTCTGCTAAACAGTGGGGTTGGTCTGTCTGCAGTTTGTTCATGTTGTGAAGACTGTGGAGTACCTCTGTATTTCTACAGCTTGGAATGTCGCTCCAGGCTTTACTCAAATATTAACAACAGTCTCCGAAAAACAAAAAGAGATTGTCCCATGTCCCGGAGAGTCTTGGCTTTCCTTTTAGGTCTCACTAGAGATACTTAACCAAAACAAGACCCAGGAGCAGCAGGCTGGACATTTGGTGCAGCACAACTCAGAGATGTCACATCTTGACTCACACTGTTCCTGGATGACAGACATCTAAACACAGATGTTCCTGGAAACATCTCATAACAGATCTGCTTTCTTCCATCTCCAACAAGCTTAACTTTTTGCACTTGGTGAAATCTTCCCCCCAGATGTGGCTCCTACCTTGACCCTTCCCTCCCCATTCCTTTATGCCACCTTCTTGCCTTACCTGTTTCTCCAGGTTTGTATAAGCCCTTGTCTGTACCAGAATTACATTCTTCTGGGGCATGACCAGAACCTTCTTGCGACCCTCAAAGAGCACATTGTCCCCACTGTGGATCAGGACATGCAAAAAAACCACCTCCTCTGGCTGTCAGGTTAAAAAAAACCAAAACAAACAAAAACCTGTCTGAAACTACAGGTAGCTCAAAGGAGAAACAGAGGCATCTCCTACCAAAACCTCTGACTTTCCACTTCTCCCTTCCCCTCCTTTGACTTAGCTGTCTCCCTAGTTATAGTCTTCTTTGTGCTCCCCAGTTTCCTCCTTCTCTTTTCTTTGCCTCTCTTCTTGTCATGTTTGCCACTTTCCACATTTTTCTCCCCTTCACTATCTTTCCCATCCTGCATCTCCAACATTAACATGGCTCAGACACAAGAAAGGCTGAATCCCTCTAGTTTGTAAGAGGATAGGCAGCCAAGAGAGGTGTCTTACGTGTGATGTAGAATCATCTCTTTCCCTGGGAATGAACTCTGGCACCTATGTTGATTGATAAAAGAAAATGGAAAACAAATTCATCAGAGACTTTACATCTTAACCCAGATACAAGACATCATCTCACTGTTAAAAAAATCCCTGAACTTCAGAGTCCAAATTCCACCATATGACTGTCTCTAACCAGCTTGTCATTATAGGGAAAAGTAGCCACTGCCTGACTTTTGTACATGAACCTAAGAGCGAACCAACCGACACGTCATTCTCCCACTTCACATAAATGTGAGATTTTTAGGAAACCAAGAAAAAACATAGGGAAGTGAGATCTGGAGCTGACCAAGACTGTAATGGGAGATGAGTTACCAGGCAAACCCAGGACATCTCAGTATCAGAAGGACCAAGATCACCAGCGGAAAGGCTCTTTTTGCCAACAGCAGATTTCCCTGGCTTTCCAAAGCCAGGACTTGTTCTCTCCTGAGGGCCGGCACCAAACAGTTAATAACTGTCTTTTTGATGCAGGAACCAGAAGTGACTTGTGTTGTGCTGAATCTGCAGGACAATGACAACCAGGGCCTAGGCACAGTGACTTTGTATGGTGCTGAGGAAGACAGAGGCAGTTTGTATACCCTCAGCACCAGACACATCTCCATGGGTCTCCAGAAATGTAACTGAAGGTCCTGTAGTCATGCCCCAGCCTCAATGTGTCTAATTAAGCTAACTAGAGCAGCAAAGTTGCAGTGACAGGAATTCAAGCCGCCCAAGAAGTGTCCAGACTGCCTAGGTGAAATTCAATTCATTGTGGGTCCAGTGCCATCACCATCCAACACAGCTAAATTAAAGCAAGCTCAATGCAATCAAAGTATGCAGGCTGCAGCTACACTTTGCTATATAGATGCAGCTTTAGAACAGCATAGTCCTCTTGGAGCAGAGGGAAAGCCTTCTGAGGAAACGAGGATGAAAAGAATATATTCCCAAGGCATTGACTTGCACTCTCATATACAAGCATTTTTAGGGACTAAACACTGATTAAACTGAAAGTCAATGTTTCCTAACAGGCCTCAAGTAGGATGAAATGAGCTGTTATGGATCAAAAGAACAGGGTTTTATCCACACAGGAAAGATTCCCCACTTTGCTAGGCTCCAGGACACCGCTGGTTTTTGCCTGGCACTGTTTTTTTGCAACCCACAGCAAGGCAAAGGACACTGCACCCAGAAAAGTACCGGACTCCTGTCTGAAGTGAAGGTGAAAGTATCTGCTGTCAAATCAGCAGCCACAGCTACACTCACCTGGAAGGTGATGCACTGAAAAGTGCCTGGCCTCTCCACATCGTGTTCCACCAGTGTGTGATTCTGAGTTGTCATCTGCAAGGTGACAGCCAGGTGGACATCCTCAGTTAGGGAGCTGAGGTGAATGCAGAGCTTCTCCTTTTGGGAATGGGGAATGACAGCAGGGAACACCACAATATAGTGACTAGAAGAGAGCAGGTGTTTGAAAACAATTCAGAGGCTGAGGTGGGCAAGCCAGAATCCATCTCTGCTGCTTTCATGAAGAGGCAGACCAAGGGTCAGAAGTGTCTGCAGTGGAGGAGCTATAGTGCAGCTCCCTTTCCATACCAAAACGCAGCAACATGCCCAGTGTGGAACTAGAGAGCTCCTGATACCTGTCACCACCTCGCCACCAGCCAGGACACAAGTGCCATTGTGCAATACTCCAACTGCAAGTACACAGAGCAAGGCTGTGTAAGGAATGAAGCAAAAGACTCAGTGGCTGAAGCGTAAGGCTTCAGTCCTCCCACCAGATTTCACACCCATCAGCACAGGATGAACAGAGGCAAATCCTGTGGCTTCTGCAGCTTTGTGGTGCATGCAGTGCAGTGCCTGGACAAGGAGATACCAGGGTCTTCACCTGCAGTGGTGCTGGACACCCAGTGCTACAACAGGACTCAGCAGGAGCTGCTTCTGCTCAGCCTCCTTAAGAACAAGGCCCCCCCACTGTTCAGCTCTGTGATGCTAAACAGTGCAGCACCAGCACCAGCCTTCAACGACAGTCCTTTCCATCAAGCCCCCCAAAAGCAAAAGGAGATAAGCTCACGGTTCCAGGCTTGCTGCAGCTGCAACTGGGAATAGGGTCAGGGCTAAGAGGAGCACTGGTGCTCCCATTGCTTGGGCTGGGACAGGCAGCTCACAAGATCCACACAGGAGTACAGAATTGCCTGTAACGATGGGCTGGAGCAATCCTAAATACCCTCGTCAGATGCTCCTAAGTCCAAAGCAGGGGGGAGTCAATACATGGAGGTAATATCTCTTCCAGGCTAATGACATCAGCTAATATTTACTTGCTTCCACCAACAGCAGAGTAAAGGCCACACAGCACAGTTGTCCACCCACATCTACATTGAGATGGTATTCCAAGCCATGGGGTGCCAGAGCACTGTGGGGGGGAGACATGGTGTGGGTGACCTCTAACTGAGGCTAAAGGGGACTTGAGAGAAAAACTCATCTCAGCTGTGGCTGGTTTGGGTCCTGACTGTAGCATCCAATGACAGCCAAAGCTGCACACCAGCTACTGTCCTCAGCTTGTAAAAGCAACTTCAGTACTCTCTCTGTGCATAGAATCAAAGAATCATTTAGGTTGGAAAAGACCTTTGAGATCATAAAGTCCAACTGTTAACTTGGGAGTGTCAAGTCCACCACTAAACCATGTCACCAAGCACCGCATCTATGCTTTTTTTTGTACCTCTAGGGATGGCGATTCCACCACCTCCCTGGGCAGCCTGTTCCAGCACTTGACCACCCTTTCAGTGAAGACATCTTTCCTAATATCCAGTCTAAACCTCCCCTGGCCCAGCTTGAGGCTCTTTCCTCTTGTCCTGTCACTTGTTAGGAGACATTAGTGATTAATTAGCATCATTAGTGATCTTCCCCTCATCCAGTATTTAATCAGAGCTTGGAGTAAAAACCTCTCAATTTACCTCCATTCCCAGTATCACTACCTTTGTCCACCCAACCATCCAGCTATGTCTGGTCCTCCTGGATATAGAACCTTCTCCAGAGCTGCTCCTGCCACCTACTGCCAGCTCCCCTGGTAGTTCCACTGTAAGGCCTTTACAAATAAAGCAACACATATTTTAGCAAATCTCTACTTTGCACACCCACCCCAAGCCAGGTGTTTGGTCTTCTGCCAGCTTTCTCCAGCCATAAGGTAGGTCTACACTGACACCATCACCCATGTCCTCCAGACTCTCCTCAGGCCCTGAAACCTTTTCCTTCCTTTTCCAGGGTGGCAGCAGTGAAGTGAACAGGGCTTGGGCTTATCTGCCCTGTAGTTATGGCCTCTTTTGAAGGTGGATGTCCTCACCCTGCCCTGGCCCCAGCTGTGTTTTTGCAGAGCATAACCAAAGGTACATAATATAGAATGAATTTGCCATCCACCCACTCTTTGCTCCCAGCTGAAGCAATCCCCTGGATTTACTTTGGCACAGTCCCTGCATGTGTGCTTAGCATCCACTCTCTTAGTGCACAGTCTGATGTAAGAGGAACACACTAGCCTTCAACCTGGCGCTGATATTGCAGATAATCTGCAAGTTTAAAGCACTGTATGTCACTGATCTGGGAGCAGATTTGATTCTCTGAAATCAAAAGGGGTTTGAGTTCAAGTTTAAACTAGCGGGACAAAAAATAATCTGAGTTCTGTCTGATTGCAGAAACACTCCCCGTGGCTCTGCATGTCTGAATGGTCATCAGTTTGGCTGCCCCTGAAGTTAAATGGGGTAAAACAGCTGTGTGTGAAGCTCTGGGCTAGTCTGGTTGGAGGCTGCAGGGCAGGAGTGACATTTCAGTAAGTAAATAGTATGTAAAAAGTTCTCCAGAAGAACCCTGAGGTGAAATCCACTCACATCGCAAAGAATGAATTTGTCCCAGGATGTTTCTAAATAAATCCTGATAAAAACACCTTTATAAAAATTGGGCCCTTGTACCAAATACAGTAAGTGAGCACTCCTGCTGCCATCAGCTGTGCTGCATAAGGCAGAGCAAGACACCTCATGGAGAAATCAAATCAACAAGCCTTACAAAGCCTCCAAGCAAGTACGTTCAGTGTGTAAGCAATAAACATTGTCTCCACCCCTTCCACCCGCCCACATCCCAGCCCTAGCCATGCTCAGCATGATTTCCACCTTCTTGGTTTGGAAGCCAAGAGAGAGAACGGTCACCCTGTCAGGGCAGGAGCTGCATAGTCCTTCAGCTCTGGATGAGGGGCAGAGGGAAGAAGGAAGACAGCAGAAGCAGGGGTGAAGCAGGGACAGAAGAGAAGCTAAGCTCTCCGTGGAGGGATTCAGCCTGCAATCAGCTATGTGGAACATCGCTTTCCTGTGGGGCAGCATCCTTCTCCTGCCTAGCACAGCTGGAACACCTGCAACGCTGTAAGAACCTCAGCTACTTTACATACATGCTCTGGTCTGTGGGGAATCCTGGGGGGTGGCGGTGTATGAGAAACAGGACAGGAGTCCTAAGACCAGGAATGTTTTTCCAGAACGGTGTAATTTCTCATATTCCTAAGGTTTCATCTGGTTCCCATGCACCCTCCTGACCACGCTACCCCTACTACTTGGCTCTCCCTTTAGTGCCTTTGATGTAGACCATGTGTTTCTGCAAGGACACAGGCAGAGCAACTCTGCAAGCTTTCTGCATGTGATTAATTGTGACCTGCCAACATCTCACATCTCCTGCTGTGCGGCAGAATAAATTCCCTTTTGGGCTGTGCTTTTGTCCCTAGAGTGAGAGGTCACCACTGAAATCTTCAGCGGACAAAGCTGGGTGCCTTTACAAACCCAGCAAACATGAGCCCAAGGTATCTAATAGGGATGGTCTTTGTGAAGTGGTGTGTTTGCTCTGGCTTGGCTGGCTGCCTGCTCCCTCCATGCATTTCTCAGACCACTGGCACGGACAATTCCCAGCGCCACTTCTCTTCATATACTTTATCACGAATGCAGCTCTTGTTCCAGCAGGTACTGCTGTGATATACTGGCTTGTGAACATGCTCTTGCTTTTTGAAGGCCTTTGCTTTTGTAGCCATGGCATAAGTGCAAGCAGAAACATGGCTGCGCTCGAACAGTAGTTGTTACAGTGGGAAGTATGTCGCTAGGCTGTAGCTGGGTTTCCTCCTGCCATGTGTAGTGTGGCATGCACAAGTCTAGTTTAAAACTCTTTTCCAGCAGGGATACAGCCCCTTCCTCTAGGACATGTTCCATAGGCTGTCACAACTCCCGCTCAAATGATGCTTTTCTGCTACCGGCTTCACACTGTTATTTTCATAACAAAGCTTTGCTTTGTGGAAATTCTGCTTGCTTCAATAGGCTGCCTGCTGTCTGGCCTATATACCAATATTTTTGTAGATTCATGAGAAAGTAATGCAGCTTGGCTCTTGGGATTCTTGAATGATAGCCTCAGAAATGCTGTCTTGTACTTTTATAGCTCAGAAGGCAAGGGTAAAGGATGAATTGTCAAAGGGGTGTAAGGCAATTTCTAGAGTAAAGGATCACTAGGAGGAAGGTAGGTACAGGAGCTTCAAGCAGTGAGTCTTTAGTGCTCAACCCATTCTTTGGCCCTGTGGCAGGGGCAGGTGCCATGAGTCAGCTTAAGCAGGAAAATGTCATTAGCACCTGTCACCAGATCCCCTTACATTAGCAGCAGACAAGCTAGTCAAGGCAGCTTGGCAGCACTTTTGTGAAACCACTCAAGGCTCCTGGCCAGCAGGACCTTGACTCCCTCTTGCCAGCGTGCTGAGCTCCAGCAAAGACCTGCCAGCAGGTCATGTCCCTGCCTCCTGCTGTTCTGATCTTTCCAGGCCCTGCCCTCCTCCTTCTGCTGCTGCCAAATATGCTGCTGGCTGAACCTGCCCAGAAGCAGTAAGCAGGAGTCAGCGATAAGGGTTTTCAGACCTGCTGGCATGTTGGCTTTTCTGTGTCCTAGTTGCTGCAGTGCAGTGTAAGATGAAAAAGAACGAAACAATAGGAATAGCTGCTTGCTGTTATCCATGGGTGCAGCTATGAGAGTAGCCACAGAAGTGTGAGATTTGGCATAAGACAGCACGGAGGACAGGAGTGTTGTGAGCTGAAGAGAAGGTGCTCATGAGACTGTGTCCGGGACACGATGCTGGGACTCTGGGTCCCATAGACATTGCATTTGTTCTGAGCCCAGAGGCAGCTGGTAGGACAGAAAGACACCAAGCAAACTGATGGTGACAGGTAGTGTGGTTCAAGGCTGAAGTCTCAGGACAGAAAGACACCAAGCAAACTGATGGTGACAGGTAGTGTGGTTCAAGGCTGAAGTCTCAGGAAACCTGCAATGTAGCCAAGCTCTGCTGCTGGTCCCATGCTGGGTGTCATGGGGAGGTCTCTTCACCTTATTTTGACTTCCAGTTTTGGAAGCAGTGACTGTATAATTTTACATGTGCATGCAGTGTGTAGTGCAGAGTCAGTGTTAAGGGCTGCACTAGCTATAGATGAGAAGAACGTTGTGATCTTGCCCCACTGACAACATGAAAGTGAAGAGACCAGAAGTCTTATTAGGAAGTACCGAAATCCTACAGTCAAAACCTGTCCTCTTAGAAAATCCATTTTACCTGACTTTTTTTTTTTTTTTTCCTTTTCTTTCTTTTTTAATAGAAATTATGCTGTGGCGATACCATCTCAGCTCTACTACCCCTTCTCAGAGACAGTGTGCCTTCAGCTCAGCAGAAAGCAAGCAGTCCCAATCCATGTGACAGTAACCTTGCAAAGTAGAGCTGGGAATGAGACTCTGATCACTCAGTCCATCTCTCAGCTCACCTTCTTTCATTGCACAAGCTTCCAGGTGAGGAAAAAAAAAGGGTTTTTTCAGTATTTTTTTTTGAGTAGGGTGGATAGTGCGTGAGTTCTGCTCTTGCTGGGGAGAAGGACAAAGAATTGTGTCTTCCCATGGGGACGTCTTATTAGGGCACTGAATCTTCTGCTTCAGCCTGTATAGATCTGCCAGTGCCCTTCCTGCTGTGTAGCCCCACTGACATTTTACTCTTCTAGAAAACATTCTTAAAACTACTGTGAGGTCTTTCAGGGCAAGAAGAACTGGAGCAATATAAAAACAGTACCATAATCATTATTCCAGAAGCCTGGGATCCATGAATGTGAACCATCCTGAATGATGGTTGCAACTATATCTGCAGGTCCCTCCTCCTGCTGGAAAACCCAGTGAAGTGGCTTTTATTGTTATCACGGTCCTGGAACCCAACTCAGAGTTTCAGAAGAAACAGAAAGTCCTAATCAAGCATACAGACAAGAAGACTTTTATCCAGACAGACAAGCCAGTGTACAAACCTGGACAGATCGGTATGGACAGAATGCCATGTCTTGTGAGAGAAAGAGCAGTTCTCAGGCCACAAAATATGGGGTAGCCTCTGGTACTTGGAGCAGGGCCTTCTCTGCAAGGGAGATGGGTCACAGGCTTCATCTCCCTTCTAGGCTTTGAGGGATTTAGGGATACCTCTCTCCTATGTAGGCATGGCACATGCTTTCTCCAGTACTAGCAGTACTCAGACAGCATGCCAGTGTGAACACAGCTTATGTGTTTTAGCTGATGTGTGAGAAAAGGTTCAGATACCACTGTATTGTATTCGTGATTGCTCCAGCCAAAGCCATAATAGTTGGTCAGTGCCCTAAATCCCTCCGTCTCCCCCAGACTTCCTCAGATGAGGATCATGGTCCCGCAGACCCCATCACTGCCCTAGCACAGCTCAGATCACCAGCTGTTTGCCCTGTGCTTCTCCACCGTTTCTGCTAGCATGACCTTCACTGCAAGCAAGACTGAGTGCCCCGCTGCAGGTCCAATGTCCAGAAAAATGCTGTTTCTCACCAGCACATCCAGCCTTCCCAGAAACTCCACACCGCCTCTCCTACCACTTGTTTTCTAGCAGGAGGCCAGCTCATAGCAAGGCTTTGACCGTAGGCCCAGGGGCGGATGGCTTTGGCTGCTGCCCTCACCCTCTCAGTGAAGCATGTGGGCACATCTTTCTTAGCCACCCATTTTTATTATTATTAACAAACTTGATTTCATTTCAGCCAGTCCTGTTTTTCTTTTGCTCTACAGTCAAGTTGCGAATCGTAACCTTGGATCAGGCCTTTATTGCCAGCAATGAAACGGTGAGTCAAGAGAGAAGAAACCTTAAAAAGCTGAAAATGCTATGGGCTGCCTCCATGCCGTCTGGATCAGTGCTTGGCCCAGCTGGGTGATCCATCTGCAGACAGCCAGTCTCAGCATTGCTGGTGGTGCTTAAAAATAGCGTTGGGCTGCTTGTGGTGTTGGGTACGGGCAGTCCCTGGGAAATGCTTAGGGAAGACTCATGGATGGTTGGGGGAATAAAAAATTCCAGGGAAGTGGATGATAACGTCCCTGCAATCATCCCACCAGTAACTGTCACTTCCTCCCCACAGCACGGCCTGGTGGAACTGAAGGTAAAGCACCTTCTTTATTGAAAGTGGTGACCTCCACTCATCTTGGGGAAGACACAGGTTTGGAGATTATGGTGGGGAAATATGGATGCAGAAAGCCAGTTACCTCAGAATGAACGGGAACCGTCCTTCACTTCTTGCCCTTTCTTCCTTTGCTACCCACACAAGTTTGGCAGTGCAATGTCATAATACCGATCATACAGGGCCAGTAAAAAACTTCCTAGACTTCTAGTCCCTCTAGCCTGTGAAATGGAGATTTCTGAAAATCCTGAATTTTCTTTAAAGAGACTTTTATATTTAACGTGCAGAAAACAATAATTTGACCAGATAGTGTTGTGGCTACACAGCTAGAGAAACTTCCTAAAGCAGCTTTCAGGATATTTTTCTCAGAATTTGTTAGGTTAGATTCAATATTGGAGGTAAAATATGGACTGCAATCACCTGAGCTGAGGAAAGATGCCTGAAAGTGGTGCGGAGTCTGTAATAACCCACATAGAGGTCACAGTTCCAACTAGTAAGTGGCAGTACTGCATGCCATACCTACCAAGCAATTGATTGATAAACATACAGTTTCTGAGACACCTATACAATGCTTTATGCCAGTTTATACAAACGTAACACCCTGATCCAGTTTCACTCTTCCAAACAACACTTCCCACTCATTCCATATGTTTATAAAGCACCCATCAACTGATCGCTGAATCCTTGCTGGCTGGGCAGTGTGACCGTAGCCAGACTTGTGCACCTTGCCCTCCCAAGAACCAGCAGTGTGAGAACACTGTCAGTCAGTTCATGACTGACAGTCAACAAAGCCTCTAAATGCCCTTACACCCCAGGTCTTTACATCCTCCTTTCTCTCTGGGCCTCGTGGTCCCCTGCATGAAGTCCTGGACTCATTTCCCCAGACTTTCCTGGGGATTCAAGATATCAGGCTCCCCCATAATCACTCCCAGGTAGCTCATGCCTTAGGCAGCATGTGCTGTCAGCATTGACCCTCTCCACTGTGACCTGGGGGCTATGCCAGCTCAGATCACCCCAGGGGTCTCTATGAGGGACCATCTCTATCCCTTAGTGAGGCAGGCAGGCAATAAACCAGATGGTGGTGCCACCAGAGAGCAATAATATGCTAGATTGGCTTTGTCAATGACACAGGGAGAAAAGCCCTGTCCTCTTCACGCTCAGACTTACCTAAGCCCTGTAGCTGTGTCAAGACCAGGGCTCTCAGGACAAAAGGATGATTGCTCAGACCATGCTGTGGTAGCTTGGGCAGCCTGCAAAAGAGTTTCTTTTTGCACTGGCAAATAACTACTCTCTACTACTGCCTCTGCAGGACCCCAGAGGGAACCGAATTGCACAGTGGCTGAACGTTACACCTGTGGGAGGCATTGTGGATCTGTCCTTCCCTCTGGCTGCAGAAGCACCAGTTGGAGAGTACGTCATCAAAATGCCTGACCGCACACATGCCTTCAGGGTAGAGGAGTATGGTAAGAGTCTCAGGGAGCTGAAGGCAGCAGAGAAAGGTGTATTGCCTCCAGCCCCCCTCTCTCACACAGAGTTGAACGGGCCATGCAGCTGTGAACAGCTGTGCTAGTTGTGCTAGCACCTGAGATGTCCAGCTGCCTGCCAGTAGGCGTAATCGCTGACTTTCACTCAGGCCCACTGGCTTTCTCCTCCCCCATGTCCTGAGGCTGGACAGAGGCACTGTCCCACAACTGTGCCCTGGGGAGGAGACTAAGGCTGTCTATTCCCACCACAGTCTCCTGGCTGGGCTCTGGTGCATTACTGCAAGGCCCTGTGCTGGTGATCAGGGAATGAAAGGAGGGATTTCTTTTCTGTGAAAAAACATTTGGGGAGGATTGGAACAAATGAACTCTCTCTGTTCTCAATGAATTATATTCCTTTTGCTTTCACACAGTGCTGCCCAAGTTCAGTGTCTCCATCCAGATGCCTCAGGTGGTCACTATCTTGGAGGACAACTTCCGTCTCCACGTCTGTGGCATGTGAGCTGACTTATCATGGTGGAAGGTGCATTCTTACTGGTTTGGAAACTGCACTGCTGTCTGTAACTGAACTCAAACTGGTCTCTGCCAACCCTACCCTCACCCCAAATTCTGGTACTCTGGTATCCTTTGCTAAGGAATTCTCCTGGACTCTCACCTTTCTCGATATTCTCTTGCCCTACTTCTTTCTCTGTTTGGAAATGTGGTAGTGAAGCCCCTCAGTGGGGCATGTGCCCTACAGTACGGTACCTCTGCTGCATTGATTAGTGCCAGTGTGGAAGGAATAATGACTCAACTTGTGGTCACCACAATGACCCCTAGCACTGCCTGGTGGGACTAGCGTTGATTCGGACAGAACTGACCCACCACAGCCTTCTGTCTCAATCTGATGAAGTAATTTTAACTTCCTGGTCTCTGCTGAGCTCATGAACAGTGAAGATACTGCAGGCTGCTAGATTGCATAGCTGCAAACCACAGGCTAAAGCTGATATTATTCACACATCAGCCAGTGTTTCTCTATGTGTATGTAAGTCATCTCTGTCGTATTTGCCAGGTACACCTATGGGAAACCAGTCCAAGGTAGTGTGAAGGCTGTGGTGTGCCGTAAACATCTCCACTATAGTCGGAAGTCTTCCAAAGCCAAGCGCAGTATTTGTAAGGATTACACTGGCGAGGTAAGCACATGGGACACCCATTCCTCTTGCAAAAAACAGGAACAGGGGCAAAGAGAGGGAAGAATACTGAAGGAAGAAGTGGGACAGGCATCAGTTATTGAAGCAGCATACTCTTTGCTTGGGGTTGAATGACTGATATGTCCTTAAATCCCCAGTGTAGCAGTCTTAGCCCCTGTCACTGATTTCTCTGACTGCACTTAGATGCACTCAAAGGCAGAAGGATCTGTAGGCAAGTTAGCTATTGCAGATTTGCCTACAAAACAGATATTGCAACATGGCAATAAAAGATACAAACACTGTCCACATTAATTCACTTCCACTGGATGCTTTTTAGCACCGCCTTTTAGTCTGATGTAAACACTTATGTATTGTTTCCCAGAAACAGCTGTTTTGGAGATACAGAAATTGCCTCTAGCATCTAAGCAAGCAATTGTAGTTCAGCACAGACTTTACTTTTTCATCTCTAGGGTTGAATAAATGTATCTCTATTTGTTTATATATTTTTAATATATATATATTTAAGCACATATCTTAAAGGTAAATTCTTACCTAGCAGAAGAAATCATGTTGTTAGGGAGAAATGTCAATTCATGTTTGCTGCTGGCGCATGGGTGAATGTGTAAAGATGAGACACATGTGAAACAGCATCTCCTATTAGGGACTGCTTCACAGAAAGTTAGTACATTTCATGCCAGTATGAGAGTTGCTCCTTTAACTCAAGTGTCTTAGTCACATACTTTTAGACTTCAGGGCCTTGGGTTTGATCTGCACTGCAGAAGAGATTAGTGGGTTCATGATTGGTTAACAGATACAATTTCACATCCCCAGACAAACGAGGATGGCTGCTTTGCCACTGAGGTGAATATTAAGAATTACCACCAGAAGCGTGGTGACAGCTATGATTTCAACCTGGAAGCTGTGGCTTTTCTGAAAGAAAGTGGAACAGGTAGCAAAAACTGATTCTACACTTCATGGAAAATCTTTTATTTTACACATGCTTGTCTTTGGGGTTTTGAGTTTTCATCTGCAAGAATCCTTGTGGATCCTTGTGTCTTCCCATCAAATCACTGGAGCTTTCTGCACTGGCTCCCATGGGGTCAAATGTTCAGAGGGTTGTGTCTTCCCTGGGAGCACAATGACAGCATGGATGTTCTCGCGTACCATATAGGACATGTGAGTTCTCCCAGTTGCAGGACGAGCTTCACTGGTATGCTTGCTCCTCCACAAGCTGTTGCAGCCAGTCAAGTTTGACAGTCACCTTGATTTGGCAAAGATGGGCAACAGCTGTTTTTTCTCATCTTCTAGACACAGTAGAAATGTGCACAGAGGTGAGCCAGGTTCTTCTGTTCTTAAACCATACTTTAGGAAAGTCCATTGGAATGAGGAGACACTCAGAGCAACCAGTGATAACCAAGGTACTGACTGTGTACTGTCAATAGCTCCTCATCAGATTTATCACCACATCCCAGATAGGGAGATGAGGCTACTTGTCCAGGGCTACTGTTGAATATCCCATCCTGTAAGGCTTCCTCTCTTACAGAATTTTACAAACCCTTCCTTACAAGAAAAAGGTTTGCAGCCCTTTGCTGAAAGCAGTGACACACATTCACTTAGTAAAAAACCGCAGTGATTTCAGACGGGCGCATGACAAGACAGCAGACTGTAAACTAATGTGGTGAAGGCAAGGAAGAATGTTGCCTTCTAGTGACTCTGCTGTGAGAATGACAGGAGAATGGAAGTGGACAATTATGAGTAGGACTATCTTAAAGTCGGAAAGAGCATTTGATAACTGTCAGAGACCTCCTGGTAGACTGCTGTCATTCTAGCAGGTCAGAATGTAGGAAGCACTATTGCCATGTGTGTGTTGTGTTAAATGACTCCTGAAATTACATGGAGAACCTGCAATCCCCTATGAATGACAGTCAATGGACTATCAATGAGTTGATGGACCTCAGTGCAGCCAATCTTGCCGCCTTTGCTCAGATGCACGATACTCACCTATGTGCACCTCCTGTCTTTCCTAGGGGTGGAGTTCAACACCACTGAAAACTGCAAGGTCACTTTTGATATCACAACTCTCCAGTTCTGGGGGACAAGCTACTACTATCAGCAAGGAGCTCCCTACTATGGCAATGTAAGTAAACAGGGCAGAAACATGGAAAGCCCAGCAGCTGGGCCTAAGGGAGTGGTGGGCACAGAAGTACTGAGGGGTCCCCTTGCTATGAGCTGCCCAAGGCTGCTAGCACAGTCCTCTGTCCCAGTCTCTCCTTTGACATCTTTACCAAGAGGTAATCCAAAAGTGTGACCATAGGTTAGGCACATGGCTTTGCCAGATGAGATGGCTACTGCATCAGTTGGGGGTGGGGTGGGGTTGGAGGAGTTAGAGTTTACGCTGAGAGTCCCTTTGCAGGAAGGGGAGCTGGGATTCCTACCAGAAGGTAGATTTTCGATCCTGAGGCCTCTAATTCTCTGACTGTTCTCTGCACCGTTACAGCTGGAACTCAAAAGTGCCAATGGGACACACCTGAAGAACAAGGAGGTGATTCTTACAGTGTCCTATGGCAGCAGGAAGCAGACCAAGAGCTACTTCACGGATGATGCTGGGATGGCCTCTTTCACTTTAGAGACATCAGCATGGGACAACAGCAGCAAAGTTCTACTACAGGTTAAGCCAAATAATGACATTGGATTTGGCTAGAGCCAAGCAATACATCCCTTAGACCTATAGTTTATGTCATTGTCTCAGTATAGCCAGGGAGATGGAGGCACGGACCAGTGAAATGACAGATTTGGGCAAAAGGAACAACCTATAGCACAGTCAGCATTCTGGCCGCTAGTACCATGCAGAGTCCCTGAGCAGTCAGGAGACATGGTGAGAGCTGGGGCAACGGACAGAGGCCCCATGAGCTTGTGACTGAGGTCTGCCTACATAGCACCTCTGTCTGAGGTGGAAATGGCTTTGTGGGGCTGGAGAGGGACAGAGAGTGAAGGAAGAACTCCCACATGGTATGGAACAAGAAGACAGGAAAGAAGCTAGGGAAGAAGCATCTGAAAATACATGTGGAGAAGAAAACAACAGTGACAAAACAAAAGTGACCAGTTTGCATTATGTTTCCTCATAGCATAAGAGTTAGGAGAAACCTGTGATCGAAAAGGCAGAAAACTTAGGATAGAAAGAAGGAAGGCTAGTAAGGAAGCAGTTGCTGCAAGGCAGTCTGGAACAGAGAAGGTAACCAGGATGTAAGAAGCTAAATAAGGACACCACCAACAGGGAATTGGCAGAGAAAAGTTTGTATTGCTTTCCCATGAGGCTCTCTTTTCTGGTTGTAGTGGTAAGTTCTAATACATGTCCTATCTAAATTTCAAAGTCAAGGCACTTTGAGGCAAACCCTGTCTCTTTGTCAGAGTGCATAGAGTATCTTAGATGATGGACCTTGCTGGAAGTCCACAAGAGGGTAATATCATAGTCTGCGTGCAGATAGGTCACAGGTCAAAGATGAGCAAGGCCATTGTGATCTTCAGTTGTCCCCTGCCACCTCTATCCTATGAATGAGGGAAAGTGCTAAAAGAAATACAGTGTGCAGGTAGAACAACACTGCACAGTGAAATACATTGTCGGGGCAGATCCACACTGATACTTTCCCCCATGTACCAGACAGAATCAAAGCGTTCAGTAGTGTGATCCAGCGACTAATAAGCCACTGTACACAGTCTAACAGTCCGGCTTGCTTGCAGGGTAGCAGCAGCATTGCAGAAGTTCGGGCTCCAGCCCAAGCCCTAGTACTATACAGCTTCCTGCCTCCTGTTTAGGTGCTAGTTATCCCAGAGTGCTGGAGTGGGCAATGCCAGGCTCCACAGAAAGGTGCTGGCTGAGCTTGGCTTAACTGGAAATAGACACCTTACCCTGGGAGAGTTCAGAGCCCACTGTCCGGTTGAGTCTTGGTTTTGGTGGGGGGAGAGCTGTAAGAAATCTTCAGACACTGAGCCACCTTTTCTGTGCCACAGGCAAAGACCCAGCCGGAGGACTTAAGAGGTCAAAATGTGAGGGTGTCTTACGGCACTGCATCCCTCGTACTGAGGGCCTTCTACTCTTCCAGCCACAGCTCTGTGAGGATCCAGCCAGGCCAGGCAACATTGCCCTGTGGGGACATGCAGCAGGTCACTGTGCACTATCGCATCCTAGCCACCGAGCTGGGGGATGGGGCTGCCAGAGCAGACTTCTACCACCTGGTGAGTGCAGGGCAGCGCAGGCAACAAGGTCAGCTTTGCCACGGGTCCGTGTCAGCACAGGGCTCTTTGATGGCCCAGAGACATGGAGCAGAGACACTATCAACCCTTTGCTCTGTTCACTACCCTTTAGGTTTTGGCCAGAGGATCCCTTGTGCATCATGGCCAGACAACAGTACTTCTTGACCCACCATTAGGTAAGAGCATCTAAATACCAGGAACAGATTAAGGACCCAACAGGAAAGCCCTTCCAGCCTAAATGGGGAAGGAGAAAAAAAAGAGATCTGAGACCAAGAGGAAACAACAGAGCTGGCACCAAAAAACAGGAAATGGCACATACGCTCCCTCTCGTCTGTCTTTTAATTTCCCTAATTTAATTTTTTTTCTGGTCAAATTATGAAATTGTCAGACTTTATCTGCCAAGCAGGAATTACCAGAGACATCCAAGAAAACTCACAGAATCCTTTTGCTGGACTCAGGTGGAAAGTAATTTCTCTTCCAATTGCTCACTGTTGCCAGGATCACTCGTGATGTAAGGTCATCGCTACAAAATGGCACTAACCTACATCCTGGTCTAGCTGTGGCCTCCCCAGAAGCAAGATAGAGTAATTTTTATCCAAGTAACTGTACAGAAGTATTATAGAGGATGAATGTGTTGTTGCTGTAAACCTTGGAGACAGACATCCTTGCCTCTTCCTACACCTTTTCTATTTGTCCTTCTTCCTTCAGGTCAATATCGTGGGACTTTCAATGTCGCTCTGCCCATTGACCTCATTTCACCCATGGCTACCCTCTTTGTTTACACTGCCTTCCCTGAGGGACGAGTGGCAGCTGACACCTTCAGTCTCAAAATCTCCAAGTGCTTCAGGAACCATGTAAGTAGTGCACAAAATGTAAGCGGACAGGTAGGCTGGAGGGTAGCTCATTAACTGCAGATTGGCCATAGATATCCAGCAGAATCCAGAAGCCACAGTCTCCCCTTTCCTTCCTCTGTCAATGTCTTCAGTCCTTTTTTCTTCTGTTGTTTCAGGTGAAGCTTGGCTTCTCAGACACAGTGGCTCTCCCAGGATCAGCTGTCCGACTCCACCTGCAAGCTGCACCAGGTTCCCTATGTAGCGTCCGTGCTGTAGACCAGAGCATCCTTCTCCTGAGGCCAGAGGCTGAGCTATCCAGGGACAGTGTGAGTCACTTTAGTGCTGAGCCTTGCTAATATTGGAGCGATGCCTTTTGAGTATTGGGTTGCGGTCACCAGTTAATAAGGCACAGCGGGTATACAAGCAAGTACTTGAATGGGGACAGGATATGGCTTACAAGAAAAAAAATGAAAATGGCTGACATCAAACACCTGCCAAATTATCCAGTCTCTATGGAGGAATCTAATAGAATAACCCACTGGCATCCCTGAGTATACCCCCAAAGTCACATCTTTGCTAAACTTAGAGTGCTTTGCCACAGTGGCAACCAGATGGCAAGAGAATTCCATCTCCCAAACCAATTAATGACAATACACTGAGAAAAAGAGTTATGTTAAAAAAAAAAAAAAAAGACCCAATGTGTGATAGGCTCCGTGTCTTTGTTCCAGCTCACATTAACCAGACAGTCCTTCCATTCACAGACTGGACTGTAAGTGGTGCCTTGGCAGTGGAAGGGTCCCATTTCTCCTCTAGACCTGAGATGCATTGTGTCTAAGGACCCTTGAATTGCCTCTTAGCATTGTCTTGGTGGATCCAGGATGTGCCTTCAGTCAGACAAGAAGCTATCTAATGACTTACTGGGAAGGTGTTCCCACTGTATGCATTGAGCTCACAGGTACAAACTATGAGCTAGAAGTGGCCACAGCTATGCAGCCATACCCCGGAGGGATTCATGTTCCTCTGTGGTGCTGTGAATGTAAAATTTGTGGACGCTTTCCATGTAGCTCAAGAAGCTTTGGGGCTGGGCTTTCGTGGCAGGCAGGATCTGAGCTCTGCGTCTGCAGTCACAGAAAATCTCTGGATAGAAATGACGAACTTTCTGCCTCTCACACTGACCTGTGCTGGTGTTGTTCTCTGTCTACAGGTGCACAACATGTTCAGCTATTCTCAGGAGCACTCCAGCACCCTCACAGACCCTTACAGTGACTACTGTACTACCTACCAGAGCCCAAAAGTCACCAGTTCCCCTCAGAGCACCCTTCCACCAGGAACAATGTCACCACTTATGTACAACAGATACTCTTATGCGGTGTCCCAACCAGATATTTATGAACTTCTGAAGGTAAATCTAATTTCCAGAAAACCTGAAATGTCAGAGGTGGGCCCTTTTGTACCCCAGGTCCACACTGGATAGCTTCACAGATTGTCTTTCCTGTAAACACTGGCAACTTCAGGTTCTGAATCCATCAGGCTTCTGAACTAAGAGGTCTCTGGCCCTCCATGCTCCCAGCTTGGTAAATTCCCATTGATTGGGCAGATCCCTAGAAGTCAGCTCCCCATTTATGCCAAGCTTGAGACCCTCAGACTTTCTATGAGTTGGAAGGAAAGGGGAGCATCAACCTGAGTCACAGAAAGTTGGAGGTTGAAAAAGCAAAGCACTTGAGAGAGAAGGGGGACTGGGGAAAGGAGGGAAAGAATAGTAGAAAGAAATAGCAGGTGAAAGAGGAGAACAAGTCTTTTAGGGTGGGCAGCAAACTGTGATGTCAAAACGATGACTTTGTGGGCATGCACATGTGAGTGGTCACCCCCGCAATGCTGCCTGGAGAGAGCTTCCTTTGGTGTGAGGATCCATTAGCAGGATTTGGGAGCAGGGCAGATCTGCATTCTCTCCCTGTATAAATTTGCAGGTCAGGCTGTGGTGCAACAGAACAGGGTGGCTGATACGCTGGGAGGCAAGGGCAGAGACAGACCCTCAGACACACCACCGCCTCCACTGAAATCTACCTTCTTTTCTTCCCCTTCTTTCCTCCAGAATTCAGGTCTAACATTTTTAACCAACCTTCAAATCAAGTCCCCAATTGAGTGCCGCACCCAGACCACTTTCTACTACGACTACATGTGTACATCTCGATTTATCCTGTTTCTTTGGAAATTACGGGTAACATACAGGTTGCACAAGGGCAGCTGAACGTGCAGTGTGCTGAGGAACTGGGGATGGCTTCCAGAGATGAGTGGGAGGTTGCACAGGAGATGTACACCACAGGAAAAGGGGAAGGGTCCTGAAATACATGTGTGTCCAGTACACTGGAGGGGCAGAGGGGTGGCTGCATAGGAAGAACCTGCTTGGAAGCTTCTGCTGGCAGGCAGGAAGATAACATGGTCAAGGGGGGAAAGGAAGCAGCTGTCCCAGGAGGGAACATCTGTTTGTAAGACTAGGAAAGGTCTTGCTGGAAACCAGAGAACGAGGCAAGACTGGCACTGGGCAGAATCTAGGTCCTTCTTCAGGGGCTGAGGGCAAAAGTGTGAGCAGGTAGAGCTCCTCAAGGGGGAGCACACGTAATGAAGTCCAGATGGTCTCCTGGGCTGTCTTATGGAAGACAAGTAGGTTGAGAGCATCTTGGAGAGGACAAGGAGGATTGGTGTGGAAGTGGGAGGGATGGAGAGCTGAACTTTTCCTAGCTAAACTCTACCCCGATTTCACAGTTGCTCTGCTTTTGAATGAATGTTTGTATTCCTAGTAGCTTACAGCGAGCTGGCAGACTTGGATAACTTGGACAACTTAGACCCAGAACCAGATGGTGCTGTTGTGCGTGCTGAGTCAGAGCACGTTGAGTTGGGTAGCGAGGCACGGGCAGTCCGTACCTGGTTTCCAGAGACATTCATCTGGACTCTGGTTCCCATCAAGTGAGTAATTATGGGCTGTGGCCCCATATGGATCCAGACCTCCTACGCAGAGAGGGAATAGGCAGGAACAGAGCCAGGGCATTAATGGCTTCTGCGCCAACAAAGAAAAGAGAGGTGTGAAGAAGTGTATAAGGACAACAGAGGTTTGGTTCAGTTCCTGGCTCTGCTTGAGATTTTCCAAATGATCCTGGGGAACATAAAATCACAGACTCTATAGGATGGAAAAGACCTCCAAAGGTCTGTAGCTCAACATCCTGCACAAGTCAGCTCCAGTTAGATCAGGTTGTAGTCAAGTTCTCTGTACCTCCAAGGACGGAAATTCCACAGATTATCTGGGCACCTGTTCCAGTGTTTGACCATCTTCATGGTACTTTTTTTTTATCCCAAGTCAGAATTTCTCATGCTCCAACTTGCATCTGTTACCTTTCATCCTATCAATATGCACCTCAGAAGAGACTGGTTTCATTGTCTCTACACCCTCCCAATAGTTAGTTTTAGAAAGCTGAAAGATCTCTTCCTATCTTTTCCCTCTCGTGTGAGAATCCTAGTTCTTTCAGCCATCCCTTGTATATCAAATGCCCCAGCCCTCTGACCATCTTGGTAGCCCTCCAATGGATGCATTCAAGTATGTCAGTGTCTTTCTTATACTGAAAAGCAAAAATGGGACACAGTACTCCAGATGTGGTCCCAATTCAGGGGGCAAAAAAACTTTTCTCAACCCAGTGACTGCAGTTGCCTTAATACAGTCCAGAAGTCGATGGCCTTCATTGCTGTAAGGGCACATAAGATGTCTCATGCTCAGTTTTTTATCTACTAGGAACCCCACCTCTTTTTCTGCCAAAGTTGCTTACTAGCCAGTCGCTGCCTAGCCTGTACTGTTGCATGGTATTATTCCATCCCAGATACAGAATTCACCCATGTCAAGCCCATTTTTTCAGCTTGTCATGGCTCCTCTCAATAGCAGCCTTTCCCTCCGGCATATCAGGAACCCCTCCCCAGTAGGATATAGTCTGCTAATACATGGCAAGATTCATCTGCTAATCTTGCTGAAGATGTCCCCTCTCTTATTATCCAGGTTGTTAATAAAGCCATTAAGCAGAATTAATATCATTAAGTATCAGTGGCTGAGGGATGCCACAGGTAAACAGACACCAGTTGGACCTTGTGTCACCAACAATCATCCTTTGCCTGCAATGGTCCAGCAAATTTTCTGTTCACCTTATCATCTATTTGTCCAGTCCACACTAATGTGGCTACAAGGATACTATGGAAGACTGTGTCAAAGGCCTCGCTAAAGTCAGGTTATGCAGTATCTACTGTTCTCCCCTTATTCATACATCTCAGCTTTCTTAATTCTCCCATGTGTCAATGTTCTTAATCCGTAAAATAGGATCTCTGCCTCGCCATCTCATATGGCTGGATTAGGCCCATTTCAGGGCAGGTACCATATTCCATTTTGTGTATGCAGATCTGTAAGTGACACTTTTAACGATGACTGCCAAGCTGTGGTTGGGATTTTGGGTGATAGTGTGGTGAAGTGTCACGTGGTACTCCCTGGCACAGGCTGGGTGTATAATATGGACCTCTGGGAGCCCTGTGTGCCCACACAAAACAAGAATTTGAGGTGGAGCACTGTCTAGAAGCAAATTTTTGTTTGTATTTGCCTTTCTGTCCTTCCTTGCCTACCTATTTGCTATCTTTCCCATACCTCTGTGTTACTTCCTTGAAATACTCACACCTTCACATGCACTTCCAGTTCATAGTACTTCTCCATTTGTCTTCGCAAGAGAAATCTTTACAGGGATAGGGGCAACCCCTTCCACCCTGTTTTCTCCTCAGTGATTCAGGGGCTGCTGAGCTAGCTGTCACAGTACCCGACAGTATCACAGACTGGAGAGCCATGACCTTCTGCACTTCAGAGAGCCATGGGTTGGGAATCTCAGACACCACAAGCCTGCAGAGCTTCAAGCCCTTCTTTGTGGAGCCTACCTTGCCCTACTCTGTCTTCAGGGGAGAGTCATTTCCCCTGAAAGTCAAAGTCTTCAGCTACCTGAAGCAGTGCATGGTGGTGAGTGGCTCCCTCCAGGATGTTTTTTGGGCAGGGGGATGTGTGGTAACGGTACTTCACTGATAGAGACCCGGACAAGGGGTTGCCTCCTCAGGCACTGGGCAAAAGACTTCAGGAAGCTCCTCACAAACCCCATGCAGAGCCATCTCTGTCAAGCTTAACCCCCAACCCCTGATAAGTTCAGCCCTGCAGGACTGCAATGTCCGTGGGCTGTTGGTGTCCCATAGATATTGCGACAGGGCTATCACCATACTCAAACTGGGCTTGACTGATATTTGGATTAAGGAGCTAAAAGGGAAAACACAGCAGCAACTCTGTAACCCAAACTCTCTTTTGTTTCACCTCTAGCTCCAGCTTAGCCTAATGGACTCCAGGGATTATGAATTTGTGCATGCAAATGTCAGGTTCACTACGTGTCTGTGTCCCGATTCAGCAAAAACATTTTTCTGGGACGTGAAGGCTACAAAATTAGGTAAGAGGACAAGGGAGGGGCAGGAGTGGGAGGCACTGGCAGAGCTGCTTGAGGAAACCAGGGTTGGACTGGAAGGGAGAGTGGCCTATTATGTGAAGCATGAGTGAGCAGCCTTAGGCTGAGCAAATTAAAACATAGGTATGGATGTGCCAAACAGCCTCTCGATGTTTTGTTCTTTAGGGAAGGTGAATTTCACTGTCACTGCTGAGGCGATGGATCAGGAAGATGTTTGCACTGAGAGTACAGCTGTTGTGCCAGAGTCTGGAGGGAAGGACACAGTGGTTAAACACCTGCTGGTGAAGGTCAGAGTATGCTTCAGGGTCCTGGGAAGGTTGGAAACAGCTCAGGGTCGAAACAGCCCAGTGGGTGTCTCTGGCAAGGGAGAACCAGCAGGGCCGACAGGCGTGTTTCCCGGGGAGGTTGGTCAAGGAGTGATTCTAAGAGTAGGCTGCACTGGGGGCATGTAGTAGCTCAGAAACCTGCTTCCCAGTGAAAATTCTCTGTCAGCACACATATCCCCGCCCTCTCTGTGCGGTGCTTTGCATGGCCCATGAGGATGCAAAAGGTGGTTGCAGGAAGGTGGGGTGCTGCGCAACTGCTGTCTCGTTTTACTGCTCTCCCTTCCGAGCTGACCAGCCTTTTCCCCACCAGGCAGAGGGGCTGCTGGAGGAAAAGACCCACACCTCAGTCCTGTGCCCTAAAGGTAGGTGCAGGTACCCCAGAGACAGGGACTGTCTTACCACTGGGACTGTACATGCACACAGGGCAAGGAGACCAAGCAGAAGCAGTGTGGTGTGTGAACAACTCTAGGACTATCTGGAGGTGAGGGGCATGTCAGGGATTTTGGAGCTTTTATGGGAAGGCAAAGCCATTCAGCTCTACCCAGTACTACCAGTTCCTGGCAGCACCAAACCACTGCCTCACTCATCAGTGAGTGGCCTGATCTCCGGGTCAGGCTCTCTTTTGAATGCTGATTTCACCAACTGATGAGGTGATCCCAGCCTGATTTACACCATCTCCTGGGAATGCCTGTGGCTCTGCCATCTCCCTCCTGCCTGTTGTTGTTCTGATGCTTCTGCCATTTGCAGGAACTTCCACTTCAGAGACAATCACTTTCGCTATGCCAGAGAATGTGGTCCTTGGGTCGGAGAGAGCCCACATCTCTTTCTTAGGTGAGATTTAAGGGGCTCTTGGAAAGTAAGATTTTTTTCCCTGCAGGAGTCTTTCCTTCTGATGCCACCATGTCTGCTTTAGCAAACGGAGTAACAAAAGGGAATGTGTACAGGGAAGTGTGCTACTGGGCCTTTACATCTTCCAGAGAAACATCCCATCTCTCTTACACAAGTGACACTGGGCCAGGTGGATGTATAATTTCACCCAACCAGGGGAAAGATGGGCAAGTACCATATCACTGTTCCTACAGGGCTCTGCAGATATTAGTCACCCTAGTGTGAGCAGAGGTGAACTGAGGCCAGTCTTAGCAGGTTATCTGGAGAATCAGTGAGACCAGAAATTTTTTGCATGCAAGAATACGTAAAGCTTCCAAAGCTGTTGTTCTGTACTACAGGTGACATTCTGGGGACAGCACTGGACAATATAGATGAGCTCCTCCAGATGTCCAGTGGCTGTGGTGAGCAGAACATGGTTCATTTTGCCCCCAATGTCTTTATCACACGATACCTTGAAGAAACAGGACAACTGACTCCAGAAATCAAACAGAAGGCAATTGGTTATCTGGAAAGCGGTGAGTGGATTTCTGCTCATGTTAGATTTTCAAGCTGGTGATGTCCACTACAGTAGTTGTACAGTGGTGATCTCATCAGAGGCTTGGTGCTGAACAGGATTTGTGCAGCATCACTTGCCTGACACCATGGGAATTACAGCAGTGTACATCAGGCTGCTGTGTCTCAGCTGAACAAGAACTACACAGCACCCCTCTGAAAGCCCTTTGCTAAACTCCTTAGAGGCAATGTTCTCTGTAATGACCAGCAGGAGTGGCAGGGCAGGTTGACACCTTGAGAACAGGACAGACACAGAGCATTTTCACTACCCCCAGCCTCTTCCCACAGGATATCAGCGTCAGCTCCTGTACAAGCACGCAGATGGCTCATACAGTGCCTTTGGGGAAGGAAGTGAGCCAGGGAACACATGGTAAGCAGCGATGTCCAGACACAGTTGAGGAACAACAGCTTGACCTGGTCAGGCACAAGCTGGCTTGGATTTTGGTCTGGGGAAACTGAGGGAGGCTGGAGGTGTGGTGTTTTGAACAGAAACTGCTCCTGAGACTTTCTGGAAGAGAACCATGCCAATAAGCTGACTTGAGGTACCCCTGTTTGATTGTTTGTGCTTGGGAACCCCAAGTGAGACTGACTCTGAAAACTTAGCTGCAAAGACACCTTCTTCCCAGGTTTTCCAGAGTGCTTTGTGCCCAAACAGGATTGGGAAAGGAGCTGAGTGAGCTCACTAAATATCAGCCCTCTTGGCTTTAAATTGCTCAGGTGCACTGTGTTGGAATTGACAGAGATCTGGGGGAAGCAAAGAACCGTCAGTGAATTTTTTCTCTCTTGATGCAAATAGATCTGAGCTTGAGCTTCAAGACCATCCTCACGTGCATGGCTTCCAATTCTCCATGTATACCGAGGCTCTGGCCTACTGGTATTTCCCCAGGGATGACATAATGGAAGACACAGAGATTTCTGTGCCCTACTGGAGATGGGCATCTGTGACTGGTTCAATTAAATTTTCTTCTCCCTTCCTTGGCTCTAGGCTTACTGCCCTTGTCCTCAAGACCTTCAGCCAAGCCCAGGACTTCATCCACATAGATGAGCAGAATTTAAAGGATGCTGCCAGTGCTCTGATTAACAGTCAGACTCCATCTGGCTGCTTCAAGAGTGTGGGGAAGCTCTTCAACAATGGGCTGATGGTATGACATGTGCTGGCTGTTCATTAGGTACCTCATTTACCCCACTACATAATGCTCCTTCATATTCCGGGTGCCAAGAACAAATCCTACTGCAGGAGGAAGGCTCTGATGTGCTCAGGGTCACCCTTGGGTGACACTCAGGTTTGTGCTTAGTCATGGTGGCACTTTTTCAAGTTATGAATGATGGAGGTTTGCATTTGATTAGTAAGCTCATGGGAACTGTGCCCTGCCCTAGCACCCTCTCAAAAGCTAACACATGCTTAAAAAAAACCAAAAAACCAACAACTCTGTGCTATTGTCTTGATAAATTGAGCTGCCGTTTCTTCCTTCAGTCTGGGTTTCCCCCTGTACAGAGAAAGTCAGAAATGGAGTGAATGGAGATTGATGGCAGCCACTCATGGGAGATTCACCTTGCCAGGGATGTGCCCTGTACACTCAGAAGCACAGCACTTGTGCATGTATGGACACGCAGAGAATACTAGCAAAGTGGAGCCAGCAGCAGTTTGGTAGACAGGACAGATAATCCTCTAAGAGAATGGTACCTTTCACTTCCCCTTGCAAAAGATTCCTTTTCTTTTGCTCCTCCATACCCTTGCCACTGTCCTGGCCCTCCATTGAGATGCCAGCTTGCAGAGGGGTTGTGGGAACAGCACTTTCCCCGGCACTGAAATCTGCTGCTGAAAATCTTTTGCAGGGTAGGGGAAAGGGGGATGTGTTCAGCAGAGGGAGGGAATCAGCTGCCCAGAGGGGCTTGGGGCGCCATGGCTGAGAAGGATCCGCAAGAGTAGATACCAGTCCTGGCGCTTCCTTAGCAGAAAGAATAGGACCAGCAGTTTTGCCTGCGCTGGCTTCTGCTCAGGGAGCAGAAGGCACTGGAAAACTTCTCCCTCTCCTTTCTCACAGCAGCCCTCCTCTTCTCTGTTTTGTGGTGGCTACAGGGTGCAGTGGAGGAAGGACTGGGGCTGAGCTCTGCAATCATCACAGCTCTCATACACTCCGGGATGCCACGCTCCGTGAGTATCGGCAGCAGGGATGGGCTGTGTGCGCAGCCCCTCAGCAGGCAGTGCACTGGTGCTCTGCCTTTCTCCATATGTTACCAGTTTGCTCCCATGTATCCTGTCCCTGTTTCCACCCCACTCTGCACACACCAAGGCTGCATTCCCCACCCTATCCACCCTGCCAGCAACCGGTGTGCTTTTAATTGTATCCTAGGACCCAGTTGTGTGGAAAGCTCTGAAATGTATAAAGGACCTGGTCAATGCTGATACTGACAGTTCCAACCTCTATGGTCTGGCACTAGCTGCAAACGCCTTTGCAGTAGCAGGTGACAAGGCCCTCGTGCAGAAAATCCTCAAAAGATTGGATAAGGCAGCCACAGTATCAGGTACCAAAAACTGTGGGGCAGAATTGTGTGGACAACTCAGGGCTGCACAACCAAAGGAATGCAGGGAGGGAGAGGGGGGCACTGGCAGCGCTCTGTGGGGACCCCAAGGCTTGGATAGCCTCTGCTCGCCGAGCTGTCATGGGCTATATCTATACTGTGAGACCGACATTCTCTGTGGATGATCTCATAGTCCTGGCTCACCCAGTCATCCAAACCAGGGCAGCTTCACGGATATTGTAGAGCTCCTTCCCAACTTGCAAGGCTAGGCTTTTACTGGGAATAGCAAGGTGTGGGGGGCAAATAGGGAGATATGCACCTATATCTTGACCCAATGTACATGTTCACTCAGTATCTAGGCGCAGGGGCTGAGTGGGGCTCCAAGGTCATTAGTTACAGCTACACGCTCCAGAATTGTTCCCACTCCATCTCTAGATGACCAAATATTCTGGAGTCAACGGTCCAAACAGGAAGAAGACTCCCTGTACTGGTATCGAGCTCCATCTGTTGATGTGGAATTGACATCTAGTATCCTCATGGCTCACCTTTCAAAATCAAGTTTGTCTTCAGATGACATCAGAAAGGCATCCCAGATTGTGTCTTGGCTCATCAAGCAGCAAAACCCTTACGGAGGCTTTGCTTCGACCCAGGTAATCCCCTTGAGCCATCATCAGCAAAGAACCTGCCATCAGCTATCATTTGTGAAAGTAATGGGCTCTAACACAGCCCATAGTTTTTTTAAAAAAGAAAAAAAAATAAAAAAGGAAAAAAGAAAGAAAAAAAGATGTAGGGATTTACAGCTCCTGGAAGTTGGGATCAGGTGAATATTTGTATTCCTCTGAGCTAATCCCATGCCAAAAGCTCAACCCTTATTGAGCTGTAGCTGCAGTATGAGGGAGGCTAAGGACTGGGCATGCACAGGACACAGGTATCCTGTTTTGCCCAATGTGTGTCTCTTCCCTCAGGACACGGTGGTTGCTCTGGAAGCCTTAGCCCTCTATGCAACCAAGACCTTCAGCAAGGATGGCCCTGATCTTCAGGCTTCTCTCTCCTCTGAGGATTTCAACCAAAACATCCGAGTAGACAACACCAATCGCCTCCTGCTGCAAACAGTGCAGCTGCCAGCCATTCCCCGAGATTACACCGTGCGTGTGCAGGGCCATGGGTGCCTCTTCCTGCAGGTAAGGGCAGCCAGGGAGGAAAGGTCTGTCTGGGGAAAAGCCTTGAAAGCCAGGGGAACCTCTCACCTTGCTATTAAGCCAACACTGAAAACAGACTGCTGCAGTGACTTGGTAGGAGTAGCTGGGATCCACAGGAAGGGAATAGCAATTCCCCAAATTAAATCTGGATTATCTCCATCCCATCAGAGCTGCATCTCTGCTCCAAGAAGTCCAGTGAACACCACCAGGAACAGTGCACCAGCAGAACCTCCACTTCTGCCACATAGTTTTCTCTTACACCAAACAGCAGCCAACACTAGACAAGAAAACTCTCCAGAAAAAAAAAATAAAAATGAAATTCTCTGTCAACTAGTTTCTTTCTGTTCTGGCAGGCCATTCTGCGGTACAACCTCCCTCCCCCAAGAAGCGATGTCGCCTTTGCTGTATCTGTGCAGACAGAGTGCACCGCACCCAGCGCCACCCAGTTCCCTGTCACCATTCATGCTCGGTAGGAGACACTCAGCTGCCCCTTGCCTCCCCTCTGCTCAGAGGCTTCTGGCACCACACAAGTCTCTTGATGGCCAGGATTCCCCTTCACTCATGGGGTCCAAAGTGCTAAGATGTCCCCATTCATTTAACTGTGCTCTCCTCAGCTGGGTGAAATGTACAATACCCCAAAGAGATGGCTCAGGCTCTAGTCCTATCTTGTTATCATGCCAGTCACCCAAACTTCTCCCAAGGTCTGTGGGTCTCACCCCCTTCTAGGATTAGGCCTCAAAACACTAGTGATGTGAAGGTTCTGTGGGACTGACTGCTGACACTTCCTAAGTCTTCCCTCCTCTGCTCCTGGTTGACTGTCACACCAGCCTCCTCTGCTATACCCCTACCTGACTTGGGACAGAACTGCCAAGAGAGCAGACAGAGGATGTGATATTCCTTGCCATGCTTAGAGAAGGTAACTCCAGAAGCCTTCCAAGGAATTTATTCTCCCTGGCTCATCACAATTAAAAGAGAGATCAGGGGAAGCACAAAGATTTATTACAGTACAGGAACAGGTATGCTTACAGGGAAAACAGTGGAAGGAAAGGCAGATTCCTCCACCTGAGTACCAAAGCTGGGCTGGAGTATCTGCAAATCATGGCTCAGAAAGTAACATTAGTGCTGTCCCCTGGGTTCCTGCTGCAGCTACACAGGGAACCGTGTGTCCACCAACATGGTCCTGATCCAAGTGGAGCTGCTGTCTGGATACAGCCCCGTGGCAGGTTCACTGGAAGAGGTGAGACCATGAGTTTGTGTCCAGCTGGGATGGGAATAGTGATGGATGTCCACCATGCAGGGCTGTATGCAGAACTGTGATCATTCCTGTGGGCAGAGAAACACAGTTCTTTTCTTGCTGAGAAATCTTTATACCCAAAGTCTCTTCTAGACCGCACCTTGCCTTCCCCTACCCCAAGGGCTTTTGGCTATGCAAACATTTCGCCCATGCTCTCACAAGGACAAATATCCCTGAATGTTTCTGCTTTCTGTTAGAGTCTTCCTGACATTTTTTCGCCTTATTTTCAGCTAAAGAAAATGCCTTTAGTGAAGAAAGTTGAAAGTGAAGCTGACCGAGTCATTCTCTACCTGGAGGAAGTGAGTACAATTTAGGCTATTTAGTCATTAAAAGGACTACGGACAGGCAGATAGCTTTTAGCTTACTCTGGCATCTTGGTTCCATTAGTATTTTAAGTATCCAGAGCTGCTGTTCCTGCATACCAGCCACATTTGCTGACCTGGAGAAGCGTTGTGTCAGCCTGCAGTAGTTCAGCTGTAGAGCCTGTATACAGGGCCCCTTAATGTGAGTAAAATGAGGCTGACTGATGTTAAGCCTACAGCTGCTGGCACTGCTCAGAGAGTGTTGAAAGTCCATGTACAGTGTCTGATCAGGACTGGGGAGTAGTAGTAGGATCCATCTAGTAAATTCAAGCAAGCCTGAATTCTTAGAAAGTCCTTAAGCAGCCTGAATGTAGTAGGGAGCATCTAAGAGTTCTCATAGAGTTTGCCAAGATCACTCAAAATTAAACCAGGTGGTTGCGTGAGCATCAGTGCTCACTCCACAGCCTCATTAACCAACAGATTAACAACCACTCCGGCCTTTCGCTAGCTACATGTATACCTAAACAGCACCAGAAACAAGACCTGACAAGAATTTTAAAACTGCAGAATTTCCATGGAGCACTTTACACGTCTGTGATTCTTCATCCCCAGTTGCCAATAAGCTGAGCTAAGCTTGCCTCACAGTAAGCAGGTTCGTGTCATGTGGATGCATTAGACTTGCAGAGATGCTGCTTTCGTTACATCTACAGCACAGAGCAGAAAGGCAGCACAGAAAAAAATTTCAGCTCAGGCTGCCAGGTAGCACAAAGTGGAACTAAATCAACAGCAGGTCGTGCAACTGCTACCATTGAGCAGATGTTCATCCACACCTTGCATTTGTCTGCTTAATGATGAGGGTTGTATGAGCCTGGAGAATAAAAGCTGACGTAATGGGACTGCGTATAAGAAAGCCACTGAGGCAAGATTCATGAAGGCACTCAGAGCAGAGCTAGACGGGAACGTGGGATCAGTTGGGAATACTAGTGCTACATTTAGATATCTGATGCACATTGACTCTGTAGGTTTGATGTCTCTCATAAGCTGAGTAAAATTCAGTGACCAGAAATGGATGATGACCACCACAGAATGTGAATTAAAAGGTATTTCTGAGATGTACTGGAAAGCAGAACAGACCTGTTATGGTGATGAGGTCTCTATGGAGCCTGAGTGAGAGCAGGAGGAAGGGATTGTCTTACAGGACTTCAGTTCTGGCTTTAATCCTTGCATCTCTTGGTCTTAGCTGACTAGACAACCTCACACCTACACTTTGCTGGTGCAGCAGGACATGCAAGTGAAGGATCGTAAGCCAGCTAATATCAAGGTCTACGATTACTACATGCCAGGTGAGTTCAGATGCTGTACTGCAGAAACCACCCAAATGTACCACTGGAAATAAATTTTCTGAACTTGTCAAGTCTAAGACCACACCATCCCTGACATGTTTATCTAACTGTCCCTTAGAAGTTCTCTAGTGATAGACCTACCATCCTGGGTTTCAAAATGGTAGATCCTTCTTTCTCTGGTCCCAAACTTGCAAGCTTGAAGTAGGCATGCAGATCCACTTAGGGTTTAACTCTCCCAGCCAAGAGGGGAGCAAGGAGCTCGGAGCTGTGCTTTTGTACACACATTTTGTGGGAGGCAGAAAAGGCAGAGGGACCATAGTGAGGGAATGGCTTAGAAGAATGACACTAAAACCAGCTTGTCCTCTATTCTCTGGGGTCTCTAGTGGGAGGAAAAGCCAGAAAGGTGTCAGGGATTGCTATAGCTTTAGAAAGTGAGCAATCCATAATTGTAATGGAGCTGTTTGGGACTTACAGCTTCAAAAGATGGCAGGCCCCATGACTTGGGTGAATCTGGACTAGCTGCACACAGAGGGTTTGACGCAGAACAGTGATTTCGTGTGTCTTAGCAGAGGGGAGTCATGGCTTGTAAGCTGAGGGAATGCCTGTCCTAGAAACAGAGGCACAATGTTGGATTGCTTTAGTGAGTTTTTGGCAAGTGTATCTTACCAACACTTTTTTTCTTGTCTTCCAGAAGAAACTACCGTGATGAGCTACAGTGCTCCATGCGAGTGAGGTGAGGGCCCAACACCTCTTTTGTCATCACAGGCATGGTCCTGAAGAATATGGAGAGGGTGGAAGATGCAGGCAAGGGCCCTTGGTCAAGAAACTTGCCAGACTGCAGGTTCAGGTTAGGAAGTAATTAGCAATGCTAAGTAACAGTGAGTTCTCATAGGCCACTAGTTAAATTGAGGGAAAGGGATAACTGAAGCGGAAAGTTTGAGGTGCCTAGCTCATGACAGTCAGAGGTATGTTACAGAAAATGAGGGCTGCCTGTCCTGAGTCCTACCACCAGTCCTGGCACTTTGCATCAAATACACTTTCCTCAAGTCAACTAGCACTTTCCCTGCAGTTCCACAGCCCTCCAGCCCCGTACACACAACATGCCATGTTCACCTTTACTGCAGGCCTGACTGCGTTTCAGTACCAAGCGCCATTCCCAGCCTCAGCCTGGCTTCTGATCCATACTAGGGAACGGGCACCTACCCGTCCTCTTCCCAGGCTGGGCAAAGGCAAATCTTGAGGCTGACCAGTGCCTGCTCCTGTTCCAAACTTTGCTTGCATCTGGATGCTTCCTTGCCCACAGCCACAAGATGAAGAAAACACCTGCTTCACAAATCGCCTGTGGGAGGCACACAGCCCTGCCCTGGGATGCCTGCCACAAGCCCCACACTCTTAGTGGAGATTCTGCCATAGGCTTTGTATGGGTAGAGTCAGCAAGAGCCCCATCCTTGATGGCCTGGCAGTCCCAGGAGGTGCAAAATCCACCCTGATTCCCAGTGGTTAGTTTTAATACTTCAGGAACATGGGGATTTTTTTGTCCTTTGGTGTCTTCGCAGGAACAGGGACAGATCCATCTTCTGCAGTCTCTGTCCTTCAGTCCTTTGTCAACCCCGCCAACAGACACGTGGAGATGAGAAGCAAAGAGAAAATACTTGAAATTCCCTGCTGAGCAGTTAGTTTCTGAAAGGCTCAGACTGTGCCTGGCATCTTATTAAAAGTCAGGAGACTAGAACTGTCTGATTGAGTCATTTTTCAGGTTTACTGTTTTTCTCCCAAACCAGGAAATTTGCATTTGAGAGCACCTGGAAGAAATAACTTCTTCACCTCTGCTCTGTGTGTGTGTGTACATGTACATGTGCAAAATTCTGCCCCTCCAGTAGCAGGCTGGCACAGGAGGAGATAGAGCATGCAGCAAGGTAGAGCTGGTACCTGTGGGAGCTGGTACCATCACACAAGCTGGAGCTGAAGGCAAGGGAGGGCTGGGATATGTTCAACAGTTCTTTCGGCCAACAGTTACATTTAGAGACCTTTATCAAGAGCAATTGGTAAGGCTGTACTGGTGAGGGGACGTGAGGGGCTGGAGTCTCAATGCGCTGCGTTACTATCTGGAGATGGCTTCAAAGAAGAGCTGATGGCACAGGAGCTTGCAGGAAGGGCACAGGAGGTACAGCTGTCACAGCATGTCCAGTTGCATCTTGTCCTCCAAAGCTGCCTGAATCATACTGCAGGAAGTATTAGGAGAAATCATGGAAAGCATGAGGAGAGAGCAATAGAGGAGCTAGAATATACATTAGCAATGGCAGAAATGGTATCTTCATGGGCTAAGCCTATAGCTCAACAACTGGCACAGTGGCAGCAAGGTCAGGAGTCATGCTTACTTTAATTCTTCTTCCTAGGTGTGTACCAGATATGTTACACCCACCCACACCATCCCAACCCAGGCCCTCACAGTGCAGGCACAATTGCTGGACTGTTGTGATCCCTCAGTCCATCTGTTGGGGTGCAGGACCACATGCGGTCAACTTTAATGTGGGCTGTGTCCCAGCTGGGGACATCCTTCCATTCAGTGCCCAACCTGAAATATTGGGCAAAGGCAGAAGCCATGGTGTGACAGTTCCTCTCCTTTCCTTTATCACATATTTGGGAGCTCCTCTACCCCTTTCTGAGGAACGATGTGTGATTGTGGGAACAGAAGGTAAGACAAACAAGGAGGACATGACCCAGCCCATCTACGGCTATCATCAGACCATGGAAGGTGCCTTGTCTCGGCTAGTAGTGGGGGTGGCTCTCCAGGCAGGTGCCTAGGCAGTACTCTTTCTGTGGGATGGTCTCAGGATGCATCATGTACCATGTCAAGATTGTGTTTTATCCTTCCAGAAGGGACTTCTCCACACCTGTCACAGCTTCAGGCTACCACTAACAAGCCATACCCCTTCTGGCAGCTGGGTATGTCACCCCACAAGACAAAATGTTATAACTTTCCGGTTTCAACTTGATCCTTCAGCTCCCTGAATCCCCTTCTTACCCTGCAATGAATATAGGGGGAGGGTGGAGGGAATGGAGCCACGGCTGTGCCTGAGGGCCCTTGTTAGCTGCTATAGCTCTGCATTCTCACTCCACACTATGCTCAGCCCTTCCTTTCTCACTCTGATTTTGAAAGACGCTGTCTCTATGTCTGCCTTCCACCAGAGCCTTCCAGCTGCCTCCCTGGCTGCAAAAAAAGCCCCCATCCTAGCTCCACACGCGTAACCACAGGCAACTAGCTGTATACATGCTCCCCACTGATTACCGTTCTCCTTCCTGTCTTTGATTGCTTCCATTCCCTCTCTCCCACCCAAGACCCATAATCTCCTGGTGCTACTGTTTGTGTCACACAGGGGCTTGCTGCCTACCTCAGCTACAGACAGCACTGTAGTCAGCCAGGGCTCGCTCCTCTGCAAAAAGAAATGAGGAAGCTGATTACACACACATGCATGCACACAGGGTGCACAACGACTTTTCCAAGCCAGAAAACTCGGAACCCAGCTCCCAACCCCAGAGTAGGAGGGAATCTGCAACCCACCTGGCTGGTAGTAATCGTAGACTTTGATGCTGGCTGGTTTCAGGTTCTTCATCTGAATTACTTGTTCCAGTTGCAGAATGAAAGTCTGAGATTCATCACTGAGCTTGGGGGGGTGGAAAGAAATTAGCAAGGAGGGGAAGAAAGAAGTCATCGCATCTTCATCTTCCCTAGCTTGAATGTTTTCCTGCACTAAATCTCTAATCCACTAGAGGTTCTGGATTTTAGAAATGGAGTATGTGTGAGGAATAGCAAATGCTGACCAATGACAATGGAATTGGGCAAACTTTCTCTTCTCACAGTTTTTCTGCCAGTGCTCTTTTCCCCATGCCAATCCCAGGCTTGGGCTTCTCACACCATTTCTTGTCCTCTGGCCTCTTGCTCTCACTGTGCCAAATCACGTTTGTTCTCACTTACCTTCTCCAGATAAATGTAGACCACATCAGCTTTCACTTCTATTTTCTTAATGATGGTTCTGCGCTCCAGCTGGGATAGGAAACAATAACACAAGGAAATCTGTGAGCACTTTCCTTAGGGCTTCTCGACCTGAGGGACCCACTGTTGTTTTGAAGGGATGGTGTGGAGCTGGTCTGTGTGTGGAACTGTGTCTTTCTCACGCATAAGAGTTTTAGTGGTTATATCTTTGGTAGTCCCTCCTGGACGTGCCTTGTGAGCATCTCTGGGATGCTGTCTCTGTCATTTAGAGGAATCTCCCACTAGAGACAAAAGACCTTGTGGACAGCACATAGGACTGATGTGGTGTTGTTCAGCAAACAGGTGCAGGCACCAGTAAAGATTCTTGCTACCTCATCTCACTGACTGCTAGACTGCTCTGAAAGACCTGCTGGAGGGTGTACAAACAATTCATCTTTTAGTTTTATGGCTCCATTGGAAAAAAATAACCTTTTTGGCTAGAACTAGAGTCTGAGAAACCTCGCCTTGAAATTTCTGGCAAAAAAATCCTGGTGTTTGGCACATGCAGCAGCACATTTTGTTCCTGGCTGAAGACAGATTAGCATCAGCAGGAGAAACTGAACCACCTCTGATCTCCTGTAGCCAACCCTTGTGAGGCCTGCATGGAAATGAAGAGGTTTTGGTTCAATTACAACAGAAAAGGGCCCCTGCTAATTTAGTTGCCTCATGGCCTGAAATGAACAGCACCCAGCAGGAACAAGCAGATGGGACCTATTCACTGCAGCCGCTTATTTTTTTATTCCAAAGTCCTTACCAACATCCTGGACCTGGGAGCCAGGACAAATCCAGACAGCAGGGAGACCTCCAGGATCACCATGTTGGAAGTGACTCTGCTCCCAATGTAGCTGGAGAAGAAACAGTCGAAGGATCTGACTCTGTGGGAATAGTGCCCTCCCAGCTCCCATTCCCTCCACCACCATACCCTGTGTGCAGGACCCTGAGCCAGGTAGCCCAGCTGGGACTGGAGACATGGCAGCCGCTGCTCCCTTTCACAGGAGGTAGCCAGCACCTTCCTTTCCCACCCCTTTCACCCACCAAATTCACTCTCTGTCCTGTCCGCCCCAAGCGCCGGGCTCCTCCATTGCAGCCCTGAGGCTGTCCCAGCTGCTGTTCCCAAGCACAGTGGGTCTTGCTGGAGAAGAAAACAACCCTTGGGGTCACCTGGCAAGGACACGGACGGTGAGGACGCGCGCGTTGGCCTGGCTGCAGTTGGTCAGCTCCGTGTTGACACGCAGAGTGAAGGTGACAGCAGCCCACGGGGGAGGCTCGTGGTACCTCAGCACTGTCTGCAGGGCAAGGGCCAGGGGGTGAGAAGACAGACCAGGCACGATCTCACACAGCGAGATGAGGCAGCGTTCTCTACCTCTCCTCTCTCCCACGCTCATCCCAGCACTTCACCTGAGCCAAGACACAGCCGCTGCCGTGGACTTGCACTAGGAACTGCCCTGGGACCTCTGTCAGTGCTGCCTGCTGCACCAGCAGCCCCTTCTGGCGGTTGACTTGGAAAGTCTTCCCGAAGCCCCTCTGGGACTTCACCCTCACAAGTGCCTGGCCTGATGCACTGAACGTCCTTGCTGCATATTTTGCTAAGGCTTGCAAGGCAACAACCGTGTCCTGGAGAGGGAGACACAGTCACACTTCTGAAAGCATCAGCTCTAGTGAAGCTGACTTGGAGCAGGAAGACCTCAAGAGGACTCGCCCTGCCAACCTCGGGTGCAAAAGAATATCAGTCCACAGGGAGTTACTTGTTACCTGGGTGGAGGCAAAGCCCCCATAGGCATTTTGCTGCCGGGTCAGCCATGCCACAATACCAGCTGCAGTTGCCATGTCACTTGCATGTACCCGTGGCTTGGAGAGGTATGCCAGGAGCACGTAGGCTGTCAACTCTATGTCCACTGCCTGAGAACCAGGCCAGAAGCCCATGGAAGCTGGAGAGCTTGGCTTAGGGGTCCAGTGGATTTGTCCTCCTGCAGAAAGAAAAGGAGCATGCAGGCTATCTGAAGAGGACATTGGGGGTTCACAGTAAATAAAGCCCAGTGTGCTTTCAGGGCTCCTTCAGCTCATTCCCTGCTCAGGCCAGGATTGCTTTCTTCAGTGTATGCCCCAGGACTTTATCTGGTCTTCGCTCACAGATTCCTACCTCCTCTCTCAAAAGGATCTTGAAATCCTCCAGGCTGAGGAAACTCTTTCTGGTAAGTCACTGTCATGGTTTAACCCTAGCTGGTAACTAAGTACCACGGAGCTGCTCTCTCTCTCCCGCCTCACACAGAGGGATGGGGAGGAGAATCAGAAAGGAATGTAAAACTCAAGGATCAAGATAAGAACAATTTACTAATTGAAATAAAATAAGACCAAAAGAACAATAGTAATGATAACAATAACAGTTATAATGAAAAGGAGGAAGAATGGGAGAGGAATGCAATCCAAAGGGAAGGGAGACAAGGAAACCAGTGATGCACAATGCAATTGCTCACCACCTGCTGACCGATGCCCAGCCAGCCTCTGCACAATGATCAGCAGCCCCAGCCACCGCCCTCCTCCCTTTATATACCAAGCATGATGTCCCATGGTATGGAATACCCCTTTGGCCAGTTCGGGTCAGGTGTCCTGGCCATGTCCCCTCCCGGCTTCCCGTGCCCCTCCAGCCCTCCTGCCAGCAAGGCCTGAGAAACCAAAAAGTCCCCGGCCGCACTGTTCCCACACCAAATCCAAAACACAGCACTGCCCTAGCTACCAAAAAGAAAATTAACTCTATCCCAGGCAAAACCAGGACAGTCACCCTCACAGCTTGTGAAATAACTTATTATATTTTCAGTCACACAGTGCAGTTACTGCACAGATACAAGGAATATGTACAAATACGTAAGTCATCTTTAACCATGCTAACTGGGCATACATTACTCCAGATCCCAGCAGGTGAATGGGAACCATTACCCCAACCAGCAGTCAGCACCTGATTTGATGGCCTGTTCCTCCAGCTTGTACAGCAGCTCCTGGGTTATCTTATAGTCCCCAGCCAGGGCGAAGGCATAGGCCAGCACGGCTTCTGTGTAGGTGTTGGTGATGTTGTGAACTGCTTGCTGCAGGCAGCGAAGCGTAGTCTGCATCAGCTTGCCCTGCGATGGGAGAAGAGACCCATGCCAAACCCTGAGAGGGGCAAAACAGGGGGCAGGGAAGCTCATTCCAGGGAGCTGGACTATGTCTTCCTGATGCAGCTCCAGAGAAGCCCATAAATCACACACTCTCTTGAGAAAACAGGCAGTGCAGCCCCGGTGCGCACTGAGTGCCATATTCACCAAACACTACCGCATCATGCCGGTTTTACAGCACTGTCTCTTTTGAGGAATGACTTCACAGGCTGGCCAAACATTGGGTCCCTCCCAGCAGCTCCCTACTTGTTCCTGGCCTGGAGAATGCCAGAATTACAAACTGATGTATCCCCATAGCAGTGACCAGGCGTGGAAGCATACAGGAGAGCAGGAGGGAGTGGGAGCATGCTCACCTTCAGTGGCTGACCCAGCTCCAGCAGTGCTGCAGCAACGTATGCCCCCAGGGAGATCTCATCATCCACGCTGCCCTGTGAAGGAATGCACCTTTCACCCTCTAAGTGGTATCTGGATGGTGCAGGCAGTGACTCCCCAGAAGGAAAAGCATTACTTTCCCCATGCTCCCCACTCCATACCCTGCTCTCTTTAAGGCTGCTTGCATGGTTGCAGGAGTGGCTTTCCAGGATCCTCTGGGATCCCACAATCTTTTGCTGTCACAACATCTGTCCAGCCATTCCCCAGCTGTGCTACCTGGCTTGGTCCTCATTTACCTTTAGGGGGGAGTGAAAGATGCTCCCTTTGGTGGCAAAGCAGCCACTGGGCAGCTGGTTTTGCTCTAGCCAGCGTAGGGCATCCTGGACATTCTTGTCATCTACGTAGATGTATTTTCTAGCTTGGCCAAAACTCTTGACTACAAAAGCTGTCAGCCTAGGAAGAGGATGAGTTGTGAGGAAAATAGAAGCACAAAAAAGGCAAAAGAAGGTCAAAGTCCTCCTGGTGCTTGTCCCTAAAGTTTACGCTGACATAGTGGGGTCCAAAAAAAGTGTCATTTTCATACAGAAAAGGAAGCTAAAAGTGGAAAAGGTCCACAGGACCCAAGTGGCTCCTCTCCCTCAGGCCTGGCTCCACAAAGGCACTATTCATGTACTACTGCTTTACTCAGTAGTTTCACAGGTTAAAAACCTCTTACCCTCTCTACTTTTACCCATTGGACTTCACCTCCCCCAAATACCTAGAGACAATCTTGAACTACCCATTTTCTTCCTCCCTTCCTTTCCCCATTTCTCCCAGCCCAGACACCACTGGGTCAAGCTGGACCAATGCAGCTTTCTCCCAAGGAAGGGCCTCCCTGGGGAGACTGTTTTTTTATTGCTCTTCCCTGATCCACCTCCAGTCAGTATGTACTCCTCTTGGCTGCTGGGACACACCAGCAGTAGCTGGTGTTGTCTGTGGGGCGACAGCAGGGCTATAGAGACAAAAAGGGATCTCCTGCCCCCCGGGAGCACATCTTTGATGTTCCACTTTCCCAGAAAATCTGCTCCCCTGCCTCACTGTTTTTTCAAGTGCCTCAAGTCCCTCAATCTGTCCTCCTGCCAAAGAGACCCTGAGGTCTCCATCCAAAAGAAGGAAGACACCTGCTATCAGCTTTCCCAGGCACATTAGCTACTCTGGCCCAGACAGGAAAAAATCAAGAGCCAGGGGTATTTGCAGTGCTTACCAGGTGTTCCCTTCTCCATCCTGCTGCCCAAAGACACTGTAGGACCCATCTCGGTGCCTATAAAGAAGCTGCATCTGGTACCCTGGGGAGGTGGGAACAGTAATTCATACAACACAGTAACACAAAGGGTGCAACATCAACTGAGTGACCAGAAGGGCAAGAGCTATTGGTAGGTAGGACACAGGGGAAGGCAGAGGAGCAAGGTGTTGTACTTGCCATTGCGCAGGAACCCTGTCGCCCTCTCCTTGATCTCAGGGGACAGCTGCTTCGTCTTCTCCAGGTACTGCAGCACATAGACAATGGGGGCAAACAGCACCATGTTCTGCTCCCCACAGCCGTGGGGCACCGGCACCAGACGGTCCAGGTTCTGCAGTGCCGTCCCCATGAGGTCACCTACACAAGGGTGTAAGAAAGGGAGCGTGATCTCAGGTGCTTCTCAGCCAGGCAGTGTTTTCTCAGCACAAGAGAAAAACACTGGAGAGAGGAGGAAAGAGGAGTAAACAAGAGTGCAATGTGGACAGTGGTGGCTTTTGTCTCTTCTCAGTCTGGCATGATGATGCAGGCTGACCACACTATGGAGTCCCTGAGGAACTTTCCTTATCAGCTTTTGCAGTCTGAAGGACTCCAACCACAACAAGTACTATTTGTAAAAGGCTATGAGCAGAGCTGCAGTTGCTCAGTGTTGTGTCATACAGACAGACAAATATAAAACCACTTAGGGAAAGGTTGAGATGTTTCTGCTCTTTAGGCCTGTTCTACCTGACCATATGTCAGGCATCAAAATGTCAGTAAGCCAGCAGAGGTGCTAGTCAGACGGTGTGAAGGTGTCTGTATGTCCTCCAGCCAGAAAAGCCTTGTATTTGGTTTCCTCCTTTGGGGCTCTGTCGCATGATATCCATGGCTGCTTACGCCAGGCCTGGCTTCATACCAGTTCTGGCATGGGGACAAATGAGCCGAGTGTGAAGAAGTGTACTGAATGGTAAGTATGTCTGGTCCTAGGAGCCTCTCCAAAGTGTTCTTTTGCAACTTAGTAATGCTGAGAAGGATTTCTTCTCTCCAGGAGCTTCTGTTGTTGAAGTGAAACTTAAGAGGGAGTCAAGAGTGTTATGAGTTTTCCTGATTGTGTATACAAAGAACTAGCCAAGGTCCCAAAGTCCCAGTAAAAATAAGGGGCCACAGTCTCTGCTCCAACATCCTAGCTAGAAAAATAAGGATTATTTTCCTCTGCAGAATTTTTTCCACATGAAAGCCTAAGTGCTAATCCAAAAATCTGAAAGCCTGGTGTTGGCAAACCTTGCAGAGAATAGAAACACAGCATCCGCTCTTTTGAGCGGTTTCACATCAAACAGATCCCCTGACACCATCACCAAGTTAAGCCTCACTCATCTGTATACAGCAGGTAGCAAGCCCACAGCAGAAATCACTTACCTGAGACAGAAATGGAAGCCCTGGCAGATCCCTTCACTACATTGTCAGGTAGGCGAAGGGACACAGCTTCTTCAGCAATGTTTCCTGATAATGACAGGATAAAGGTGTAGCATGAAAAATCAGGCCAAATGCACCTAACCAGAGGGACAAGTGTAGCACAGGTAAATGGAACGCTGCCTACATCCTGCTCTCACAGACTGCTCACCACAGTCCGTCCCAGTCATCACACCAAGCTCCATTGCCTGGAAACTTTCCAGATGGTAAGACATGAGAGCTGCTGGCCAGGCTGAGGGCTCACCAAGCTTCACAACTCAATTTGTTACACTTCACAAGAGTCACCGTTGGTCATCGCTCGGGAGGGGGACATCCTGGAGAGTGCTGGAGCAGCCCTCACTGGTGACTACCAAGCCCCAAGAACACCTGAGAGCTGCCATGTGGGAAGGAGACTACAGAGTAGGATTTTGCCACCTACACTTAGTGGCAAATTCATTAGGACAGCACATGTGGAAGTAATATTTCTTGCTCTTTCCTGTCTAATAGGAAACGAAATTTCCTACGTGAAAAATCACTGGAAAACATGCTTTCATCAGACCTCCCACAGTTTAGCTCTACTCTCAGGTCCAGTTATTTCAGGTTGCAGAACCCGTTCAGGCTGTCCACATACCTCCTCTCGGGCACAAAAGGGAGATGTAAGACTTCTCCACCAACACACCTTCTGGCTGCCAGGGCAGGAACATGAACATGGGACAGGAGAGACAAGAATATACACAAAATTCCCAAACAGCAGCAAAATTTCAGAGCAAGTTCAGGTCTGACTTCAGTGGTTAGTCCCCAGGGCTGTCAGGGACTCCATCCTCATTACCTTTGGCAGTCTTCACTGAAGCTGCCTGCTTCACTGCTCAAAAGAGCAAGAGCAAGCCTGAGGAACAGGGCTTTCTGGTCAGTAGGTATGTACCAAAGCTCATGTGCAATGGGTGATGGAGCAGGGAAAGGTACAGGGAGAAACATAGACATGGTGTATGAATGCAGCTCAAGAAAGAGTACCACAAGAAGGGAATAGGCTGAGCTAGGTCCTGGGGGAACAAAGCAAACTGAGCCACAGCATTGGTATGCTAATACTGGCCCGAAAATGAGGAGAGAAAACCATTTAGCCCCAGGAGCAAGGATACTTGGGGAGAGAAGCGAGCCTGCTCTCGTACTGACCCGGACCAACAATTGTTTGACCACTGTATGCCTCCGCCTCACAGTAGATGGCAAGGTTTTCCTGCTCCCACACCGTGATGTAGTGTCCAGTACCTCTATCCTCACTGTGATATTCACAGTCCCTAGGAATAAATTGAATAGAGCTTGGTTTGTATACCTGTGGCCAAATGGAGTCAACTTGCTTTAACTGACAGTGATATGAGATGCTTCAGGTGGCTGGTCTTCATAACCTCACTGGTTTGGCCGGTAAAGATGAGCCAGCCAGTACTGATGGCTTCTTCAGATACTCTAAGCATGAGGGAACTAGGTAATGCCTCACCAACCATGACTTCATTGCACTACATACGACTGTAATAGAATAAGTTCCAGCAGCCCTTCGGACCACGGTGTACCCTTCCCATTGCATATGAAGCACAGCAGCAGCCATACAAGGTTCCCACACACGCATCCATGCAGCCCTTTCCACCCCAGCTGGTCCCACAGCCCTTTCAAGAGTTTTCCACGCCACCCATTCAGTTTCTGCCCTCCCTGATGACCCTAAGAAGAGAGAAAGAAAGCAGACACGATGGATCGCATGCTTGAACCACTAAGAACAGACTCCGAGATCCATAAGAGGCAAAGCTCTGCCAGCTTCCCTGGACATCCTATTCCCTCTTGTTTCAGTTTTAGGGTTCCCCATCACTGCTTTCATTTTTGCTGCCATACCTAGCTGGACCACTGTCACATTCCACGTGAAAGTCTTGGACTCCTCTACACAAAGACAATCCCTGTCCCTGCAGGTCCGGCATGGCTCCACCTGGAAGTCTGGGGATTTAGCCAGGGCCACATGGATCTGAGGGTATGACAGATGCAGGCAAATGGTGACATGGGTTGGCACAACATATTCTAAAATGAGAGGGTATGGTAGGTCTGTCCCATACAGCGCTACCTGTGGCACAGGCACACACCTGTACACACTGCTGCAGGTAGTTGAAGACAGTAGCTTTCAGCAGGAAGGTCTCTCCTCGGATGACAGAATAAGGCAGTGTCACATCCACAAAGAAGGGCTGCACTGTTCGGAGGCTCGTGGCTGGAGCAAGGCCAAATCCCCTCCCAGCCAAGCAGAACGTCTTGACTTTCCATTCTGCAGCAGCAGCAGGCACTGTGACCAAGACGCTCCTGCTGCCGTTGGAGCTAAGAGGAAGAGAGCATTTGCATGAAGAAATTTATCCAAGTCTGCTCCAATGGGGAGGGCTCATGGCTCTGGGTGAGGGATGTTACGCAGGTCCTCATGCTCAGATTAACTTCTGCTACATTACCAATGACTTCTGCTCCAGTGGCTCACAGCAAGGCAGCTTTCAGCAATTTGCTCCTTAAAGCCATAAACCATGCTTAAATGCCATCAGTAATGGCTTTATACCCTTCTCCTGAGCAAGACACTGCTCAAGCATTCCAGTTCTGTACATTCAATCAAGAGCATGATGTCAGTCAACAAACAGCATGATGTTCTGGAAAGCAGCAGCATTGTAGCCTCCCGAGTGCTGATTCATCAGACTTAATCTAAGCACTGTGGCAACAAGGGCTACAAATTTGGTGCGTCCACCAAATTGAGAAGTTAGGAGAGTGTACCCCAACGTGTGAAAAGAGGGTACTTGGTGGTATGGTCTTGAAGGGTATCGTTTTTCTCTAAACCTGTGTAGACCAGTTCTGCACCTCAAGGTCTGCTAGTTTTTCAGATTGACGCACTACAAATTCAGGGAAAAGCCAGAAAATTCACATGCAGACCTCTCTTTACACCTATGGCTGGACTTCTGCAGAAATGCAAGTCAGCCAAGACTTAATAACAAAGGAATCATCTTTCTGTCCATTTGTAAAGTCTGGCATCGCTTACCCAACAGAGAACAGATTCCAGATCCAAGTTTCAGGGAAATAGTGGTGAAGTCTTCCATGGGTGGTAAATTGGGTTTGTTCCTTAGTGATTCTTTGGTCTTCTGTAGGAGGCCCCCCTGAAAGAAAGAATGAGTCCCACCAGAGTAGGAGAGATGAACCCTGCCAATGACAGACAGCCTAGCACCGGTGCAGGAGGCAAAGCACCCAGCAAGAGAGACACGGGAAGAGTCTAGCAGAGGAAAACACAAGGAAGTGGGCTGATTTGGTAGGAGAGGGAAAACAGGAAGGGAAAAAAGTGGTAAGAGGAGAACCAGCTTGCAGTGAGCTGGTTGCAAGTTTTCCAAGATTTGATTAGACAAAGCACCTTGCTGACCTGACCCAGAGTTGGTGTTAAAGAGACTAGGGACCCTCAAAGAGCCATTTTAATCAACACTTCCATAATTCTGTGAATAACAATCCTTTTTGCTTGTCTGCAGAAAATTCACAGCCCTCTGCAAGTGATGGTTTAAATACCAGCAGGCATCTGTGCCAGCTCGGTGTGATCATCTAGTGCAAACCGAGACACAGAGGAAGGCAGCCACTGTCCTTGCAGCCACAGGTGGGGGACAGAACCCGGGTCTCAGCACAGCTTGTGGGGTGGTCAACTAGGAAAAATCCTGGCCCACACTTGGGTTTGTCTGTGCCAGGAAAGGGAACGCCATCTTTTAATGTCAGTGAACATCCAGGTAGTGACAGTCTTCAGAGCCCTTTTCATAGGGACTGGGTCATTCCTGCCAAGGCTGGTGGACCGGGCAGCTAGGCTGTGGCAGCAGCACCTGTTACTCCTCAGAGAGCCAATATCCACCACCAGCAAACCCCAGAGATCAGCGGGCTCTTCCATCTGAGTGACCTCATGCCCCCAGTAGGCAGGAGGTGCAGCTCACCTACGGTTGGCTTCCTATCCGCCCGATGAAAGCATTGAGATGGCTTCTTGATTACAAGGTTTGAGAAGATTTTCAGCCCCATGTTCTGTTAGGAAAAAAGGAAGTCAGAGAAGGCAGAAAAGCATCTGCGAGTGGGGAAGAGTGGCCACTGCTCCCCAAAATCACTCTGACAGGACCAGGACAGCCTGGTGCCTGGGCAGCCCAGAGCAGCAGTGGCCCAAGCAGACACAGTGGCACAGCATGGCACAGCCTCCCCAGTCCCTTCTCTCTCAGGAGGTCACTAATCCACCTTCTGGGGGACACTGGGGTGTCTTTCTTCTCTCAGCACATTACCAGTGGCTCAGACAGAAGAGAGGTGCCAGTGTCCTGCCCTGTCCTCTCAAGCACACTGGAAGGAATAGCTGGATGTAGCCTGCCCTCTGAAGCCATACAGAGGTGTGACGGGGGGCGCAGACCCCTGTCAGCCCACGAGGCTGTGACATGGGCCTGTCCACAAACAAAAGAGACTTGTTCCCCTGTGCTGTGAAAGACCATCCTAGGAGGTCTCTACTGCTAAATAAAAGAGGACAGGGTCTGATCCCTGAGTCCAAGGCCAAATGGCACTGCCTGTCTTGTGTCAAGGCTGCTTAAAGCTAGTTCTTTCTAGAGGAGATCTGCCTTAAAGACACCAAGAGGTCTTCCTGAGAACAGCCGAAAACAGTACCAGAGGGCAGGCTAACAACTAAGCCATGTCAACGGTCTGTGTTCTAATGCTTGGGGATCCCTCCCTGTCTCTCTCTTCTCTAATACTGTAGACAAGCAGTACACAGGGCAGGACCTCATTCCCAAGCCCCGAAGGCTGGGTTTTGCTGGTCCAGGACCTCCTCGTCTTGCTTTATGTGTCTGTTTTGGGGAATACAGGTGTTCATACTCGTAGTGGAATTGTACATCTCTTGAGACAGCCCAACGAGGTCAGGACAGGCAGCTGGGGCTCTCTGGAGAACGCAAGGGCCTTCTCAGAGTGCTTGGGGTGACAGATTTATCAGATGCTCTTAATTTCAACATCTCTGGGAAAAGTGATTACCCAGAAGAGGTTAAAGATGTCAGGCTGAAAGGAGTGCTGTGGCTTCCCTCGTAGCAGAGATGACGTGGACTGCGGCTGAACACAGTGATCTGAATACTCTTCTACTTGGGCAGGGTATCCATGTCGGTAGGCAGCAGGGAACAAATCATAGACCTAGGGAAACTCAGAGGCAGGGAAGAATTGGGCAAGGAGCAGATACCTCCAGATGCTTCCCCCCACCCTCCCCTAGCATACATATCTGTTCCCGTCCATCTCCATAGGCAGCCCCTGCTTTCTCCTCCACACAAAGACCTCCCCATCCATTAGCCTCCAGCTCCTCTTGTCATGGCCCCTGCCCCCCCCAGCTCATCCATCACTCCTAGGTTTTTGCCTGGTTGCACAGAAACTCACCGTTTGGCTTGTCAGCTCGCTCTCTGGTCTCATGAAGAACATGTTTCCATCCACCGCCTGTACTGCACACAGGGAGCCAGGGGCTGCCTGCAGCTGGAGCTGCACTGTTGACCCTGGGTGGGCTTCTTTAGCTGGGAATCCTACCTTGACCTTGAGCAACAGGAAAGGAAATATGAAAAAGAGAGAAAAAAGGGTGAAGACGCTGGCAGACAGGCGGCACAGACAGAAAGAGAGAGACCAGCTGGAGTCTTCCCTGCTCAACCACTGCTATGAACAGAAATCACTGCTGAAGCTTCCCTGGTCCCTGGGCACTGTGCTGCAGACACCCCCTTCCTCTCTTCTTCCTGGTTCTCTCTTTGAAGGATCTGAGGGTGTCCTTCCTTCAGGCCTGCTAACTCCTGTTTGTCAGCTCTCCCCCAACCGCAGGACTGGGTCTCACCTGGTTTACAAAGCACAAGGCAACATCAAAATGGATGCTGTCAGCCGTTATCCCTCCACTGGGGAAGATGGCATACACCACTAAGGAAGGTGATGGGGTGAAGTCAGCAGTGAAAGTCAAAGGGATGGAGAAGGAGCCCTGCAACTCTGAGGAAGGAAAGGCAGAGTGTTTTCTTCACAGCAGCACCAAGATCTTCTGCCCTCCTTCTTGTTTCTGCTTCGTAATCCCACAGTGTCAAATTATTTCCTGCTGCTGGTCTGTCTGCCCTCTCCCTCCATTCTCTGACCCCATGTGCTCCATCTTCCCACAGGTCCTCCCAGTCTCTCTTCCCATCGTTTCCTTCATTCTGTCTTCTTGGCCTCCTACAGCTGACAATTTCTTCCTCAGCCTCCCCGTATCCTATTCACTGACTGCCCAGGACCTATAGATTCAGGGAATTTGGAAGAAACTCTGGCAACTCTCACTGTCCGACCCAGAAACCCACGGGGCACAATTGTTTCCCATTGTCCGACTGCTGCAGACTTACTGTTCAGCTTCCCAACCTGGACATTCCTCTGGCCCCTGACAACAATTCCAGCCTTCCCAGTGACCTGTGGGAGAAGGGACAGGGGATAAGCAGACTGCTGTTTGCCACCAGAGTGTAGCCGCACTCACCCATGTGCATCTTGCTCTACTAAGCCTCAGACATAAACTGTGGGTCCAATCCAACCCCACACCTTGGGTCCAACGGATTTGCAGACATCACAGTGTGGGAGGAGGAGCTTTCACATGTGAGATTCTGGTCTGGTCCGTCCAGTTAGGACAATGGATGGGTAGTGGGTTGACTGGAGATAAGTGAGAGACAGTTAAGGTATTTCCCCTCTAGTAGGCAGGTCTCCAGACTAGACCAAAATCTGTTTCCACTGGGCAGCTGTTTTATAACCAGAGTGAAAAAGTGATCCCCCATCCAGTTTTAAGAGTCTGACAGCAGACTCTGGACAAGACACTTCCCGCTGCAGCCTTGGCAGAGATTAAGGGGGTGATGGGCTGCAAAGGCAGAAGGTTCCTCCCATCCATGGAGGTGACTGGGTGACCAGAGCCCAAATACCAAGATCCCACTGGGGCCAGGCTGAGGTCTACTGGGTGTAGTGTTTACCCAGTTCTCAAAGAACAAGTTTTTTTCCATCAGCTCTCCATGAATGATCTAACCCTCAACATTTCCCTGGGGTCTGGTCCCATCAGTGCAGCCTTTCTCCCCGGGTTCTTTACTACCTTTACTCACATAATACGCAAAACTTATACGGTTGGTGCTTTCTCTCAGGTCATCCCGACTGAGCATGAAGGTCACCTGGATGTCCTGCTTCATCCCACAAGGCAGTGTTTCTTCTGGTGGGTGTATGTCCAGGAAGCTTTTGGTTGTGGCATGGAAGGGCTGCAGGTGATGGTAAGCGTTTGTGTAACTGAAGTCAGTTTTTCGAGGTGTGTGTGTGAGATCCTCCAGCGTGAACCTTCCCTGAGAAAGGACCAGAGACACACAGAAATCAAGAGTTTCATGCTTCAGTGCTTTGTGAGGATGTCATCAGCTTGGTTTGGGAAAGACTGTTGCTTGGTGCCTTCCTGCTGGCTCTGCACAGGCAGAGCAGGGGGTGGGGGGGTGGGGTCGGTGGGGCTGCAGGGCAGGGGCAGGGAGCGCTGGCAGAGCTCAAGGATTCTCACGTTCTTGTACGCAGAGGTGGGATTTACCTCCAAAGAGACTGATGAGCTGTTCCAGGCAGTAGTGTCCAGGCTGAAGGATGCTATTCCACTGCTGTCTGTGATGTAAGTTTTGATAAACCGATGCCTCATGAACTTTATCACAAGATAAACTTTTCTGTTTTTCATAACATTTCCATAGTGATCCTGAAGCTTAATCTGGTGACAACAGGGTGAGGCAGAAAAGCCAAAGTCAGATATTTCTTCCAGTGTCATACCCAAAACCTTCCTCCCTCTGGCAAACATAGTCTCCTGTGTCGGTGGCCTTAACTTCACTCTGTCCCCAAGAAGACAGGAGACCTATGAAACTCCCTCATCTCTAAAGCTAAGCTGAGAGTGAATAAAACCTGTCTGCCTCAAAAGGTGTGTGTGGCTAGACCATGAGGAGCTCATCTCCTAGCCAACAGCTAAGGCTTCCTCGCATCCCAGCATCTCTGGTAAGACATCACTCATCACTCTCAGCAGAAGCTGGAGATGTAAAAACATCAGGGAATCTGTAATGCAAAAACTGGAGCCACACTGTCAAGTAATGTAACACACTGAAGGTAAAGTACTCTGTCTAAGGAACAGAAAATGGTTTGGGTCAGCACAATTTACTAGACACTAAATTCTTTGGCAAATGATGGGGAGGGAAGAAGCAAGGGCTAAAAATCACCTTCCCCTTGTAGGGTACTCCAGGGATGTAATATGCATTTGGTGTCTCAAACGCTGCCCTTGCAGCTGTCCTGGAGATGAGGATTTGGCTGGAGGTGTTGATCTGCACCCCTGTTGGAATGCAAAGCACAAGGGAAGCAGGGTCATGTCAGAGGTGACCAGCACACCCTGTTTAATCTCACTTTGTCACTCCCAGCCCTTCTAAGCAGAGTATCTCAAACTTCCTTCTCGACAACAGCACCCTTCAAGGTTTGGAGGCTGTTCCTGTGGCAGCTCCTGCTTTAGTTAAGATATGTCCAAGCTTCTTTGTGGCCTCATGGAAGATGTTCCCAGCCCCACCGCATCAGCCTGCTGCTGTAGAGTAGCTTTCTGTGGGCACAGCGAGTTCTTCAGGCAGGATTGCTCTCTGTGTCCTGTGATGGTCCCAGCACCAGGTGGAGGAGAGGGGGAAGTGTGTCCACGCTGACCCTCACACCCCCAGAATGGTCCCTCTTGCCCTTGCACCTTCCCTGCTGTGCCCCTGGGTACCTGTGCCCATCTCCAGGAGAGAGGCTTCTGCATAGAGCTGGCTGTCCTCCTCGCTGGGAGCCAGGTTGAAGACTGACGTGCTTACAGAAGGGGTGAAGCACCCCTTGCTCGCTGTCTGCAATAGGAAGTGGTAGGTATTATTCAGAGCTGGGGAGAAGGGAAGGAGTAAGAAGTACAAGGTATTAGTCATCTGTCATAACTGCTGACTGCAACAAATCATAATGCAGGCTCATATATAGACAGATATGGTTCACATTTTAACTCCTGTATTTTCTATTTTATATGCATGAATATGTGTAATTCATATTGCAGAAATGTAAAATAAAACAGGCATCACAGTTTTATCAAAGCTACAATGCTGGCATCTTTCCAGCTTTAGTAGAAAACTGAAGACTGCACTAACTGGATCACAGAGCAAATATGTGAGTATTTTAATACATGTAGCTAGAAGAACTGCAGAATCAAATGAAAATTCAAAGCAACAAATCATTTCCAGAACTGGAAGATTATAACTACCATCACAATTCATAACGACAAATCATAAAGTATGAAAAGTTTTCAACCATATGCATACAAGGGAGGAGCCCAGCTATAAAATACTTTGTTAGGAATGGAAAGATGTCATAAGGAAAATATAAAAATATGCAATATATAAATGCACAACAAGAGAAAATAAAGTATAAAAGCCACTGTGTGATTTGGCTATGAAATTAACCATGTCTCCACCGTACTTCAATGTCCTTGTGCAGTTCAGGCATAGATTCACCTTAACATGGTGATTTTGCACCTGAGAAATCTCTATTAATTGTTTCTTACACTGCAACAATTTCTGGCAAGGTATAGTTCTTTACAGAAAAGAGCAGAACTCTAAATCTTTCTGTGAAATTTCTCTTTTCTTATATATATCTTTTTTTCTTAACAAGCTAAGCAACAAAGAAGAACTTCTGAGGGTAAAGGCTTCTCAGTTGGTCTGGGCAACAATAATTGCATTAATTGAACAAAAGCCATTACTTATTAGTCTAATATACATTATAGAGGTTGGCAAACATTCCCTTCATAGCAGTTCATCCTGTTGACTCAGCCCTCGATACTTAGTCCTGTGTGGTGCTCCTTCACTACCCGTGTATCTTCCAGGATTTTACTCACCAGGCCACTGTATTCCCTACAGACATCCTTGCTGGTGTTTCGGGGACGCCTCCTTGCCTTCTGGCACAAAGTCACCCGCATGGTCCCTTGCACTGCTTTCCCATAGCTGTACCTGCAGGGAACGCACCAGCGGAGCTGCCAAGCAGAGGCACTGTGCGTCTCACTGAGCACACTGCTCCACACAGGTGGCCTTCCTGATAGAGTCTTAATGCAGCTGATAAGCAGGCAAGCATAAATGAAAACACAGCACATCATGTACTTGAGTGCAACAGCACAGTCCTGCATCCAAGAAAGCTCAGACAGGAAAGGACCCACACTCGGAGGCTCTCCCACTTCGGGGAGCCCACTGCCCCAGAACTGCAGGCACACCTGAGCTGATGTGTCCACGCAGCATGGAGCAGCACCCAGTGGAGATAGTAGCTTAGGTGTAAAAGCAGCAGAAATCTGTGTTGCAGACAGCAAGTGCATGGTATAGCAGGAATAGAGCTACAGAGTGACCTCAGACTTGCCTCACTATGGGCTTATCTCATGATCCAGATTCTTGTCTCCACCATCAGACCTGCTCTGCTGTTTTTTGCAAGGTACAGCGAAGTGTGCCCTTGTCAGGGCAGAGAGTTCACCTGCCTGCCCCACTGCCTTTCCCTGCTTTGACTCCTCTCTGGCTTTCCCTTTGGAGCAATGATCCTGACAGTATCAGTAACAGGAAGACATCCATGGCCCAACCTGAGGATGCAGAGTGCTATATTGTTTTCTACTAGAGAATCATATGGTCTAATTTTAAATGTCCCAATTAATGAGAAATTATGTCAGACCAGCAGCAGAGACACCAAAAGTCTCCAGACAATCGAGCCCCAAATATAAATGAGCTCACCCCCTTTATTTGTCTACAAAGTGCTTTCCAGACCATTCTCCTCCCTCCTTTGGCTTATACTGTCTGAGGTCATGTCTTCCTTCACACCCTCATCTGCTCAGCTTTGCTAATGACTACATAAAATTAGAGAAACCCACCTGCTGCTTCTAAGAAGGTAGTAAGTTCAGCAGCATGTAAGCGAGAAGGAACAAAATAACCTTCTAAAGAAATACCAGTTCCTGCTCCTTTACCTCAGCAGGTCAGTCCCATATCAGATAGCTGCTTTTCCCCCCGTAAGGTCTTTCAAGGCTGGACACACACAGCTTCCAGAGCAGGATATCATATCATTTGCCTGGGACCAGTCTCCCTATAGCTGCATGGTCTCTCCCAAGTGCGGCTCGTACCTCTGCCCCACAGAAGAAACCATCAGTTTGACTCTTGCACTATTTGGGATTCTTCAGAAGGAACAACTGTGTTTGGCCCTTCTTGATGGATTCAAGAGATACATATGGAAGGAAAGACACAGTTTTGATGAGCTCTTTCCTTTCCACTGAACATCTTCCTTACCTGCCACACACACGCAGCGGGAAAGTTTTATCTGAAGCATAAATCCGAGCTGGTCCCTCGAAGAAAACGTCAAACTTTTTCAACACTGGAACAAAACCCACAGAGTTACTCCATGAAAGGCAACAGCCGACTTAGACATGGGAGCACTAAAACGAAGAGTGTGTTCATCTAATGCTGGAGTTCCATGAAGGAACATATTCATGAGTAAAAGCAAGGACTAATTAAAAATAGGGAAGCCAAAGAAATAACCCCCTTTTTTCCCCCCAACATATGAACAGTCCCGCAGAGGTCTTCAGTATATTCTTACTCTGTGCCAGCTTAGTTTTTAGCAGACACCTTCTCCAGGAATCTCCAGCACAATCTCCCTGGTGTCCATTTCTGATATTGCCTACTCTATAGAATTACATTTAATCCTGGGTTTCAGACAGTAAATCTCAGTTTACAATTTTTGGGTATATATTGTTCTATTATATATTGTTCTACAGACAGAAACAAGCTATGTTTTCCATCCCATTCTTTGTTCTCCATACTCCATCTTACCGTGTTCCTCCACCTTAAAGGTACTGGACACTTTTGGGTTCACCACACTGATGGTGTAAGTCCCCAGGGAGATTTTGGCAGCTAACTGGAAGGAGAGATCTGCAATGCCCTGTTTTGGTTTCACATCCAGCCACTGGCCAATGCGGTTTTGGTTTGGGTCCTGCAGTCCAAGGGAAGGAAAGAAGAGGCAGTCGTCAGCAACACCTGCTATTCTCTACCCAGAGCCCACTGGATTCAAAGCTGTTTCAGAGATGTCAGAGGCTTTCCCAGGTTCCTGCTGTTTTTTCCCCAGATGGTGCTGAAGTGGCCTGAGTGCTGGAACACCAACAGAGGCGAACCCAACCCACCCAGGGTTACTTTACTCTGTACTGCCACTGAAAAAGAAGGTATGAAAGGTCCTGACATTTAGGCTCTCCAGTCTGACATAAAGATGAACTGTAATTAGAGTTCAGCTAAAGGCTGGCTAGTGTTCCTGAATGTAGAAATGGCTGGAAGCTGAACCACTTGGATCATCAATGCTCGTTAACAAGAAGCGTGTGGAGAGAGTATGTGTGTGCATGTGTATACACAGACCCTAAGAAAAGTAACTTGACTCAGTAAGACAGCAGCCTAGGCATTTATCCATACTGAAGTACCTTTCCTCATAACACCTGAGGTGTCTGAAACACCCACCTGGACTTCCACCATGGAGTACTGCAAAGCAAACAGACAGCAATGTCAGAAACTGGCATGACATAGCCACTCGCATACAGACTTATCTCACCCACCTAGCCCGTGTGCTGTGACAACACTGCCAGCCCCAAACATTACAATACAAGGAGCCTGATCCTACCAAAACAAGGAGAATGTCTTTGAAACAATAAGGAAAAGCTGTAACATAAAAATCTGTGCTATTCTTCAAATTTGCCTTTTGATCCCTGAATTTTTAAGATGCACTTTGATAGATACTCTGCAACTGTGAAAGCTAGAATTTCTCATAAAAAAAAAAAAGGAGGAAAGTAGAAAGACTTACAAATACCATCATCCCAAGTTCTAAAATATTAAAAGGTATCACTTTTGTAATATAAATCCCAAGAATTAGCAAAACTGCATCACTTAAAGGAAGAATACACCCCACATTTTCCTGTAAAATCCCTGCCCTAGGAGGTAAGGCTCGGAGACGTGAATTACTGCTGACTGCAGCTGACAGTAACAAGGAGGGACAAAAAAATGACATGCTTCAGCCCTTCCAGGCCTATTAATTCTCCGTTTGTTCTTATATCACTGCAGCTATCAGCAAGGAGGCAGTAGTGGTGAAGGATGTGACTTGGGAGCACAAGGCAGGAGCAGGGGCTGGGGAGAGTAACTGGTCTGTAAACAGAAGGCCACATGTAATTCACATTATTCATCATCCTAAGCCTCCACGCAAGTTATCATAGGCAGCTCTGTTTACACTGAAACAAAATAAAGCATGCAGGTTTACTATTTTTATAACTTGAATCTAATGTCAATGCTAAACCAAAACAAGTTCGTGAATGGCACCTGTGTTATCTCTAACCCATCTAATTTATAAACAATATACTATAACTTTAATGCTGCAATGCACTCAAGCCTCATAATAGCTTTGGTTAAACATGACCTCTTTGGAATTTTCATCACAGCATTTTTCACAGTTATAATGCTAATTTACTTACACACACATAGATGCCAAAGATTTACGGTCAGATATCTTCATGAACCAATTGTAGGCATGGAAGCAAATTTATTGTTTATTATCTAACTCATATAAAAGACTTCTCTGTTGGGAGGAGAAAAGAGCGTGTGATCCTAGGCCATCACCAATAGCCCAAAAAAGAGGCAATTAAGTCAGCACAATGAAGCCAGAAGGATCTCTCCCTTTATTTCAGTCTAAAGGGATTTGATCCAACTCACATGTGCCCTGCAGTATTTATCTGTCATGGCATAAATTCCTGTTGGCTCTCCTTAAATTGCTTGAGGACAGAAGAATGTGAAATGGCTATAGTTGCTGGCTGCAGGTATAATTGCTTGCCACAGAAAGATGCTAGCCTTGCAATTTCCTGGCTAGCATATATGCAAGTCTCTGGCAGCTTCTCACTCCCTTGACATGGGGAGAATGAGTTACTGCCAGCAGCAAGTCAGTGTAATTTTTTTATACACTTTTCTCTCTTTCTCTTTTTTTATGATCACTTCGTGCATGTCCTTTCCCATATCAATTCATTTTTCTTAAAATTTTGCAGATGTGTCACAGCTGGCTTCAGACCCTACTGCCACCCTTAGGTGCAACACACTCTACAAAGCACGGAGCTTTCCAGAGCTGTGGGAGGGGAGCTTCAAGTCTGGCCGAGTCTGCACACAACTTGTCCGGTAATTGTGCCTGAGGCCAGCAGCCCACAGATGTCCCCAGAAGCCCTGCGTGGTTTTTTGGCAGGGGGCATAGGTGCACACAGCTCCTGGGCTGCCCTGTGCTAACTCAGCTCGCAGGGAACACTGGCACACTCCCCAGATACCATCAGCAGTGCCAACCCTCCCACCATCCAGCAGCCATCCTGCGAGAGTGACAGCATCGCCGCCGGCAAACGGGAGCTGCTGTTCCAGTTTAGTTTAGCAGAGGTTTGCTGTTGGCCGCCCTGGGTGCTGCAGATATTGGGAATGTCTCAGCTTCCATGGCGTGAGGCTGGCAGAGGAGGCAGAACTGATGGAGGGAGCCTGGAGACTTCCTCACCTCCACCTAAGAAGAGCTTTACCTTGCTGTTAACGGGAGCAAAATCTTCAGTCAACGTCACAATACGGAATTTCACTGAAGGGAGAAAATGGAGAAGAGCATATTATAGAGACGGAGCGCTTTCGGGAACGGACTTGCCCTGCACTTGTTGCAGCCTGAAATCACAGCTCCCCACACAGCCCTACCGGCAGCCCCACACCTGCCCTACAGCCCCCCCTTACTCACCACCTCTTCCCCCCAAACGTGTGGCAGTAACAGAGCACCCAGACTCACAATAGGGTCTCTCCCATGGGCTACACCCGGAGTTAACCTTGTGTTTCCTTGTCTGCAGTGTGGGCAGACCAGTCCTACCCCTGGAGGAGAAGACCATGGGCCAGCTCTGCTCCTGGAGTGTGTGAGACTGACCCTTCCAATCCCTTCCCGCCCTGAAAACATAGTTCATGGATGTATCACCCCAGAAGGCAGCAGGCAGCTTCCTCCTCTGTCCCCATGGAGGCCACATGGCACAAAGCAACCGGCATGCCACTCACAGGGAATTGGGAACAAAGTCCAGGAGGTCATGGCAGGGGAACTGTTGGGGTGCTCCATGCAGTGCTCACCTGTCTGTCCTGGGTTATAGATGGGTTTATCCATCTGGATGAAGGTGCCTGTGCCAGCCCTGCGGATCAGGACTTGCTTCTCTTCGTTTGCACTGTAGTGGCCGTTGGAGATATGCAAGCGGACAGTGCCCACCTCCTGGCTGCCTGGAGGTTGGGGTACCTAGGACACAAAAGAAGAGCCACCAGGTCAACAGGCAATAGGAGAGGACAAGATGGCATCAGAGCGGTGCTGCTCTCCTCGCTCCTGCTGCACTGAGAGGCCAGCCTCTTGTCTTACTCTGAAGGCCAGCACAGGGTGTCCCCTTAGTAGCTGAGGGCTGTGTCTATGGAAGCACAGGGGACAATGCCTTTGCACTTGGGACAAGCCTTGGACAAGAGGAGAAGGGAGCCTGTTTGGACACAGAAATTGTGTCTGCCCCTTCACAGAGCCACTGTAGAGCCTGCATGGAGTGAGGGGGAAAAGACTTAACCCAAGGAAATAAAAAGTCCATAATGACCAGAAAACTTCCCTGGAGTGTGTGGGACATGGAGGCACTCTTATTCATTAGTGCAAAGCAAGAAAATAAGGTTCATGAGTCTGGCAGGTCAGAAAGACTTGTGCTGAGCTTGTGTGTACACCCTCCCATGTTTTCCTAGTCCTCCAGCACATTTTCCAGCCCTTAAAGAGAAGCTTGGAGGGAAGCAGACAGTATGGGAGGCTGCAATGAAACGTCAGGCTCTTCCTGCATCATGATTCACAGACAACACCCTGTGACACTGCACCCTTCTCAGAAGAGAGAATGAGACTTAGAAGCCATTTGGGTGCTTCTAAGCACCTCCAACCTACTCAGTGCTTTGGTGTCTGGCCAGGCAGCCTTCCCTCACCGTGCCACCAGAGTGGATTGTGAGGCACCCAGCAGGAACACTATCGTGCAGACAGACAAAGGCAGGGATCAAAGACACCATGCTCCCACTAAACGCTCCCCCTGACTTTGCACCCACTCCTTCCCATGCCCTCTCTCCTATCATTCTCTTTCTCTGGTGAGAGGACTCATGAGCCAAAAGAGCATGCTGAGAGCTGCCAGTTAGAGCCGCCAAGCCTGATCCTGACCTGAAATTTGGAGCACTCGAAGATCCGGTTGTTCCTGACGACTTTGCGATAGAGGCTGAGGTTGCCGGATGGATGCACAAGAGTTAAGGCAACATGACTAGGCTTCTCCACCCCACGGAGGTCCAAGCACACCCTCTGGGAAGAGGGGTAAGTCAGTGCAGCTGGAACAACGATCAGGTACCTCCTGTAGTGGGGAAACAAGACATCACATCCTTAGAATAGTCTCACCCACTCTTGGCACTAATACTCTATTATGGTCTGAAGAAGCAGGAGAGTTTACCACCTCTCTGGGTGCTGGAGTGAGAAGGACAGATGAACAATGACAAATTAACAATGATGGTGTGAACCTCTCACAGGGGTGATGGGAAGTATATAGTTAATTTCAGATAAATACAAGAGAAATGCTTTCAGGTGACCTTAGGTCACATAGGCGTGTACATGGTTTTGGACGATGCTACAGTAGTGCAGAGAAACATATACAACATATCGCTGCCTCTGCAAAGGGAACCATTCTTCAGTGTTCATGGAAAACACAACAGTCCAGCCCCTCACAGAAAAGAATCCACCCATCTTGCTTTGAGATGACTCCTATACTACCTTGGCAGCAGACTGGTTCCTGCTCAATCATCCCCAGCCCTGCAGCCCTCTTCTTTCACTCTTCACTTTATCCTACATCTTTTCCTTCAGCCTGCCTCACACTGCAGTCCCTCACTATTATTATTCCTACCACCAGTCCTCATCTAGTTCTTCTATTGCAGCAATATCCATGAGAGAGGTTCCCACCTTCAGGAAGATCCTCTGTTCATAACAAGGCTTGTGACATGTTGCACACCCCCTCATGTCTATCCCTTCCAGGGATGACTTGCAGTGTCCCACGCTCTCTCCCTGCTATCCTGGCCCCACCCTCAGCATCACAACTATCCATCACCAGATTGTTAAATGGCACTTACGGTTGTGCCACTATCCCCAGGGTGTAGAGCAGGCAGCTCAGGAGGAAGGGAGTCCACATTTTCATGGGAGGCCTTCAGAGAGGTGGTTTCCTCTGGAGGGCTGGTCAGGAGAGGAGGTAGGGCGCAGCTTCTCTCCTTCCAAGGTCTCCAGGCCACAAGCTGTTGTTGCCGTTTCTCCCAGGAAGCAGAGAAGAAGCCCTGAAGTTTCTTTCCTTCTGCTTCATTCCTGTGTTTATAGTGCTGCAGGCACAGGGTTGTACCATTCAGGATGTTCCCCAGCCAATCGAAGTCTTTTTGGACTCTAGCCTCTCCGCTCTCCTACTCCCGTGTGGATGGACCAGCATCATTCAGACAAATTTGCTTTTTATTTTGCTGAGCGACAGCCTGTTTCCCGTTCACTGCGCTGACCCTGCTCCCTGTGCCAGCTGCAGCCCCAGTCCTATTGTTTTGCCTCCAACTGGATTGTCCCACGACCCCTTGGCACGTGCACTCAGCTGCAGCTCACGGTGAACTCCTGTGGTCATACTGTCCCCGAGTTTTCTGAGTCTGTAGTTCCCAAGGCAGGTCTCAGTCTTGAACGGGAGACCAGGCTCTGTACAAAATAAGTATATATGCATAGTGCTCTGCCCCTTTGCAGAGTGCCGCCTTACCCAGGAGGAAAGCACAGAGAGCAGGCAGAGCTGGAGTCGTCGCTTTATCTCTGTCCTACAGGTATTTCAGTTTAAAGAGGGAATCGAACAGCTCCAGTTCAGCCCAGCTATATCACGCAGTCCTCTGTGGTCCAGTCCAGGGCCAACCTCCACACACACTGACTGGTGGAAATGAGGGTTGAATATTGGTCAGGCAGGTCAAAACCTGCACGGCTCGAGTCCTACAGGGTTTTCTCTTGCTACCAAGAGGCTGTGGCTCTAGCCCGAGGTGATGGGAACACATGCTATCTAGTTTGGGAGCTTCTTTACACATGCTAATTTTATACCATGTTAGTCTACTGATTATACTGAACTTTTCCCTGAATATCTTACCATAAGTGAAAAAAACAATCTGGTTCTTGAAACTACTTACTCTTAAAATAAGGACGCTCTCCTGTTTTAGTGTAACAGCCATTTCATACCAAAATGCACACTGATTTATCCTCCAGTACCAAACCGAGCTCTTAAACACATAGGGCCTAGCAATGTTTTCCTTTTCTTTAGAGAAGACTGAGGCACTAACAAGGAAACTAGAGTTTGGGCCTTTTTTATTTTTAAAACCACACACACACATATATACATGGGCAGATACAAATACTCTTTTTTTCTGCCTCCCACCCCCCCAGCTTTGTTCAGCTCAGAGCTGCTGATGCCAGCGGCTGAGAAGAAGGTATGAGCGCACCTGGATAAACAAGTGAGCAGGAACCGGAGCAAGAACATGAATCACTCTCTGACACTAAGCTGCCCTTTGTTTCTTTCCATGGGTCTCAAAAAGTACAGGCAGTGCCTGCTGAACAATCCCAGCTGACATTTGTTTGTTGGCAGTAGGTCTGCAGCAGTTCCAGGGGACAGCCAGCTCCCTTGTAACAGCACAGGAGCTCACAATGGCAAAGGTGTTGACAGCCCCGGCTCCTACTGACTCCAGCTGCCATTTTGTGACAGCAGATGCATAAACACCCCTGAATTTCTGGACTTAACGCTGACTGGAAACATACACCCTGAGCCATCAAGCCAGTCCAACTCCCAGACAATGAAGCAGAATGAAATAAATGTTGGAGCAGCAAAAAACAAAGTCGCAGGTTTGGTGTACACGGTTCATCTGACTTAGCCCCATCTCCATCTCCCATTACCGGCACGGTGACCAGCTGCTGGTGGCCGGGAGGCACTCAGGAAGCAGGCACATCTTAACAGGGCTCTGCACCCACTGGAACGTGTGGCAGGGCACATGGTACCTGGCTGCTGTCTTGTGCTGAGATCCCTCCCCAGCGCACAGACCCACTCACCACTTGGGCCAGAGACGGGCAAGGGGCAACCAAGGAGCGAAGGCTGGATTTGTGTCCCTGGAGGCAGGCAGTCCCTGGTGCTCAAGCAGTGGAGCTGATCACAAGATAGCTGGAAGCAAGCACAGCGTCAAGACTCCGGGTGGAATCACCACAAACCCCCAGTTTCATGAAGAATAAACAGATGAGTGTGATGTTTGACACCACCTCCTCCAAGCAGAGAGGGAGAAATTTAGGCCACAGAGAAATCAATGTGTTTTGTACAAGAGTCTCTTTAAATTCTGGAAAGCAGCCACCTCCCTCCAAATGCTTTCTAATAGCCAGCCACCACAGCTGAAGTCCAAGAAAAAACATTTTGAACGACCCAGAAGAGATATTAAGAAAGCAGGGATATAAATTGCAATGGATATAGAGTCCAAAATATCACTATGTGCAAATTTTTACACAGAGTGTGTGTACACGTGCATACAAGTGAGGGGGTTTTGTGTGTGAACTCCTCCTGCAATAACAGCCTCATGCACGAGCTACTCCTCCTGGGGTCAGTAAGGAGTAGGTAGAATACATAGGGGTGTGTATGACCACTACAGCAGTTGCTTTCCCAGTAAACCCCTATTCCAGGGACATTTATCAGATCTGTTGCTTGCGCTTTGCTAAGCACTGCCAAACAGATGATAAGAGCATGATAGCATTGGCAGCGATAAGTGAGGTCCCTCCCTCCCTGCAAGAACTCAAGCTCTAGGCAATGGTGCTCTCTAGGTACCACTATCAGCTCTGCTTTTTGGTATCAGCAAGGACAGACATTGCCAGAAGTAAAGGCAAGAGGGAGAGGAGACATCTGCAAAGAAAGCTGCAGTATCTGCAAAGCTGGTTTTAAAAGGTTTCAAAAAAAGTAGTACTCTGGCAAAAATCCTGTTTCGGAGAGTTGGGCTCTGCATTGCTCACGGACTGCTGAGGAAATGGAATAAAGAGAAGGAAAAAGCACCTGTTTAAACAAAGGTGCAGGAGGAGGAAGAAAGTGACACCTGGAATAAAGCCAACCTCAGCGCAGCCACTTCTGGCACTGCACAGGGCACTGGTAACACCCAACTGCTGTGCTGGATTTATGCATTCACTCTGGTCCTGTTAACCTGCACACAAAGCACGGAACAGGCTCTCAGGAGCCTGCCTTGCTGGCAGGTCTCCTCGGTGTTTGCTCTTCACCAAAAGAACTTGCAATGCTTGTGTCTTTGCCTCACAGAGGGGAGTGCTGAGACTTCAGGGTTGCTCTGGAGCTTCAAAGTTGAGATTTAAACACATTTTCCAAATTGCTTCCCTTCAACCACCACAAATCCCAGCCTTGTTGCAGGGCCTGGTTTGTAGAACTCTCAGAGCTGTAGCCAAATCCAGACCCTCAGACCTCACCACCCTCCTAGACCACCTACTCCTAAGCCTGACTTTGTGCTTAGCCATCACACTCTCACAGCCAGCTCTAGCAAGGGCTGGGCAGACCTACCTGTCTATACAGGGACACAGCAGTGCCAAGCTTGAAGATTCCCAGATCACGAGCTGGAGTTCCTTAAATCATGAGGTTTGATATTAAAAAGCAGCAACAGATGTTTAATTTTCACATACACTTTGGTTGTTGAATTGTCCTTGCATCTCCTTGTCATGTAACAAAGAACCTGTTCACTCTACAGTAGCTCCTTAGGGGGGTGGGTTCAACCCTGGGGCACCATTCACGGCTGACAACTCATGTTTGAATTGTCTTGTGCAAGATCCAGCTTCATAGGAAGTGCAGAAATTAAAATTACTCCCCTCCCTCTTTCTATGCTAGGAGGACAGAAGCTAATCTGTGAGATACACAGCAGAGTAGGTTTACTTTACATCCATGTAAAGTGCAGAATCATCCAAGACTTTATTGCTCAGGTACATCTGTGTGCAGTAGGTGATGCTCAGTGGGATCAGTCTCATGCAGGGCTAGGAGTCCTCACCCCATACTGATGGCTGCACAATGCTGCTGGAGGGGAATCCAGTGCTGGAAGTAATGAACGCCAGGTACATGGTTCAGATACACTCTAAGAGCTTGCTTCTGCTCTCCTCCAAGGTAGTCCTCTATCACAGAGTCCAGACACAGACTGCAGTATCCAGCTTTGTGATTTTATTTTCATTCTTTTTACAAACAAGAAAATCCCTGGATTAAGACGATCAGAATCAATCAGACACCCCAAAGAATTCACCAGGAAATGGCTGTCAGGATGAGCAGCACTGTCTTGGGCTGGAGTTAGTCCTGAAATTCAACTTGAGATCTGTCCCAGTGCCCATATTCCAAGCCCACTGAGATATGACTTCCCAGGTGATGCATGCCCCATCATAGCAGAAACAATAATGCAGCAGCCCTGTTGTCCTAGGGCATCTCGCACTAGTGGCACCCCTGGGGGCTGAAACAGTGGACAGTAAGGGAGCAGACCTTGGAGAAATGAAAGCAGAAGAGCAAGTAACCCAGAGAACAAATAATATGACCCAAATTATGAACTCTGGGATGCTAAGTTAGGAAGCCCAGGCTCTCACTAAGGACTCTAAAGGAAAATGTTACTCTGGTTTGATCTCGTGCCTTGTTTTTTACCTCAGTCTCCCCAGAATGAGGGACTCTCCATAGCCAGAGTAAGCTGAAACTAGTACCATGAATTCTGCTTTAAAGTTCTTCTTGAACGGCACAAACCATCTATAAGCACGGCCACTCTGCCAGCAGACAGACCCATGCACTATACCAGCCCAGACAGCCCGGCAGAGAGTCCCAGAAAAGCCACACAACTAGTCCTTCACACCAGAGACACATGTTAATCACTTCATGTTCTCCCTACAGGACAATCCAGCAAAGACTACATTACGAAGTTCAGAAAACAGAGGGCAGAGATTAAAGTTCCTGGAGACCTAGGGAGTCCCAGATAGAGTCCTAGATGAAGGGCACAGAGACACACAGGGCTCCTATGGGACAGAGAGGTGGCTGGGTTGCAGAGGAAACATCACAATACGTCCAGGTCTGTACGGGAGCTGAGGAACATCACACCCAGCTCAGATGCAGAAGATGCTATAATCAGCCAGGGCCTGCTCCTCTGCAACAGGACAGGAGAGATCTAAGTTATCTTTGTACAAAGCCAAGTGCAAACACCCAGACAGCCCTGGCACCCCATGGTTCCACACTGACCTGGATGGTAGTAGTCATAGACCCTGATGTGGCCTGGCTTCAGGTTGGTCACCCCAATCTCCTGCTCCAGATGCAGGACATACGTCTCAGACTTATGGCTCAGCTGGGGAAGAGCGAATGACAGTTCACATGCAAGCTGTTCTTTTTACTCCTCACCTAAATTTGATCCTACTGATAGGCAATAACAACAAAGGCAGGACTTGAAAATGAATCCTGGATATCCTTCTCTGATAGCCCAGTCCTGGATTCTCCACACAACTGTGCCACTGCCCTCCACTCCTGCAGCTTCTCTAGTAGCACACACATACCTTGTCCAAGTAGATGACAACACCTCCTTGTGTTTTCTCAGTTCTTTTCACAGACTGCCAGTGCTGCTGCAGCTAGGACAGGAGAGCAGAGGAAGCAATTTAGCTGGGTCTTTTGAAAAGTAAGTGTGAGACAGCCCAACAAGGTTTATCCTGAGTGGGCAAGTTCTCATTTCACTCACTTCCAAGTTTAATTTGGGCTCTTAGCCCTTCAGGCTGATTTCCCTGCAGGGCCACTCAGCTCCTGCAAAACCCAAGGACAGGAACCCAGGACACTTAGTTGTCGAGGATGTGCCGAGCAAATTGGGCCAGAAGGATCACCATCCTCAAGGCACAAAGAGAGCACCAACAGTATGTGCTCATGCTTGTTGTGTGGCAGACGGGAAGGGATGGTGAAATTGCTCTACAGAGAGACAGACAACACCTCCCTATGCAACCTCCCCCTCTCCTTGGGCATGGGCGCTCCCAGTGACACCACATCACCATCCTGATTCCAGGCTTCTTACAGACATCCCAGATCCTGGAGCCAGGACAAATCCAGACAGCAGGGACACCTCCACGATCACCATGTTGGAAGTGGATCTCTTCCCAGTGTACCTGGGGGAGAAGATCAAAAAGAGAGTCTCTCCCAGTTTTCCCTTCCCTCCAGCACCACACCTTGTGTGCAGGACCCTGAGCCAGGCAGTCCAGCCAGGACCACGGCCAAGGCCATCACTGCTCCCTCACGTCGGCAGAAGATGGCTGCACTGCTCTGAGCATCCCCAGCCTGAGGTAACTACTTGCATTCCTCTCCCTAACAAGAACCAAAGCCCTCGGAAGCATTTCCCCATCCCCAGAGATGCTTTTATCTTTCCTTCTCCATCTTCTATCTGGACCGTCTGCTGAAACTACCTGATGCCTGCATTGCAGCCAAGAAGCACCCCTCAGCTCCCAGCCATGTCTGGCTTTCCTTCCCAAGTAGGGCAATGTCTTTAGACTCACCTGACGTTGACGTAGACAGTGACAGAGTGTGTGTCATCCTCAGTGCAATTGACTGGCTCCGTTTTCACTCGCAAGGCAAAGGATGTGGAGACCTGTGGGGAGGGCGTGTTGTACCTCAGAACCATCTGCAGGGAGAGACAAAAAGACAGAATAAGGCACTGATAATTAGTTCAATATCACCTGTCATACCTTTCTTTCACTGGCTACTCTAATCCTCAAGATAGGGACCCCAAACAGTAACTGGATAAACCATATGCAGTGAGTGCACTTATCCCAGTGCCCGAAACAAAGGTCAGTCAGATTGGAAACTGTCCGTGATCCTTCCAGCTGGGGCTCCTTCTCCTCACCCTTCCCCTTGAGACTGTGCAAGACAGGCACACAGCACTGGGACCAGGATACAACATTCCACCCTCCAGTACTCTGAGAGCTGTGGAAGCACCACTGTCCTCACATTTGGACACGTTCTGTCTCCCAGTGCCCTCCAGCACGCAGGTTTATTGCATTGGCAGCAGGCTGGGATTAAAGCACAGTCAATGCACATTTCCTTGCACAGAGCTGCAACGGAGAGTTTTGGTTTTGATAAGATAACGAGCACAGGGTTGCCACAGCAGGGTCTGTGGGAACCTACCCGGGTAAAGACACAACAGCTGCCATGGACCTGCACCGAGAACTTGCCCGGGACTTCTGTCAGTGCTGCTTCCTGCACCAACAGCCGGTTCTGGTAGGAGATTTGAAACTTCTTCCTAAAGCCTCTCTGGGATCTCACCCTCACTTCTGCCACCCCTTCCGTGCCGTACGTCAGCGCTGCATACTTAGCCAAGGCCTGCAAGGCAACTACTGTGTCCTGAAAAGCAAGAAACATTCACATTTGCATCTCTGAGACCCAAAGATGCTTGAAATCACTGTCCTGAGGACCTCTATATACAAGGGCTCCTCTCCTCAAAGTGTTTGTGCTTGTATATTGTGCAGAGGTTCTTTCTCAATCAAGATCCCCTTCCCTGGCCATGAGTTACCTGTGTTGAGGCAAACCCTCCATAGGCATTCTGCTGCCTGGTGAGCCAGGCCACAATGCCAGAGGCTGTGGCGAGATCAGACCCTGTGACATTTGGCTTGGAGAGCAGGGCCAGGAGGATGTAGGCGGTCAACTCCACATCTACAGACAATGGCTGTGACCAAGGGCTTGTGTTAGGTCTGGACTGGGATGAGGTCTGACTCCAGTGGATCTGTCCATCTGGGAAAGGAAGGGAGTAGATAACATTGAGGGATTTCAGGAAAAAAATCCTGAGGCCTAGGAGGCACAGTGCCTGCAAAGACTATGAGTAAATACCTCTTGGCTTGGTCATCACATCACTGAGTCAACTGCAATACCATGTATTTTGCAATATCCAACGCTCCACATTACACACTAAGGTGAAATACAAAAACTAACACACCAATAACCTGCATACACATTACCTCCCAGACATCCAGTTTCTCCATTGTCCTGCTTGCCAGGTCTACTGACCACCTACTACTAAAACTACTACTAGCTACCTACCCACTAGAGCCAGTCCTGGGGCTCAGGGACTAATATGAAGCAGGGCAGCTCGCCAGCTCGCCAGCTTGCTTCCCTCTCTGGCGCTTGGCAGTCCTGCATAAGAAATCCCACTTCTCTCAGAGCCCAGCCTCCACTCTGGGTACCAGAAAAGGGAGAAAGATTTGAAGGAAATCAGCACCTACACCACAGCATTGCCAGCACACACCTTGAGTTCATAGGCTGGCTGTCTAACAGCTCTCTTTGGTGAAGGACCTGGAGGGCAAGGCTGTGGTCCTTCCAGGTTGCATGTTAGCAAGGGCTCAGAAAGATCACTCATCCCTTCTCTGATGTTCACCTGGCACTGAGGCTCTCATACCTGCTCTGATTGCCTTTCGATCAAGCATATCAAGTAGCTCTTGTGTGCGTTGAGAGTCCTTAGCCAGGGCGAAGGTGTAGGCCAGCAGGGCCTGGGTGTAAGAGCTGGCAGCTTTGGGAAGGGCAGGTGCGATGCAGCCCAGAGCCTTGCGCACCACTGTGCTCTACAGAGAAGAGTAACACGGGTGTTGGTCACGGACATGCACACGTGAGGCAGGCAAACACTGAGACACAAGCAAGAAAGATGCATTAGCATATGCTGGCACAGAAAGGACCCCATACATTCACCCAGGTGTCTGTGCTCGAGCCTGCACTCTTCTCTTTGTGTCAGTGCAGTGCCAGTAAGCAGGGTCTCCAGCCCTTGGTGCGAGGTGCTTGAGAGGCTCCACGCACCCCGAGCTGGTCACGGGTTCCAGCAGTGCTCTCTCAACAAAATGAACACCCTTACTGCTGGAACATCACCACACATCTTACTTTCCAAGTCCAAGCACAGCAAGAGCAGAAACGCGCAATTGCAAATGCTTTCAGGCAGCCTGCCGACAAAGATTACTCTGTTCAATTCACCTCTACAGTGCCTTAACAAGGTCACTGGGATTTCCAGTTTCCCCTGGAACACCAGCACTGCTGTTGGCAGGAGGCAGCAAACCCAGTGGTCTCAGCAGCACTGTGTTCTAGCATTCAGCTATGCTATTCCAAACACGAGCCAGAGGCTCATCGTGGTTGCCTGTCCCATATGCACACCCCTACAGCACTCTGTGGGTTCCCCTCTTCCAGTGGCCTCTTGGTTAAGTACAGTAAGGATCACACAAGGGCAACATTTAAGATCGATTCTGACATGTGACATGCTCCTCACCTCCTTCCCTTCTAATAAAGAGAAAGGTAATGTCTGTATCATCTTTGTGCTCTCTAGACGGTGGAGTAGTATTGCTGGATGCAGCCACCAGTTCTCAGAAATGCCCATAGTACCTACTCATGGAGTACCCAAAGGTCCCAGGATCCAGTTGCTGCTTTCTTGGTTGCTGTCTCTTGCTAAAACCCAACAGAAGCCCTAAGCTAAGCATCCATCATCAGTAAGTCCTACTTTTCTGTTTGCTGCTCTTAAATGTAATAACTGCAAGCACCACAGTAACCTTTCTATTCTGTAATTGAATAGAGCTAAGTAGGGATTACAGCAAGTTCATGAATCCATTCAAAGGCTCCTTTATTATTCCTTTTCCTTCTTAAGTGTCTCACTCTCCCAGTTAAAATGGAAGTAATAGCAGTAGTGTTTGTACAACGCCCAAACTTAAAGTGAAAACACTTGTGCCACCAGTGAGGTGTTGACTGTTACCATACATCTTAATACCTTGTCTAGGAACAGTCTGACATGTATTACAACCCATTTGGCACCTCCGGTGTCTTCTGGTGAAGCTAACACAAGAACTGAGAGTGCCACTCTACTGGAAGTTTTTTTCACACTCACTGTGCTCATCCTGGTGTTGACAATAGCAGGCCTAAGTGCATACTGTACAGAAACATTGAGCTTCCATGGGAGCAGCTAAGAAACTGCTCCTCTACAACATGCATTTGTTTCTCCAGTCAACATAAACAATCTGTTTTGTTCCAAGAGATCAATTTCCAACACAGAGCGGGGGTAGAGGGCTGTTTGTCTAGATTTTTTGTGATGCAAACCATGCTTTAATATTCATTCATTCAGAACAGTGTAAAATATCTCCAACCTTCTCCCTGCCTTTTACTCCCTAATGACTTTCATGAGCCTTTTAGCAATGCTTCTAAGGGAAACTAGGATCTGTTCCAAATAATCTTGAGTGCACTAGCCCTTGCAGGACATCCTCAAATCCCTTCTCAGAATTTTGACCTCTAGTGAGCATGTATTCTTTGTAGAAGTATTTATAACCCACTCAAGGACACTTTTCCTGGGTGCTATGGCAAGCTCTGTGTTTCCCACTTCACCTACCCACAGACCTACTTACCAAATTCTTTCATTGGGGCCAGGATAACTCACTGAGACTTTTACATTTACCTATTCATCATCATGATCATTTTATCTAAAACCAATAGCTTATGCGTGTATGTGCAATTGAGTAATCTGGTTACATTGACATCAAGTTTCCTGCTACAGCAAAGCATCCCTCACTCCTTGGACAATCTTCTGAGCTAACAATACTGTTGCCATCTTCTCTGGAGCATGAGGAGTTCCATGGGGTCTCCTACCTTGTGGTAGCCTAGATTTTCTATCACCACTGTCAGAGCACTAAGCCACTCTACGTGGCTTCATTCTGGACAGAATGGCTTCCACTAGCTCATCACGCAAATTGCTCTGAGGTACTGTTCGTCTCCCTCTCAGGATTTTACTCATGGATTTGGAGCACAGTCTGGTCTCTTCTCAGTAACTCTTTGCTTTCCTTCCCAAGTGACAAAGCTGGTTCTTAAGACTTACGACAAACTAAATCTTCTACCAGGATGAAGGTCCTTGTCCTTTTGTTTCATTCTGCTGCAGAGCACAGCATGTGTCAGGTATTTGTCATTCAGTTTCATGAAAAGCCTTCTTCACCTAAGTCTACAAAACTCAGACAGTTCACAGAGTTACCAAATGACGGAAGAATTCAGATTCGGAGGGACCTCAGAAGGTCTCTAATCCAACCCCCTGTTCAAAGCAGGGTTAGCTATGAGATCAGACCAGGTTGCTCAGGGATTTTTCTAGTCAGGTCCTGAAAAATTCCAATGATGGAGACAACTAAACCTCTCTAGGCATCCTGTTCCAACACTTAATTGTCCTTATGGTGAAAAAAGGTGACCTGAAGGGCATCTGTTGCCAAAAAAAAGGTAAATTTCCATCTGTCTCCCTTTTTTGTCCCCAAGCCCACTGCTTTCAGTTGCAACAAAAAGCACTGCTCTTTTGCTTATTTCCAGAGAGCTTCGCTTCTCAAAGTCTATAATAATAGCATTTCTTCATCAAGTTGATTACATTTTTTTACTTTCCAGTACCAGAGAGTCTAGTAATTAGTCGTGATCTGTAGCACTTGTAAGGGTTCCCTCTTACTGTTATTACTTAGGTGTGCAATTCCAGCTGCCCTACAGCACTCCTTTCCCAGACCTCCAGTTTTTGTGAAGCTAAAACATACTAAAAACATCATTATGTCTGTTTACTTGACTGTGGGAGCAGCTATCCCCACCTCTCCTCATTAACAATTCACCATTAGCTCACAGCTGTGTAGTGGTAGCAAGGGAACAAGAGGATGAAGGCAGCAGGAATGAGCAGCCAAAGCCTGGGAAATGGGCGCAGTATCTAACCATGGACTCCAATGGCTCCCAGTAAGCTAACCTCACCTTCTCCCCTGCCAGTGATGTCCTCCTCCTGACATAGCTGAGGTTTTTCCCCGAGAAGTGGTAAGTTCCTCCTCCCACACTCTATTATTTTGTCCATGAGCCTCTCCATGGTGCCTTCTGTTGCCTGCCTCAGTGACACCACTAAGCTCTTCAGGATTCAGATCTTAAGGCAAGAGCATGGCAAAGAATCCCATTATTTACCTGTGGTGTCTCTCCTGCCTCCAAGTACGCAGCAGTAATGTAGGCAGCCAAGGGGACTTCCCCATCCACACCTCCCTACAAAAAGCATAAACATCCAAAAAGCTGGAAAAGATAATCCTGGAGAGTAAGAACAGGAATGAATAAAACTTGAAACTTTTCAGCAATGGTCCCACCTATCTGGCTTGCTCCCACACAAGAAAGCAGAACACCACAAAAAAAGTAACTTAATCAAGTACCAGTATACTTGGCAATAACTGCTTTGAGCTGCCCTTCAAGGTGCTTTGGCTCCTACCTTCATGGCTGTGTGGAAAAGTTGGCCCACATTTCTGAAGCAACCATTGGGAAGCTGGTGGAACTCCAGCCAGGTAAGAGCAGCTTGGATAGTCCTGTTGTCCAGGAAAATGTATGGCTTGGCTTGGACAAAGCATTTAACCACAAATGCAGTCAGCCTGGTTGGAAAGAGAACAGAAAAAGAGGCATGACTTTGGGAAGAGAGAAGCAGAAAGAGATGGAGTGAATGAGAGAGAGGGAAGAATGAGTGGAAAGAATCAATCTAAGCAGAAGTAGAGGAAAAAGAAAAAAAGTAGGAGTTTGAAACTGGTAGGTCTCTCCTCACCTGTTGTTGTGCTATTCCTAATTTGCTGGTCCAAGGACAGTTGCATACCCCTGAGGTGCCCTAGCCCACAAAGCATCTGGAACACTTTGGGTCCAATAGCACAGAAAGGATTCAATGCTGGAAGCAGAAAGCTGCCCACCTCCAGGCTGTCAGGCAGCAGGCAGACAGCGAGCCCAAGGCTTACCAAGTATTACCGTACTCATCCTTGGTACCAAATTCACTGTAGGAACCATCGGGGTGCTGGTACTGCAGCTGTATCTGGTACCCTGGGAAGCAGAATAGGACGTTAGTGCTCAGAATGATACCTGCAATAAAATCAGCGTGAAGGGAATGGGATGGTTGAGTGCTCGGGGTGGAAGGGGAGCTGGCACCTAGGACTGTTAGGCTGGACACAGGGGAAAGCAGAGGAGCAAGGTGGGTCTGTTGTACTTGCCATTGCGCAGGAACCCTGTCGCCCTCTCCTTGATCTCAGGGGACAGCTGCTTTGTCTTCTCCAGGTACTGCAGCACATAGACAATGGGGGCAAACAGCACCATGTTCTGCTCCCCACAGCCGTGGGGTATCTGCACCAGACGGTCCAGGTTCTGCAGTGCCGTCCCCATGAGGTCACCTGAAACAGAGCATAGGTGCCCTGACCACCTCCTGGGCAGGAAGCTTGGGGATTCATCTCCTCCCACCCATGACCTGTTCCCAGCAGCGCACCAGGCAAGATAGCCACAGCACAGTGGTTTGGGGGCACCTCTGTCCATACGGACTGTACACATCGCCATCCTGGCAGGGGAAACCCATAAATAGAAACTCTCCCTTGGTGAGTGTTTTAGATTATCAAGGATCAGGAAACGGAGCTACACATATGGGAGGAACAAGTCAGTGGAGCCTTGGAAACCTCAGAAAGGGTGGGGGGGGGTGTCTGGGTTTGGGCTTTCCTAGGGCTAAACTCAGAGATATGGGATTTGCAAAGATATTATAGCTTAATTCCTTACCGGTGACTGAGATGGTGGCTCTGACTGAACCTTCAACCACATTTAGAGGCAACATCAGGGACACAGACTCCTGCACTGGATTCTCTGATAGCAGTGGGGTAAGGTGTGTGGAGAGGACAAAAAGGAAAAAATTCTGATGATAACAGCCTTCAAAATCCCCAGAAACTGTTTCAAGACTGTTCTGTGCTAACATCCCATTTCCCTATCACAGAGATCATCTCAAAAACCCTGTCCCATTCCACCCTCAACTTCCTCCGTCTACCTCATGGTGACTGCACTATCCTAACAGCCTTCCTTCTAAAGAGGTTGAGGATTTTCTCCTGGAAAGCCTCTGTGATCAAAGCCACCTGCTTTTCTCTACATAAGTTACTCCATCCTGTTCCAGATTTCAGTTGCAGGCATGTCTTCTCAATGCACCTCATGCTCTCAAAATCTGCTAATGGCCCTGTCAGACACCATAAAATTCAAGACAGGAACAGCAATCCCAAGTCATGTCCTCCAGCCTCACCATGTTCAGCAGTCTGGTTTTATTACCACAGGTGAAAAACGGCCTCAAGCTGCCACATCAGTGTCAGGGATGTTGATGGTAAAAGACGGGACCCTCCCACACATCGTTACCCAGGGGAAGTTACCCAGGTGGCACCACCATTACAGTATGCTTCTGTAGCTTGGTGGTGACAGAAAATATTTAAACAAGTGGAAAGACCCATGGAAAGGTGGTTAGGCAGGAAGGTAGGGATGAACAGAGTGAAGGGAGAAAATCTTTCTACCTTTTTGGGGACACAGGATGGAGCTGTGAGCCTTTTCCACCAACACTCCCTCTGGCTGTTGGAGCACATAAAATAGCATTATATTGAGCACACAGGAGAGAAACAGGATTACAAGTGGATTAGAAATAGATACAGACAAAATCCTGGTTCAGGCTGGAGAGTCAGCTGGAGTCATATCATTATCACATAAAAATCTAAATTACTGTCAATCATTTTCATTTCAGATAAGAAAACAGCATGCATTTTTCGGAATATCATAACTTCTGGATGTCTGTGAAAGAGAAGCTGTAAGATTCAGCAGAGAGCTTAGGAGCAAGGACATAAAAGACTGTACGTATTTAAAGTTTTCTGTGGCATGAAGGATACCCCTCTACCTCCCCCATCCACCAGCCCTCACACTGGGCCCAGCGCAGGCCCTGAGATTGTAATTACAAACCTTGAGTAGCAAGGGGTAACTCCCAAAATTAACCCACACAAAATCTGGGTATTGCACAAAGCCCACTTTTAGGTCTAGGTAACAGAACAGCTTGTCTGACCCGGACTAGGAGGAGTTTGACAATCGTGTCTTTCTGTCCTTGTTTGGGGATAAATGGTAACTCTTTGCCACAGAGCTCTTCGGAGGCCACAGCCTCTGTGTGGAGGGTGATGTTCATGAGCCCTGAAAATAACACACATTATTAGGTGCATTAAACATCTGGGGGGGCACTTCCCGTCAATATAATAGAAGTCACCTGCTGACAAAAACTTGGATTGGAGCCCTACGAGGTTCTGTATCCCCTAGCACAGACTTGCAAGGAATCATGACCTTAGAATGAATGCAAATGAGTACCCTCTGGTTAACAGGGCAAACAACTTCTCACTCCATGTCTGCTCTTTACAAAACATCCCCATTTTGGTCCCATCCCTCCCCAGTTCCAGCACCCCGCTTCCCTGTTCATCTCACCCAGTTGTTCAGCTGTGACGCTCCACTGAAAGGTCTTTGCTTCACCAGCACATAAGCAGCTGCTGTAGACACAGCCTTTGCATGGCTTCAGCTGTAAGTGTGCAAACTCCTCCAGGGTCACCTGGATCTGAAGGGGCAGCAGGGATGGCAGGGGGTACAAGATAAACATCACAGGCCATAGATCTCAGCCATCTCCTACCCACCTTGCTTTTCTTGCAGAGCCTACCAAAGCTCACCTACCTTCATGCATCGCTGAAGGTAGTTGAAGACGGTGGCCTTCAAGATGAAGGTCTCACCCTGGATCACAGAAGATGGCAATGTAAGCTCCACAAGAAAAGGCTTGAAAACAAGCAGACTGGAGGGTGGAGCAAGTCCAAAGCCATTTCGTCCTGTGCAGAACATCCCTGCTTTCCATTCTGTGATGGTGTCAGGCACAGTGACAGTGACATTCTTGCTCCCACTGGTACTGAGGAGGAGTAGAGAGCAACAGAAGCATTTAACTGAATCTTGCTGTATGCAGCACCAGGTCACCTGGTGCGCACCCCATCCCCTAACCACAGTCTAACCCCTAACCTCTGCTGAATTTGCAGCCCTTGCAGGGTTGCAGGTAGGTCCTGTAGAAGTAGGGACCCCCACCTCAGATGCTTATATCAACAGAACATTTTTGACAATAAGTTACATGGCTGCCAGATGCCATGAATCACACTCAGTGCTTTTCTCAGACAGCGCTTGTCCTTTGCACATCTGAAAATGGTTTACACATATCAACAGTTTCATTTTTCTTGGCCGAGGGATGGAGAACCACATGCTAGAAGAGCAACAGGACTGGCTCAACATCAGTAGAACTTAGCAGAAGAGACAGACCCAGCCATCCACCTTCCTGTGGGACACTGACACCTTAAAGTCTGACATGGAGACAGGGCAGAGTCCTGCCTCGTGCTCACATCACAGCTCCTGAGAGCAGCAGGCTGTTCTGTGGCTGCTACCACAGCAGACATAAAAACAGCCCTAGCTAAAGCTAATGGTATTATTTGACTCCAATAACGGGAGACGTGCACTTTTGCCAGGCACATACAGGAAGGCAACACATACAACATAAAGATCTTTGGTTGCTCAGATCAGGCTGGTGGACAAATCACATAGGAGATTATCTGCTGCTAGGGGGTGAAGAGATGGATGTAGCTGGAGGGATAGCGGAGGTGGGAGAGGGCAGATGTGGGGGCATCTGGCCTGTGCAGACTCCAGTCTCCAGACAAGAAATTCTTAAAATCAGAGATGAAAAATCTCCAAAAGCTCCCTCAGCAGACCCTGTGTACTCACTGAGTCTCTCTCACAGGACACAACTCCCAGTCCTGTGAAGGACTTCCGCGGAGGTCAGGTTCCCCTGCGCACCCTGCGAGCACAGTTTGGGAAATGCCAGCCCACAGGGCTACCACAAGCAAAGTGGGAGCAGTAAGCCAAGCTGGTTTGCTGCACTGCACCTGCTTTCCTATCTTCCCATGCCAGCCGCCTCCCATGGATGGACAATACTTCTGTATGATCATCTAGTAGATGAACATGCATTTGATTCCAGTATCAGCTCCAATAAGAAACAGCCTGACAGGTATGAGCCCTATGACATATATATCCTTAGGTGTCTTCCTCAGCAGCTTATGATCTAAAATCGATTACACCCGCTGCCACTCCCAGTCACACTAAGCCACCCAGGCTAGACCCTCACTGCTCAGTTTACTCACCCCACAGAATACAAATCCCACATCCAGGTTTTGGGGAAATGCTTGTGTATTTTCTCTTCAGCTGAAGAAACAGGTGAAAACATAGTGGGCTGATAGGTAGATGTTGTCAGGTGCTCTGCTGGAAATAACAAAGACCCAGTCATCACAGAGTCCTCAGGCCCTGGTTTAGAGCAGAGGAGCTCCAGCCCAGCTCAGGCTGCAGCTCATCCAGTCAGTTCTTGGGAAGCATGGCACTGGAACAGAAGGTGCTATCCCAAGTTTTAAAATATTTTGCCTTACTTCAAATGACAGAGGTGCTTTGGGCCTTACTTGCATTTGTAGGCCCCATGGGAAGGGCAACCATTCCCTCACCTTAGAGATGAGACCTGGGATCCAGAGAGCCCACTAACATCTCGGAGCAAGAAGCTGTGAGCCCCAGGCAGTCTCACACTAGCACAACAGGTTTAGGGCCAGAAACAACTCTCTTCTCCATTTGCAATTACAGCAAGTACCCTCTTTGCTCAAACCCAGGACTGCTTTCACATGAAAAACCAAGCATCCCGTGTACAAAGAAGAAACAGCTGGCAAATGCTTACTGTTATATGCTCTGTGGGGCTGGGCAAACATCAACATGGGCCTGGAAATAAACATTCCTGTTTCCTGCAGCATAGTTGTTGATGGAGTGGTTGGACACACTCTAGGTTTCCTGATATTGGTGTTGGACATAATTTTCAACCCCATTTCCTGTAGGAAAAAGAAAGAACTGATGCACCAGAAGCTTGTCATGTCCTCTCTGCCCTGAGCTTTTTGTCCCCTCATGCAGTGGGGACTTGGCTATCCTCTTGCCTGGCAACGTATTCTCTTGCTTCATTTTAAGAGACAATTATTCAGATCCTCAGCAATGGGCAAACAAGGTCTTCTGAGCTAATTCATCTGGTCCGAGTCAGTCAAATTTATTCTATTTCAAACACATGGTCATTTAGGCACTATGCCTTCTCAGCCTGCAGAATGCAATTGCTCATGCTATGGAGATTAAACAAACTATTTGAAATCCAATTAAAGTAGCCAATAATCCCTGGCACCCTGTGTCACACAACCAAAGTGCAGTAACCACACAACAATTTCTTCTCGGTCAACATTTCTAGTCACGTTAGAAGGGCCTAAACTGGACCTGTTCCCTTGTATTGTGTGTAACAGCATCCCTAAGATAAAGGTAAGTCAGGTAAAGTCAGGGGTTCCCTCAGTTCATGAATTATCCCAACCCACCAAACCAACATTTTTACCCTGAATGCTGTAAACACATCAGGCTCATCAGAATTTGGGAGCCCGCATGAATGATCATCTTCAGACACTTGGCGAGAATACCTGGAGTCATAAACAGATGGGAACAGCCCATAGATCTGAGAAAGCAAGGGGAAAAAAAAAAATCAGCACAAATAAAACCTGGCATTCCCTTCCTGTCATACAGCCAAATCCAAGGCCTGTTTGAATTGCTGCTGGCTACCGTGCACGAACGCATGCCAGAAAGCCCAGGCTCATGTCACTCTTCCCTGGCTCTCCTCGGATAGAGCCAGCACACCCTGCTGAACTGAACACCAGACAGAAATACAGAAGCCGATTTACCCCTGGTGCACTGAGTGACGTTCAACCTCCTTCTTAATGCACATCCCCAGTGCTTTGAGCTCCTTGGGAGATAAGCTTTGCACAGATGCAGTGGCATCCCTGCCTCCCTCTTCATGTCAGCACCAGGGAAGGGAAGAAGGCTCACTCACCAAGGAGCTGCTGAGCTCTTTTCCTGGCTTCGGCACGGGGACGCTGGGATCCACAGCCCAGACGGCACACATGGACCCAGGAGCTGCCAGCAGGCGTACACCAACCTCTGACCCGGGAAGAGTCTCGGGCGTTGAAAAGCTCAGCTCCACCTGGATGGGCAGAATGCAGGCAACATCTGGGTGGCACTGCTGCTGCTGGCCACCCTACCGCTCCCTCAGCAGGGAAGGGACCTACGTGAAGAGAGTTTCCAAGGACTGGGCTTGGATGGAAACCAGAGGAATCTTCCCCAGGACACACACAGACACCCCGCCCCAGAAAGTATTTAAAAAATCATCACTTTTAGGTTCTAACAGGAAAGATGGCAGAGGGGGGACCATCAGTGTGCGCAGCTCACAGTACTGCCGACACTCCTGTGTCAGAACCCAGCACACCAGCCAGCTGTCACACACCTCACACTGCTGTCTTTCTGCTCCTTTTGGAGCCCCAGATAAAAAATAAGCCTAGTCCTTATCTCCGGGCTCTTTGTGCGGTTGATCTGAAGCACCTCCTGTTCGTGCTTGAATCTGACTGTCTGTGGCAGGTAAACAGCTGTAGAGCAGGGATAATGCCAGTCCTCAGAAGTTTACCTTTGGAGTGCACACCAAGAAAGCACATTCCCACGGATGTCACAAGGACCACAAGCACACAGCCCTTTCTGGATGGCCCATAAAATCCGTTTCTTCTATTGGCCACTTTCAGCTGTCTTCCCAACACCACATACTAACAAATCCATCTGCTAATGCAGCAGAGCAGCCTTGAGCTATCCTGGGAATTGCACTAATAACCTCTGCTGGGCTGTCATCCTACTGGGTTGCAGTTGCTATACAAGCCTATGGAGACGGACACAGCAATTCTCTGCCTTTCCCAAGCAGCGCAGCAGCCCCCACCACCTCAGCACACCCTCGCTCCACACACCACAGCACACTTCACCATTCACATACTGCCGTTCACGTAACAGCATCCCACACAGTATCAGCCGTGCACAGCTACACATGCTGCATATTCCTCAGCCTCTTCTGTCACTGCAGCAGACACACAGGCTGTCACACATTTAGCCACGGCCTCGGACACACATCTCACCTTATTTCTGAAACACATGGAGACGCTGAAGGTGGCAGAATCAGCGATGATTTTTCCATTAGGGAAGATAACATAAACAACAATTCTTGGAGCTGGGGCATAGATGGAGCTGAAGGTAAGAGGGATGGAGAAGAAGTCTTTCAGCACTACATGGAGAAGAGAGGGAGGAAGAGAAAGTAGATCCAGTAGTGAATATGGATTCTGATCAGCTTTTGCCATTCTGCATGTGCCTGTTTAATTCTTTTCCTCAAGTCTCTCAGAACCAAGGAGATTTCTGGAGACCACTGAAATAACCAGCATATCTCTGGATCTGGTACTCAAGACCAGCAAAAGACATTTTCTGTTTTTGTTCATTCCCTCAAGGAGATAAAACAGCTCTTTGGAGTTCAAGCTTAGCTCCGCAAAGAACAAGAGCCTCGGCTATTTTTCAAAGCCTCCCAACACCAACAAAGGTTTTTAAATAAAGAGCTGGAGAAATCAACAACAGTGAGTCAACACCCATCAAAATTATAAGTGGTGGCATCCCAACTGCTCAGGTTATTTGTAGACACGATTGCAAATTAAAATAGGAGAGTTTTGATAGAGGGTAAGGCTATAGTTTCATGCCACTTGCAGAGGGACCAAAAGGAGACTTTGAAAATGAAGACAACAGAGGATGAGCCTATGGGCTGGGAAATACTGAGTATTGTTCTCTCAGTACAAAGCAGGAGGTAAAAGGAAACATGAAAGCTGGAAAGGAACATTGCTCTGATGCAACAGAAAAGTGGTGAGCCAGCTCTGAATTGCAAAGAGGCTTATGCCAGATATCCAAATAAGAAGGGATGCCAGAGACCACTGAGTGCTTGCTGGACATGAAACAGGGGAGTGCACTTACATTTTGGCAGCCCAACCCAAACAGTCTTCTGACCTGCATGGACTAGCCCTCTTTTCCCTGTGACCTAGGGAAGAATACAGAAAGGAAAGGGAATGCCATTCACATAGTCTTTGAGATCACTGCGCAGATCAAAGTAACCCTGAAAATGGAGATTAAATGGGGTCAGGCAGGGGGAGTAACACGAGTTTCACTCACTCTCAGGCAGCCAGCAGAGCTCAGGGGATCAAGAGGCTTGGGGGAGGACAGGCAAAGCCAATACCTGCCCTGCATCCGTGCGGAGCCCAGAAGAAAGGTTCTGCCTTTCTTGCTATTACTGCAGCTCCAGGATCCAGCCCCATGATAGCTGGATAAGCTACCTGTCCTGGGATGAGCCAAATCTATTCTATATCAGGCTTGAATCTGCAGGAGATGCTGGTCTTGTGCCCTGAGCTATCACCCACTAGCACTTCCCTAGAAACTCACAAAGTAGGAGAAAATGACACGCTTGGGCCCATGTTCCAGGTCCTCCTGATAAATTCTGAAGTCCACCTGGACAGCTTGCTTTTTCCCGCAGGGCATTGTTTCTGCCACACGGACAATAGAGAGAAAACTCCTGCTGGTGCTGTAGAATGGACGTATGAAATGAGAGGCTTGCTTGTAACTCAAATCAGCTGTCCTAGTCTCTATATCCAAATCTTGATGCAGGACACTTGCCTGGTGAGACAAAAAAAAAACAAAACAAAAAAACCACCAAACAAAACAAAACACAGAAACCAGTTAATTTCTGTAGTTTAATTTCTCTGGTTAAGCGAGTCAGCTGCAAATCACCATAGCCGCAGCTTGGTAAGAAGCTCAGATAAGGTCTGAACAACACCATAGCACAGGTCTCTGTATGGAGAGCTCATGAGAAAAACAACCAGGATTTGGGGAATAAGCTCTCAGAGGGAGCTGAGATTCAGAACATGCTGAGGTGCTTTGCGTTTGAATTACTGTCCTTCAGGAAGAAACTAGGGAGATGTCTGTGGGGCAGTAAATAGCTCTGAAACGCATGCATACCCCGGCCAACACAACAGACCCTTCCTCACTTACCTCCAGGGAGGCTGAGGTGCTGTTCCAAGCAGTCGTGTTCAGGCTAAATGAAGCTGTCCCAGCGTCCCCAGTGGTGTACTTCTGCTTAAATTGCTGCTCACCACACCTTACTACAAGGAGGACTGTTTTGTGCTTCAGTGCCTTGCCTTGGTAGTCAATGACTTTAATCTAAGAACATGGTGGTGAGCGAGAGAAATGCAGAAGAGTAATCAACAGACAGAATCTCCTGCTTCTCCAAGTCTGGAGCAGCATTTCCAAAGACAGCAAGGTCACCCTTTCAGTCACTAACAATATTATCAACACTGCTACTGGTCATCTCCTATTGTCACTTGCACTACCACGTTCATTTACCCCCACGCTCTCTACCCCTTCACTGCTGGCAGCCTCCCAGCTGCTGAAATTCCAGATGTTTGCATTTGCGCCCCGCATATGGATGCCCATAACTGCTGCTACTCAAGGCTTATTTGGCTAATGGCAGTCTTGGGTGCTATTCTCACTTTTGACAATTCAAGAGTTTCATCTCTGGGAGTCAGTCATGCCCTCCCCAGCCCTTGGCTGGAGGTGAGGTTGGAAAAGACGCTAGGTAACAGTTGCTGTGAAGGCATTGCTCACACTCTCCCCTCCAAAGGACCGTAACTGGGAATTACCTTCCCCCTGTACATCTCTCCAGCGTGGTAGTAAGAATTCACATCATCAAACAAAGCCATCCCGCCAGTCTTGGAGATGAGTACTTTGTGGGAAGCACTGGCGTGTGTCTCTGAATGAAAGCAGCAAGACAGAAACATAAGGGAGGGAGCAAGGAAGCCAAGCACCCCTCAGCCATTTCCCTGCAGAGTGACCCACCGGTAACACTGATGCACATGTTCAGCTGCACACACACTTCATTCCAAGGAGATGATCTGCCCAGGGCTCTGGGCATCTAGAGTTCCTCCCACTTACTTCTAGCCCTCAGAGAAGCCCCTAAGCTTTACCACCCTAGACTGCAGGCACTCAGAGTGTGTGTGTCCGTGAGGTTAGACGCCAGGACCCAATGGGCTCAGAAAGCTCAGAATGCTAGCCTGAATGTCTCTAGTGTTCTTGGCAAAATTAGTGTCTTCACATGCCTTTTCCCAGCCACCAGAGATGTTTCCAGTTACCTGTGCCATCCTCCCTCAGCAAGGCATCTGCAACTATGCTGTCCTGATAGTACCGAAAGTCTCGACTGAAGGACGAAAGATTCACATTTGTGAAGAAGCAACCAGTCTCATCTGTCTGAAAGTACAGAGAAAGGAAACAAGGTCTGAGCAAGGCACTTAAGTTAGAGGTTACCCAAATGGTGCAGAAAGAGCAGCCCAAAATCCCTGCTCTCAGGGAGCTTGCCTTTTGACATAGCGGTCCATGTTGTGGAGCGGGCACATGATGCACACGCAGCCATAGTCACCAGGCACAGCTACTAAGAAGCAGCACCAGTAGACCACTGGCCAAGCAGCCAGATCCACAGAGTAACATCATCATTATTTCAGCTAAAGCCTCCAGCAGCGTTCCCTTACTGCAGGGCTGAGCACAAATGTCCCCGAATAGGGCTCAGCTCCTGCTGAGCATCTTACCTGCTTATTGAATTCCTGACAGAGATCAGGTTTGGAAGCACTGGGCAGGAACAGAGCTACCTTCTGACAGAGGCTCACATGGACCATCCCCTGGACACCTTTCCCATAGGTGTATCTGTTTGGGGGACCAGGGAAAGGAAAAGACAGTCACACACAGCAAAAGAGCACAGGGCTTGCTTCGCGTAACTCCAGAGGCCACTTACTCATGGATATTCACAACGCAGCACAACAAGAGTGGCAGCCATACAGCAGGCCCAGGAGCCCCGACCCAGTAACAGGGTCAGACTGGGGCACTGCAGCAATGGAGATCAAGGGCTCTGTGATACAATTAGTGCCAAACTAATCTATTCTGGGAAACCACAGTGTTGTAGGTGCTGACTGAGCACACAGCTCTGCACTTTATCCATAACCCCAGGATATGCTGAAGGCATGCATTATCTTATAAGCAGAAGCATGGGCCATTAATAAAACACCTTTACAGGAGGCTGTTAACCCTAGTGTCGTCCTTGGACTGTACCTGAGGCAATTCCTTTTTGCCTCTCTAGTTTCTGCTACAGCATTATCGGTAAAAGTTTCCCTTCATTTCCCATGAGTTTGTGCTGCAGGGAGATGAACACCAAACAGCTGCCAAGTTCTGCCCCACAAATAGCTTCTTGTCAAAAGATAAGTTGTTCCCCCAGGTTTTGCATGTAGACTTGTGGAGTGTTCTTAGAAAGGGGGCATTAGAGTACCAGAAGGACAGATATAGGAATGTTTTGTGTTGCATCGGGGTGCAAACAGCTGCCATGGAAGATTCTGGACTCCTATAACTGAAGGAGTAACTGAAAACTGTAAATTTCCCCTGAGCTCCTCATGGTTACCTAGCCATCTTGTACTCATCTGGCCAGAAATTAACACAGGGCCATCCCTCAAAGCAGAATCCTCACCTGCCACATACCCGGAGTGGGAAGGTTTTATCTAGCACATAAATCTGATTTGGTGCCTCAAAGTTCACTTCAAATTTTGGCAGCACTGAAAGGAAAAAACAGAGAACTATAGGAAATGCCAGGGACAACCTTCCAGAGAATCAACATGAAGATAAACTATAGTGAAATAAGAGCCAGGAAATTGAGAGGGAAGGTGGTGAGAAGGGGAAAGGGAAGCTTTTCCTTCTTTAACACATTTGTGTGTATACCCTGGCTGATTGCTCCTTTTAGAACGAAGACCCAAACATGCCCATGATCCTGCACTTCTGACAGCTACTTGCACTGAGAGAAGGCTAGCCTCCCAACATGGTTAATTTGGGGATGGAAAGAGAAGTGGGATGGCACTGGACATCATACTCCCTGGAAAAGCCCATCCTAAATGACCTTGTTTTGTCTGACACTGAGATCTGCAGGAATCAGTTGTGGCAAAGGTCTGAGGCCATGCACAACATTCCTCCCACACACTGACCCAAGGTCCCACCATGGTCCCTCTCTCCTGAGCCTCAGCTCACTCTTTTCTGTGACAGATGCTATTTCTTTTCTCATTGCTCCTTGGGTGGTTATAATGGAATAAACACACAGCTTCCTGGCTCAAGAGTGCAAGTCCCTTCTGCAGCTCAGACACGTCTCCCACAAGCTCATACCATACTCCTCAACGGAGAAGGTGCCATACGCTTTTGCATTGGTTATATTGATGACGTATGTCCCCAGCAGAGGCTCATCGCTCAACTTGAAAGACAGATCTACAATGCCATCTTGGGGGCCCACATTCAGCCACTGCTCTATCCGGTTGTTCTTCGGGTCCTACACCCACAAGGAAGGAAGAAACAGTTGTTCAGCAGCTCAGTGATCCACACCCCATAGGAACCGAGCTTCGGGATTTCACTGCTGCAGACTACCTGCTTCTATAGCTAAGGAATGAGGTTTGGTATATGCTGGTCAAGAATTCTGAAGACAATGTAATGCTCAGATTCTGCTCCCAGCATCTGAGTCTCCTTCTAACACTTATCTAAATTCCAATCTCAAGGAAAGATCCTTCACAGTTCTAAATTCTGTTGTAAAGCTCTAAGCTGACGTGTCTATACTCTCTCTATATATACATTATATATATATAATACAATATAATCTATACTGCAAGTCTAAAACAACTCAAATTTCTACTGAAGTAACTGGAAGCATAAACTCAAGTAAGTACATAAATGAGAAACTGTAAGGAGTATGTTAGTTTAAGAAACCTTGAAGTTTTACAAATTCCACTCAGAGGTCTGTAAAATCTACCAGGAACTGCATATGAATAGCCCAGTGAAATGGCTGCCACCAACATCTCTGCAACCCTAGATTTCAGCATCACTCACCTGAAGAAACAGGGAAATCTGGGGGAAGAAAAGGCAAAAACCATTAGAAGACACGAACACATGCCAGCAGCACACACAAGGTACTTTGGATGCACACGCCCTCTCTGAAGGATGTGCAACTCGGGATTTTGAAATTCAGAGCACTGACAACAATATAAAGTAAAACAAATGTCATCAAAAAGAAGAAATATTAGGTGAGTCCTTTACAGTAAGGTCTGGCGCAAGGGAAAGGAAAAGAGCTGGAGGTCACCCAGCACTTGCTACTGACCTCCTGGCAGAGTCCTTCATCAGGAAAACTCACTGTCCAAGCAAACCTAGGCTCTGGCTCAGCTGCAGTTTTAAGGGTGTCACAGAGGTATAGGATCACATAGTTTGGAAGGAACCTCTGGAGGTCACCTAGTCCAACACCCCGCTGAAGCATGGCTTAGAGCAGATTGCTCATAGCCTTCTCCAGTTGAGTTTTTAACATCTCCAAGGATGAAAATGCCTTCTCTGGGCACCTGTTTCAACATCTGATTACCATCACAATGAAAAAGTTTGTCCTAATACCTAATCAGAATTTCCCATGTTCCAACTCGCAGGAGCCAGATGTAGAACACCCCTCCCTACCACACATCTGGATTGCAAACTATTCACTCCCTACATGACACCACCACATCAGCAATCGGTACGTCCCATACTTGTTCTTGCGTGAGCATTTTACCCAAATGACCAAGAGACATGTACGCCACCTTCCTGAGTTACCAGCCTTTACTTGAGTTACTGTTCTCCTCTGGACACCCATCAAGCCCGGTCCAGGGACAAATGTGGAAAAGTTGGAGCTTCGGCAGATGAGCAGGGCAGAAAGAAAGCAGGATCCACGCATGGAACAAGGCAGCTTTTCCACAGCCCCCCCAGGGCTGGCTTACCGAATCGTTGAGTGCAGCGAATTCCTCATCCAGAGTCACGATGCGAAATTTCACTGAAGGTGAGGAAATCAGGGAACACATTTATCAGATCTCAGTTCTTCCCTACAGACCCCTACTCTACCTGTTTCCCCAGCTCCTGTCTCCATTCTATACACATTTGTGATAACTGATACGGACATTCCCACATGAAACAAACCACGGACAATGACCTACTGCCTCCTGCAACTTCACAGTCACCACAACCTGGACATAACAGCCACCTCAAAACATCACTCAACAAGAGACATTTTCTCAGAGCCTTCTGCCTTTCCTGACCGTGAATTTCAGGCAATTGCAGGCTTTCCATATGGTGTTCCCAGCAGAAAGCCTAGCCATGGCTGATCCCATTTGCAGTTCTCACCTGTCTGCCCTGGTTGATAGACAGGCTTGTCTGTTTGGATGAAGGTACCACTGCTGGCTTTGAAGATCAGGACCTTTTTTTTCTCCTCAATACTGACCCCTTTGCCTGTGATGGTCAGTTTGACAGTGGCAATCTCCTCTGTGCCATCAGCTGGAGGTGCAACCTACACAAACAGGAAAGGAGAGCACGCAGCCCCCAGGTAATCTTCTGGGGGTCCTGAGCAGGAATTCAGAATAAAGTGGAAGAACTAACCGGTTTCAGTTCCCCTCCACCTGTACCAGGACATGCCCTCCAATATCAGGATCCGGATCACATCCAGATCTCACTCAGTTCCACATGACAGCAGGAAGCCCTGCATGTCACGGAATCTGTCCTTTCCACCCCTGGTTAAGGAACTTTGCCTCCGGTAACAAGCAGATGCCTGACACCTGCGAGTGTTCAGGCTTGGTCAGGAAGATGGGCAGATGCCAGAAAGGTGGGAGATGGTAGCAGGGAATCAAAGGAGAGAGATCGAGCTGTAGCACAGCCTTAAATGCCAGGCCTTCAGAGTTACCCAGCATGTACAAGTAAGAAAGCCAGATTAGAAGAGAAAACCGGAGGGTCTTCCTGATTCCAGCAACCAAAGACCCCAGCAGCCTCAGACAGAATATACTGTATAATAGAAGTGATACTGTTAGGCACATCTACCTTATCCTAGATCTTGTCTAAAATCTCACTAACAATGAATAAGCTCTGAGATGATATTTAAAAACAACAAGCACATCCATTTCCATCTTCAGCAGCTCCTAAGAGCTGAGCTGCTGCCCGACTTCGGGTCCTACAAACTGCAGTACGTCATGCAAACCACCATTTCCCCAAGCTTTAGCTTTGGAGCTGTACAAGGCCTTCAGAGAAGAGCTAAAGCTGCTTCATCTGGTCTGGGATGGAAGAGGTGGAAGCAGGTGGGTTCTTCTTAAGTATCCAGAAGCATGGTAGATTTTAACGAATGTAACTTCAATTTAAAAGTTAGATTCAGAAGGGGAATTCGGTGCTGACAAACAGACACTGTGCTGGGCTATACATCCCTAGTCACCAACCATTCCCCTTCCTAGCAGTCTCACTTCAAGGCAAAATACACCCTGTCCACATTATCCCTGGTTAGGGAGTAACACAAGGGGAGTTCCTGAAGGGAAAATCAGTGATGGCATTTGCCTAGGGCAGCTCACCCAGAACTTAGCGCACTTGAAAGTCTTCTCCTTCTGGATGGTTTCTTGCATTAAGAGCTCATATCCTGCAGAACGCTCCAGGACCAGGTTCACTTGAACCTTTGCTTCATAACAGGTGATATGCAGGCAGGCAACTTGGGTGGATGGGTAGCGGAGATCTGCAGGGATCACCACCAGGTAATGTCTGGGGCAGGGGAAAGAAGACATCAGAGGTGGCATCATGTTGAAGACTCAGAGATGCAAAAGAGCTTCCCTGCAGTGGCCCACTACTGCAGAATTCCTCAGCAACGTGCCATGGCTGCAGTCAATATTCAAAAGCAACAGTGAACCCAAGAAAGTGATTGCTTTACTGGTAACTTGAGAAATAGTTCCTGGTTGATTAGCTTAGGTATAGCCCTATAATCTTTTTCAAACCCCTTAACTCCAGCCATCCCTTGAACTCCCCCAAATCCCTTCAGGTCTTCAGAAGAATTGGCCTCAGTCTTGCAATCTAGACACCAGTGATTTGATCTGGTGTGGCAACTGGAGAAGCTAATGCATGGGAAGCAAGGTGCATGGCACAGCTACCCTTTGGGGTGATCTGATAGAGCAGGAAGCACAAGAGCTGACAGCATGGAATGTGGTCCATCTACTTAAGACTGATGCCTTCACAAAACAGACCGAAACAGAAGTTCAGCATCACTCACAGTTGGTGAAAAGCAGCTGCAGTGTGGAACAGAAGGCTCAGGAGGATGGCTGTCCTCATCCTGGGGGATCTTGCTGCCCAGTCTCCAATAGCCCTCTTCCTCTGAAATCACTGAGGCTGTTTTTAGGGGGGAATTTCTTTCTAGCACAGCCTAAACAAAGAGGTGGGATGGGGGGACAAGCCGGTCTCTCCCCACCGCTTCCTCTCTCCTGAGGTTATATGCAGGCAGCAGTGGGAAGGGTGCGCTGCACCAAGTGCCCCTCAGCCAATAGCAGCCGCTTTGGCCGCCATCCACCAGTTCAGGACATCCCCTCCTGCAAGGCTGCCATGGAGACATCTAACCAAATGGACTTCTCACGGTAAAAAAAAACCAAAAAAACAGAGAGAACTTTGCTGATCAGTGACCCAGGCCAGGTCCTGATCACTTGTCACTTGCGTCCCTTTGTTTCAGCCAGAGATGGATTGCAGCTGTGCAGCTGGCAGCAAGAGCTCACCCCAGCACACGGCAGGCAGCGTTGTCGTTTGGGACAGAGGCTCAGTAGCTCTGGATCAGACTATGGGGCTGTGGACCTCCTTAGGCTGTTTGGCTTGAGAATGGGACCAAATCCTTGCACATGCATAAGGAAGCACTGCAGCAACACTCCCACCAGCCAGCAACCGCTAATGAACCAACAACGTGGCCTTTTCCTTCCCTGCATACAATGAGGGAAATGGAAATATATATTGGACAACAGAGGTCTCCACCAGCTCCCTGCAACACCCATTAGCAGTGGCACTAACCTGCAAGGAGCGGGGCTCAGGAACTGGTTCCAGTTCCTCATTGTTCATGTCTGTGTCTGAAAGGTCTAGGGAACAGGGATACAGCAGTTTGGTTCAGGTTTTGAACCTGAGCATCAGGTTAACACATGGGACATCTGCTAGCACTGATGACAACCTGCACAGAAGGGTAGACAATTATGCCGTTTAACCAGCCAGGCCTCCAGACAAGCGTGGTCACCATGTAAATTGCCCGTTGTGAGTGGTACACAGATTGCATTAACCACACCTGAGATGTGTGTGAGACAGCATAAGCTAGCCCAGGCTGAAATGTACCGGGGACTGTCCTAAGAATACAGACAGCTACAGCTCTGTGCCTGGAAATATTTCCCAGTGCTGTTTAATACAGCTGATGCAGCCTAAGCATTCCATAGCTGGGTCCCAACGTGACGTTACTCAAGCAGCTGGTTGGGATCTCTTCGTCTGGCAAAACCAGCTTCCAGGACACCCAGAAATTTCCAGCTAATTTGGGATCCCTGTTCCCAAGGCTCTTCACACTCTTTTTCCAGATGGGGTTGGGAAGACTGATCTCCATTTTACGTCTATCACTGGGCCACTCTAGAACAAGCATGCATCCTGGGGGCTATACATTACGCACAGGAGCTGTTACTGCTAGCAATGCCTGTGTCTCAAGTAAATATTTTACTGTTCAACTGATTGAGATCACCGGCCAGACACCAGATATCCCAACTGATTTCAGAAATCAGCTTTGAGGTGGTCTAAATGTCAGGCTCTAGGCAAGGAGGACTGGACACTTTTTATTTTGATGGACACATTATCCCCATTCTTGTCTCTTTGCGAAGGAAGGTCATATTACCGAGAATGGCAGGCAAACGTATACACTTTTAACTAAAACCTGAGATTTCCCTACAGAAAGCACGAGCCGGATCTGTCATAAATCAATGAACCATAGCCAGAGAGGTCCAGCTGCCAGCAGGCTTCTGACCAGGGCCAGCACCAGGGAGATCTCTCTGACCGTGTCCCCACCGTGGTGCTCCTCCTGCTGTGTTTGCCCAGGTGCGTTCTCTATTCCTTGCTTGGCTTCAGCAAACCTGGCTCTTGGTCACAGGAACATACATTTGAAGGATCTGCATCAAAGGCAGTGACTGACAGCCGCACAGGTGTCATAGACCCGAACAAAGGCTCTGAAATGGAGACAGCACAGCAAGGCTGTGCACAGTTTCTAGTTCTGTAGCTTCTCTCCCTAAATGAGGCGGCCTTTTGTGATAGAAGCGCTGAGCCAAAAGGCCCATGGGGAGTAAAGGATCTGCCCCCGCTGAAAACACGCTGTTCAGCTGGAGCAAAGAACATAGTCCATACTGACAACGCCAATTCTCCACAGATAACTTGAGTCAAAAATGAAAAGGAAGAAGAGGAGACTTAGTAAAGGTCACACCTATGATCATGGAAGACATCTTCCATGATTCAGAATGAGGATCAGGAGTAATGGCACCTTAGAAATCATTCCAATGTTTTAATATCTTTGAAGAAACAAAAAAGGCAATAGTATCAATGAGAAGAGTACTGGGGAAGCAGTGAAGTCTGCAGAGCACTGACAGCACGCTGTGCGGAGAGGAGGAAGTAATCGGTTTCTTTGAAGAATCACATCTGTTAGAGAGCCTGTAGTGCAGAATAATTCATCTAAGCAACTGAATCATTCTTCATTCTCCTCTAGACACTCATCACCAGCTTCATACAGGCCTAGGGCCTCCTCCATTGTTGCCTTCTTTCCTTTGCATCCAACTTCATGCTCCCCATCACTGACATTTCCAGCTCGCCTCTCACAGGCACATATGCACAACTCTGTAACTACTCTGTAGCACCTTCAAAGACAATGAGATTTGATATCCTTGTGTTCTGATAGTGAAGGATGCTTCTGCATTAAGGATACTTCACAGTCCATGCAGGGTTCACGAACATCTGTGAAGCCATAATATTTCTGCAACCTGGCCACCATCCATAACATAACGAAATCCCTCAAAAGAATCTCTCTGTAATGCCACGGCAGACTGCTGCACCCACTTTCTGCTGCCTTGACAGCTGAATTTTTCCACTGCACCAAAGCCAAGCAAGGAATTGAGAACACACCTGGACAAACACAGCAGAAGGAGCAGGAACTAACTGGGTCAGAAAGCTTGAAGGCAACATAGTGTAAACTGTCCTATGCCTCTCTCAATGCTTGGCTTCTACACCAAGATCATTCAAAGAACTGCAGGTCTTTTGAAATTTTTGCCCAGAAATCTAGTGCAAGCCATTAGACTGAAGGCTTTAAATGTGTTAAATTTTTATTTAATTTAAATGTGGAATTGAGCTTTGGAGAATTATAAAACTATGCCCAAGGGAGTTTGGAAACCTTCACAAGAAAGCTCTCAAACCATGGGTGTGCCACGGATCTCTCTCCAAAGAACAGGTGTGAACCCTGAAACCTGCAGCTTTGCTTACTTTTCACTAAAGGGCACAAATAACTAGTGCCACCAATTTCTAGCTACCACTCCCAAAATCCACACAACCCATTGAAAGAGCCTATTATCTTCTGAACCTCCTTCGCCTAATACCAAAGTTCTGCTTCTTGTTTCATCTCTCCTATTGACCCCGCTGAACTCAGAAAGTCTCACCACCACTCCAGACTTCTCCGAATCACAATGTCCTGACTTGTAAATTCAAATCAAGTAGATCAGCACTCATGGAAGTCGAAAACTTTTACAAGTTGGTAAACTGGCTCAACCAAAACCACAAAGACCTCCAGATCTGAATGCTGTGGCTTAGAAATTATCTCTAGTGTTAACAAAGAATCAAAACTTAAACCAGAAGGTAAAGTTTGGGGTCTAGATAAAGCAAGTTCCAGCAGAATAATTGTGGGGAAGCCTCTAGTATATGTAATATATTTGTGGACATATTTGTCAGGCATTACACGAGATTCTAAATTTTGGTAAAGCCACTTACTTTCTTAGTTAAGTGGCAACTTTGATTACACCCAAGGAGCCCCTTCTTGGTGGGAGGGCCAACCAAAAATCATTTTGTATAGAAACAGTCACAGTAAACTGACCTGAGACTTTGCAATAGCTTGGAAGAGCTGATCTTTGAACACTGCCAGACACTGGGCAGAAGGCTACACTCAAAGTCAGGATATTTCCTGAAATTCTTGTGACTGTGCCTTTTCTATTTAACGTAGGACTGAGCATACAACTGGAGATGAACCACACAGCAAGTGATAGAGACTTGCCCACAATTACTGAACACAGGCTCGGAAGTTTAAAATTAAAAGGTGTGTGGAAGACGCATCAACATAAAACAGATAGCCAGTGTTAAGATGCAATTCATAATGCTGCTCTACCTGCACCAGCTATTTTGATGACACACAAGCATATGCCAGGTTCAGAGGTGTGCCATCATTCTGGAGGCTGCATCAAGAAAGGAACAGGGAAGATTTCTTCCTTTTGAGGAAAAGTATCAAGAGATTATTCTTTTTCCTCTGGCAATCCCATCAGTCCCTTCTCTTGCTTCCCTCCTTTTCCTCTGCTTTCTTCTTTGGGTAGCCTTCCTTTGCTGAGCTGTAAAGGATAGGACACGGTAAGCAGCTGGCCAGCTCACAGATGACCAGAGCCATAGTCCCCAGGCACTTGGAGGGAAAGGACCTGCCACACAGGGGGGCTTTCTGCCCACTGGTGTGCTCAGTCAGGGGAGATAGTCTCTATTTAACAAAGCTCTTTTCTCTCTGAGCTTATTCTTCTCCCACCCTGCAGTTCTGTTGGGATTTTGTCCTCATTTTACTGCACATTGGGAAGGTGACAAAAGTTGCTCCCTATGGCAGACACCAGCTATTGCATCCAGCACCCAGACCCAAGCAGTTTCCCTCAAGCTCTGCACAGTTTGAAGGTGTGATAGCCATCAAGGGGCCTAGCTGCTAAATACCAGGAAGACTTCAGGGACACTATAGATAGGTAGCTAAATTTTCTGTCTCTGCACACTCTAAGACATGTTACACCACAGAGCATTACAGGGCTGGGCTAGGTGGAGTACTCGCCTAACTATTTAAATAGCTGTGGGGCACCCTACAGCAATTAAGCATATTTGTTTTCCATAGGAAGGACTGAGATGATTTACACCGTAAGTTGTACTGGCTATATGTGCAGAAAGTTGGGCAATGTCTGGATCTCATGCTGCAGTTTCACCAGCCAAGAATCCACAGGGTCACATGTCAGTATCGCAGATGAGTGAGGGATCTCCAGGTTCCTGTGTTTGCAGGCATTCCAGCCAGCAGCTGCTTGGACCATGTTGGTTCCAAACCACTTTTCTTCTAGAACAGTCAGAAGAAGGAGGGAGAGGTGGGAGAGATAAAGTACGAAAGGGTTCATCATCCCTTATGTTGAGCTTCCCCTTCGCTGTTAAGCCATGGCTCAACAACAGTTCCCATCCACAGCACAGGTGTGCCAGGGGAGGTTTAGATTGAAGATTAGGAAAAATTTCTTCACCAAAAGGGTTGTCCAGCATTGGAACAGGCTGCCCAGGGAAGTGGTTGAGTCACCATCCCTGGAGGTATTTAAAAGATGTGTAGATGTGGCGCTTAAGGACGTGGTTTAGTGGTGGACTTGGCACCGTTACTAGATTTATGGTTGGACTTGATGATCTTAAGGGCTTCTTCCAAGCTTAACAATCGTATAGGTCTTTCTTCTAAAGCGTTCCTGAACTTGCTTCTGTAGAGAAGCAGATACAGTCACTTCTCATACCCTGCTTGTCACACGGAACAGCAAGATTAGGGTGTTCAGAGAAATACCCATCAAGAGGTACCCCACATTGCTATTTATTATTCCCTCTCTTAGTATGTAAACGTAAGCAAACACAGCCCCTTGCCAAAATTTACACCTGCTATGGAGTGAGACTAGTGAGCAAGGGCCAGCCTCCTGGCTGCACGTCGGTGGCCACGGGAAAGAGCTGCCATACGTGTGCACAGAAGCCACCACCCTGCTGCTTCCCAGCCACCTGCTTCAGAGCCACTTGGGTGATCTTGTCACCTATGAAGACGTACTGCATGGCTCTCAGGAAGCATTTGGTCAGGGAGGCTGTCAGCCTAGAAGAGAGACCCTGAGACGGGAGCACAGGCTACCAACAGCTGGGTCTCCATAAGGAACGGCAGAAAGTTTAGGAAGACTTGTTCTTTACCGTACTGAGAAAGGCATTTGTTTACCAGAAGTTGCCTTTCACATGACTGCCTCAAAATCCAGTGGAGGATCCATTGCTATCTTTGAAGAGAAGCTCCCTCTGGCAGCCTGTGTGGGAGAGAAATAAAAGTGAAATTTTTTCCAGAAGCAACAACTCATATTGTATTCCTTAAGAAGGAACCACCTGATAATGCAACAAGGTCACTCAGTACTGGAGGTAAAGAAATGGTGTAACAGATCTGACGAACCTGTCTGCAAGAATCTCACAGCTTTAATCTCTAGCTCTTCTCTCAGCTGTCCTGCCTTCTCCAGGAACTGCAGCACACAGATGATGGGGGCAAACACAACCATGTTCTGCACCCCACAGCCAACCAGGCATCTGTCTGGGGTGCAGAACCAGACAGTGCAGGTTCTCCAGTGATGTCACCTGGGCATCAAAGATAGAGGACAAAGCAAGGGCAAAGCTCTCATATTCAGGCAAATGGGGTTTGCTTCCTTAACACCACTACTTACCCCATATCTCTGCCTGCTTTATACCACAAATCCTCTCAACATTTGTCCAACTACTTGTTACACCATCCAGCACCTTCTGCAAGCCTCCACTCCGCTTCATCCATTTCTATGCATGTCATTCTTCCCCTTCAGCATCTTCTCATACACGCAAAATGCGGCCATGTCAGTACATCTTGGTTTAGCAACTCAAAGAGTTGGTGTAGGAGGGAATTATTGTTCATCCCAGTCTTCAGCAAATAATTTCTACTTGTTCAATTTCAAAACAGGGATTTTAGTAAAAAATGTCACTTTTTACTCAAAACAACATTTATTGTCTCCATTTGGGACACTTTCAAGTGAAGCAACACAGTTGAAAAGGAGGACTATGGTGGGTATCTCTCATTAAAAGAACCGAAATAATGGGCAAGTCACTATCTTCAGCTGGTAGTTAACCTCATCCTTGAACACCACCAGCGTTCATTGAACCCTGACTTGCAAGCTACACCAGACTGACCAAACCTACCTGTTCAGAAAGCAAACAAAAATAATTTTTCAAATAATAAACACAAAAGGCACATACAATACACACATGCATTCCTAGCAAGTTTATATAAATCATGTTCCCATTAGGGAAAGACAACTCTTCCTCACGTACTAAAGGTTTTTCAGCACCATCACCTGTTCACTGTAGATTTTCACTCCCCAGGCCCAAAATTCTGTCGTGACTGAGGCCCTCCCTGTCTGTTCGGCTCACACCTACCCTTCCAGGCAGCAGGGGAATGGTAAGACTTCTCCACCAACATGGCTTACAGCTTGTGGAAAACACAAGGGAAACACATTAAGGGCAGTATAGCAACAAAAACTGTTCACATCTGCAAGACTTGCAGACTTTGCTTGAACAAAGACTTTGTATCACAGATTAGGGACCAGCATTGCTCTTCCACCCACTCTAAAGGAACCAGGGGAAGTTGGGAATGTCTTGGCACCTCCATAATGACATTCCCTAATGGTGGCCCGTGTATTGTGTCTTCCTCTCATGCAGCCTCACACCACAAATGGGCTCAGCCCAATTACAGAAATCTTGGGAAAAAGCAGGAAGAACTATGCAGAGTTCAGAGGACTGGTGACTTCCATGGAGGACGACCTGGTAGTTTCAGGAGAATGTTGGTGTTCTGAAGTGATCTTTGTATTCTCCCTGCACACACAGCTTGACATCATTACCCAATACAGAAAAATAGAGTTAAAGCCTTGTTATGTTCTGGAATACTTAGTTATTGAAATGGAGTGCCAAACCTCAGAATTCCCACAGGATTAGAGACACCAATCATCCATCCAGCACAGCAGAAGCAAACTGGACAAGCCAGACTCCTGGCCTAGGTCAAAGAGCAAAGCAGAATCCTGGATTAGTCTGAGCCACAGCCTGAAGAGCGTTCACAGATGGCTTCTTCTTATCCGTCTCCCCTGTCTTCTCGCCCAAACGATGGCTGTAACATCTCAGGAAAAAGCCTTGGTCGTCTCAGCACATGGGCAGGCAATGTGGTCGCAGCTCATGCATGACTCCACCTGGTACTCCTTGGTCTTGGCCAGCATAAGCTGGATCTGTCCCAGATATATAGGAGTTAGCAGCCACTGACAAGACAAGTGGAGGTTTAACAGCAGACATCACTATGGGCCAAGGGAGAAAGTAGGTAACGTTTTAATACACTATTTATTCAATAGGGAATTTAGCAGACGCGGGAACAGCAGCAAGCTCTACATCCCATTCAGACCTGTTATGGATCTAACCAGAGTCTTGATACATGGAAAGGGAAATAAAGCTTGTGCTGGCTGTTATGGACTTCTGTCCCAGCCTATGGAAAACAGGCAGGGCTAAAGTTTCATTGGATATCTTTTTTTAAACCAGTTCCAAATTTACCATGTGTCTGGGGAGTGATTTATAAAAAGAAAATCTGAGCCGAGTATGAGAGACCTTACCCAAACGTACTTTTTCAAGCAATTGAACACCGTAGCTTTCAGCACAGATGACACCATATTCCATGATTTAGGGAGCAAGGCCAGACCCACAAAGAAAGGTTTGAAGCCCATCAGTCCTACTGTAGGAGAAATCCTAAAGCCATCACTGCCTGAGGCACAAAACATGTTGGCTTTCCGTTCTGTTACAGTACTAGGGGTGGTGATTTGAACTTTCTTCTCCCCTGAGCTCCGGAAAAGAAACCACATCCCAGCATAAGAAAGAGGATACCCGTTTAAAAAAATAAATTTTAAAAATCTCTGAGGATAAATGCTAATAGTAAGTCCACCCGTAGCACTTCCATCTGTGCTTTTTCAAGCTTTGTAATGCTGAAGAACAGAGAGACCGGCTACATCACCCTCTAAGAAACTGAGGCATAGAAAGGCTAGGGACTTGCTCAGGGATGCAGTGACTCAGAACCAGGTCCAAGGAGACATCGCCAGTGCCCAAGGCCAAGCAGACATTTCCTCTAGAAATATTAACCTCTCACGAATGGGGGCGCTGGGTCCAAAGAAGCAGCCCCCCCCTCCCCCCCCCCAAACCACACCCAACAGTTTAAGCTGGACTCAGCAAGTGCGGAACAGGTCCTAGATCCAGGTTTTGAGGGGAAAACTGATGGGCATGTGACTCACTTTATCTGTGGATTCTCTGGGGAGAGGGGAAGCCATGGGTATTCCTGGAAACTAACGTAAGGAATGTCCAGCGACGGGATTCACAAAGGCACCTCAGCACTTGGAACAAATGCACAGAGGTGGAAAGGAGAGGACAGGGCAGACCAGCCCCTTCGTCAGAGGCAAACAGCAGAAAGAGACTCTACAGACAGAACAGCCTTTCCTCCCAAGGAAAATAAGGAGCTCCTCATGATTAAATACACAGAGCTTTCCTGAGGCCTTTACATACAACTTGAGGAAACCAGAGTGTAACAGCTCCACAACATGGCCAATTGTCCCACGTGCTGCTGGCACTGACTGTGACAGAGGGGCCAAGAACCGGCCTGACTGACTGGTTCAGGCACCTTGCATTAGCAGCATGGAGCAAGCCGTAAGACAACTGGCAATAGTCCGATGCTAAAGTAAGAGCTGAACTTTTAAAGGTGTAGTTGAATCCTTGTTAGTATTAGCTGTCGTTTGTTTTTAAGTTGGAAAAAAACCCCAATTCCTAGATCTTTTTGCAACTGCAGGACTTAAACAAAACAAAACAAAAATCAGCATGCAAACCTACAGGCTCAAATTCAAACCTTAGGACCATTCTGCTGTGTTCACTTGCATTACTCTCTGTTCTGCTCTCATGAGACCCCACCTGGGCTACTGTATCCAGCTCCAGGGCTCCCATTGCAAGACAGACATGGACCTGTTGGAGTGGAACCAGAGAAGGGCCACAAAAATGGTCAGAGGGCTGGAGCACCTCTCCTATGAAGACAGGCTGAGAGAGTTGGGGTTGTTCATCCTGGAGCAGAGAAGGCTCTGGGGACACCTTACAGCAGCCTGCCAGTACCTAACGGGGGCTTATAAAAAAGACAGAGAGATGTATTTACCAGGGCCTGTAGTGATAGGACAAGGGACAAAAGTTTATACTGAAAGAGGGTAGATTTATATTGGATATAAGGAATATATTCTTTATGATCAGGGTGGTGAGACACTGGAATAAGCTGTGGATCCCCCATCACTGGAAGTGTTCGAGGTCATGTCAGACAGGCCTTTAAGCAATCTGATCTAGTGAAAGATATCTCTTCCCATGGCAGAGGGGTTGGAATTAGATGATCTTTAAAGGTCCCTTCCAACCCAAACTATTCAGTGATTCTATGAAGACTTTGTAGGAACCTACCTTTAGAAAGCTGAAGAAGTCAGCTAGTTGAGTAAACCAGAAGAAAGATGTTCCAGAGACAGAGGATCAATGACGCGTACTGGAAATGACCTTACTCCTGGTACAGAGCAGTCAATGTTCTCATTGACTTCACAGGGATAACCTCTATTTTGTGACAAAAACATAAAATTCACCTGCATAATCACACAAAAAGACTAAGAAACTAAAAAAAAAAAAAAAAAGACTCATGCTGCAGACAAAACATGATAGATTGCTACCCAGCCATCACCCCACAGATTTTGCTTCCCTTTCTTAACCTTTTTAAATATCAGCAACCCACCAGGTACTGCAACCCTCTAAAATCCAAACAGGTCATGCTGTCCAGATCATTCCTTTTGAAAAGGTAGCATTTTAGTGTCATCTAATGATAGTTCAGCACACTTGCCAAAGGTTTCAAAGTCTGTGGAAAGCTAGAGCGTTTGCTCCTTTTCCCTGAAAACAATTTTTTAAACAATTAAATAACAAGAAACCAGATTTCCTATCTCCCACTGCAGAGAAGCATGCTGCTTAAGGCCAGCAGTGACCTGTGCTGCACAGTGGGTGTATGGCAGCCGTCAGTAGATGGGTACCAGTTAGTCAGAGAGCAAACAAAGAGTTCCCACACACCGCCTCCTGCCCTAGCCAAAAGTGCAGAAACACAGGAAAATGGGGTTAGGAAGCTGGGAATACATAAACAGTGGAGGGTACAATGAAGGAGAAAGGCGTAGACAAATAGGACACACATTCCTAAGAAGTCAAGCTTTCCTAAATTTTGCTGTTCATTGAACAGCCTGGACTAAAAGTAAGCCTTTCCAAAAGTCAGTTTGATGTCATAACAGACATATGCTGAGTTCTGAATATCCTTTTAGAATACAGTCAAGTAATTAAAATAAAAAACTAATAAAGCCTTACATCTTTCCTACAGTGTTTTAAAGGTAGACTACTGAGCAAGTGTAAGTCATTAGTGAATGTCCAGAAAACAGTTTACAAAGGTGTCCAGCCAGTTTTTGACAAGAGCAGTCTGTTCATGTCTCCACATAATATTTCCTCTTTTTCTGTTTATTCACCTGGTTCCAAGTAATGACTAGCTTATTCAAACTGAAAGAGCCTTCGGGGACTGCAAAAGCATGAAAATTGCTTTTACCCTCCATATCTGCAAAAACGAACTAGTTGTGAGGAGCTAAGCTCTATGATTTCTGAAACACTGAGGAACGCAGTGACCAGAAAAAGAATTTAAAAAAAAAAAAAAAATCAATCAATTATTTTTTGAGAGATACATCTTGCTTTGTTTAAATTGAATCCATGTAAATGTCAAGTACATTTAGCCAAGCTTACTTTCCATGAATCCAAAACATCTAAGGTAGCTTGATTTAATAACAAATTTTAAGTGCTGAGGGATTTGTGCATTAATTGAATTCCGGCTTCCATGAAGCTACACTGGAATGAACTGAGAAACAAAACTTGATACTTATCTCGTTATATTCTCATCATGAAAAAGCTGATAAAAGTGAAGACACTAAAACTTTAACCTGGCAGGGCTGATTAAACATGCACAGCCATAGCACACATTTCTGGACAGCAAAACAAGGTTTAAAAGGCAACGTAGACAGTATTTGCTCAGTGTATACCGATTACCAGCTCCAAAGAAGATGAAATAGTTTCAATAAAGGCTTCTTATTTGTTCATTTAAAGGTATTTAAGTAAATAATTTATAGTACTTCCATTTGCATCAGTTGATCTCAGAAACATTGCAGTTCTGCCCCCAGCTCTTTTCCCAGTGCAGGGACCTGCTGTCCGTCCATCAGCTCAGTTCCTTCTACAACTCAGCACAGTTTTTCTGTCTTTCCCCCCTAGCCTGCTGCCTCACTGCCTGCCCAGCAAGCCACTCCAGCTCATCCCTGGCCTCGGGAGCAGCAGGCTCTGGTCCACCAGCTGGGAGCTGCCCTCAGGTGGAGGCTCACTGTTGCACCTGGCAGATCTTGCATTGCGAAACCGCATGGTGACCTACTGCAGCAGGCTCCAGCGGGGAGAAAGTGGCCTGGGAGCAAACAAGGGAGGAAAAAAAAAAAAAAAAAAAAAAAAAAGGCATTGGAAAGAGAAGCCAGCCAGAGGACACAGGTAGTGGCCTGGCTGTAGTTCTCCCGCTGCTTCAGCAGAGCTCTCTGCAACAGAAGCCAGATAATGTCTGTCTTGTTCTTTCCTACCCTTTCTGCACCTCTCTTACTGCCCAACTCTGCTTCAGTGTAAGCCTCACCTGATTACTGAAGGACAGAGGAAATCTGAATTCTGCTGTCAGCAACAAGTCTCTACCAGGGAACGTGGTGTGAGCCACCAGCGAGGGGCTGGGAGCAGAGCAGAAGGGACAGGAGAGAGGGATGGAGAGAGAGACCTTCAGACCTAAGGAAAAAAAAGAGGACAAAGTGAGAGTCTAATCAACCGGATCTAACACTACTCCCCCCCTAGGGACAGAGTACCTCCCCAGCCCCACAAGACATGCTGTCCTCAGTTACTCCCTGTAATTCTGAGGTGTCCCTCTCTTGTAGGAGGAGTGGGCATAGTACTTGAAGGGGCATACTGCTCTACTCACTGCTAAACAAGTTGCTCCACAGCTGACATGGATTGTGGGATTTCTGCGGATTTATGCTCATATCCATAGTACAAGGACACAGGAAGCATTAAGAAGCAGATAACAGTAGAGCCCAGACCCATACCCAACGTTGGCATGGGCTGAATAATATTTATTAGCAAAGTGAGAAGCCTTGTTTGGAACCCCGGAAAGCCAGAGCAACTAGAAGCCAGTGGATCTGACCATTTTCTGGACAGAATGCCAGTCCCCAGATGCTTCCTTTCACATCAAAACTATGAAATGCTTGACTTCACAGATTCTTTCTTTTTGACAATGCTGGGAACCAGGCGGTCCAAGGGGGAAGGGGAATAGACAAACATAAACATAAGGAATTCTTAAGCATTCATAATTGACACAAGAAATACGCTGCTGCCTTTAACCCTGTCGGCAAATGCCACAGTCCCTGACATGTCAGGGTGTGTTACTGATTGGGAGATCAGAGGATGAACAAGCGGGAGATACGAGATCGGCCTCTTTCACCAGTGAGTGGCACAGCACAGAGCTGTGTTCCGAACTTCTCCCAAGCACTGCTGTTACCCAGCCTTATTTTGACAGGTGCTTTGCAATCATACTTAGTTTCTTTTAATACATAGGTACTTACTTTCCCCCACTGTAGTCTACTACTTCTCATTGTCTAGAACTTCATTAACAAATTCTTTGTGGGACAGAAGGAAGGGTCCATCGGCATATAGTTGAGCCTATGCGCAGAAGGGAACTTTGGCTGCCACCTCAGAAAAAGGTCTTAAGAGAGTGCCTCACTAGCCCTGATATGAATTAAGATGGACAAGACCATTATTATTATTAAACAGCTATATTGCTGAGTATAACTCTTAATAACGTATTAATCCTTAGTAGGAACAACCATGCAATAGACCGATCTCGAACCACACGAGTGCATGAGCATGTACATACATGCTGCCATTACCAAAACAGGTATGCCATAGCTCCAAGTCACATCTTTCTAGAAAGGACATCAGATCCCATAGTTTTGCTCATTACAATGCTGATAAGGCTTTACACAGGACTGCAAGCAGGATTCCGATACTGCTTGTAATTGCTCTGGAGAACTGCTGCTTTACACAGGCGATAGGGCAGCCTGCTAGCATGCACGTTTGAAGAGTCACTTTCGTACAGGAACTCAGAGCTGGCACTAAAGCATCTCTACACTCACCTGCAGGGAACCTGGCACAAGTACTCTTGTACTGGCAGCCCATTTGGTCAAGGAACATGTGCTGCTCTGCAACACTTTAAGAACCTCCCCATGGAGCAAAGCCCCAGTTGTTAACACCCTGGTACTGAAAACTGGTGGTTGCCTTCACTGCTGAAGTAGCTCCAGCCTCAGCTTCGAGATAACCACTGGGAAGGTGAAGCACTGGAACAGTCTTCTGATGGCCACCGAGCAGCATGCAGTTCTTGCCCTCAAGTCTCCACCGTGGGGGTAAGCAGCAGGGCTCTTCCACAGTGGCAGAAAGCCCATGGGGACCTTCTCTGTAGCTTGGTCATGGTGGCAGAACCACCCCACAGGTCCTGGCAAGATAAGTGAAAACTGGGACAGAGAGGTTTACAAGCATTAACACTTTAAAAAGAGAAGCATCTCTGCTTTAAAAAGGAGAAGGAAATTCAGAAGTGAGCAGAGTTTTTCACCAAGTGGTGGCCCAGCATCAACATGGCTGCAGCAGCTTGTCAGGGTCTAGAGGACACCCACAGCTCTGACTGTCCCTGCCCAGCGCCCCCAGGGCTCCCCCTACCTGACCACAGTCACGACCCCATATCAGCCCCCCCAGGTCCATCAGCCCGCACCCCAGTGATGCAGCAGCGGGGCCAGCCTCCAGCTCCCACAGCCCTGCCCAGGCACTGTCGGCCCCATCCCACAAGCTGGCTTCACACCCACACCTTGGACCTGCCCCATCGTTTCTCAGGTGCCAAAGGGTCCCAGCAAGGTTTGTGGACTCCAGCATTGGCATTTGCGAATACAAAGTGGCCCAAGAAACTGCACGGACTGAGGCAACAAGTGCTTGGGGACCTGCCCTACAGGAGCACGGCCAGGACCTGCCCTGCAGAGGAACACCCAGCACGGGGTAAGAGGAACAGCCACCAAGTACCCCATCTCTCAGAGGGAAAGGGGCCCTGCTGTTACCTCTGAATTTCAATCAGAAGAGGCCCTTAGCTGCCCCCTGTGACATCAGGGTTGTTTCCCTGTCACCCAGTAACAATGTCACGGAAACAAAGTCTTCATAGAGGTACCACAGGTGTGTCATCTTTCTGCCTGTGCCACCATCCTTCATCAACACCATGCCTCTGAGCAGTGAAGACTGGAAAGCGGCAGAGGCACTGGGAGCCAGGTGGGAGGACAAGAAGCATCCCCAAAGGGCATCTATCTGGGACCAAACACGCCCTGTGGTCCTTGGCCTTAAGTGACTCTATGACAATGACTAGATACCCCTTGAAAGGAAAAACACACTGGCAAGTGGGATGAGAGAAGGCTTTCACTATCTTTCTCCTCTATTTCTACCTTACAAAGAACAGGAAAGGGAGAGCAAAACTGCAGACGGAAAACACTACTCAAGTAGTTTCATTAAAAGCATCTCAGCACAACACTGCTACTGGCTTTTCAAAACCTCTGCTACACACCCTACGGAAGTCACACTAAATCACGAAAACGCCCAGCCTCTCCCTCCCTTGGTCCCTTTGGTTCCACTATTCATGGGGAAGACCTCACAGCTGGTTTTTCCGGTGCCCTTATCACGTTACAACCACCTCCCTGTACCCACCGGTCCCCTATCCCGTGTCCAACCTCCTCACTGAAGGACTGATTTAAAGAATCCGAGCGAGCAGAGGGTATCTTTATTCGGCAGCGCTGGGTGCACGGGGGATTGCTCCATCAAAGTCTTGCACGCCGAGGGGACCTTTTAGCCCCCTCTTTATACAAGTCATTCATGTCTATTCATTAACTTTCCAGGAACTCATTAACATATCTCACACCTTGACAACTAGCACACTCCCATTCAAGGACCTAGTATATCTTCAAGTTAACAACATTAACATATCTCGTGCCTGGACAACTAGCACACTCCCATTCAAGGATTTAGTATATCTCCCAGTTAACAATATTAAAATAACTTGTGCCTGGACAATTAGCACACTCCCATTCAAGGACCTAGTATATCTTCAAGTTAACAACATTAACATATCTCGTGCTTGGACAACTAGCGCACTCCCTGTTTCACTCATGCAAGGATTTAGTGCATCCTCAAGTCAACAATAAGGGTCTCCTCAAATAAACATGAGCACACAGTTCTTTCAATAAATCATATATGGCCCATTATTCAGGACAACACATCATCACTCAAACCAGGCTGCTAGCCTCCTTCCCAGCCTCCTTCACGCGCTATTTCCTATGCCTTTGCTACTCTTCTGTCAGCAGACCCTTGGTCCAATATCCATCCAAAGCTGTAAAGCAGTTAAGGTAGGAAAAATTCCCTGAATCTTAACATTCACAGCAGACCAAGCTCTGCCTAAAACTCCCCATCCCAAAGTCGGTAAAACAGCTTCTGTGCTGCCGCCGCTCTTCCCAGGGAGCAGAGGATCACAGCCACCGGGTTTGCTGGTTCATTTATGCAAGATTTAAGAGAGAGCTCAAAGGCACTGCATGCCTCACCAAGGAAATACACAGCACAATGTCCTGGGATCTTTCCCAGGTACTTTGATCTGAGGGAAATCAGATTGTCACGGGAAGTCGATTTGAACTGAACTTAGAGCTGCAACTTTTCAAGTATATCAGCTTGATCCTGGTGACAGTTTGCATTTTTATTAGTAACTGGTATGTTCTGCATGGTACATGTGAGACAGAGTGAAGCCTTCTCTGATGCTAATCACTTCAGCAAAGACAGCAAGATAACAGAGGAGGACACAGTAAGCAGCAAGTAGTTCAGCAGCTGGACGAACATCTCTTTTAGCCAGAGGAAAGCAGTTACTGGAATGAGGCAGTTCCAAGGGGAGATGGTAAAACAATTTGCAGGGAGTTGAGAGACAACAATAGAAACAAATCTCCGCTGATCTGAATGACCTTTTCCTGAAGATTATCTACAGATTTAAACTTTGAAGGATCTACTGCTTGCTGAGATTAAGACAGTAAAAGTCAAATTCCATTTTATTGATGCATGCAGGTGAGGTTAATTCCTATTTATCTGCAGCGTGGGAGGTGTTACAGTAGCCTGGAAGCTCCAGGTTTCCAAGTTTGTGTCCCTTGCTTTGCATGCTGAACGCAAAAGGGATGAGCACCTTATACCTAGACCTATGATTTCCTTTGAATTACTTTTTTTTAAAGTCTTCTTGCACGTTTCCACAGCACTGTAACCATAAACTGCCACTTCTGCAGTTTTCCACCCACAAACTTTTGGATATTGAGGTTTTGTTGGAGTTAATAACCAGGAAGCTCCTCTTTCAACACACTCTACCCACCACTATGAACCAAGGAACATAATTTTCAGAAAAAAGCTCTATTTCTGTGTTTTGATCAGCCCATACCAGCATGTTCTGCTTTTTCCTGCCCTTATGTATAGGGAGGGTGATTTCTGGGAAGTGTCCCAAGTATCATGGGAAGAGTTCAAGACAGCTGAGCCCCACTGCAAGGCTAACAGAAACCTGGAAGTCCCCACCAGCTGTTGTATGGACACACTCACTTAAGGGAAGTAACACATGATCATGTGCATACTTTCATTTTGAAAGAATCATTTTTTCCTCCCCAAGGTGTTTGAAATCATATGCTGACCTGCCATCATCTGCCTTTGTTCCTGTAGACAAGCCTATATGGAAAAAATGCTTCAGCTCGCTCATTAATTTATGACATAACACACCGTCCAGTCTGCAGATCCCACCCCAGGTGAAGAAGCAAGCGTTGCCTGCAGTTCACACGGCAGCCCCGGCGGCTGAAGAGCTCTACAGCACAACAGGTCAGGTCTGCCAGCCTTACTCCTCTGGGCAATAAATGACCATTTTCCTGCACAGGCTGCCAAAACCATGGAAAAAGTGGTTGCCCTGCTGTGTTTTGTCTCTACATCAGTTACAGATCTTGCTGCAAGGCTCTTAGCACATTTCTGAAGGGCCATAGTAATTCTTGTGAGAGTCCAGCATCCAGCTTAGCATGTTCCACACCCTCTCCCTCCTCCCATCCTTTCCCATAGCATACCCAGAAATTTCTCCTCCCTCTCCTCTTTAGATCTAGAATTCCAAGGTTTCCCTTGCTGAGATGTTTAGTTTCACTGTCGAGAAAAGGTTAGCTAAAACCACAGTTCCATAGATAACCAGTATCAGCTTGGGGCACTGCCAGATCACTTGTAATCATGCACGTGATCCAGATAAAGTGGGACAAATAGTTAAAATTCTAATGAACATACTTAGGTGTTTCCCTGACCTATGGGACTGCAGATGATGTTTGATCGGGCACAAAGCCTGCTAGGAAAGTTTTCTCTATCAAACAGAAAACAAGAGCATCTTGAACCTGCAGGACAACTTTGTATGTGTCCTTCTCTGTGCCACATTGTCGCAGTTTATAATCTAATTATCCAGTACACAGGATGTACTGTCACATGGAATCAACCTGGTACCCAAGTGAAGCTTGGAAACCACTTCTAAACCAGCATCCCAAAATGGAAGAATCACTTTTCCATGCTCAAGACAAGTGAATTTGGTCCTCCCCCTTCTGGGCCTTAGAAGTCTGTGCATTCTGGTGTGGGGATTACTAAATGTCACTAAAACACAGGCCTGCTGGTAGTGCGTACATACTTTTACAATATAAAATTCTGCATTCTTGCTAGAAAACCTGCAGGAAGACATCATATCCTTTTTAAAAAAAAAAAAAAAGCTTGCAACAGCTATGAGACCTCTTCACTTACCAACTACTCCTACGTGAACCTATCAGCCAAGCACAAACTGATGCTCTGAAAATGGTTGTGGTCCATCTTCACTGGCACATTGCTCCATACTACTTCCCCGGTGTGTATCCCAACACCCTTAGCTCTGCTGTAAATTACCTGGAATAGTCTGTCCAGCTTAAATGATCTCCTTTGCTTCAACTTGTGCACATGGACATGGCATTCAGAGTCCCAAGACATCAGAGCTGCTAGGAAGCCACATTCTACACTTATTTATTTTAACAGTGCAGCCTGCTCTGGCAGATCTGCTTGAGGATTCCCAGTATAAGGTGAGGCAGTACCGTGAGGAACACAAATAAAAGAAAGTCAGAAAGGCCAGTGAGGGGAAGATAAAGATTATGCCTATTTACAAGACACCTGGCTTTTATTTGCCTTGACGTGATTTTTACCTTCACAAAAAGAGCATGAATTTAAAGAACGAGAAGCAGAATCACAACCTAGAAATTATATGAAAGTTGTTAAGATCAAGGCAGCAGAAAAATGTTTAGAGTGAAGCTGGACAGGTAGAGTAGGCAAAGCTGAGGGGTGATGCCAAATTCAGGCTGAACACCAAGAAATCCTGTTTAACAATATGATTTCTTAGCAATACTGGTAAGTGCAATAAAAGAATAAGACATTAGGAAACTGCCGCTTTGTTGAGAAGTAGATCCTAGCCTGAAGCCTCGTAAAGATATTTGAGTCAATTTAATCTCTCATACACTTACAGGGGTGAAAACAAAGTACGTTCTGCCCAAAGGAATTCATGTGTCTCACGAGGGGCACAGGTCCCTAAGCCCACATACCTAGAGCAATTAAACAGGATGTTTTGCTTACAATTTAACCTGTATACCCTGCTCTTTGCACATCTTTTCCCCTGATTCTTATTTTCTCATTCTCTAATCTGTTTTATCCTTAGCCTTCTCTGTATTTCCTATCATCTCATCAGGCTCCGCTTCAGATCTCCTTAGCAGAACACAAGCACAATGGTGCAAGATCAATTTCAAACCCCTCAGAGGCCATACACGTTCCTGATTTGCCACACTTCTGCCACAGATCCATGCAAAAACTCGTACAGACTAGAGCTATGCCACCAAAAAGCAATACTGAGGTTTCAAGCGGGTCATGATCACCGTTGCCTTCGCCACATGGCACATACCCTTGCCTCTCCCCAGAGCTGCATGAGATGGTCAAAGTCATCAGCAAAGATGATGTTAAGTCTAATTAGGTGAATGGATATCCCTAATGGGCAAGTCTGGCTGGCAACAGAGCATCACTCTGATTAGGCAGAATTCACTATCTCCAGAGGATGCCCGAGTTAGAGTCTGAGCTGTTATTAACCCTCGCAAACAACCAGAGGGAAGCATTTTCCCATACATGGCCTAGAGGAATATTGGAATTAACTGTAGACATACGCAAGGGAGGGTTCATAAATGCCCTCTCTAAGGCAGCAGTCCTCTTCCCCCCACATCCTCAGTGCTGTACAGACTAACACAAATTGCCCCCGCAATCTGCTTCCCATGGGAAGAGGTGAGCTGGGGATGTCTTAGCTTTGGGTACAGACTCCAAAAGCCAAGTCGTCCCAAACCAAAGGTGATGATTTGAAGATTATCCTCTTCCCAACTCCTGGCTTATAGGAAGCTGTAAGGAAATAAAAGACACCACCCGCTCTTTGACATAATTTGAATTTTGAGTATCACCGCTCTCAAACCAGTAGACAGACCTGACGGGCAAAACACAGAATAAAGTTTCTGACAAAGCGGGAACCCAAGAACCTCCCCAGAGGACTTACCGCATTTTTAAAACCAAGAGTTCCAGAACTACCGCAAATAAACTCTGGGAACTTGGTGCTAATTTCCCAGGGTCTTCCCAGTATGTGCAGGGATATGTGACCCAGTGACAGACCTCTTGTTTTGCATGCTCAGTCCCCACCATCTCCAGGTGGTAACTCTGCTCACACCCACCGCAACGGCCATAGGAGAGAGCAGAAAATGTTTTGACACCTGCAAACTGACTACTTGTGTTTAACACCTGGTCTCCACAAACTAAGACAGCCAAAAAGTAGAGGGAAAAGGACACAGAGAGCACTTGTATACACACACCTGCCATCAGCTATAGGTAAAAGGCTTAGAAGTATCATTACTGTCATGGTATTTGTAACTGGCATCATTCTCATCCCTTGTGATATTTAAAAGCTTTTAAAAGCTGAATACTCCTAAGGACAAGTAATTTCTTGAGTAGTTTTCCTAAATTCAGAGAATCTAAGTTCATTGCTTTTCATTCAAGACTTTGCCTGAAACTAACTACTGATAATTTTACAGTTTCATTTTTGTCAGGACTTTGTAACTACAAAGGCATACTCAGATATTGCAGACAACTGATTTGGAGGACAGACAAATCTGAAGGCAAAGTACTTCTCTGCCTCAAAGCAAAAGAGAACAGCTGCAGACAAATAATGGGTTGAGATGCTGAATCAATTAACAAGAACAAGAGATGTTTTTGAAGTCAGGCAACCACATCAGATAATAAAAACGTTAAGGGAGCATTTTACTACAGAAGTCTTTACTGGACTTTTATAATCCTCTTTTTCCTTGTCCACAGCCTAAGCAAAATACCTGGTACCCGGGACTTCTGCCCAGAGCTGGCTCCACTCAAATTCTCCAATGTGGATAACCAGGAACCACTGGGCAGTTTGCTCCCGAAGAAACATCTGCTTCCTGGAGTGAAAAAATGTGACTAATATAGAGGTGCCCTACAGGCAAACATACGCTATTTACACAAGGGCTGAGCAGTTCTTGTTTCAGAAAGGATTACCTGGGGACATCCAATAATCGTGGCTGTAATTTCTGCTTCTGAGCAGACTTGGGGTTCAGTCTGCATGTGTAATAACCACAGCGTGTGTCTGCACACATGCAGACCATGCGAAACCTGTTCCTTAGATAGGAATCTGCAGCCCAGAACAGACTTGCAAATCCAGGTAACTATGCAAAAACTGTACCATGTCTTATTAAAGCTGGCTCTCACTATAACAAGCTGGTTTCAGTCGCAGTTAGCAGTCCTGGGTCACACCTTCCTCACACCAAATTTTTTGAAAGCTTCTGCTAAGAGGTGCACGCTTTCTCAAGGATGAAGCTAGGGAACCGTAATGTTGAATTTTAACATCAAAACTTTCTGGTGATCCTTCCTTATAACTCACATTGGAACTGCTGCTTGGAAACGAGCACAGACTCCATCAGAGCTTAACAGCTCGCTGAAGCCTCATCTGCTAGTGCTGACTAACCCGCTATGTGTACCAGACCCATACAGCAACTTTGCAAATTCCTTTTCAGTGCCCCAAAAGTGAGGACAGAAGTAGCTTCGATAGCAAGAAGCAAATGCTTGTGCTGAGCAAGGTGTTGGCCTTGTCACCTCTGAACGCTCCCTTACTTCTCTACATTACCATGCGAAGAGTAAATGAAAGGCAAATTTAAGAATTGCAGAAGGGTCAAAACCACCACTCTAAGACAGACAAAGGGGATTACTGGAGGACAGCCTGCAAGCAGGGGTTGCAAATGGCCAGGCTAGGCCACAAAACTCAGTAAGAACCACTGAAATTGAAGGGAAAACAGACAAATCATTGGATATATCCGGATACATTCGTTTAGATGTATCCAGAAGCCAAGAAAGGGAAAATCACTCAAAGATGGGGAACAAGGTAGGTTATGGGAGAGCACTCAGCCCAGAAACCAGTGGGAACAGGAAAATGATCTCTAAAAGGAATTGCCTAAATGTTCAGCTACTACTACTTGAGCGTCTGCAGATGCGTAAGAGTCCCACACACAGCCGCTCTGAAAGATTTCTGCAGCCATCTGCATCAAGGGTAACACGTACCAAATACACTCTTGCATCCCACACCCAAGCAGTAAGGAGTAGAATAACCCCTCCTGTCTTCAATTAATTTCTTATTTCTCTACAGTCTTAACGCTAAAATAACAGGCTGAGGACAAGGTGATGGGTCATGGGATTTTCAGTTGTTGAAAAACAGTATGAAATCAATGAGTCTCGGAAGGCAACCACCTTTTCTCTGTAGATCCCACTTACAGCAGTGAGCTGACAGCCTGGTCTCGCTAGTGGACCAAGTTGCAAGTTCATCTGACCACTACCCTCCCTACAACTAGTTGGCAGAAGTTTGTAGCAGCTCTTTAAACTGCTTTAGGGGCCATGCTGTGGAAGACTGAGCTTGTTTATAGAAAGAGCCATTCCAATTTGATGTGAAATCCATTTTGTTAGCCTCTGATCTCTATTTTCTGTCCTGTCAAAAGAAGGTATAATCAAGGAACCAGCTAAGGGATTTCATTCTGTTTGAGTCTTTGGGGTTACAGTATTTATTCACATTGAGGGACAGTTTTGCCTCATTTTAGGATGGTTAGGCTCACTGTGGAGAAAACAAACGAAGAAAAACCCACCTTAAAGGCACTCCTAAGTCTTGATCATCATGACAGTGTAGCATCATTTTTTTAGATAAATGTGGGATAATGTTTCACGGCTCTGAACGGAATACTTTGACTGGAAAGACTGGCACACAGCTTGTCTTTGTAAGCTGAAATAATAGCCACTAAAAAGTCACCTTCACTGATAAATAATAGAAGAACACAGTGCTTCAAACAATGGTTTTGTCAAATGTTGGAAGACCTGCAGTCCTACACTGATGAAATCTTCCTGGCTAGACAATAAAGGTTTGGTCCCAGAAATTTGATTCATATTGTACTGGTAAGTGGCAGGCTGATATTGCTGTCAGATGTACCGCTCCCCTGCTGTAAAACAGGTTCTAACAATGACAAACACCCCAGAGTAACTGAAAGTGAGGATTGTCTAAGATGCTTTCTTTTCAGCTTTGAAAAGTATTTTGACTTAACAGGGTAAGTTCTGGCACAGAAAAGCTCTGCAGTGGCATTCTCCAGGTATCTGTAAAACAACCTGTTTCCGTAGATTGTTGTTCAGATATGCTCCACACCATGAGCCGAGAAATATCCATCTTGATGGAACAGTAATTCTAAATTCTGCATGCAACATATCATAATTTGGGACAGCAGTACTGACTTCTGGTGATTGTGTGGACAGAGAATATAAAAACGAGCTGCCGGGGTTAAGCTGAAATTGATAGCATTGCCTGACTGCTGTCTTGTCTAATCCTTCCCTGTGAGAGACTGTTTGTATCACCTAATGAAACCTCTAAGTATTTGCTATCACTATTGAGCTATTCTGTTCCGGAGAACAAAAGAAAAACAATCTGTATTATCTTTGGTCACAAGGAGGTCCACTTCAGGGATAAATGTCTATGGGATGCACTCTGAAAACTATATCAATCTCAGACTGTACTATTGCTGAATTTAATAGAATCAATCTTTTCAGCTGGGGGATGGTCTCAGACAACCGTCAGCTGATGATCAAAACACACCTGCAGAGATCATTTGTGGAAAACACAGGCTCTCTTGCTCAGATGGTCTGCCAACTGCCTGCCCTCCCTGCAGAGATGCGTAGCTGGTGAATCTACTTGATTTATGATGTCCAGTTCTCAAGACATGTTAGCTTCTCAATATAAATAGTTTCATTCCCCTTGCTGCTTAAGGTTGTTAGATAGTCCAGGCTCTGACATGAAATGTTTCTTTTCCAAATCCAATGAAAGATTCACACAACAGCCGTAACAGCTTTCAGTCCTCAAACACCTACGTGAAGTCTGAAATTTGGTTTTGATTATACTCCATGCATCAGAAAATGATGTGACTGGGGGATTAGCAGGCTCTAGTACGTAAACATTTTTCTATTCTTTCCACTGCAGAAAGGGTAAGAAAGATTTCCAGACTCTTTCCAGCAGGCTGGCATTCTTAATATTCTGACTTCACTGGCATCTAAAACTGTCCGAAGCATGACCAAGCATACTGTCACAAATATGCAAGCTGCTAGATATCCCAAAGGAATGCTGTTTTCATTTCTGATGAACTTGGATCAGCTTGCTAGTCCCACTATCTGAAGTCTTTCAGATGGCTGAGAGAGAAGGAAGGGCCCTTATGATTCTCAAGTCCAAGACCCCAAGGTCTTGAACAGACTGTCTACAGTCTCCCTAGAGCACAATTAACAAGTGAAGTCATACAGAGGTTGCTTATTCAAGGACCTGGTTCATCCAAGGAGTATGTACCATTTCCGATGCCACCTCCTTGTTCTTAATGCAGAATACCTTTTCAGGGGTGTTTTGGCCATTATCTCAACTTAGCAATAGATGACTCTGAGAACACCCTCTGACAGAAAAAGCAAAAGGAGTCTCCCATGAGCAATCAACCTAAAGAACCAATCTCCAAGGAGATAATTAGCAAATGTGCAGCAACAAATGCAAGATTTGTTACACCAAAAAGGGCTTGACTCTATAACCCATTAAGGAGGGCGTTCGAAGAGGATTTCAGAAAAAATCAGGCCTTCACCACTCACACAAAGACAGTCTGCTCATCCTAGCATCCAGAGTCAGAACTCCTCTTATTTCCTCCTCCTTTGGCTCCAAGTCTTACATTTCTTCTCTTTATGCAATTGTAGATTCAACGAAGACTTTCACAAGCCTTCCCCACCCCACTTGCCTATGCCGTGATGGTACAGGTACTAGAAGAGCAAGAAGTAGATACGAAGGTTCTCAGCACCCTGAAAGAGAGTAACACCATTTCTTCTTCTTCCACCATCAGGCAACTTTGGAACAAGAGGCCACAGCTACCACACTTGGTGCTGAGTTTAGAGTTGCTGGGCCACACGAGGGACCGTCTGCAACTCTCAACTCTAGTCCGATTAAAACAGGTATCAAGACGCTTAACCCAGCACATTCTGTTCATAACAGAACTTTAGGTGACGCGCATCAGCTTTCGTCCCTTTAACTTCCCCTTGAACCTTTCAGGCATCAGGCCTGACTCTTGCAGAGCCTCTGCTAGATCTAGGCTCTACAGTTTCACCCAAGTCCTATCTTCTAGCATGGAAGCTGTAAGGGCTTAAACCCAGACTGTACTTAAAACTGCCCTGGTATTCCAAAAAGCTTTGAAAGAACTTTGTACAGATTTTTGCAGCTACAGGTTTACTCCTCCTCCGAGTACAGTACAACCACGTGAAGAAAAGGAACAGCTTTTAAATTTGCTTATGCAGAGCCGCTCAAGAAATATTGCTACCATAGGCATGAAAATCTAAATAATAAAAACAAGGCAGGGAAAACTACATTTTAAAACTCCTTATGAGCAACTTGAAAAGAAGACTTTATGTGGCCTATCCAGACTATAACAATTTTATACAGGGGCATCACGGTTATTAACAGCTGCTACTTGTAAGGAAGATTTTCAGTATAGTTTTAGCTTCTATTCATAGAAACATACACACATAAATGTGCATAAACTGCATTTGAGTTTCGCGAAATCAGTACTATTACTCACTTGCAAATCTGTACCTATCTATACCAAATCTATTTAGAAACCTCAGTTTCTAAATGACCCAAGGCCTTAGTTTCAATTTATTTTATATTTTTTTTTTAAATCTATAGCAGTTGTACAAATGGAAACTGGTAAAATGAACTTCAAACCAGTACTACTTGCAATTGTATTTTTTAATCTTAACATGCAGTGCAACAAATGTTCAGATGGATTTTAATATATCTCCATGTAACTTAGATTAGCCAATCATTCCAGACAGCAGTATGAATTTTCAAAAATATTAGTTTGAGTGTTACCAAAGTATTACTACCTACCCTAGATGAAAACAGGAGAGACTGAAAAATGTCATTTCACCTCGTCTAACACACACACACACAAAAAAAAGGCAGCATGCATATCACACTAAAAAATCGGCAAGTCAATTCTAGCCCAATGTTTTGTTCAAAGCAGAGCCAACTTTACATCCAAATTGGGTCACTCATTAGCACTGTTGCTGTTTCTTTCTTATTTTTATTAATACACTATATTTGGTCACTGAAGAAGACAGTTTAAACGTTTCTTGGGATTACAATGAAACAGTAGCTTCGGAAGCTTGGTTTTGAGAAGGGAGAAAAAAAAAAAAATCAAGTCAGCAGTATTAACTACATGCCAGCAGAGGGAAACACAGCCTCAAGAAAAATAACTCACCCTCTTGGAGATTTTTTCTTCACCCATCGCATCCATTGAAGCTGACTGATTTACCCAGAGATAAATTACCCATTGAATGTGGTAGGATATGTTGCCTTGTTTCTTCTATTTACTGTGTCCGCTGACAGAAATAAAAGTGATCTCTACTTTGAGTTGTACCTACTATCTATCACTTGGACAACTTACCAACTTTTTTCAAGATTATAAGTGTTTCCTACGCTCCATGCAGTTAATGGGTCCAAAGTGCCCTTGGCAAAATACGATCCAAATCCAGCACGGTTAGAAGTGTCTCCTGGATGTTGGTATTTACCTTTCACCTTGGAAGATGTTATTCAAGCACCAGTCATCGCGGCACTAGGTGCTCGTGACGAACAGTATGAACAGGCACAACCTGCAAGCTCTGCAAGCACTTCTCACGCACCGGCTCAACACGTCGCTGCCCTGAGCACCGACAACCCACACTCTTCCCATGCAAAAGAGCAGTGCAGCATTAGGCCAGGTTTTATCAGAAGTTCAACGACAAGGGGGAGCATTGCTGCCCTAAGCAGCATGTTCAGACAGCACGTACCCAAAACACTGGGAGGGCTTCCAAAACTAATGGGGAAAGCAGGAATTTTAGAAAAATACTCCAAGAGTATGACCGCATACGAGCATAAATTCCACATCTCTGAAAGCTCTTCGCCACTCTAGGCTCACAACATCTGCTTCCAAATCCCTCCAAACCAGCCTGCTTCTCATACTTGCTGTTCTAGCTCCTAAGGGTTACATCTGTTAAAGGACACTTACAAAAACATGTAATTAAAAGATGCTGAACTCCTCCAGGCAACCAAAGCAAACACACACGCTATGACCCGCTTGCCAACTCTATACAAACAAAACAATGCACCATAGTGTGCTCTGCTCCAAGGGACCCTAAATGCAGCGATATTAAACACGAGTCAATTGGGCTAAAGGAGAGATGGAAATTTAATTAAAAGTTGATGGCTATGACGACTAAATTTGCAAGATTTGGCTGCCTTAAAAACACATTCTTTTCTTTCCCTCCCCCATGTTCAAAGTCGGCTACAGCCTAATCCTAGAAGTTTTGAGCACCTTCTTTTTTCTTGTAAGTCAGAAGGCACTGACGAAATCAAGCGCTTCAAATGATTTTCCACAAAGCATCACAAATGCATTCCCCTGACTCCTACTTTGCCCCCAACATGCAGAAGAGCTCAGTGCCACCACATGCAGAGACCCAATTTGATAACCAAAATTTGATTATCCATAACTCTCAAAGTCAAAAGAGGGTCTGCACAGTGTCCTTAATGTTAAATTCCTGAGTGCATGCTCACTTTTGTTGCTGGCATTGTCAGCTGCAGGCAACTCACTGGGAGCTCCCTGTGTGACAAAGAAAACTGTGGCAACGGAGGCTGGGAAGGCAGGTCACCGCTGCCGTTGCTGTCAGCACGCAGGCTACGTTAGCTGCTCAGGAACAGACATCTATAGTTTCTACCTGCAAATGTGGTATGGCTCTGGCAGTAATTCCGTGTGTGAGGGTGAAAAACAGGATGCATGCAAGTACAGTAGTCAGCCAACACACAAAATCTTGGTAGCTTTTCATCTCTTTCCAACCAATGGACCCTACATCAGAATGGGTAGTTCTCACCGCATCATAGATGTGTTAAAGCTACTAATTATTGACATGCTGTTTCCCTGCGTCCTTCCACCTTGTCATCTGCTTTGACTGTAAGTCTTCCAGAGCAGGCTCATCTTTTTGCAGTCTAGAATGACGCATTCAATGCTGCTTTCATCTCAATACCCAACAAATCTTTCACGGAAACAAAGCTCACCCAGCTGCTGTATAAACCAGCAGGAGCTCCATACCAGTGATGATGCAAAACAGCCTTGCAAAAAGGGACATTAACCACAACCCATTAAAACTGAGAAGAAAAATATAATTCAGTGCTCCCCCCACAACCTTTTAGGCAAGGTGACAGGCACACTGTTTTTTTTAAATTAATGGCTAGTCTTGTAATGAGAGCCACAAAACCTTAGCTCCATTGCAAAAAAAGGAACCTTTAACAGTTAAGAACTGTTGAACTTTGGAATTAAAGCAAAAAAGCCACCTACCAAATCACTCTGCAAAATGCCATCCCAGTAGAGCAATGGGAGGAACAGAGCTTAAAGAAAACATCTTTAGGAACCACTCTTATCCTGCTACTGCATCATCACTACACCACGCAGAGTCAGCTGCAACTAACCGAGGCCGTACTCCACTTTCATGTCTCCTATCCAAACAAACCGATTTAATGTGACAGCTGATGAAATCAGAACCGGGGTGTTGTATTAGAAAGTTACACGCACACACTTAACAAAATCTGGAAACAGATACTGAAAATACCCTTTCTTTCCTTCCCTCTATCAGGCCTCGTTTCCCATTTCAGGGCTCACTCGTTCCAGTGGTCTCATAACCAGGCTGCAATTTTTCATTTCCATTCCCTGCTCACAAATTCAGCTGTTTTCCAAGTACACGAGCTATTACTGCAACTGGGCTAAGACAAAAGATCACCAAATACAAGCCATGGAAGGATCCAGGCTGCAGAGAACACTTTGAATGATTTCGTAGAGTTCTTCCCTCACAGTCTTACCTTGCAAACAGGACCACAGAAAGCGGTGCAGCGTGATGTTATGGGGACAATTAAGGATACTCTTCCCTGTACCACTGGTCCCAAGGCTGGAAAAGAAGGCACCAGAAAACTGCGGAGGTTGCTCCTTCGCCATAAGCCCCAGCTCTCCACCCTACCTCTCCCCCACCACAGATGTGACCCATCACAGCTGTAAGGGATTCTGCCTCTTCCTTCCCCGTTTCCACCGGTCTCAATTTCACATTCCACACAGACAAGCACTGTCACCACTAAGCAGCTGAATATAAATGGATATCAGGGATGCTAGAAAGCAACATCTCGTTCTTTTACCTTGGAAGCTCATCCCTGTATTCTGTATCTCTTTGTCCTGATCTTAAGGGCTGTAGGGAAGAAGCAGCAAGTAATCTTACAGACAGCTCTGACAGCTGCTCTGTGCTCTCTCTAGGAAGGAAAAGATGGTCAGAACTAGGACGACTTTTTTGCTTCATTAGAAACCTTCAAAAGCACTGTCACAAAGATACGAAGAATTTTTAATGAAAAAGCTGAAGAAAAATACAGAGCAGTTGTAACGCCATCTCTGACAGGAACTCTGCCTAGTGTGTTTCACTTTATTTTGGAGCCCAGTACTACTTACTCATCTCCCTTCCACAAACCGGGATAGCAGATCCACAGCAAATCAGGGCAAACATGCAGGAGGCCAGGAGTACTTGTCTGAATCTCAGTACCAGAAATTTGCAAAGCAATGAAAGAACACAGCAGTACAGACACAGTAATCACTGATCTCACCAACTGGCAGGGAGAATTGCTGTTTATCCCAACCACTGAAGCATGCCAACGTCAAAGATAAATGTGCGTAAGCCAACAATGCAGGGCTTAGCTTATTAGCTTCTGCTTTGCTTACTAGCCTGTGCACCAACAGCTAAATTACAGGGGGAAGCACAGAGCAGCACGCTCTCTCCAATGGATTCCACCCTCGAGGCTTTTGAGGCAACTTCGTTGTTGAATTCCATGCTTCCCTTTCTCAACATTACCAACTCAGCAGAGGAAGCCCTTCAAAGTAGCATGTCTGGAAAAACTTTGAAGTGATGGCAGTATGGGTTGAGAGTCACAGGGATGATGATGCAATGTCTAGTACCAAGCTGATATCTAGATTTTGCAGAACACCCAGAGGTAAATCTACAGTGAGAAACCAAGTTGTCTGGACAGGGACAGAGCAGGCTGGAGAAGCAACCAAGGTGATAAGGCAAAAAATAAGGAAAGTGACCCAGAAAAATAAAAAAAGACAGTGGTCAAACCATAGCTGTCTGCTTACATCATGCACAACTGGGAATGCAGGCCAGCCAAGTTACAGAGGCTTTCCAGATCCTACACTAAACAAAATTACAACCTCTCTCCCAGTTTGGCCTCAATAAAAATACACTCCACCCCAAGATCTCATTATATTAAGCAAACCAGAGTTTTACAAGTACTCCATTTCTGCAGCCAGCACAAAAGCATAATTCCAGTTAAAAGGAAATGCAGAAGTGCAAAAGGAATTGTTTACACCAGGTTTCCAACACAGCACGTCAGTATTATCACTACAGACCTATTCATTCCTCATTTTCATTGTACTGTACAAATAATAGTATCAAAATATTGCATTATGAATATTCAATTACTATTTAATTACTGATACCCAGTATTCACATCCAAAGGACAAATTCAAAGGAACAAAAGACAGACAAAGGAAAGTAAAACTTAAGATGTTACTAACACGTTCTTGACCACAGCTCTTGAACTGCAGCTTTTAAGTGAGGTACACTAAGAGATGAATTGCAACGAGACCAATCCCTCTCATCAAAGACAGCTAAATGAGTGCAACAGCCAGGGACCTATTGATCTCAGAATTGTAATTTGCTGACTCTCCCTCACCAAGACATTACAGTGAAACTAGACATCTCTATTTTCATTAACTTCTTTTAATTTAACTTCTAATGCATTTTGGGCTGCGAAATACCAAAAGAAAATGTGTAGCAACAAAACTTTTTCTCCCCCTACATAAGGGAAACACACTTTTAGTGTAATTCACACAGACATCAAAGAACCATTATCTATATAACTGACACCAAGTAAGAAATACTCTTAAGCTACTACTTATATGCCTGGCACAAGAACAAAGGCCAGCGGTTAAGAGTAGAAACAACAACAGGTCTTTCCCTGTAACAAGCAGACAGAAGCATTTGGAATTATTTAAAAAAAAAAAAAAAAAGGGGGGGGGGGGGACTTGGGGGTGAAGACATTCTGGACTATGAGGGCAGGAGGAGCAAACCTGTGAACTTTAAGCAGTAGAACAGACAGAACATTGCTGAACATCTGCAAATAAAATGGAAGAACTGAAACACAGACAGGGATCTGGAAATAGTTTAGCAAGATGGGATATATGAAACGAAGAAGGAATTTGGAAGGTTCTCAGCTGTTCTACTTTGATAACATTAAATATTAAGGAAAATGACAGAAAAGCACTTACAGAAGCATTAGCATATGCATCAGCATGCTCCCAAGTGCTGAGCCACAAGAGATAAAATGGCCACAAGCCTGCCGAGACAGGCATTTCACCTCTTACAGAGGCACCGAGTGCCACCAGAGGCATGGTTTGACATACAGATTTGCAAAGCAACCAGCCGCAAACTGCAGCTATTGGAGGAGAAGCGTAGCTGCAGAGAGAGCACAAGTCACTCCTAGCTTCCACCAGTGTGTAAATAACTGTAACAAGCATACAGAAAACAGGAATGAAAATATCCATACCACAACACGGAACGTTCTTCAGTAGCAGCCCCCAATCTTCGACAGGTTTCAGAAAACAAGCTCCTGTACTGTTTGTTACAATGTTTGGAGAACCGAGAACCTCATCCTAGAAGACATGCCCCAGTGTGAGGAATTCCACTGCAAATCTGAGCCATCAAGCTGTTTACAGCTTTAGAGGTGATGGTCTCAGCCCGACCTTGCACAATAGCACTGAACCTCTCTCCCTCTTTTGACCTGGAATACCACTCTAGAAACATCTGAACATTCAATTGTTTGCCTTCTCATTGCTACAATACATTGGTGGTTCAGTGATCACATAGGTGACAGTCATGTAAGTGCTTATAAAGATAAAACAATTGCCTCACTCTTGCTAAACTCTTGGCCTAAAGAGCACCTTGCAACCAATTCCGTCATTCACCTTCTAATCAAAGGGCACTTTCTGCACAGAGTGTATTATACCATTTTTACCCAAACTGTGCTAGCTTTCAGCCTGGTGTGACGCAATCTAACTTAAAAATATGTTCAAAATTTTAAGTCCAAGGGAATACCACCCTTCTATTTTCTTATGCTACCTCTTGCAATTACCAATTTGCTCAAGGTTTTACATTTGACTCCGTTTTCCACTTCAATTTCACCAATTCTTTGTTTTAAAATTTAATTTGGTCAAGCATTATAATGCATTTGCCACAGCCCTTTGAAAGATTTAGCCACAAGGACAGAAGGAAAAGATTACAAAAAACCTGAACACTCTACCTTGTCAAGAGGCGTTCACTGATAGTGTACCAACTCACTATCTTGCTTCCCTTTTTTGCTTCACTTTTGTAATACAAATTTCAAGAAGGCACGTTACAGAAATAGCATTAGTATATGTCTAACTCTCTACAGTGTTTCACTAACAACAAACCAAGAGAGATGTGCAAGATGTATAACCTAAAGTTGTAAAGGTTAGCTTTCTTCAGAAACAATATTTAGTAAAAGTTTACATGACCATGTCTATAACAAGCTCCACCATGGCCTCAAAATCCAAAGGCACATTATCTAATAGCTGAAGTACCTCTGACAGGTTAACAGAGTTGCAGCTCTGTTTCTCTCTAGTAGTCACCAAAGCTATCAGTGTAACATGGTCAGCATAGTATGATTTTCCTTTTAAAACTCAAGAGATTTGTGTTCTCAGTGACTTAGGTGAACTCATAACACGACTGATAAAACCAAAGGCCTGATACTGAGGTTTTCCAAGGCATTTGGGAAGAATATTTGTATAAATATAAAGCATTTTAGAACTCTTAGGAATAAAATTACGTGTGTGTGTGTGTGTGTGTGTGTGTGTGTGTAATATAATGAAGAATATCCAATGTGTTTTACTGTTCTGCCTTAGCTGCAGCTTTGATACAAAATCAACAGATTTCTGAAGTTAACCAGCACTTCAAGGGGAGTTGGTGCAGAAGATACCAAAAAGAACCTCACACTCTCATCAATCAGAATTCAACTCTTTTATTCAGCTCTCCATGTCAGTAGGACAGTGTTCATTATGACTGTTAACCCCAAGTGTGGGGACCACCCCATTCCACATTGCTGCTGGTCCATCCTTGCTTCCCTTCATTGTGAAGGGAGTATTATCAAGAGGTAAGTGTCCCCATAAGAGGGAAGAGAAGACCTCCTGGTGGCGCAGAAAAACCTAGAGAAACAAATCATTGAAGAAGTTAGTCTTTTTCCCCAAAATAATAATATCAGAAATTTAAGCACACATCATAAAAAAAGATCTCTGAATTGTCATTTATCTGGCTTCCTCGATAGCTGCATTACAGGTGCACCAAGGACTGAGCCATGGGTACCAAACTCCTCTTCTGACCTTGGAAAAGGCCTTTCCAGGTCAAGGAGTGAGATGCAGTGAAGGCTGTGTTCTAAAGGTTAAGATCTAGTTCCTGTTACCTTTCCTGTGGGTAGAGGAGTTCAGTCTCTGCAACTGATGATCCAGCATCTTTCACAAGTATTACATTCCTGTGGAAATATTTCATGTGGAGGAAAAATTGTGTAAAAGTTTAGCAAAGTCAGACTGCAGTCTCTTTCTGCCTAGTTCTCTCACTGATAAAGCTTCAGTATTTGCCATCTGGTAAACAAACATTTCCATTCAGGCATGGACAAGCATTCCTACATCACATTACATTTGCACTACTCCTCCCATACATTGTTGTAAAGATGGGGTGGGAGAGTAACCATAACATCTGTGTTGTTTCTGTTGGCCTTGTGTTTGTTAAATGGATGGGAAAATATGCACACAAGCATACTAAGTTTCCTCCTGGAAAAATCACAAAATACTATACAAGTTTCAGGCTTAATACACAATACCACTGAACAGACAGAATCCAGACAATAAATACTAGCAGGCAGTGCTTTGCACAGCAGTAGCAAGGAATAAGAGAAACTGCACACGCACCCTTGGGCAAACCACACTTCTTGTAAACACCAGATATGAAGTATTTACAGTTGCACAAAAGTCAATGCGACATTCCCATTCCTTATCACGGTGTAACTGAAACAGTCATCTTGACTCCTGGCCTCCCGCTACATGGGTAAGACAGAACTGAAAGGATACCTGCGTATACAGCTACTGCTTAGTCTTCTCTCTCTGCTTCACGGCACCTTCCCGTTTAGTCCAGGTAACACTGTGTACAGTTTTCACCTCTCCAGTTCCTTTCTCCCCAAAATGTAAGTATTTTATGACAGAGATAAACTAAGCATCAAGGAAGCTCAGTAGTATCACTGCTTCCACCATAAACTGGAAATCTGCATAGAAAAAAATGCATGACTGGCCAAAGAGGTAGCAACAACTGGGTTACTGGCTAATGTAATATGGATTTGTCCTCCCTCTCTAACAGCAAATGCTATTTTTTACAAGAGATATCATCCCAATAAATTCTGGAAATTAGCATATATCTCTGAAAATGCATTAATGTGATAAATTAGTTTTTTCTGATTACAATACTTTATTGAAAATAATTCCAATGACCTCTAATAAAATTTCATTTCTTTTCCATTCCTGTATTAAAATTACTCAATTATACTGCAATTTGTCTAACACAAAAATTAACTCCTGATTTAGGAAACTGTATATATCATATTACATTAAACCACAGATTAACAGAGTAAGGAAAAAGGAAAAGCATTACATAAGGGAAATTTAAAAACTCGTTGATCAAAAGCCACTGCACTTTCTAGTGACAGCTATACAGAATATTATTGACAAAGACTTCTGCCACTACTGCATATATTGCAATAAAAACATAGAGCCCAGCAAAATCTTCCATGGAGGAAAAAAAAAAAAAAAAAAAGAGACTTCCACACTCTGTCCTCATCTGGTCAAGGCCAAGAATAGCACAGCTGACCGTCTGTGATTATAGAGCATTCCACACTGGTTTGCCCTGTTTGACCAGACTCAAGCCTACACACCAGAGACATTTCAGCAGCTATTTTTTTTTAATAAGATACATGCACATCAAAGCAGCACATCAAAACATTCTGAAAGGAAAGAGAAATGGTAACAGAAGATGCAATTCAATGTATGCAACACTTTCAAAGTCCTTTCTCAGATGTTTCTTTGTCTCCTCTTATGAAAAGATAAACCAAAAAGCCTTCTCCCCGGCAACATCAAGTACTCAACTGGCACTAGACTTTGGATATAACTAGTCATGTAGTTCTTATGCATTTTGACTGCTTAACCATCCTGCCTCCTACAGAAATGGACAACAGAATGACATATTTAACTCCCAAACATATTTCACTCTTTACAAACAAACAAAAAAATCTATTACACTAAGACAGTGTACTATATGCAGTTGCATACAGCAAACTGCCTCCAAATAAAAAAGCTGACACACAGAAATTCACATAAATCTTTTATAAGCCCTTCCCCCATACACACTTGGCAGAGCTTACACTGACATACTACTATGCAAGCTCTGTGTACTCAGTAACGCTTGTACTGTTTCTAAATGGAACAAAAGGAGGATGCAGAAATACCTTGCCCAAGCACAATGTAAATGTTAATTTCTCTATCAGCCTAATCCGTAATCCGCTTTTCAGTTATCGTGAGGAACCTAACCATTCCTCCTTTCACATAAACACGACCCCTTGCCTACCCATGGAAGCCTATAATAAGAATGAAAAATATTCTGCATTCTTCAAATCTCTACCACATCGAAGTTGCAGAGAACAAGATGCTTTGCTATGTCACATGTAGTAGAAAAAAAAATATAAATCCTCTTGTATTGACAGCCACATGTGAAAACACGGAGGATCTGGGAGAGTACTCTAAATTCCTGCTTGTTTTACACCCAAAATCTTTGCTGAACGTTGACTCTAAGTCACCTACAATTGTCCCCTTGCTCAGCAGTTCTTTACTCCTTACTATGCTGAGAAGCAAAAGGCTACAGGTTTATCTGGGCAAATAAGCCCACGTTCAGGGCCAGGTAACCACCCTTCTTCCCAAGTATTGCGGTCATCTAAACTCAGTGCAGCACACCTTAATCCACGTTACCATCCATCCTAGTAGGCAACTGCTACAGTCAGTTTCCATACCAACAGTTCTGTATCAATCTCCAGCTCTCCTCCTTGATACCCAGTTCCCAAAGGCTAGCATGCCTAGCATATATTACATACAGGATGTCTGGTGAGATTCTGCCTTAAAACAAAAATTTGGGAATGCTCAACATCAGCAAAAGCTGTTTTACTGCCTCATCTCTATCTCTGCTGATAGACTGACATATGCTTCAGACTCCTTTGCCTCTATCACCAGAATTCACTTTCTCTCTTTCACACCTCCAGTGTGACTGCATTTTAAAAAATTTTCTACGAGCTTCATCTCACACATAGACTTTACTCATCATCCTATTTAATGGGACCCTTTTCAAATCTCCATTCAAAATATTTTTCACTTTGTACAATTGATCTCCTTTCACTTTGCAATAACTCAGTTCTGGGATTTCCAGCCTGTGGTTCACATAACAGTTAAAGGCAGCACGAAAGCGAGATGCCACTGAGAAAAGCACACCAGTTGTCCATGATATGTACCTGATATGTACCTGATATGCACTGGAGACTATTTAGTTGCCTGGTATCAAAACCTCTGATCCAGCTTAGTTCCTATATGTAAGCATTGTTCCTAATTTTATGTGACTACCCCAGATAACAACAGCAAACTGAACTGGAATTTATCAACTAACACTTAGATGTAAGTGGACTAGGAACAGTTAAAATGCAAAAGCTACTGTGGTGTTCTGTATATTGGTATATATTCTGACCACAACCTTTTCCCCAATCCACTTGGATACATTTCTCCACATCTTCAACTGATCCACATCCAAACTTCCCCTATGCCAGACTGCTCATCAGTGCTTCCCCATCCTGCTGTTCTCTCCTCTTTCACTTTCTTTTCAGAAAGAGAAATCATCCTACTAGAGGTCCGTAATTTAATCTCTGGTAGGACACTTACTTAAAAAGGAGGTTCTGTTATACTGGAACATACTAATGACAAGTGCAACAACAATTCCTTGATGTCTACATCAGCCATCTCCTAACTGGAGTGCACATTCCCCAGCAGGTTACAAAAGCCAACCCATAAGACTACAGGAAGAAAATTATTGCACCATTAATAACTACAATGAAACAAATGTTTAAAATTGTGTTCATTTCATCTTTATCTCACCCTTTTTTAATTTCCGGGTTTGTGTATGACTTATAATGTACACAGTAGTACATGTACATAACAACTAAACATTGCATGCTCAAAATGTTTTTTTACTGATAGCAATGTGCAATCAAAAAAGTTTGAGACACCACTGGTCTACTAGATAACTGAAGAGGTGGTTAGAACTACTAGCTGTTAGACATTAAGTAGAAACATGGTATGTTCTGCATTTCACACTTTCAAAAAGGATTTTAACTGTTGGTGCTTTGAACACTTTTTCTATCTTGAGATATATGAAGTCTCCATAAGTAACACTGCCCTTTACTATCATAGTTTTTCTAAAGCATCTATCCTTTCATCTATACGGTGCTCTATTTACCACTACACAGTAATTAGTATCTACATAAGATTCACAGAAGAGAATAATGGATCTGGGGTTTGATTTTTCCTGTTAGAGCTTTTACTTAATATTTCCAGGTTTGGGACTGATAGCATTTGGGTACTTGAGAACATTTTGCACTTTTACTTTGTTCCTGTTCTTACCTCCCCCTTACATAAAAATCCTTTAACATTTTGTAGAAACAAATTTGTCTTAAATGTTATGTAAAGACATTTCAGCATCCCAATTAATAAGAAGTCCTTAAATCCTTTTCATTATATTGTAATGGGCTAATGACTGGTACAAACCCAGGAAACAATTTCTCTTCTGTACTTACAACTTTGGATTTACTGATATGACTAGATAAACTAATGAAAAAGAGACTAGGATTCAGAAACAGAGGAGAGAGTCTTAAAGAGGATTTTTATATATAGAAAATGTCATACCAGAATTTTGAAAAATTAATCTAGATTCATTTGAATCCGTGTGCACCATCGCACCCTACTGGACAAAATTAGAGTGATTTAAGGATGTGATTTAGACTTAATGCCAAACCTATTTATTTGTTATAGGTGATGCTGTTGTCCCTAAATCTCAAGCAACCATCACACATCACATGAAAATTCTGAGTTCTTAAAGTGTCATTACAGCATGAGGCTGCTTGCTTATAATATGCATTTGTAAACCACACTCCTTGCACAAAAAGTATGCCTGTTGACAATACCACGATCTGAGTTCTTCACACTCAAGGGGGTACAAAGCCTTTGAGTCAAAGGAACCAGCCTTTGATGTGAAATGCTAACCATATGTATACACAACAGTCATTTCAGTTATCACCAAGTAACATTGTGATAGAATACTGAAGAACATTTCAAGAAGAGACCTGCATGTACAAGAAGTACATAAGAGAATCACCCCAGAAGCAGCATTGCATAGCAGATGGGCAAAAAGGAGCAGATGAGCTCTCAACCTATGAGGTTGACCATTGGCTTACAGTAAGGATGCGTTTCACCTCAATAAAACAAAAATCCACAGGTAAAGACAGTAGAATCTTTCTCATTTATTCCCTGTTTCTTAAACCAGGTTAAAACAACCATGTCACCAATGGCGTAACCACAACTGATCATCCTGTGGAGCAGAGAAATGGATGGACTAGATAAATTCCTTCTAGCCTTATTTTCCAATACCCTTAAGATGCGGCAACTTTGGCAAAGTTTAGTACTTTAAGATATATACTCTGCCTTAAGAGGCAGTGGGGAAAATGGAATGTTGAACCAAAGATCAGAACCAGGACACACGGTAACCAAACACCAAATCAGACAGATCAATGTGTCTATTGTACTACACTAGCCTTTTGATGGTTAGAATTCTGTAAATTAGACTCACCATTCAAAGGAACAGTTCAGGGACTCTGCCTCTCCTCCGTCCCCCTTACTTCAGTTAATATTTTGCAATCCATTTCTCCCCGCACTGGAGGTTCCTCAGGTCAGTCACATGAGCTTCTGCTGCTGCTGCTGCCACCTACCAGTTTTATTACTCTGTTGCAGCAGAAGGGCATATAGAAGAAGTTCTTGTTCAGCACGCACATAATCATCATCCTTTGTCTAAGATGTCATGGCTTATTCAAGTTCTACAACATACACTAGGCAAAGCACTGGGCACAACCAAGATCAATACAAAGCTTTGAAAGCCATTCCATGAAGAGGAAGGAGCATGATCTGTAAAACCACCTTTCAAGCAACATTAAATATTGACATTAACTTCTGCAGAATGCAGCAAGTTTTGATCAACTCTCCTCACCAATGACCATTTGCAGACACTGCAAAGAACTAGCATTGTCTTTCTTTCATGAAAATCTTCACATAGTGTATATATAATTCAGGGTGGAGACACAAAACTGTAAGCCAACATGAATTTTGTTAACGAATCTGAGGAAAAGAAATTCTTTTAGACATTATTACAAAACCACACATCTCTCCCAAAAAAAGACACCCAACCACATGCCTGAAAGTGTTACACCCGTGTCCTATAGCAGCTGATGCACAAAAATATACACAAATAATGGAATAGGCCTGCCCAGTGCTGAGACGCAAGAAGTGGGTGTGTCTGAAAGGAAAAAGCATTGGAAACATAAGTATAACAGGTCTGTAAAATTATCTTGCAAGTAAAATTAAAGACGCAAATTACACACTCAGTTATACCAGTGAAATTATGTATCACTCCACTGACTTTCACAGAGCGACTCCAGGTTTATCTCAGTGTAACCCAGAGCAAAATTTGGCTCTAAAATTATTCCCTCCCACCTTAATTTGAAGCTGCAATTTGTGGTAGTGCTGATAAATTTGCTGTGTTTCAGGAAAATATAACTTGAGAATACGAGAAGTAGACTATTATATGATATTGAAGAGTTATTCATGTACACAGGAAAAATCTGAAACAAGTGCTAATTCTTTATAGATGTCATGGGAAATAAAATACTGCATCAGGAAACTTTGAAGCCTGTCTGTAGGCTCATATTCTTCTGCTTTGAATGATATTCTAATTGTCTTGATATTTACCTCTGAGTAACATACAGATTCTCCTCCTTAAACGAAGTAAAAAAATATTAAGTTCTCAGCACTTTTAAGTGGTTTGAGATTAAGGGAGCAAGTTACCAGAGGAGGATATAATGTACAAGTACTGCGATACAGCAGTAAGGGCAATGTAAAATGCATCGCCCCATCCTCCACAAACAGAAATAATGAGCTCCACAGTCTTTTACTTTAGCACACATATTCTCCCATCTGTCCTCTTTACAGGATACTGCTCTATTGAATTTTAATAGATTTAATTTAACATTCATACTAGGTTTTCATACCTATCAATTCCTAATTGATGCAGTTATATTTTATGTTCACTTAGCAAATGGAAAGCATCATCTCTTTCAAAACCCTAAGCTAAAATAGTACATTAGAAGGCAAACTACCTTGAATCAATAAAAACGAGGTGGAATCAATGCATTATAAAACTATCCCTCATATACTTACATGAGGGGACTCACTTTCGTCTCACCTGAGTAAAGCAAAGGAAAGTGACAGTTTTCTTAAAGGTCAACATGTATAAGGAGGGAAAATAAAGAAGAAAATAGGATTTTCTCTAAATACCACTGTTAAAGAAATCATTCAAGAAGTTTCACCACAATGAACTGATGGGAAGAAAGGAAGACAGACAAGTTAGCAAGCTTATGAAGGGTACAGTAAGAGCAGAAAAGAGTCAATTTACCTGAGAACAGGTCGGTTTTGGATGTCACCAAACTGCTGCGTTTACCATTTTACCCGCTTGCATTACTGGGGGGAAAAGTTTAGGAAGGAACATTCTCAAGGATTTTTCATAAGTTCTCACTCTCGCCATCAGAAAGGGGAGAAGGGAAGGTTTTCTCTGGATTGTTTGACTTTTTTGGCTCCTGAAAAGTTTTGCAAAGAACAGTAACAAAGTGTGAACTGTTAGAACACGTTTCTGTAAAAAAAGGGAGAGTAAGTCACACAAAATAGAGCAACAACAAATGCCACCCGAAATTCGTGCATCTAACTTGTGTCATCAGTTTAAACAAATAAACAAAACAAAAACTTTTCAACTCAAATTGGAAATATGAGAGGACTGGAGGCTTCCAACACCAGGCCAAAATCCACCATCAGAATGCTCCAAAAGTCACCCTCAAAGGTTAAGAAAGACTTAAAGAAATAAAACAAAGGAAAAGGCAGCAAACATCTGGTTATAAATCCTGCAGTGTTCAGTTAAAACAATTCCTACAACAGTGAAAAAATTAAAAATTAAAGAAGGCAGTAGCAACAGAAGTTACCTGTCCGAGCACCTACTATTCCATAGAGAGAACAGGAGTGGGTCGTGTGTCTCACACCAGCCATAAAGCCCAAAAACCTTCTCAAAAAGAGTGAGCCATGAGAAAGATACTGTACATGCAATTTGTTTTCAAAGTCTCTCTAAGCCCTTAAGGTCCCTTATGTATTTAACAGATTTTTGCAGGAAGGGGGAGAAAGATTTAGCAAATGTCACTGGTTTCATTTAGATGGATTTTGAAGTCCAGTATAACATCTGAAGAGGTATCTCCTTCATGTCTGACATACACGGATGTTCCAGAGGTTATTTCCTGAGTAAGTATCACACATGAAAGATAGCACACGAAGTGGGAGAAAATGCTCCCCATCAGCTGAGAACAAAAAATGTTAACAGTCCACGTATGCAGCAAGCATTGACATTGCGTTACGGATGAGGTGCTTTAACATTCCAAGAAAAGGTTTTATAAAACACATTAAAACATTAAATACAAGGCTTAAGATACAATCCGTACATTGACATAGCAAGACATCAATTATAAACATGGGAAGTTGAACAGAAGAAAATCTCCAGTGTTACAAAGAACAAAGTTTCATCAGCTGTAGGTTAAGAAACTTCCTCTTGCAAACAAAAGTTTCTAACTGGCTCTTTCACGCATTAAAGTATACAGAAATAGTTGTATCACCATCAGCTGTATCGGCACTATCGTAACCCAGCACTACATTGACCATTTTTTCAGCACATGCTTCCAAACCCACATACGGAGGTAGTGTTAGTGCGACTGTATGAAAGTTTAGCATGTGGTTTTCAGTGTATGGAACTGAAGGCAATACAGTGTATAAAGCTTATGTCTGTAAAGTTCACCTTCAATGGGAAACACCGCCTGGTTACCCACAGGCTAGATTTATTAGCATTTTTTTCCTTTAAGTAAAAACAAGACAACCCCCCTCACACCCTCAGCCCATTCTGTACGTTTTGCTATTTCAGGAGCAATGGATAAGGGAGTAAATACATGAGACAAGTTTGCCCATTTCTACCAACGAACCCTTAGGCAAGGTTTTCATGCAGTATCAATACCCAATGTTCAAACAAAAGTACATAATGCCTCAAATCCTGTCTCCCTTCCTGACCACTATGCACAACTTATCTCCAAACTAGCCATGGAACCAGCCACAGAGCAGCATCTTAACCCAAGGGAGCCAAACTGTACATCTCTCAATCCGCTGTTTGTCTTTAAAAAAAAAAAAATATTCTGTTTACTTCACAAATTTTACTGCTGTAAACCTGGACATTCTTGGAAGGGTGAAAGAAATATAAAGTTCCTGTGAGCCACAAAATGTTATGGAGACTCAAAAACCAGTCCAGAACGTTCAGTTACCAGCTCTTTCCTCTAAAGGTGTTTCCTGTGATAGAAATACAGAGGTTCCACTACACCAACTAGCAGATGTTTACTCCCTGCTGGTATTCCACATGTGCTCAATGTGGGCCACAGCAGAAAAAGGTCAGGATTGACCCTATCAGCCTCTCAAGGAGTGCAGACACCTACCAGTAAAAAGAAGAAAAAAGAAACCACCCAAAACCAACAAAAGCCCCAAAAAAACACCACCACCCGAATTTTCCTTAGATAAACAAGCAAGGGGAGAAGAGCCTCTGGAAGAGATACTTTACTGCTCAGTGACTAGAAAACTAGGTTTCTTCATGTTCTGTGGTTCTGCAACTCTTCATGGAAGTTAAAGACCTTTATATTCTTCAGGTATAACCTGCGCACTTGACAGCTCAGGAAGAAAGATTTGAAAATACCTTTACTGCTGAAGCTCCTTTTGTTGCTGGACCAGCTGGTCCACTCCTGCTTAACACCAACAGTCAACCTTTCACTTGATTTTAATAATAATATTTAATTCTACAAAAAAAAAAAGCCATTTTATTACATTCCTTTTAAAATAAAAAAAAAAACCAAACTGTACAAAGAAGCATGATCAAACCTCCATAAAGCAGGTTAATACTGTTCTGTTTATTGCCTCTTGAAGACTCTCTGCATAGTGTCCGTGAGTTGTGTTTAAGGTCCAAGTGAAGATAAAACAGCAGAGCAGCAGAGAGGTGAGGAAGGGCCACAGAGGTGGGCAGTGCAGAGCCTCAGAGGGTACATGGAACATGCTCCATTAAAGTATCCAGAAAACAGCAGCATTGCACACACAAAACCCCCCTCCAAACAAACCCTATTTTCACAAGATTATTCTTCAATTGTAAACGTTTTACTTTTTGTTTTTTAAAAAACGAGGCTTATCTTTTTTTATATATATATATCTATAGTTCCAGGGCTTTACAAACCCAGAGAATGAGAAAAGAATGAAATGGGAGGAAGAGGAGGGGGAGGAAAAGGAGGGGGAAGACAGGGACTTAAAAAAGGACTCAGTATCTGTTTTGGTTATCCGTTTTCCAAAACAGCTCAAGGCTAATGAGAAAATGCACAGCCAGAAGGACTAAGGAAAATCAGGCAGCCTGGAAAAAAATTAGGAGCTCAACAGCCAAAACCCAAAAAGAAATGAAGCAAAGCAAATGCACACACACAAACACACACAAGTGTGTGCACTCACACCACACACACGTAAGGGTCCAGGATCAATCTGTTAATTGTTTGTGGACCTAGGTAATATAATTTATTTTTTTTAATTCCGGCTGAGCTCTCATCTTTTTTTTTTTTTCGGTTTTTTTTTTTTTGTTTTTTTGTTTTTAAACTTTTCTGTTTTAAATCTGCTGCAAGTTTCCCAAAGCTAAGAATTGAGTATTTCTCCCCGGTTATACTCTTTGGATTTCTGCCAACATCAGCTTTTATGTTTAGTGGGGAAAAAGTAAGCCTGGTAAGTATTGTTATGAACTGCAGCTTTATTCTAAAATACTTCTAGATATCTAATCACTTTTAACCAAATTTTCCCTCCTCCACACCTTACCATGTTTCCCCCCACAAAAAAAGGCAAAAATGAAAATAAAATTAAAAAAAAGAAAAAAGAAAAAAACACACCAAACCCCACCAATGTACAGGCTTTAACTCAGTGTTTTCTTAAGAAATAGTCTGCAGTGTTTGCACTTTGGCCACTGTTAAAGATGCAGGCATAGAGAAGGGAGTGTTGGACTAGCATGTATTAAAGAAAAATGAACATTAACATTGCAGATCTCTCTCAAGACTAAAACACTAACAAATACAAGTCGATGCACGTTTGCTTTAAACTAGTGTAATTCTTTTTCACATTGGATTAAACATTATTTTGTATACCAAACATTACAGTGCTGTTTATCTCCTCCAATCATGCAAAAAATAGTTAAAAACATGTCACTTCTGCCACAAATAGAATATGACCAATTCCTCTACATACCTTCCGAAATCAGGATTTGAAATGAGAAAAACACAAGTACTAAAGCCTTCCTTCAAAAGCTTTGTAAAGAAATATAGACACAAAGCTGCCAATTAATACCAAGATGGCACAAATTACAGATTTGTACAGAAAGCTCACATTAAGTCAACTGACACTTCTCTCAGCCTCATCATTTGAAAGGCCGTATATATCCTGCAAGGTCAGAAAGTGATGACTTTAAAAGGATCCTGAACTTATAGCTCCCATCTATAACAGCAGGAACAGTAGGCGTCCAGGAACTTTGAAATATCTGGTATTTAACACCTTAAACTCACATTGAGAATTTGAGGCACTCAGCAATTTACAGGATCAAGTCTTACAGAGGTAGAAGAGACTTAACTGGTGCAGTAATTCACAGAAGTTTCTAGAGAGCTGCCAGACAGCTTTCTGAAAATCTTCAAGTGAATCATGCTTCAATGCCTGCCTGTGAACACACGTGAACTGCAATACATCTGGGGACCAAAGCAGCATCCAAATAAAATTCCTACTTAGGTTGTGAACTGAGCATCTTCATTAGAAAACTGATGCTGAAGAATCAACACAATTTTATGTTCTGCAAAAAAGCAGGGGCAGCAGTCACAGCACGCATGCCTTTTACTCTTGCTCTCAATTGACACCCCCCCCCCCCTTCCTCATTCCTCTGAGCTTCTCTGATAAACAGCATTGCAAGTTGGTTTAAAAAAAAAAATTTACAAGAGAGAGTTCTGTTGGTCATCTATTTACATGTGGCATCATTCCACAAGGAGTTTGATCTCATTGGCTAATAGCTGGTTCATGTTGAATAGAGCCCCCGGGAGCTTGGTGAGCAACTCTCTCTCAGTGGTCTCAGGGTCGCTGTCGACAGAGCTGGAGCTAGCACTCATATTGTCGACAGCGGCACTAGCTGGAGGGCCCAGCTCTGGCTCGCTAGTCTCGCTTGCCGTGGACACCACAGAGAGCAAGGACATGCGCCGCGTCAAGCGACCGGGGGTAAGGAGAGAAGCGGCATAGTCCGCTATGATACCAGCTACATCTAGATTACAAGCCTTGTCAAAGGCAATGAAACCTACATTTGCATTGGCCTCGCAGACGTAGAATGAACCGTCGTCCTTCATCAGCAGGTCAATGCCACACACGTCCATCCCCAGGATGTTTGACACTTGGACTGCCAGCTGCTTGCCTTGTTCACTCAGTGAGCACATCATCCCTACGCCACCTAGAAAAAGTGAAAAAAAACCAACTTGCTGACTGTAGTCTGGTCACAGGTGACTGACATCCTTCTCAGATAACTGGTTGTTTTTTGGTTGGGAAGCTCCAAAGCGAGCCTGCAAGCATACTGCTGGTGACTCAGAAAGCAACCTCCTTTCCACAGTGACTACTAATCAACTTGAAGCCACAGCAGGATTTCAAAAGATTCTGACCTGCCAAAGGCAGGTCAAGAGTATAACTTGTTTAAAAAACAGTTAAGTGCTGACTTTTTAGTTAAGAAAGATACCGTACATTTTTGTGATCCTGGGATGTTAGAAACATGGCCTAACAAACCACCCTTGTTCTTTCTAAGGCAGAGACTTTCCATACATACTTGTAAATTAGCACAAGAAATCTTTCAGCAAAATCAAACCATGTGCTCCTGATAAGACTACAGCTCTAACAGATATAATTTGAGAGAGAAGAGGCTTAAGTCATTATCATCTGCTCATGTCCCTCTCAGCTTGCTATCATAGGTTACTCTCTCTAAAGCAACAGTTAAGGAACATTTGTGTCTGAACCTCAGCTGGTCAGTTCACAGTCTACCATCTAAGTATTACCAATACTGATTTTATCACAACACTTAAGTTTTAAAAAAACAAAAACCAAAAAAAAAAACCCACCCCCACCCAACAATGACAATCCAAGAAACATTTAGCAGAAAACCTTTCAGGCTGTATTTCCTTAGCATCAAGTAATAACTAAAACCTCTCAGGCATTTGGGGTGTTTTGACTAACCAAAACTGTACCACCCCACACCTGCTCAGGTTCAGCACTGTTTCAGCTAGGCCACCTCAACCCTCCTACCCTCAGAAGCCCCCCATCCTGCACCCAAAGCCATGCAGAAACTCAGTTCTGAGAATGTTACAATCAGTGCAGCAACCTTCTTCTCTTTTCCTACCAGACGTGGTTCTTTGGGAGAAAAGGCAGCAGGAAGGAGCCTGACAGACTTAATGCAGCACAGCAGCTGCATAATGCAATCCAACTGTTTATTGCCTTCAACAGTTTCCTCCCTTAACACTCTCTTCTACCCTCTTGCCAACTGGCCGTCTCCTCCACCTCCCTCAGTCTCTGTCGTCCTTTTTTTGTTCCTCTTAACAGGATGAAATAAATGACAACACAGCATTAGCATGACACTGCCACTACCACATCAGTTGCTCCATTTGTGTCCCTAGAACTTTCCCCTGCTTTTCATCCGTCCTACCCATTGTATTACTTTGGGCAGAGATTCTTTCTCTTTCTGTGTTTGCTCAACACACATCCCACTTAATCCTTACTCTCATGTTTCCTCTGTAAACCCCCAACAGTACACACAATTAATACAAACTAAAACCTGCAGCTTTTTTCAGTTGGGTTTGTGATTTTTACTAGATTTAAAAATTCTGATCAAAACTATGAACAATGCTTTTCCTACCAAGTGAGCAGTTACTCTGCATCCTCCCATCTGTTGAGCAGCGGAGCATGGTGCCCACCACACGGCCTCCTACTACGATGACACGTACATCCTTGCCATGGGACTCTTTAACGTATTTTTGGAATAAGTAAGGGGCATCATGACGGATCAAATGGCTTAGGTCTGCCAAATGGTGCTTGTCTCGTGCCAGGAACACAGCTTTACCTGTATGAAGAAAAGAACATCAAGATTGGAAGAAGCTACCCATTTGAGCTGTGTCAGTGATTCAGCACATAAAAGTGAAACCTCCGACCAGTACACTGCCCATTCTCACAGGCCCCATCTGTAGCTTATACTCATTTACAAATTCTTCTGTGGTCATCAGTGTTCCACTGCTTCAGTGCTTCTAAATGTTCCAGTAACTGACAGAGTTCAGAAGCCGGGGGAGGGGGGGGGGGGGGGGGGGGGGGGGAAAAAACAAAGAAAAAAGGGGAAAGGAAACAGCTTTAGATAAAGAAGGTGGTCTTGTAATTTCAAATCCTTTTGGTACAAGTCCTTAATGAGGAAAAAAGGAAGAAATACTTAAAAGAGCAGCAGATATTTAATAAATAACAGTTTCGTTCATCCAAGAGGACTGGACACACAGCCTACAGCTTTGACACACAGGAACCAATGACACAAAACTGTTAAACACCAAGCAGCTAAGAACTCTGAAGTCACCAGTGTGCCACTGCAGAACCAACCTAGGAAGTTGCTGAGAGTTGTTCTTCCCAATACGTACAAGAGCTCACAACTTCAGAGCAAGGCTTTGCAGTGGAACAACTACATTCAGAGGAAAAACACTAGACTCCACAGTATACAAGATAAATTAGCAGAAGATTCCACATGACATAAAATGAATGGAATGTGCTACAATTTTGGAAAAATCCTCTTTAGAAATAACTAGCTTTTGTGCAAGCAAACATCTCAAGAACTTGGATTTTTTTAACCCAAAACACACCCTTTCATTTCCCTTAATTTCTAGACCACACCAAAGACTTATTCATTCTTCTCCAATTTTACTAATACTGATGAAAGTCACTCCTGAAACAGACTCTACCACTTTCTACCTCATATGTAGTCCCACAATATGGCATCCCTTTCCATCTTTAGCTACATTTTACAACTCCTCTTCCCCTTTCTTAAGGGCTCTCTTATGTGTCATGTTAGGTTTATGTTTTGCAATAAGGCTGCACAATATTTTCTGTGGCAGAACTGTCACTCAATTATGCTAGTGTTAACAGAGTACAAAAATCAATTGATAAACTGCCTATCTTAACTAAGGGAACAAAAACGCAGCGGTGGCAGAACTAGAAGAAATAACATGTGAAGAAAAATTCCACCAAGTGCTCCAAAGCCCAACCGGAGCAGCCTCTGCTTTGTCACGATTTATGGTCTCCATAACACAGAACACTGCCCGAGGAACATGGAATTTCTCATTACAAACAGAGTATCAGAATGTAGGCTTAAAAATCATGACAAGAAAGCTAAAACCTCCATGTGCTTTCTCCCATTCCCAACTTTAGCTGTCCTACAGGCACTTAACAATCGTACTATATTCATAAAACTGAATAGGAAGAATGATGCCTTGGAGAGGACCTACTTAGTTCTTGGGAATTATGCAGCATCATGACATCTTGGCAAAAATGAGATTAGCACATGTGCTGCAGCATCAAACTATGCAGAAAAAGGGCCTAGAACAGTATGACTTTTATGCATCAGCCAGTACCTATGACCATGTTTGCCTGATTTTTAAAATACAATTTGCAAATGACCGCTCTTCAATTAATCTGAAGAAGTTTCCCCAACTCTCTTAATGTCAAAGGACATGTACTATGCATAAGTTTGCACTAAAATGCCTGGGATTTGAAGTACTCTAAAGCAAAACCTGTAAACTGAGATTTACATGAATTCTGGCTTAAAAAAAAGAGAAGAAAGTCAAGAGCTGCAAACTCTAGAATTATTTAATAGATCTTAACAAGAGGCAGTGTCAAGTCAAATCCACTGTCTCAGATACTCCACAGTTGTCAAATTCAGCTTGCTGCAAGTCAAACTCCAGCTTGGCTTCACAGCTCCACAAGCACTTTAAAACCACATAAACAGGTATTACTGCCAACCGAAGCAGGTCTGATCTTCCTCTGCCCCAGCCCTTTGCTCTCACTCTTCCATTACATCAACACAAGCATTTGTGTGAGTAAACAATAATTCATGTAAGGAATTAATCCAAGTAAAAACCCATCCAGATTCATCCAACATCAGTTCCTGAATCTATTTACTACATGGCTACAGAAACACTCATGCCAGCAGAAGAGATGCACCAGAGCAGCAGAGTGGGAACAAACTGACAGACAATAAGAAGGAAAAAGTGGTGTGGTTTTGCTTAGCTTTTGTTTAAGGTAACTGCTGGTTAATGTGCTTAAACTTTGGTTTTTGTCTCTTTTTACTTCTAGCATTTATTAAATTAGTTTCAAAGTAAATTAAAACCAGTGCAACCTCCTGTGCAAAAGAACCCTGAAATTTTAAACATTGTTTCCTTTAGTAGATCACTATCTAACATCAAACAAAATTGACGTATTTTTTCATATTCAACACTTAAAACAAAAGACTAATAGCAGAACAATTTAATCTGAACTTGCTGTATTATCACCAGCACTGTCAGAGAGTTTTCTGAAAAACACAGATCCAGTCTGACAAACAATACATGAGTTTTTATTTAAATCAGAATCCTAATTATAGACAAAGTCAAGTAGAAAAAGTCAAATTAAGACTGAATGAACTAAGATTTCATTTCTTATGCCTGTTTAGAAACATCCCTAAAGTCCATGTAGGCTTCTCTTTACTTCCCTAAGGCCAGACCTTCTATTATTCCAGTTCAAAGCCTTCCTCACAGAAGTCACCAACGCACCATAATTTTGAACCCCAAAGCCCCTGCTACTGGCAAGGCTAGGGTCTACTAAAACTGCTTCCCAGTGTTGCAGCCTACTCAACATTCAGAAGTCGAAGGGTGGTAGAAGTTAGATATACTGCAAAGAAGTCCAACACCTAATGGAAGACCTTCTTAACTATCATCCCTTGACGAGACAAAATCTTAAGAGTGCTGCTCAGAATACTCCTTGCCCTCACCCCTGACCTCACACCCACCTCGGTGACCCCGCGTGTTCTTCACCACCATAGGGAACTCCAGCACTTCCGCCTCATCAATCATTTTGGCAAAATTCTCATGACCACCTGGCAAAAAGAAAACCAACAACATTATGTGCCACAAATCCGGTGTGGCCAAATTGGGGATGTAATTGCCACACATTCCTCCCACCCTTACAGCTTAAACAATGCAGAAAAAAACTGTCAGTTAAGAGTAACTTGGTCATAAAGCATGATCAGACTTTGAAGGTGTTTGTGATCTGTGGGATACTAACTCCTACTTCCTTTGAAATTGAAGATACAATTTGACAAAGGCCTCTTGATCACAACCCCAATGGCTCAATACAATCTTCCAAATCTGAATGCCCCAATTCTACCATCTTGGTCCAGTTTATCCCTTTTACTTTATCAACTCCCATCTTTTCAAATGTCTAGCAGGAAAATAGCACAGACATACCACCGGTAACAGTTCCATCCGAACTACAAACCAGGAAAGCAACATGGAATACAAAGACAAGGTATAATCCAGAGAGCAGCAACAACCCAAATCTCCACCTCCCCCCTTTCCAAGACTTAACGCTCCTGCATGTCATTTGCCCTACTGCCTGAAGTAGTACTTCAACCTTTTCATCTCACTGCATCTGTAAGGACCTTAGAGAGTAGTTTTTAGTGACCACTCACATGATTATGGCTGAGTTCAGTTCAATTCACAGAAGGCTGACCACAGTACAAGAAATACAGAAAAGAAAGTCAGCAGACAAAAGGATGAAACTCCTCTAAAAGCATGCGCAGTGAAGTGCAGAAGTTAAGCCAAGACACTGGTCACAAAGCCAGCAGCAGCCATCACTACCCTGCCATGGATTTTAATGCGTATCATTGAGTATCATGTCATTCAGCACATCCTGTTTTTCTTGGCAAAGCCAGCTCTCACTGATAACTTGATAGTTGTGTTAAAAAAAAAAAAAAAAAAAAAAAAAAAAAGGAAAAAAGGAGGAAAAGTCATGCTTCTGTCAAATTCCAGAGGCCAGCATTAAAAGAAGTGGCAGGGAGTTATGAACAACGGTGTTCTGCAGTTACCCCATCATTCATTATCTCCCCTTCCCCCCAAAAAAATTTAAAACTCATTCCTTTTTCACAGGGCTAGAGCAACGAAATCTATAAAGAAACGGTATGTTTCTTCTCCAATGTGTTTTCACAGGAATTAATGGAAACGCATGTTTTTGTTTTTGTCAAGTTTGTTTGTGTTTTTGTCAAGTTCCTATTACAAAAGCCTACTGGTGCAACTACAGAAAGGGGAGGAAAGCACTGGTATTTCCCAAGAAGGAAAGGAAGGCTGAGAGCTATCTTCAGTTCTTTAATACAATGTAATCAAAAGCAGAAATAGCATCAGGGTAGCTCAGACAAATGGCTCCTCTTAATCTAGCACTCTTGTCAGGAACAACAGACTCCAGAGGCAGGCACAAAAAACATTAATAATTAACTGTTCTGGTGGGAAACAAATGCCAAACAATTGCTAAAAGTAGAACACAAGGGCCGGTACTCTTTTTATCCTTTCATAATAACTAATATATTTGCAGACATTTTTATTCATATAGAAGCTTAATCTACTTCCAGGTTTTACCAAAGTCTAGTTCTTTATACTATCCTATGACATTTAGTTCCCCAAGTTCTTGTCCGTTGTCTCAAGCAACTGAAAAAAGAGTTCCAAGTGTTTTAGTAGTAACAGCCAGTTAGCTGCTTGGGGGGCTGAGGTACAGTTAAAGTCCTCTTGCCAAAGCACCACAGCTAATCAACAAAGCCAAAACCAGAATCTCATTATTGTGCCTTTAAATTCCTTTTCCAATTACTGAACTTATCTGTGGAACAAGCCTCATGCTACTTAATTCTACGGATCTCCAAAACTTGACTCTTATCTTCAGCACTGCAAAAGCATGAATCATGATAGGCAACTATGCTATCTTTTTGATCCAAAAGCCTTACCATATGAGAAAGTGTCTGGAAGAGGCACACCATGACCAGCAAGTTCTTGAAACGTCCAGAACTTGTTGACGCAGTTGAGGATGGCTTGGGGACGATTCATCAAACGACAGCCCATCTTCTCTAGGTGGCGAAGGACTGTGATATCACTGTCACTCTGGACCCAAGGTGTTGGTACACGTACAACCACCACTTGTGGGTAAGCAGTAATGAGCTCCCCATTCACCCGGAGACCTGAAAAAGGAAAAGAAAAACATCTCAATCAACTACAAGATCTTCAAGGAGACGGTAAACAGGCAAAGAAATACTGCACTGTATGTGACACCAGACTTCAACAGTGAGCATTAAAACAGTTCAACTCTCCCTAAAATGCATCTTGTCAGTCATGCTGTTTCATACTTAACCCACTGAAAACTAGGACTAGGCAAACAACAGACTGTATTAGGGCACACAACCTTGGGCTCCTTCCTAGGGTGAATGACTTTTTTGTAGGTTGGCATGTCATCCTTTCTCTGGCTGTCAGCTGCACACTACATTCACATCAGCAGTATCAATAGCACAGGAGGTTCCTGCCTCCCACCGCTGGTTCTTGCCTACATAATACAATTCATACCTTTCCCAGTCCCAGCTGTATTGATCCCCCATTTGTGATATTACATTACACAACATACTGCCAAAGTAACAGAGATTATATATGACCCTTAAAAAACAACAAATCCTGCAGTAGTTGAAATTACCTGTGTTAAAAATATCTGGTTTATACTAAATAAGTACTCAGGAATAACTTTGTCAGCTAACAGGGCAGCACCCTGTGATACTAAGTCAGAAACCAGAAGGAAAGCCCGCTTTGCCACTAAGACCAATGTATTATTTAGTCATGACCTATAGTTTACAGGCTGTCTCTGAAAAAGAAACACTGAAAGACAGGCTGCAGGAGTGGGAATACAATATAATTGGACAGGAAGGCACCATACTCAACAAAGACAGTCTGGCATCTGAGGATGGGAAAAGACAAACAGGATTTTATATTCACTTCATTTGCCTTATGTTCGAAGTAAAGCTTTCTGACTTGAGTGTAAAACACACAGCTCACACTGCTGTCAGCACCTTAACAGTTAAAAAGGAGAAAGAAGGTGTGCTGAGAAATCACAGGGCATCTGCATTTCTGTGCCTGTGAAAGGCCAGCTGTAACTATTCAGATCTAGCCCAGATTAATTACCTGATTAGCTCTATTCCAAAGATGTTACTTCTCAAATAGACTTGAGTCTACTCAACCTGAAGACACATATTGCCAGGCAATATATTTCATTTCAAGGCACATTTGAATTAATTGGCAGAGTGGGGGGAGAGGGAGGGTGTGTCCCTCTCTGTACTTCCCATTTTCTTTTCTTCTCCCAACCAGGATGTATTTTAGAGCTTGCCTTAAATATAAGCAAGCAACCACATAACTCCCAAAATGGAAGTAGAAACATGCTACCCAGTCCTCAGGAGGACACAGAGCCACAGTCTGGAAAGGCCAAAACAGAGCCATGTCCAATACAAATCCCCTTTTCCAATCCCCATTGCCATAATTGCACAGAGATGAGAAAACATAAGCAGACGGGTGCTCTGGCTGCTCACCTCATTAGCACCAAGCACTGCCGCATTGCAGCTGACATGACTTGCGTGTTTAAGCAAGCAGGCTTCAGACACACACACACACCATTTTATAGAGGCATCTCAAGCAAGATTAAAAACAAGACACTGCTAAAAACCTAACCAGAATACAAACATCAGGAAATGGGACTGCCATCTCCTTTAGCCAGGAAAAGAGTACAGATTCAGCAAGCAAAAGATTGTTAATTTCCTAGTCAGATTCCACCTTACACACGTATTTTTGCATTTGGTGCACACCCACTTTTTGCCACTGTAATTACATGCATGTCCTGATCCACATGCGAGCAGTGTAACAATCATTTTAAAAAGGACTGCATTTTTCTACAGAGCCCCAAAACTAACACTGTATCTTTGCAGTGAACCAGAACGACATAGTTTTCCAATTCATAATCTCTTATTGTCCATTTTGTTGTTTTGCTTTACAGTCACACCACATGCTGAAGTTTTGCACCATGGAGTCTGAAAAAGAAAAAATAGCTGTCTGAGGACACGTATATGCCTCACTTGGAATTCTCCTGAATACCTGCTTTAGACTTGACTATCAGACCGGTATAAATTCAGCCAGGCCACCATCCTCCTGGAGTGACTTTGGAAGTACAACGATGTTATCAATAGAACAATCTAAGCTTTTGTTCCAGATTCAATCATTTTCTCTGGTCTGGATACTGTTCTCCCTTGAACAAAAAATTCTCTCCCCTCATAGAAGACAGTTTACAAACAAAGAGAAGAGCTACTCAATGAAATGTATAATTTGAATCACTACCACTGACATGCGCCATAAAAAATTAGCTGCAGTCTCCCAGCAACACAGTGCTGCGAACAGAAGCAGCTTTATTACAGTAAAAAGGAGAGCCAGATTCTGCCATTTTGGAACAAGCCCATATTCAGCATACCATCTGAGACCCAGCAGTTAACAATCAGGTTAATGGTCGTTATTGCCAAGTGGGCTGATAAAATAGTATTTATTCACTACGATGTGCTGAAAGCAGTAACACAGAAAATATTAATGTATATAGTTAATTTCTCTTCCACAGAACCAATTCATGAATGCAAAGAGGGACAAAGGAAAAAAAGATGTATTAAAGAATGGCTAAGAGGTAATCAATTTATTTAAAAAAAAAAAAAATGGAGATGACCTCTCTTTCCTTTGTAGTAATAGTACCATCCTGGTCCCAGAACAGCAGCAGTGAGTTAAATTCGCAGTTGCCTGTGGACAACGAATCCCCCTCACAAACACTCAGAGGGCAGACGTTCAGATCATACAGAAGTACCTTGACAAATAACACGTTGGTCCATTTGTTGGCATTCTCAGTGGATGCCCATGACACTGCAAACATGGCAAACAGAGCTATACAGTCCTTTGAAGTACCAATACCAAGAGCCAGGAAAGAGAGATTTCATGCTTATCTAATACTATGAACTTTAACAACATGTAACAACCACTTTAGCAGTGTCTTGGGAACAATTTCTTAGGTTATCATAAAACATTTGGGTATTCTTTGGCTCTATGAGATACAGACTTCTGAGTTGGAATATCACACTATAAAAACAGCCATAAATTCTGCACTTGAACAAGATCTGTTCTTTCGCTCAGTACTACGCTTTCTTTGTTCTTCCTCTGCAAGATGAAACTCTCCAAAACGTAATATAGTAGACCTTTAACATTATACACCTAACATCACACTCAGATGAAAGTGCAAAAAGGAATTTTTGCAATGCAAACTGTTAATCACCTGGGAATTAACTTGACCAGTTACCATCCTTCAAAGCCAAAAAGCCTCAAGTTTCTCTCAAAGACAGCTCCAAGCAGCACATGGTATAACTGAGTGGGTAAATGCATGATTTCTCACCGGTTCACCCAACTGGTCCTGCTGCTTTTAATACCCAAAAAACAGCAGGTGGGCTTAAAGTGCAAAGTAGCTGGTCCCTTCTAAAAAGGCTTATTTTGACCCAAACAGATTAGAAGCTTCACATGAACCCGTGAAGTTCATAGAAAATGGATGCAGCATTAAACTCTAGTGAAGACAAAAGAGGCAGAAACTTCTACAGCTGTTACCAGTGAGATCGGAAGACGTTATCCACACCCTAAGATCTCAGAACAGTAACATCCAACATGGTACAGCCTGTTTGCATAGCAAGACACTCAGGATGACAACTGCACCTCGACAACCTGATACAGTACAAGTTTAGGGTGGATGCACACACTTTGAAAAAAAATCCACCAAATTCTGGAACTTGCCAGCCCTCATTCATGCATGTGGGGTTCGTTCTGTACCTTGCCTTCTTCCCTATGACAAATTTATCTCACAATCACAATTCCTTGATTAAAAAGCCTCACTCTTAAGACAGTTTTCGTTTAGGTGGCACACATTCCAAATGAAATGCCTCAAAATACAGACATACAAACAAAACTGAGTTACCCTGACTTAGCAAGTTGCTGCCCACCAGCTAAGACTCCTAAGCTGTGTTCTTGTTCCCACCCTACAGCAAAACACAAGGTAAAATGCTTGACGCAAAGCCCAAGTGAAGGGTTTCTACAATAATGAATCTCACTACACAACTGGGACAAGCTAAGTGCTTAAATACAGGCATTGTAACAACACCCCGTAAAGCCTGCAAGCCAAACATTCTGCGAGACAATCACAACTACAGCCAGAGTACGTAAATTCTTAAACTGCAGCCTCACACCTTCCACACTCCATACACATTGGTGCTCTCTTGCACTTTAGAAACTCTAAGAAGCATTTCTGCACTGATGGCATTATGGATGGCTAAAAAGGATTACGATTTCAAGAAACTGTGTGTGGCTTCTGAACATCTTAATTCACACCCAAGCAGCATTTTAGAAACTCATTCTCTTCAGTTTGCACTTCACACAAATCCCATTCAATCCCTGCAAGTATCAGTTCATCAGCAGGTTAATAGCTACTGCAAAGCAGTATCTAACGTCCAGTTCGCATGTTATGAACAACTGCACTTTCAGCTGAAACAGTGCAAATGTTTTCACAGAAGGAACAGTTTCAGGAGATGGGTCTAAAATCTCAAAGACAAGGACATAAAAAAATAATTGCACAACTTTTCTAACTCTCATTACAGCAAACATCAGGCATTTTTAACAAATGATTTAACAAAAATCTAAATACTATCAAATAATTTTATGAAAGTATTTTCATTCCAAATTATGATTACAGAAAATGGTCAAAAGAAAAAGCAAACTGAGTCACCAAGACCATGAAGTACTTAGGACTCAAATTCAGGTCTTCAAATACAGCATATGACCATAAAAACCACAGCCAACTTTGTCAATAAAATGGTATGATACAAAGCTAAATACCTTAAGTATTCAAAACACAAGCAGAAGATGATCTGGGTAGGCTTACATGTAAATCAGATTGCTGACATCAAGCTTCTCTTATCAGTATTAATTCATAGACTATGAGAGATGAAAAGACTAAAGCAGCTGGAAATGTCAGAAGCTATGGCCTGGGGAAGAAAACCAAAGGACACTGACGTAAGAGTAACAAAGGAGAAATTTTCTCAGGGAGAAATACTACATTTACGTTTACTTCTACATGTACATCAGAAAAACCTAAATCAGTAAACAGTTTTCCATGATGAAAAACACCAAGCCTTTCAACCTGTGCCTGAAGACAACTGATAGCTGCCTTGCTACCCATGGAAGTTCATGACCAATCATACCACATTTCTGACCAAATCGTTCAAAACAGCAAGAATGATGCACAAAAGGTGGGTTTTGCAGAAGTTCCCTATTCAGTGCTGCCACAGATCCAGCAACATAGAAAGACTCTAGCCATTAAAACATCTTCTTTCAAACTGACTTCCAAATATATACATTTCACAGAATATGAGATATGCGTGACTGTAAGAAGTTTAAAAACGTATCAACAAGGTTAAATTATTCCTTGTAGAGCATGGATAGCTACCAAAGGAATCCTCACCTCTGCGGCCACAGCTGCCACAGGCAGCCAGTTCTCAGAAGAATTAAACATCAGTGACTGCCTCCGGTGAAACTCCTAATAAAAAGTCAACTGCTCTGAAATACGTAAGTAAAACAAAGCAGGGAAAAAGTGTTTCAGTATTCAGACGGATCCAATAGATGCAATACATTTCTAATAGGCATAGCATACAAGTGGAACAATGCATGGTCATCATGCATACATTCCAAAAAACAAAATTTGAAGCAGATTTTCAAAAGCACTAAACATACACCAGCTCCCATCACATTTCCAACAGAAGCTAACAGGGACTGAGAACTTCCAAAAATATTACCCAGATTTTTCCTCAAGAGATCTGCATGCTATCCTGAAAGTCTCCAGCTCTCTCAACCTCATTATACCAATTTATTCATCCATCCATCCATGGAGTTGCTAACGTTTCCCAAATGAACAGTCACTCAGCATGCAGGCTATAATGCATTCAACTTACTCAGCTGGGAAAACCAAGCTAGCCTTCCATCACACAAACCTTTCCTCATATTTTGAGGACATCACATTTTGCTACCTGCTCTCCCCAATTAATCAGTTGTTCTAACAAAAATCACTGAGTTTTTCTACAAACCTAGACTTACTCATGTTCTCAAAACAGTGCGTTACTATTTCTGGTTCATTCCTCCTTCCGACGTCTGTCAGCCACAAGACACTGCATAATATTTGTGTTAAAGTTCTAAACTGTTTAATAATTACTTACAGTTTACTTGCAGAGAATTAAATGTGTTTCATTCTAATTGCCATATAAAAGCAAGCTTGAAAGATCAAAAGGGAAACACCCCAAACTTTACCAGCAGATTACTAGCACTAACAAAATATAATTCCCTCACCAAACTCAAACACCAGTAGATCTCTAAAATTTTTAACTCTGCATACTTCAAACAGATATTCTGCCAAGAGAAGGGCAGAATTTAGGAATAATTAACAAAAGTAGAATTAACATTAACAAAATACTATTCTATACCTCAAAAGCTTGCTGCAATATGTTGATTTAACTTTATGTATCTTATAAAACAAATGTAAGCAACATAAATTCCCACAAATTGGGTGATATGTAGTGAAGCATAGCACTTTAAATGCAATTTTATTTAAACTAGAACTTAACCTTCGAAGAGCAGCTAAGCACTAAATGTTTAGAAATCCACTGATTTATTAACACCAAACTGAACTTCCCCCTTTGGAGTTGCATAGCATTTTCTCCTGCATCACTTACCACCTGACAGCCACACTTTATTAGTTTGAATGATAAGTTGTCACAATTCCTCCAAAATTCCACTGCCATGCAAAAGCCCTTTCGGTATCTAGCATTACCGAGCTATTTTTCACTCCAGTGTACACAGAAACAGATTTCTACAGTAGTTCTGTGCTGGGTGTTCTCTCCCTTCCTATCCTACTTGGTAGTTTTTCAAACCAAATTAACAAGTTCTACCATTTAACCCTATGGGTTTAATATGAAGTCAATTTCTCCCCCACACAAACTTAACCAAAAAGGCTTTCTTGCCAAGATACACTTCCATAGCTCAGCAGTTCAAATACAGTTGTCACACACAGCAGAGACAAAACTGATCTCTCTACAACGGTCCTATGGCCATTCTATTCTGAAACAGAGAAATAAAGAGCAGCAGCTTCAGCTTCAATTCATAAATACCTAACGCAAGCATTGTGAAAATGTTCACAAAAGGCCACTGCTGCAGCCCCAAACAGAAAGCAAGCAGGCACCAGAGTTAAACCTCTACTTCATGTTCCTTCCCAGATCAGAAGACCTCTTCCCTTCCCCAGGAAGAACACTGAATCATTCGTGCACAGGCTACTGAAAATGGTCAAAAACTGGGGAATGACAGCAATGCTCAAAATTATTATGGCCATCCCAGCCTAGGGGTTCTTTTTGGGCACATGGGCAAAGCAGACCAGATGCCTACATGCATACCTCACTACATCAGTACTAAGCAGACTGATTGTGGCTAGATCTGTTTGAGCTACATTTCTAGTCACAATACATTGTTTGCTTATAATCCCAAAGCACTTCAGTCATGCATAAATGTGAAGTGAATGGACGCAAACATAAAACCATATGTAAAAGTTATGTTACAAACACAAATTAATTCTAGGCCACCATTTTGCTCTGAGAATTGATTTTATGGTAAGTATACAAACTATACTGAAATCATGTTAAAGCCTTAGCTACCATTATTATATGTATATAAACACTCACACAATTAGCTTTCATCACTAAGAAAAAAATTCATTTCCAGAGACTACTTAAAAGACATTCAAACAAGTATAGAAAGAAATATACAGAATCTTAGCCCTATTCCCAAACATGGATGATTTAGTGATATAACTGTTAAGATGCATTTTAAATGGGGCGCTGTAAAAAAAAAAAAAAAAAAAAATGTAAAGAAAAATGCCACAAGAGGGGACTCAAAAGATTCACTAAACAAAACAAAACTGTGTTGGAAAAGATGCGATTTCAAACACCTTGACAAGTCAATTTCTGCTTTTACCACTGAGTTTATTTAAAGTTCTCATCACACATCTGCTTTTCTAATTTGCCTCTGGGCAACGTTAGAAGAATTTTAAGTATTTTCCATATCCAACTTAAAGCAAAAATACTCAGGATGAGATCCACTTAAATTTACTGAAGTTAAAAAATAAAAGTAGCTGTTGATCAAAGTTTTAAATTACTTGAATTGTAACAAAGCAAAGTCTCTCACAGCTCAAGTTAATGACTGAGTGCAAGGGAGGTGGTTTTGACGTCAATGTTGCAAAAACGTCCCCCAATTCTTACACAAGTATACGCATCCACACATGCTATACAGCCACTACATAAGCAGTGAGTAGATTGTCTGTTGTGTATTAGACTTCCCAAAGCTCTCAATGAATATAACAACTCCTCATATCAACAGAAAGCTCAGGCTCACAATTAGGATTTATGTATCCTGCCCTAACTCACTACGTGCCTTTAAAATTTATTTGCAGCAACTACACTGCAAGTACTTACCTTCTTCTTTTTACATGTGGAAAAAAAAAAAAAGCATTGGGTTTCCTGATCTAAGCCAGAGCTGACATGCATGAGGACAATCTTGTCTCTTACCACAATACTGGCAACGTGCTCCCATCATCTCTCCTTTGTCCGGGTTTTAGCGACCAAGTGGAAGCCAATGGGGGAGGCAGTGTTTTCAGCTTACCATAGGTCTGCAGTTGTTAGTATCATCATCGTGAAAAAACAAGGCATGATGAAAGGGAGACCGCCACTGCTACTCTCAGCAGCTTAAGCCCAAAAAAAGTGAAACCAAGTTTGGGGTGAGGTTTCACAAGATAGCTGAGAGAACAAACTTACCAACAAAACCAAAGGAGGCAGTCTCACTGCCCTGTTCTGCCTGTACAATTCCACTCTCCCTTGCTTGATTTCTGGCACTTGTCTCATCCTCTCCATGTGTCAGGTCAGATAGCTACATTTGCAGAGCACCATTCAGGAGGTTTTGTGCTCCATTATTTACATGAGACATTTGTGAGGCAAGACCTCAGTTAAGCAGATCCCATAATGCAAGAGCAAAGGGTGGTTATGCAGAGACAAGGAGAGGTGAGGAGTAAGGCAGACTGCCTTTTGGGCATTGAAAGTCCAATCTGTTCTAACATCTCACAAACTACTGCACTCGTACACAAACACTACAATCAACACAAGTCAGCTGCCACAGAAACAGTCCTGCTCTTTTGTTATTGCAGCTGCTGCTTCCAAATCCCATGATGCCTCCCCACTTCACCTGCAAAAGTATCTGCACACCTACATGACAACCTGAGAAGGCAGCAGAGCAGCAAAAACAGGTAGATAATAGGGAACGCTTTCCTCTACTTCTTTCAGTGTCAGTGTCATCTTAAAATTTTCTGTATCTTTCAAATTACTCCTGAAGTAGACCAGGATTTGAGAGATTATTTGGATTAGCAAGAACAGGTTTACCGGCCACTGCTACCACCAAGCCTGTTGCAGCATGCTTAAAGTAACTTCAGCTTTCTTGAAAGAATCTCAGCCAAAAGCAGAAAAAAAAGAACAGTCTAAGTTTAGTAAGGAAAAAAAAAAAAAAAGGAGAGAAAAAAAGAACGCAAAGCATTTTAATATTTTTTATTATCTTTTAGTTATTAGCTTTTTCTCTAAAAGGAAGGAAAAAATTCTTGGCCAGAGAAAAAGAGAACTACAAATGCAAAATACAAAAAGGTAACAGGGAAAAGCCTCATTTAAGAAACTCTATATGAAAGAAAGCTCTCAAAAAATATTAGAAGGGGTCTAATACAGCACTTTTCCTATTTGTTTTATCAACTTGTGTTCCTCTCCTCAATGATTAAAGGCTGCAAAGTAATTCCAAAAGTTTGCTAAGAGAAAGGGTTTGGGTCATTCCTTTAATATATTAAGACTATACATTTATTAAAACAAGGAATGCCTTTTTGATGCATGATTACAATTCCCAAGTTCGACAGTAACACAAATTGTTAACAGTAGTATCCATAATCAGGAAAAGCTTGCACATCAGTAGTAGTGAGACTGTTTCAGTGCTAACATCCTGATTTTCAAGGTCTGACTGTGTAGACCATGGGAGTGGAAGTGCTGTACCATAGCTTCAGTAACCTCACCTGCTCAAAAACAGTATGAAGGGATGCTGATGAATTTGGTGGAGCATTAATGCAGTGTCCCCAGAAATGTCTAAAATACAGTTTCATGTTATATTTAACCTGGTTCAACTGTGTGCTGCAGCAAAAAAAGTGATCTCATCTCCTGTACGCCCATATTTTAATTCTCACCTTGCATCAGACCTAGTGATCATACAACCATATAGGATGTCACATCAGATTGTTGCTCTGGAGAGGGGGAAAAAAGGTGGGGGGAGAAGAGAAAAAGAAAACCAGTGATTGTTTTTGCATTTGATAACTAGCTAACAGCTCACCAAGTTATGAAATCATTACACTGCAAGGGAAGCAATAGGAACACCTAAAGTGTGAGGGGACAGCAGGACCATTTCTTTCAGCATTGTTCTGTATTTATGTTAGGAAGCATTTTATTGTGTTTTTCACTTAATACTATAGTTGCAGAGTCATAGGACCTGCATTTGCACTGGCATTTAAAAAAAAAGTGGTCCTATTCTGCTCCTAGTACTCTCACTCAATCTCCTCACACTGCTCCCTGTGTGCTAGTAGTGTTCATGTGGCTGTAAAATGAATCAGGTGAGCCAATTCCTCTAAATTAATTCCAAACCAGCAACACTTTTTTTTTTTTTGTTACCCCTGAGCAATTTCTAGAGTTTGATCTGTTACATTGCCATAAAAAAATATTTGAGTCAACTGTAGAACTAGTGTGACAAGTGAGCACATACTTATCTGTCTCTACTGAGAATACATACCAGAGCAGGGTATCACTGAACAAGACTGGTCAGAAACAACAGAAAGCAGTGAGAATGGCCAGGAGTACAGCCCTATGCTTAAGGATTTTATTTATTTAATTATTTACAGCAGACTCTGTACTACTCCCTTTAGATTATGTTTTGTGTTTTGCATTATGGCTTTTAAATAAGATGATCAATTTAGAAAGATATTCAGATAATCTGCAGTGAATGTGAATGTCAAATTAGTATGATATCCTGACAATCGAGTATCATGCGAACTGAAGATCTGTTGGTACATCTCTCATGCCTAGTATTGACAAGTAGGAAAAACCCTAAGGCATGTACTGAAAACCAGACCAGCTCAAAATGGTACCAAAACTATTTCAAAGTTAATATTTATGATAAATGCTTTGTACATGATCATAATTTTCTTAGAAACTCAATGTTTTAATGATCTGTGAATACTCTGAAAACACAGATTAGCACTTCCAAATGAAAAGCCAGTATCATACTAGTGTCAAAGGCAGCATGTACCAGGCCTAAGAAAAGAGTAAGGCTGCGAAAGGAAGGGAAAGTTACAGACCTAGAAAACAGAGATGTGACTGGAATAGACCACGCAAACCTTAGTAAGTTCTGAAGAACTGAAACTTATGAGAATGGTTACTTCAGATCTGAATTAAAAGCTGTCCTCTTCTCCCCTATTTACCTCTCTCCCGCTTACCCAACCTGCTTTAGTTGACAACAGCAGTAGGGTCCTAACCCAACCAAACACCCGTGAGTTACAGACTCAGCAGTTGCTAGAGCTAAGAGAAAAGTGAACACGCAGGAAACAAAACAAGGGGACCATGTGCTGTCATCAAAAGAAGATATTCCTATACCCATCTCCCTACTGCTTGCACTTAAGAGCCCACTTTGGTACCCACCCATGTTTGTACCACTGGTCACCTCAGCAAACCTGAATGTCAGAAAACTGACGGGTGGAAACAAGTGGGTTTGGTTTTTGTTTTTTAGCAAATGTCATTAGCTTGTGATTAGAAGATGAGTGGAAGTGCCCACACAAGAAAGAAAAGATGGCATAACTGGGAACAGGGGAGAAAGAGGGAAACAAGGCCTCCTTACTTTGGAAGCCAGGACCTGTAAATTTACCCAGGCCTTATGATGAAACCTTTACCTAAAACCACTGCTCAGCACAGACCACGCTTCAAAAGCAAAACCAGACATCTGTTTATAATCCAGAAACTAAAAGATTGTGTCTGTGTGCCTGTAGGTGAGACCTCTTGTATCTCATTAGGATTTTTGTACGATGATTCCCACTAGGAGATCTCAGAACATTCCTGGGTCAAGTAAGCATGGTTTACAGCGCTTTAAAAGTCTAAAGCATCCTCAACTGACAGAACATCCACTTGCAGCAGATATATGTCCTTTTATATTATCTATCCAGAGCACATCAACACTGAGAGCCTTAGAAATAACAGGTTCTGGAATCCCACCACCCTCAAATGTAGAAAGTCATAAGCATTAAACAATACCATCCTAAGACGCAAGTCTTAAAATATTACAGAACAAGAACAGAGACTAAATATATGTAAACTAACCTTACTGAAAACTCCCTCCACTCTTTAACAGTCAGTCAGTCTCTCCCATGTTTTAAGTGTCCAATTTCTGTTCATTTTAAATAGCAGGTGAAGAAAAAAAATTAAGGACACACCTGAAAAAAAAATGGATAATTGGAAAGGTCTTTCCAAAAGCAGAAAGAAATCCAGAGGAAGAAGTCAAGCAACCCAGAATGGTAAAAGATTCTCCTCCCATCTGAGATGAATATAAAATCTTCCTTGCAATGCCAAAATCTACTAAATACCTTTAAAACACATAACTTATGCACCTCAACTCTCTCCACTACCAAACACCACCTTCTTTCATCTTAGTAATTCACCCTTTTATTACTTAAGCAAACTGTTGAACGGAGAAGTATCCCGTGTGAGTTTTCAATTTGTAACAAAATCAAGCATCCTTCCTATCTGTCTCCCGTAATAGAAAAGACACCTAAAAGCATTTCCACAGTCAGAAACTTTTAATAAATAATATCAAACTATCTGTCCTTTTCAAGTGTTCCTAAACATGTTTAACTGAGTCTGAATTCTGGGGAATGGAAAGAACCCCTCAGCTTAGTGTTTTGACGTGTCATTGCAGTCCAAGGACTTTCTATTCAAAACTGCACTGAATTAATGAATTAGGGCACTTATTTCAGAGACAAGTGTATCCTTCTTAAAGGAAGGAATTTAACAGTGATATTTCAGGAAAATTTTGGGTTAAAACTGACCCTGAAGCTTGAAGAGGTAACATCAACTCCTACTAACAGTGAGATTCTGTATCTTTTTTTTTATGTTTTTTTGGCATGTCAGAGAAAAACTTGATCTACTCAGATACACGCAACAGTTTCAGGTCTCTTAACGAGTACGGTATTTTCCTACACCAAAATTAAAAAAAAAAGGCCAAAAGAAAAAAAAATGGTTCTAGACCAAAAGATACAACCTAAAATTTCTTAAGTTTTGGCAGACATTAGTGTAAGATCATACACAAAGCAAAGCTAGAGAAGGAAGAAATGCATTTTCCCCCACAACTCCATAAGCTCAACTGGCTTGTCTCCTCTTCCCAGCTCTAGAGGGTTAAAGCTACACTGCAGTAGCTGCACGTCCTCCATGCCCATACTGCAATGAAAATACAAGTATAACACAACAGTATTATTTCTCACCTGTTCTGGATGCAGAAGCTTCCACCTAGTGCCAAAAAGATGATAACTAATTAAGACATTTGCTTAGTATGTTCCCTAATTAAGACATTCCAAGGAGTCTGTAACTACCTTCTTAAAAGAAAATGCTCCTCAGAATTACACAGGTATATACTCCTTCCAGCAAGACCAGTCAAATGAAAAAATCATGCAGTGGTAGTATTGTACTCGCAGCAGAGTAAAGCAAGCAGAAGGGACATGCCCCACTGTCAGTTTGGTTTGACCTTTGAGGGTAACACATTTAAGAGATGAGCTATTTTACTGCTAATCTCTAGATTGTAAATGTAGCCCTGAGTTTACCAATCCCTGCAAATTGATAAATATCTTTATATGAATTTACTCTGCACTATAAGCTCTAAGGCTCTCTTTGTCTTGCCTTTTCTGAAGTAAGCATCTGCTCAATTTACAAAGAAACAAGCAGCACTGAGGGGCTACCAATCTCATCCCAAAGAAATCAACGGCAGAGATGGGAAACAGAAGCTTTTTTTGCCAGCATCAGGTATAACACGTCTCCTTAGCTCATTTATCTCACTCCTCCACAGATTCCTCTAAGAATCTCCTTTAAATATTTGCCAATTACGTTTTTCTTCAAGTTCTTCCACTTTACAGCAACACAACCATAAAAATCTCATTACCAAATGCCACTCCTGATCCATTCTCAGTAACAGAATTATAATTTACGTTCACTCCTAGCCTCTGCCTGTAACATGAAAATTCTCAGAGGAAAAGGTTTCACTGCATGCTACGCACCTTGGAAGACCCAAGCAAGAAAGGGAAAGAAATGAGCACCTGTTTAGAAATCCCTGTGTTGAACAAAACACTCACCTAACACTGTGGTTCTAAGACAATTTAAGTCACTGTTGCTCAATAGTTTTACTCCCCAGCCCCTACAATCCTACAGTGGCATGTAGTACCACCCCTCCCTATCACTTGTACTAGTGCTCATCAGACCCACTGGTGAGCAGGTAAGCTTCCTACACCAGCAGGAAACTCCTGTTCTTTTGTGGAATTTGATTTCTGCAGGTATGGCAAACTGAACCAGCTCACTGTAGGATCTGAGCAACCCAGGCGTCAACTGCAACAGAGGAGGCCAGGTCACAGCAACAACAACAAAGATTTGAACAGTTTAAATTGCCAATATAGTGCCCTTCTGAGACTGCAGAATTGTCTACAGCGAGGGGTTTTTTCTTCCTACATTTACAACTCTATGGTTACTTCGCTAGCCCAGCTTCCAACTTTGCAGAAACAAGCCAGTCGGATCAATTTCTCTTTTTTCCAACTCTTGCTCTCCTGTCTTGTGCAGGTAATGGATTCTCCAGTGGCTCCCACTCTACCAGGCGAGAAAAATTTGAAGCAAAATTGCTATAAAGGCCCAGGTGCCAGCGTTGTTCGAGCATGACAATTACAAGCATGAAGACATGCAGTTTACACATACAGCATCCCTTTCACCTGCAGCCACAGACCTTATTCACCTCAAAGCATCCACAAAGGGCATGCACTTTCAGAATCCTGCCTCACCTTTATTCCCAAGTATGTAAGGAGGAGTGTCTTAGGCCAGAATGATCCTGGGAAGACTGACAGAAAAACAAAAGGAAGCAGGATATGAACATGCACATCTCAAAAACTTCCAGTTATTATTAAGTAACTTCTCTCTACCTACACTTACACCATGACTCCAACCCATAATCCCTCCTCCCTGGCAGCTGGATAGTACATACGCCTTGAGTGCCGTGGTGAATAGATAAAGGGTCTTCCAGAAGGACAGGCTGTGAAAGTGAGGAGCAGGGTTTATGCTCCACACAAAGGAGCAGATCACATAGGTGCAGATTTGCTCTGGGGCGCGCAGAGCTAGCCAAGAGGCTAGCAACAGACAGAACTTGCAAACACAGTTGTGACCATGTATTCCATGTATATGGATGCAGCTATGGAGGCTCCATCCTTGGAGATGCTCAAAACACGACTGGATATCCCTCCAAGCAATCTGATCTAACTGAAGAGTTGGCTCTACCTTTCAAGTCGGCTGCTTTGAGCAGAAGGGTGGTCCAGATGACTTTTAAAGGTCCATTCTAATCTCAGTTATTCAATGACTCTCTCTGGCATGCTCCTGCTGTATGCCTGGCCTCTTAGGTGGCTGCAACAGTGGATGCATGCTCCACAGCACACTACTTCACAGCTCAAATTACATTTATGAGCTCATTGGGAAACGTCCTTCATTTCTTCTGCACAATCAAGATCATCTGACAAGTTTTTACAGTCATTAAAAAAAACAAAAATAAAGTTCATCACAGTGAAAGCACATCTATAGGTTTGACAGCTGTGAGGCGAACCACAGCCTGATTCCCTGACCATAATGAAACTTGGAAAGAGATTTAACAAGAAATTCAGTACACGGCAAAGACAAATCCTGTCTGGAAAGCTAAGTAACAAAGGGAAGGGAAAAAAAAGCTGTGAAGCTTTAATTGTTGAGCTATAAACAAACAACTGAAAACATGCCTTGCTCACCACCATTCTGTCCTCCTGGTGGAAGCAGTCATCCAACAATACAGGATTCATAACAATTCACAGAAAAATGCAGCTAGCTGTCAGAGCCACAAAGGGTAGTCCCCCTTAGGTACCAATCTAGTTCGAATCTAGTTTTGTGGAACAAGTAAGAGCTGCTCCAAAGGAGAGCTAAACCTTTAACCTTAGTCTACAGGATATTCACAAGTATCATCTGAGTCAGGGACACATAGTAACACTAGCAGGAGAACCTGACACAGCCTCTTCTGTTATTAATAAAACCCACCTTCACTGAGAAGGAAAAGGCATGATATAGGAATGAAAGCCACCCCTCAACAATGTGAAGAGTTAAGGTTTGGATGGCTCTGCTTTCTACAACACTGAGCTAAGAGATACACGTGGTTAGTGCAGGAAATCCTGGAACTCCTAAGTAATTTCAAGATCATAACAATTTACTTGCCTCTACCGTGGCAGGCTCAGTCAGGTTCACCAGTGCTCCCTTCCTGCTTCATATGAAGAGAAGACTCAACTCAAAGCACAGCCTCCTGCCTGGCCACAGAACTAAGAATGTAGCTCACCCTGTGGGTCTGTTCCTCATCCTCGAACAGAAGGTCCAATACTGCACGTAGATATCCAAAAGTAATATATTATTTTTCTTTATACATATATGCAGATTTTCTTAACCATGAAAAACAGCCTGCAAGGCTCCTCATAAATATGAAATAGAAACACTGAAAGCAGTACTGTCAAAAGAACCCAAACAAGAATTGCAGGAGTGGAATAAGCCATTTTACAAAGCGGCCGAGAAGTACAGCAACAATGGGGACACGCCAATTTATGTATCGTGAAACAAGTATGAAGGAGAACAAGACACAAGCGCAACCTCCCCAGGTATTTAGATGGGTAAAATAATTCCTCAGTAACAGTGACAGAATACATATGTCTTGAATGTAAATATATCTATCCATAAATATATCCATATATAAATATTCAGACAGAGTACTGGGTTACCCAAGTAATTGGTTATCATCACATCACTCCTGTTTTTCCCTACATCTAAGTTTCCCAAAGCCTGGCTAGTAAATAGTGTTGATGCATCCAGCACAGTCCCTATGTGACTGCACATACATTATCTAGAAAGAATGTGTGTATACAATATTTCATTAAAAAGCTACATTAAAAAAAAAAAACATTAAAGCCAGAGAGTCAAGCACATAAAGGTTAGAAAAAGCCACAACTAAGGATACATCTGTAGCACTGATCTGCTACCCCACCCACATATTGTCTTCAAAAACACAAACACTGCTTTTCCCCATAGCGTTTATCTAACGTACACACAGGAGGTACAGCACTCACTTAACAAGCAGCAACTCGGCACTGTATTTTCTTTTATACTGTTCAGTGTGTTGTCCACAGATTGGTATACTGAAATCCTTGCTTGAAACACACCATTATTAATTTCTTCGCGAGTTTTAGATGTTACTGTGATAAGAACAATAAATAAGTGCTTCACAATCTCTATTTATTTTGTCAACACCACAGGAAACCAGTGAGTACTCTACTGATTTCCCATACGTGGAAGGGAAATACAGAGATAAGTGTTAAAAGGGGAAATTTCAGATGCCATATTTGGGAAACTATGATTTCTTAGTTGCTGATGCTACTCTGATTGATTTTATTTGTGGATGCAAGTATCCAGCACTTTCACAAAGCTGATCCTAATATCCAAATTTGGGTACTCAAAAAAATGCAAAACACATGCAATTAAAGGCGATTTCTGAACAGTCCAATTTAAATCACACCAACACTTTTCCTCCACCAATGTTCTGCTTCAATTGCCACAAATTCCTGTAACCACAAAAAAAGCATCCTCTCCTTCAGTATGCTATGCTTCCACAGCAGAACACCCTGCACCTTAAGGAGGCTGATGAAAAAGTAGCATGTGATAAAATATAGTATCTGAAAACAAACACAAAACAAAAGAGTCAAAAATACAAACTTTTTTTGGTTATTTCTAATTTATGATTATTTGCTGCTGCCACTCATAATAGTATTTTATCCTTGCATTTGCAGATAATCAAAAGCAAACGTTACCACTTGGCACCTAAGTAACACACACGTGACACTGGTGGACTAGCACGTGAGAACAGTTTCTTCTACTATACACAACTGACACTTAAGTTGACAACTGTCAGCAGCACTGGGTCAGCAGCGTCTATGTGGACCAGCACTCAAGGTGAACGGGCTCCACTGTCAGCAAGTATCTGTGGAACCAACTGGCAGAGGAATGTTTCTCTGCAGGACAGAAAAGGTCTGGAAGATTTGTTTCCACTCTAGGCACTGGAAGTCAGCAACTACTGCATGCAGCTTGCTTTGCCCCAGTTTCTCACTCCCCACTCACCCCCGATAGGATTCATCTCCCTACATGTAACACCTATGCTTCTGCTTCCCTTCTGGCACACCCTCAATTCTATTCTCTTTATTTTTCTAGTTGATTTCCACAGTGCAGATTTCTCCTACTGTCAAACAGCTTCTTTGCCTGCAATTTTGAATACCACTCTAACCACTCAGTTTCCTGCCTTGCTTCCAAACTTGCTCTCCATCTGAGGCTACTTGCTCAGTTTGCATCTCTTCCCAAGAAAGTTTCAACACACAACTCATGATCCCACTGGTTTCCAGCTGCAATTTCCTTCTTGAGGGAAGCATCTTCTTATCTAGCAAGAGTTTCACTGCCATCACTTCCTGATACTGTTTCCTCTTCCAGCATGTTTGCAAAGCGTGCTGCCTTCACACCAGATTTTTTCCTCACTGACACCATAGTCCCCAAACCAATTTCACTCTCCTTGTCCCTGCTATATTTGAGTGGAGCAAATTTACTCCATCCAGGTTGTTGTCTCAGTGCGAGGAGGTATAACCAACACAAAAGAAAATCTCCATTTTTAATTGTGTGCTCATACCGAACTGTAGTCCATCTCACAGCACACAAAGCCACACCAGAAGTCCTTTTTTTGCATAATACAGGGGTATGTTTCAAATGTTTTTGCTGTGAAGCTTAATATGATGCTTAAGAGACTATTTTTTTGGATGGGACAAATTTATGTCTACTTTCACAGGTATAACAAGAAAAAGCCACTTCAGCCAAACTGAGTTCCTGTTCCACCTCAGTTCTTCCAAAAACGTCCTTAGAAATTTAGGGAAAGAAGGAAAAAAAAAAAAAAGAGTGTGTTTTTCTATTAAGTGCCCTTCTTCCACTAAATCACTTTGTAGACAATTTCCAGAACTCCCTCAATAAGGTATTTAAGACATTAGGGGGCAGGGGGGGAGTGTATATTAATAAGGAAGGACGAATTATAAACAATAAAAATCTGTTTTATAATGGAAAGTTTGGGCCCATTATAATGTTGAGACAGCTGATACGAGACCCACTCCCAATGTCAAAAAACACCTCATACAATGTTTCATCAGACACAGTGTGTCACTTAACATTATCAGTACTAAACCCCAAGATTTCCTCACGCAAACTAAACAAAGTACCAATTTTCTATCAGTGTCACTTGCCTGGCCAACAGATGAAACCATGTTTTTGTTTTCAGACGTAAGACAGAAAGCAAGCAACACACTCTTCTTACAGGAAAGCATGGAAGAAGGCGTTACAGATTAGGACATCTCATCTATTTACCATCTTGAGTGCCTGAAATTATACTTTTAAATAAATCCTGACTTTCACAGGAAGTAAACATCATGTCAGTACATCAGCAATTTCAGCAGTCAGGTCACCCATTCAGATGTCAAAGCATAAACCAAGTAAGTTAAGTTGGAAACACTGGTCTTAGTACACTGAAGGAAACAGCTAGGAATCTAGTCATGGGCATAAATCAAGTCTTCTGCTTACTGTGGTGCCTTAAGATAAATCTCTGACCCTTCCTATATATTGTTTCTGCATTGGCAAACTTGGCAAACCATTGCACTTGTACTACAAGAATATTACTGAGGATTTAATCTGTGTTTTTAAAAAGACTAAAATTTTCAGATTAAAATTATTTGGGGACTACTGAGTAAAACAGTTATACAACTGAAAAAAACCTGTATCTCAATCTCCAAAAACTATCTACTACTGATATGTCAAGATTCTTCTGTACTGAAACAACATATACATTTATGTTCCATCATGATATATGGTACTGTCACTTCTATAAAATACTGTTTAAACCAGTGGTCCCAAAATAGCAAAAACAAGCTAACAAATGCAATAAAGGCCGTGATTCTCTTGAGTGACAAATTTAATTTGTTCTAATCTATTTAAGTAATGTTTCTATCAAAAATTAAATCTTTGGATTTAATTCTCAATTGGGTGGTCTAAGCAACTTCAAGAGCTAACTGAAAAATGAAGTCAGCGATTTTTATTAGGGCTGGGGGAAAGAGAATCAATTCATTAATTCAAGACCTTCACAGTACTATTCGGAGCATAAAGACACTTGGAAGAAGCAGCTTGACTTTTCATACTAGGTTCACGAAGGGATTTCAGCACTTTTCACAGTAAGCATTTGGTGGTAGTGATATTCTTTTACCTCATCATTGAAGGACAGTTACTTGGGTATGGAATCCAAATACTGACAGTCATTAGGCTACACAGAGCTGGTCTCTCTCTGTTCGTATCAATCTCTTCTGTCTTACATGAAGCAAACATCTACCAGGTCAAAGATGAAAATATTGTATCTCTAAAATCAGGGCAGGAACCCAGGAAGAGAAACACTTTTATTCTATTACTTTCTCCACTTAAGACGTAAGTTGTAAGAGAAGTCTCTTACACCCAGGGAAATGCTCCAAACTCCAGATTCTATATACTGCCAGCTCTTCTCTCCATGTGGTGGATCAATAAACTCCTGAGAAGGCTCTGAAAAGAAGGGCAAGAGCCATGTGCTTGTGGAGCTCTGGGAAGAATGTGGGAATGTGACTGACCACACCTGTGGCAAAGAAAGCTGATGTTATACCACAACAATGGGGACCAGAAAGTGGCTTTTAAGGTGAAGGGTTATAACCGTTAGGGGGACTGGCTGATTCCCAGTTGAGTGGATCAACTGGTCAACCAGTTGTACAGATGTCTGTCCAGGAGAGCAGCAAGAGCATGAACGTCTTCCTGAGATAACTAGGCCAGCACGGTGGGACCGTATACAGGGCTCAGCCCAACCTAGAGTCAAAAAACTGAGTAACTACCCAAAAGAGCTTTGGAAGAGCGCAATGGGCTTGAGCTGGCTTAACCCCCTCCACTACAACTTCCCAGTGACTGGGGATGCCCAGCATTATGATATCAGACACCTGTAAGGAGCATCACATCTGTATTGTGATCCAACAGCTCTGACTATGCTACTTACTTATTTCTATTCCTAAACTACTTCTCAAATAATTAATAGCTTTATATTCTGAACAACTAAAGGGAACACCTACACAACTTTTACAAACAACTTTTTCTTCTGTCCTTGCAAAAACTTAAATTAAAAGGAAATGCTGCCCTCTCTCCACCAAGGAGTTCCACAGGGCTGTACCAACACAACCAGACAACAGGCTAGATACCTAGAAGACACTTTCAAATCAGGTTCTTAGATACTCTGTAGAGATATTTATTGATCTTCTGACTGCTGTGTTTCCCTACCAGATCTAATTCTTCTTTAGACAGAAATTGCCAAGAAACAGGATTTGGTAGCATGGATTTTGAGCGTATTATTTCAGTGATGTTACACTACAACCACTACTGCAGACAAAATCATCTACCCTATTTACTGTGTAAGTACAGCCCACCTCCCTTCTCAGCTGAAAAATCCAGGAGAGAACACTGATGTATTTAGTCTCCTTACCCGACCCCTTGCCAAAACGCATCAAATTACTGGTCTGTCTCTTCCAGTCTTTGTTCTTCCACTATGCCAGTAATGGGCATGTTCAATTCTCCAGTATTCCTACCTATAACATGCAATATCATGTATCCGAAACAAAAAAGAACTTTCTTCATGTTAAACACACAGTGCAAGTATTCAATTGGATTACTTTTTTACTTCAGCTTAGAAAGGAGAACATTCCTCTCCCCTCTCTTTCATGAAAATATAATCCTAGGATCTGGAAATCAAATTCTTAACTGGTACAATTTCACTGAAGGGGGGGGGGGGGGGGGGGGGGGGCGAGAAAAAACCCAGGAGTACACCCTCTCAGGAAAATAAAAGAAAACAAACAAAACCAAAAAGTCCACCTTTTACTCACAGATGTGTCGAGTAACAAGTACAGCAAGATGGTCCCCAGTTCAACAGTTGCACTATATGGAAGCAGAGAGCAAGAAAACCCGACTGTACAACGAGAAAGCCTTCCATTAGTTAAAGCAGTTAAGCAGTTAATTAGTGTAATTCTACCAGGGTTTCTCTGACAACATGAGCAGAATATCTTTGCTCTCAGGTATTCTGCTCATTTTGTCAGAGCACATATAACACATTCTGCTTACCAAAGCCTGCTTAAATTTTTTACAATTATAAAGGCATCTTAAAGCTCTGTATCCCGTTTTTAATCCTAAAATGGACTGGATCTTTAAACAGATACAGAAATCACATAAGCTCTTCCATTCAGAGAACAATCATTAAAAGGACACCACCACAGATTTTTGTGACATTGTAAATGTCAAATATTTACAATATAAGGAAATAAAAAATGAGTGGTAGTTTTATTAGTGACACTCTTTTTCTTGCTCTCCTTTTCATTCCAGTTTTCTGTTGTTCTCCTTTTCATTCCAGTCTTTTCATGCAACAAAGGGCTGATATAAAAGGAAAGTGTAATTCTTGAAACCGGTATTTCACCACACTTTAGAGTTCATAAGAATAGGAGAATAAAGGGACTTGTCCACAGCCACTGGCACTTCCAAAACGGTTAAAACACAGGTCTGCACACTAGAAGACCCATCTTAACACTGAATAAAGTCCACCAGTACCAGTCTCTCTCATATTCAGTCACTGAGGATCAATCAACTGCCCATCATTCACAAATGATTAACTAGACCTGGAGAAAACTGAAGCTACTGTCATTGCTTAAAGGACAGGTAATAAGAGTACTTCTCTGATCACAGATCCAGTAAAGCAAGTATAGTTGTCCGTTTCATAAGGTAAATTTTCACAGCAATATTTGTGGTATTGATACTGGTATCTCCTGATCTCTAACACCCTCAACACATACATGCTTTGCATTCCTGATTTAAGTGCTGCAGCACACTACTGTTTGTGCAGTTATGTTGTTTCCTGCCTTGGAGAACTGATGCAGCATTTAAAAAAAATACCCTCCACCAAGGAGAGGCTGGTTTAAAACTACACTAGGATGCAGACCTGGTTCACAATGCAACTGCTCAGGCAATTGTGCCAGCACAACTTGCTTAGGTGACACAGCACTGGCACAGGGATTGTTGAAGTGACACAGAAACCCTCGGCCAGTTAAAGACTGTCTTGTGAAACGTTAAACTAATTTTCATTTCTTGACTGTGATCTACAGAAACACCTCTTTCATCTAGCTTTTGTCTTTTTTACATTGTTTTTCCCCCAGATGGCCACTCCCAAGAATTCTTAATTAAAAGTCGGCAATGCTTTCTAGCATTTTCAGAGATGACAACACGCACGTATGTTCAAGATGACATGTCCTACAAGTCTGATTTTCCTGGCTGACTGTTCTAGAATATATGCAAATGAAAAACTTCTGTCCATCATAAAATATTTCCATGAAGAAACATTCCTACCTCTCCACCTTGCAAAGGTAGCATTGGACTGAGCCCTTATCTACCACTGATGACACAATGACGTTTACTGAAGAAACAGAACAATTTTGAGAAGATCAAATTCGTTGCTCACCTTCGTTATTTAGCATCTGTTTAAGATAACAGGCAATCATTCATGTAAGAGTAGAAATCCCTGACAGTAAGGAAGAAAACTGCAAGGACACCCACTGTCAGAGTATAAATCCTTTCTTCCTATATACATCATAAGAAAGTCGTGTTTGGTGTCACAGTTCTGAAAGAAAACAATTATTCCTGAAACATGCGTCAGCTCTCAAAATGCCCTGTTATTAAAATATGTATCTGTGATAATAAAGTCGATGTCTGAATTGCTGGTTTGTTACTAGATATATGTTTGACCAAGGTATCTAATGCTGCGGTGGTCACATAGTCACCCATCTCTAAACACAGCTACAATTCCAGAATGCCCTCTACATACCCTGTACCTGCCTACCAGCAACACTTACAGCTCAATGAGGTTTAACATCAGACTGGCAAGTGACCGGTTTCCGCAGTGAAAGACCATCAGAAACAATTTCAAGTGGTTCTGAGCCCACCACTTTCAACAACACAAAATCAACCTCATGTCTAACCACCTTCCAGTTCTTTGCACACAATGCAGTTTCTTCTGCAGCAACCACTACTGGATTACAAACCAATGTCCCAACTCCGCAGAGGAGGCAATGGCTGCCCAAAAAGGCACCCTGCCGAGGCCACTTGCCTCTGCTCCATCACTCCCTGAGCCATTGCTGCACACCACAGGAAAAGCGCATCCAGTAAGGTGTGCCACCGGACTAACAAGTGCCAGGGGACTGCTGAAACAGCCAGCAGGAAGAGGTGGTTACGTTCCCTATTGTGTGATAGAAGGCAGGTTTTAGGTGACTTCAAGATGATTCAAAAATACTAAGTGTTTTGATGTAGCAACCATTTCATAGATATAAAATCCCTCTCATCATGGATCTAGCTGATAAGAATGATTTTCTTACATTACACTGAAAACACAGGGATTTCTTATCCAACCTTACACGTTAGAGTGAGAAAAAAAAAGAAAAAGAAAAAAAAAAAAAGAGATCACAACTATTTGTTACTAGTCCAGACTGAATTAGAAATGAAGGACAGATCATATGAAAAAAAAAATGAGATTTTTCAGGATTAAAGACTCAAGCAAAATAATGACTAATATCGCAAATCTCAGGCCCACACAGGAAACCCAAATGCCTAAAGCAGCACACCAGGAACCTTTACCAAATTAGAAGAATCTATCTTCTAAATAGTTCCTCTGCAGAAGGAGACAAGAGATCAGATCCCAGATGCCATCCATCTGACTTAAGAAAAGCCAGCTGACTATGCACAAAGTACTACTGTTTAATAACAGATCACTATTATGTCCCTTTTATTCCTCACCTAGGCTGATCGCTTGCTTTTACATTCCTAAAGGAAAAGCCAAGAAGTTCACACTTTGTTTTATGCATTAGGACACTGCAATTCCACTCGCTCCAGCATCTGTTAACAGTTGAAAGTTCATGAAAACAACTTCCCTTAAAACTATTTTCCTTCACAGGACAGTAACAGAAAACACGGAGATCCTAAAAACCTACAATAAAGAAATTGGGACATCGCTGGCTCAGTGATCTCTAACTTCTGCTATTCTGGTAGCAAAGAAATTTAATGAAAATATTATTGCATGTAATTTTAACGAAGGAAAGATCCAAATTTCCCTAGCATGTTCTTCACCAACGAACAATTCTTCAACTGTGTTTCCCTACAGGTGATTTGTGCAGTCTGTGGGTAAGGTTACTGCCAAGTCCTAAACACAGGTGAGAAGAAAAAGAGTGCTCTATTCAGAAAAAGGAGACAAACCAAAGAATTATCTTTTGTCTCTTGTCCACAAAGTCTCACAGCATGCTTATTCGCTACAGGCTTCCCCCACCTCCATCCACATCCCACCCTGCACACCCCTGCTCACAGGCTTTAATTTGTCTAGTTTCAAATTCCCCAAGCCTGTTATATCACTGTGCTAGCAAACTTAGACAAATAGTTTAAAATTACATGTTTTAACAGGACTCATTGTTAAGACTTCAGATGTGTGTCTGCAAATATCATGCAGTTTTGTTAAATTACCTGCTATGTATTTCAAATGAATATAGGAATTGCCAAACCAGATTAGGCAACTAGCCATTTAATTCTGTAATCCAGCTCTTTCCCTACAGCAGTAAATACCAGATAACTTCAAAGAAATACATACACACGCACAAAAATCCTAAAACTAATACTATCAAGCATCCCAACCATAAGAAAATTCCTCTGTTTTAAAGTATGCCTTGAAGCTACAACTAAATAAAACATAAATATGAGCCATTCCCTAGAAGAGCAACCCCATTCTGCCCTGCCCTCATGTACTAGAGTTAGCAACTGTGTGGCCACAAAACGGGTTGATGCAGCGAGCTATTCCAACAGAAAATTGTTAATTATTTGGGCAGAGTTAGTGTTCCATTGGATTAGCCAATTCAAACAAATGCCAGATCCTGCAAACGAGCAGAGGACTTGGTCAACCTTTTTTTGAATTAGATCAGTTTAGCTACAACATGAAAGCAAGCCAAGAGAGACATGAAGTCCTCATACAAGGCAAGCAGCAACAGCAAGGCTGGAAAGGGACAAGAACACAGCTCCTCCGTTCGGCAGCAGATCATACCAGACTGGTTTAGCATCCAAGAATTTAGCTCTTAAGAAACTTAGGCTTGTTTGTTTGAGCCAGTTTAAATCAGAACAGCTTCAGTATCACCCTTTATTTTTCTCCATACGTGCATGCCTGTCCATTCCTGTGCACCGATGTTGTGCATGTCCAATTCAGTAACCATTTCAGCAGGTTCAGCACACCAAAGCAGCAGAAAAATATTCACTGTTTTATGCAGCTAGACCTTTCCACTCATTTTTAACTCTGCTTTTGCCTTGGAGATTGTTACAGAGTACTACTGCCAGTGTGCAAAGGAAATGGGAATGCATGGCACGTGTAAGAAGGCTCTTTCTTAAATAAGGCACAAACCATAGCTATTTTCAAAAACTATCTGTTGAACTTGAACTATTTCCAAAATAGTTTCAGCATAAATCAGTTCAAGAGCTTCCTTCTAAACTTAAAGGAAAAACTATTAATTCTACACCTCTCAGCTTGCATTTACAATCATTTTTGGACTCATGCTATGCTGAGACACCTAACATGGATCTTGAGTTGCATGCACGTTCGTCATGTGGGCAGCAGTACTGGGGATGCTGGGAGTGCTTGGGATGCTGGGTCATCCCAGATCTCAGCTGTGGAAGAAAAAAGAACCAGCAAGGATTGTTGGCTGGCCTGGGAATGCAGCTATACTTCCCACCCCGCCCTGCAGCACAGCAGAGTAATGCCCTGATGAGTCACTACTGCTGTGCCCGCTGACTGAAATAACCTCTCTCTTTGGCCACATCAGGTACATGTAAAATCTTACCATTCCTTGGCATACACAGACTCCGTCTCAGCATCACAGCAGCTTTCCACATCTGTCTCTGGGCTTCAGCAATATTTATGTGCTACACTGTCAAGGTATACACCACGTAATTGGTGGAAGGGCCAATTTTCAATTTTGGTATGTATCTCACTGTTCTGCTCAATTTTCCTAAGTGTCTTTTCCACTCTGCTTTGCATTTGTAAGGTAAATAATTTCAGTATCACTGATCATATCATCTACAGAAATACCAAATTTTTAAAGTTTTAAATGGCATCCTGTGATGTCCAACTTGACTTTGCAAACATAATCTTTTACCAATTTACGTAAGAAACTGCCTAGGTTTTAAAGGACAAAAAGTATTCTAATTACAAGTGTAAATAAGTGAAAACCTAATTATTACTTCCTCCAATACCATATACTACCATCAGAGTTTGAGCCCTGTATTGCTAAGCTTTCAACACAAATAATAGTAGAACTAAAAGCAAAGCAGGTTATTATCTACTGAAGATACATTCTCTTCATCAACTCCACTGTGTTACACAAAATTTTACTCAACCTGGACCCCTCAAGGCAACAGTGGGTAACGGAAAGGGCACAATGCATCACCTCCTGGATTTTGTTCTAGGACACCTTTTCCTAGACCAACTCAGGACTTTAACAAGGAAAATCAAAGAGAAAACTTTGGCTTGTGTCCTTCACCAAAAATACCTATCAAAACACATGGGCAAGCACTAGGGAAAAGAAAACTGAAAAATTAAAAGAGGGAAGATTTTTCATCTCTCTCCAAGAGAAAGAATTGTTTGGCATAAGAAAACTCCCACACACACTCCCTCCAACAAAAAAACAAAACAAAACAAAAAAAAAAATCACAATTACCCAGTCCATATTATTTATAAGAAAATTTCTATCCACAATCTGCCAGCATGATTATCTCACTCCTTTTCAAAAGGTCAGTTATGTACATAATTTTGAATGAACATTCTGTATGAAAAGTTTCCTTTTTTGCATTCTCTTTCTAGATATTTTCTTAATTTTTCTCATTCTTGTACTACACATGCTTCAGTATTAGTCTTCTAATTTGCATACTTTCTTTTCTTCTTGCAATAGATGCAGCATTAGGAGACACTAAATGGAAGAGAGAAAAAAGACCAATGATTCGTGCTCGCCATATTCAGTTCCTCCAAAGCAGGCACAAGACAGGAAAGAAGAAAACATCACCAAGAAATAAAAACAATACTGAAATGCTGAAGGACCAATTATGCATCTTAGAGGCTGCAGCTAGTCCAGGATGGCTGCCTCTGCAGAACACGCTGTCCAAAGGACAGCGTAATCAGAGCTGTAAGATGTTCAGTCCTTCTGACAACAAGTTGCCTTTATATGAAGACATCCTGCAGAATTTCAAGTCTCTGATAAAAATCACAGATACCTCAGAATAAAAGAAAAAATACGTAAATAAAAGTTTAGTAATAACAGAATAAAAAAATCCTGTTTCCCCATGCATTTTTTTTATGCTTGACTGATTCATGCTATAATAAGGTACAAATTCTGACCAAAGTTCTGTCCCAGAGTCAGTTTTAAGATTTCCCTCCTATACAGATTCCCCAACAAGGAACAAGCTGTAAGATCACATGGCAGCCTTTTCTTAAGGGCTGAGGGCACTTTTATATTTGCTTTTCACACAGAATTATTCTAATACAACTTAGAAACTTAATTCTTCCCTGGATCTCCAGCAATTTTTTCTTTTTTTTTCTTTTTTTTTTTTTAACTTACATATGGGGAAGAGAAATTGAAGAGGTAAAAGTACAAAACAACACTACAGTCTCCTTCCTTTAGGAAACCCAAATCAAAAAGTTACCCAAAAAAATGTAATAGTGTTACACAGCTTGACACTGGTTGTATTACTATTCTCCCTATACCATAAGCCTACTATCTACAGAATCATTTTACTTAACATTTCTAAAAAAACTTAATTTCTTGCTTTTCCTTTTTAATCACCACAGAAAATAAAAAAGCCAATAGGAAAACATAACAGAAATCTTAAAATTTAGCTTAAAACACTCTAAGCTATAGTAACAGTTCAAATTATTCTGATGCACATACTTTGTTTTTTAGCCCTGTTCTTTTCTGGCATATATGTAACTACACATCTGTGCAGCAGCATGCTTTAGTTATGTCACCTCTAGCTCCATGAAAACTGGTACTGTCCATTGAAAATTCCTTTTAGTTTATTTCAAATGCATTTGCTATCTTGGAGTCAGAATACAAACAGAAGAAAAATGTCCCCCTGAAACTCTTAAATGTGACCTATTAACTCCAAGTACCTATGCAAAAATGAAACGCCATAATTTCTTCTTAATTCAGAAATCCTATAGTCCTTATCCTGGAATCAACAAACTAAAGCAACCCTCTTCTCTGTCTACAAAGGGGAGGCAAAAATAGTTCTAATTCAAATTAGCAAAGTTAACAATTATATTTGATTATCACAATAAATCCTGAAGAACATGATATAATGCACAACTACATGATTTAAATGATGTATGGTAGTCTGGCACACATGGAATTCATGAGTACAGATGCTCCATTTTACAATCTTTCTCCAAGTATCCTTTCAGCACATTCCCAACCTTAGCTCATTCTCACCAAGATTTCCATCCTCAATGGTCAGCACCACTTCATCCATCACCAGGGCCCGGAAATCTAGCTCCTCTTCACAGCACTTGGCCTTTAGTGCTCTCAGGATCTCCTGCTGAGGATAATCTTCTCTGATGCGACGGTCTGTTAAGAACCACAGCCTGGGAGCAACTGAACTGCACATCTTGGACTTGTCTTGCAACCTTCAAGGTTTCCTTTCAATGGAACTTCTAGATGGTGGAGAAGATGAGACTCTGTTAGAGTACATAGGATCTTATCTTCATGTTCCCCACTGTACCAAGTTCTACTCCCTCTGTACAAGTCAGTCCTTTTCAATGGGGTGGAACTTCTAACATCCAAGTGGGAAAATAATATCTACAACTAATCTGCAACAGAAGTAACAACAACAGAAACAAATCAATTTACATTCAATGGAATGTAAATGCTAAAAATCAGGTCTTAGTCCTCATCCTAGTTTCACCCACAAAAAGTACACACTTGACATAACTACTAGTACTGGTAGTAGCATCCCCCTTTCTTGACAGTACTAAGAGACATGCCAAGGACTAAAAAACATTTTAAACCACCAGCTCTGAAGGCCAGAATTTCAACTTCATGACTGGGATAATTCCTCACAACTGGAAATAACTCAGCCCCTCTCCTACGTACTGCTAAAACACCGGTGACACACTTCATGTATACCTTTCCATTATACATGGAAGAAAACAGTGTGCCACATTCTTTATGTTAAAAAAACAGCCCAGAAGAAAGGAAGAAATCCATTAGAAAAGAGTTTTCCACATAAGTATTTAAAGACTGATTTGCTCTCTGTGATTTCACATCTACTGTGAAATATATTTAGTGTTATCCAGAACATATTAATGGAAAAACCAATGGAACAAGGACTATCAACAAAATGTTAAGAATACTGAACATTAATACATGTAATCTAAAGAAAAATCAAGGTTTGAATGTCAGTGCTAGCCCTTTCTTGCTCCAAGTCTTTCTTTTTTAAAGTCACTTTTACACTACTCATCTACACTCAAGAAAAACAAGCAGCAGCATAGTGTAGGGAAAAAAGAGTTCTGGAGAAAAACAGAGCAGTTTTCTGTGCCACATTTTAAACTTTCTATTAAAATAAAGAGGGAGAAAACATTGAATTCACCAATATAGCTTACATGAGTTTCAAACAGAATTGAATTCTGGGATAGAAGCAGGAGTTTTGCCTGGTAGTCCACATGACAGGACCTGGTGTCAGCAAGAAATGTACATGCAGAAAGACCACAGGTATGCAACTGCTTCCATTTAATATTAGAAATTTAAATTTAGTTTCTGCAGCAGGTCTTGGGAAAAAAGGGTTGTTTTGCTATAATGATAAGAACAAGCTGGGTTTTTTTTTTAATTAAAACCCAAGTTTTTTCTACTACTACAGCTTTTTCTTAACAAGCAGAAGAACTTTAAGGGGCCATTTTTATTCCTGGTACTGAGAACCACAATGGCAAGAAGCAAAGACTGTGACTTTTTTTCCATTGCTTTGGTAAATGAGGAGCAACAATAAAGCCAAGGACTAAAGTCCTTGATACTAACAGACTGAAAAAAAAAGCAGAAGCTACGGAAAGACAATCACAGATGCAGACCAGCCCTTGACAGCAGTCAAGATGCTCAAGGTAAAGCAGGAAAAGGAGTGTTTGCTCCCTGCAGGAAAACGGGTATGGGAAGTTGTAAAGAATATCTTTTGATCTCTCAAAGACTACCTTTTTCTCTTCAAAGCAACTGAAAGTGAAAAGGGCAAGATGAGGCTTGGGCTTGCAATGGCTGACAACTGTCAGATCCTGCCCCACTCCTGGCTCTCTCAACAATGGATTTCTCTACATGGTAGTTTACAGAAAGCTTCCTGGGACAACATCCTCAGCTAAGAATTGGGATAAGCTATATTTTTCAGAAATGGCACTGCTACGGCACAGTTCAGAAGGCTTTTTTTGTCAATTTACCTCTATTCCTGCTATTTGCATGAATGACTGGGGAGACCAAACAGCCCCACCTACCGCCTCTCTTTTGAAAAGCAGCTCTACCCAGCAGGCTAGCCCATTTCATTTTAAAAAATGGCTACAGAACATTAAGTACATAAAAAAACATACTAGATAGGCTTTGTCATAATTCAAAAAAAACAAAATCATGTCACTTTAGATTTTCAGTCTGTTTGGGTTTTGGGGTGTTTTTTGGTGGGTCCATGTCCATCCATCTGTCATCTCCCCCAGTACTGGTTCTAACACTGGTGCAACGAGACAAGTATTTTCTCTCCGGCAGCCTTCTCCCCATTTTTGCTTGCTACTGACCCTTGATTTCTTTGCCAGTAGGGATCTGCTCCTATTTTTCTCAAATCTCTTTATGTGACCCCCACCTCCAGCCCCGTAAATCTGCAGAGACTGTGCCATCATTGCTTGCTGACTGCCATTTCAGCACACACTTTCTTAAAAGCCAGCAAAGGATTGAAGAAGAAAAAAAGGTATATCCTTTTCTTTCCTCCACCTTTATTCCATTTTTGAAAGGACCTACAGCATTATGAAGAAGAGCCGTCCAGGCATCTCATTCAAATCATTAAACCAGCAGGCATACAAAAATGCCTTGGGTATGGGTATTCATCTCTCTGCTAATACTATGTCTCATTTCCTCTAAATCTTAAAAGTTTTATAAATGTATATACAAAGGTTCACACCTCATGATGAGGCAGGCAGGTAAGAACCTCAACTCTGAAGGTAAAGATTAAGAAACACACTTTAGATGAAGCTACAAGCCAATTGCAGAGACAGAATGTAGTAATCCTAACTATCAGTTCCTTGACCTCCAACCAAATACATTTTTTTTCCACCTGGAGAAACACCCTCTTCACACTAACATTCTGTTCCTGATACCAGAATCTACTTACCAGTTTCAGCCTCTCTTTAGATCTTTACAGTCTCTATTTTGATTGTGTAAGAAGTCCCAAAGAACACAAAACCTGCAATTTACCCTATTAACCCAAACATCTTAACAATCCCTCCGACATTCTCCAGAAAATGGTCTGTAGGAGGAAAACTTGCCTTGCAGTCATATGCACAAGAGCATTAAGCTCTCAAGTTGGATAGGATCTCCAGAATTTTCCCCTGAAAACCAACTCCACCCATTTCAATCTAAAAGACACAGCTTCAGACAATGCTGGGTGTGCATGGGATACTTCCTAATCCATGAGAGTATCTATTGCAAAATAACTGTAGTGTATATATAAGGGGAAGAGCAGATGTTTAAATGTCTTCAAAATGACCAGTTGAAATGCACTTTTCACTCAAAGCTACTACTGTCAATTTCAGTACAATCCTTTAAGTTTTCCTCAATTCATGAAATGAAAAGGAAGAAGTCATCATAAACTTAACTGCATAAAACAGACTGGGAGAGGTGAAAGGGTAGCATCAAACTAAAAGCTCTATGATAAAAATCTGTGTGTCACACCAGCCAAAAACACACTGCTGCATCTGCTTCAGAAAGACACTGTGTGGAACAGATTCTTAGCAATTTACAGAAGGAGCGGAACACTCACCTCAACTTTGAGGTGTGGCATCCCTGTACTGCTTAAACTAGGCTTTATTCTGGCATTCACACAGCAGCTTCCTCCCCTCCCCATCACATGCAAACGTATTTCCTCCTGCATTCCTTGAAGCTGTAACACACCTTTAGCAGCTGTTCTAACAAATACATTCACTGTGCTACTTTTCTACTTTACTTCACATGTGAATATGTTTTATTGGCATAACAGGTCATTCAGTCAATCAGATCCGCTATCTAGAGAGACGTGGAACTCTTCTCTGAAGACCACTCTTTTTCCCTTGAAGGGGTCTTCTCTTCACAGAGAGAGCCTTAGAGACCTGCCTCCAGCAACGGGAAATTGGTCTCCATTGTCCATTTACTCCTTGTCCTGTCTTCAGCACCCAAAAGCAGGAGAAAAAAAGGACTAGCCTCTTTTTCTTTTTCATCCTGATGTATTTTCCCCTAAGCTGAAACAAGAAATCAGTTATTAGGAGACACTAATTCATTTATGTACTATCAATAAATGTGTAACATAAAAGCTATCTAGTATGCAAAAAGATCACTCCGTATCCTTTCTATTCAGAATGCAACTACTCAGTGCCTTTGTAAATTAAAAATAGTAGGTTGTTTCTTTCCTATGGGAATGATGAATGAAATCCCAGATGTTTTGTAATTAGATCACATTGATTCCTAATGCTATCTCAACCACTCAACTTGCTATATGATGTTGTAGCACACCCCTATCAACAACAGTGCGATCTGGGAACAAGTTAGCAGAACAATTATTACTATCAGCCCCTCCCAGAATCGCCTCTGTCTTTAGACCTGGGCTCAGATTTCTCACCCCAGTTACAGCAGTATGCAGCTAACACAACTCCATGGATTTCCACAGTTGAGAGAGAGGTAAAACCCAATCTTAGTTTTAGCACACCTTTAGGCATGTTTAATCCCTACAGCTTAGATAATGATAGTAAAAATCTCATGGATACAAGAAGGAAAGAGCAAAGAGACTGACAGCCATGATTGCCATGGGAAGCAGAGAACTAAGAAAAATATAGCTCCAAGCACACACTAACACTGCACCTTTGCATTTATCATTAATGCATATTCCTTAATACTTGTTCCCAGAACAGTGTTATTCAAGTTGGGAAAATGTATTTTGCTTTCCCTTTTATCATAGATAGCTAAAGCTTGAAACTCAGTACACACTTCCAATAAACCAGTCACCCTCCTCTACCATAATAGCAGTTTCTAGAAGTCTAATTTGGAGGCCACACCTCAAAACACTGAAGACCGAAGAATAGTTGGCAGATGCTTGTAAGTTATCTCCTTTAGGAGATACCTCAAGGCAGATCTGAATTATAAAGTCAATCTTAAGTAGCAGACCAGTTAAACAGCTAACGAAGGGTTGTCCAGCATATGACCCAGCACATCATCTATCACACTCTGTCATGGAAGTCTCTGGCTCATCTTAATGAGAACAGTATTAGAAACATCCCAGAAATATGACTTTCTATGTCACAGGGAGAGCAGGTGTGAAAACAGTTCACAGCTGTTTCAAGTATAAAGCACAATTAATTTTTTTCTACACAAAGATACCAGAATGATGATCATCTAAAGAAAACCTTAAGGAAACATATGGATGATGAATATAACCCATGGTGATATATCTATACAGCGATAAAAACTGACATTTTGAACCACTTGTTAAAATTGCTTTAGAAAAATAGATCCAAGATAATGCAACTCATTCCTGACACTGCTGCTTCACAGTGATGCTTCAGGACAACCTCAAGAAAAATTCCTTCCTTACCTACCAGAGACTAGTTTTCCTAAGACTGTCACCTAACTGAGAACCTTTGGAAAGGAAACATTTTTAAAAATTGAAGAACCTGAAAAATCAGAATATTTATTTAAATGCATTTTATATAATATATTGAGCAGCTGCAGCGCAATCTGTCCAGTGCTGCTGCATTATCATCCGCCCTCTACACATGCATCATAGAATTTAAAGTCACTGCAGGCAGGTGAACCCTAAGCACACCTCTTCAAAAGCGTAGCACAGTATTCACCTCCTTTTCCCTGGGAGATTTGTAGACTGCAACAGTCAAAGGATATGGGAATATATTAATCGCTCCCATTCATACCCAGTACAACCCCCCACCCCCACAGACGGGCAACTGCACTCCCTGCGACGGCTTTCATCCGCCTGTCCCCACCTTTGCACTGAGTGATGTAAAGATGCTAGCAGCAATCCTTCCAGGCACAATTGCCTCTAAAAGGCAGATGTACACACACACACACACACACAGAGTCTTTCCTCTACATTCATGCTTGCAAGTAGGCGATAGAATTCCTTACTCACACACCCCAGCTCCTGATCTCCAATGAATAATCCATTCTCTTCCCTCTCTGCAACACTAGCCCGATACTGGCCAGCATCAGCTATCCTACTTCGCTCCCAGCAGGTTTTTTTTTTTTTCCCCACAACAGGCTCTCAGCTTCTTCACCCCCCTCCACCCTGCCTGCGTGTGCACGCACACCCGTGCAAATAAAACATACATTTCCTCCCACATCAGCTGCTCTTCTGAAGTGAGGCTCTTCCACTTCTGCCCAGGTCCCCCTGCAGTGTGGCAGAATACCCCCCTCTCCTCCCCGATCCGTGTGTACACAGTCAGTTTTCCCTCCTCCCTTCCCCCACCCCACTCTCTGTCTCTGTGCATGCCTCTCCCAGCGCCTGGAGTGGGGGAAGGGAAACATGCACTGTATGAATGAATGGGCTGAAGAGACTTACCAGAAATTTGGTGAGGAAGGACTGGAAGACGAAAAAGACACCAAAGATGGGTGCTTCCTTCAGCGTGCCAAGTGCTGCTTCAGTTCTGGCTCCCTCAACAAGGTCACGTGTCTTCCTAGGTACCCCTTTTCCTAGATCCTCCACTACCCAAAAAGGGTGGCAAGGAAGTCTTCTGGATGCCTCTCTGCACTGCACTCCAAAGGAGGGAAGGGTACTACTGAAGGTCTCAAAGCAAGCAAGGGATGATGATGGTTAACGTTCTCCTGGTCCTATAACGGGCAATGTCTAGCAGACGCCTCGGGGACCAAGGTAGATTTCCGAGGGGGGGGGGGGGGGGGTAGGGGGAGTAAATGACAAAATAATTCCCAAATTGTCCTCTCCTACGGGGAAGAAGGGGTGGGAAGGAGAAAAACTAGTACTGGTGAAAAGCTGTAGCTTTATGTAAAATAGACTCAATCCTCGTGTCTCTACTTCCTCAGAACTAAACCACTAAATGACTCTGAAGTCACCAACACCTAAGGAGGAAAAAAGGAGAAACACCCCTATTAGACATAGACAAACACGTAAAGGTATCTAATAAAGATAAACTAAATCCCCACGGAAGAAAAGGTACCATACAAGGCAGTAAGCAAAGCCAGAAGAACAAGATGGGATGAACACAATTAGGGGAAATGTGCAACTTCAAGAAATTCACAGAAACATACTAACACAGAAACCTATTTTAAGGGGGGGGGGAACAGGTTGAGCAAGCAGTTTGTTCTTTTACTCAAAAATGTGCATTCAAAGGAAACATAAATCTGTACCTACATGTGCACATATGAAGACATTGAGTTTTAAAACCTATGAAAGCTATTCCTATTTATTTGTGTCTTTAAACCCCTCCCCCAGTATAACATTCAGCATTCAGATGAAGAGACTGGAGTAAAATGTGTTTCAGATCAGAAGCAAATATACTCCCATGCATTAGACCCCACTCTGCCACTGAACACAGTCGTTTATAAAAGGTGACCAAAAAAGATCACCCCCCCAAAAAACCCCAAACCCAAAATAACACGTCTAGAGGATGCTTACTTTAATGATGGAGTTAAAGATTAACAGTCGCACACTTTGTAAACCTAGCCCCCGGTAGATTCTAGGCAGTTAAGTCACCAATATGCAATTAGCTCGTTAAACATCAGAAAACAAAAGAGTAGAAACCTAATTGAAAGATTTCGTTGCAAGACTCAACGACGGGCACACACACCCCTACATCACGTGAAAAACTGCCCCCAACAAGCGCAGATTTTTCGCACTCACGCGCGCGAGAGCGCCTTTTCCACCCCGTTTCGGGGCGGCTCGCACAGCACACGAGCCCGGGTGTGCGCAGGGCGCGAGGCAGCCCCCGCCACGCGCACGCAGCACGAACCCCGAGCGCGACCCGCCCGCGGCGCGCGGGGCGAGGCGGGAGCGCGGCCACCCGCCGCCCGGCAGCAGCGGCGCCCGGTCGCGCCCCGTCCCCGTTCCCCCCCGCACCCGCCCTCCGCGCACAACCGGCGGCCGCCGCTGCCCGCCCCCGAAGCGGCCGCGGCCGCCACCCACCTGGGCGCCCCGGCTGGCCGGCCCGCGCGGGCGCGGCGGGAAGGCGCCGGCAGCTGGAGCGCTGCTGCCCCGCTCCGCGCGCGGGGATGCACAATCACCATGGGCAGCGCGGCGGCGGGGCGGGACGGCTGAGGGGACGGTCCCGACGGCCCCCCCCCACCCCCGGGCACGGCGGACCCCACCCCCGGGCTCGCACCCGCTCAGCCCGACATCTCACCCGCCCCGGGCACCGCCGAGCCCCAGCCTGAGGGGAGCCACGGGGGTCCGCGCGCCCCGCCGGCGCCCCCCCGCCCCCGCCGGCACCGGGCCTAGGAAGGGAAGCCGCGGGGCGACGAAGGCTCCGGGGAGACTCGCCCCTTCCTCCCCGCCGGCGTGCGCGGTCCTAAAGGGGAGCGGGCGACGCGACACGACGCTCCGCTCGGCGGCCCCCCCCTTTCCCCCCTCCTCGGTGTCCCTCCTCCCGCGGCTGGGGCGAGGAGGCCGGCTGTTCCCTGCACCGAGACCCCCGCCCCCCGCGGCCGCCGCTCCAGCCACAGCGCGGGCGCCGCCGCCGCCGCCGCCTCCTCCCGCGCTCGCTCCCGCCGCCCGACTGAAGCGGCGCCGCTAACGGCCGGGCGGCGCTGGCGCCCGCTGGGGGGGGGGGCGCGAGGCGGGGCGCCCGCCGCCGGGGTGGGGCAGGCGCGGGGAAGCGCGCGAGGGCGGTGGCGCGCTCCCGCCCGACGCCCGGGGGCGCGAAGGCGTGCGGGCCGGGGCCGGGCAGCGGCGCCACGCACCCCCTGCGGCCAGCCCGGTCAACGGGGGGACCTCCCGCCCGTGCCCCCCTCCGGCTGTCCTTGCCAGGGGCGCCGGTTAAGCGCCCCCCGCCGCCGGGGCAGAGCCCGGGCCGGGGCGGGAGGCGGCGCAGAGGGCAGCATGGCGTGCCCGCCCGCCGCCTCCTGCAGCCCGGCCTGGCACCGTGTGGCCCCAGCTCCCCACTCGCGGGTGCAGACCCTGTCCGGCTGCCACAGGTGACCGGCAGCAGCAGCATGCCGTGGCACAGCGCAGTATGCAACGGTGTCGCGCTCGTCGCTGCTGCTGTTGGTACATGGCGCGCAAGGCCAGAACAGTTGTCCTTCGTGTGACAGATGAAGGTGTGACACGTCCCACACAGCACCTGCCACTCACGGTCACGTGCCTGACAAACCCAGCCTGCAGCCGGGGCTGCATCATCCCTCGCTGCTGTCATTTCTCTAAAATAATAACTGTTGGCAACAAACGAGCATGACACATCCCGTGTATTAACCAGCACACCTTGTTTATCGGTTTCTGTGACTCACCTACCTGTTTTCCCCCACACCGCACCCTTTTTTTTTTACCTTGTATTAGCTGCACATCCCACTTTGTCCTGATTTTTTGTCCTGAGCTTCCTCCTCACTGACCCTCGGAGCCCCCAGACACCGTGCCTGCAGCCTGCACCCCAGGGGACACCACGTCTGCTCCTCAACAACCTGGTTTATGCTCCTAGCTTTGTGGGATGTACCCATTTGGTCATGCCCAATACCCCCAAACACCCACCCTGTCACGCGTGTAACCATCTGACCTGCTTTCTTCTGCCTCTCAGGCACATGGCAGTGACGCCCAAACCAGCTGGCTTCTCCCACCTGAACGACAGACGCTCTGCACACCCCTCGCCTCCCCCACGTCGTTCATCTACACGTGGGGAGCCATTTCAGACAGGCTCTAACACCTGCGGCTGCAGGATAAAGATGTGCCACCCAAACATTTCATGCGGTACCCCCGGTATTTAACTGGCACAATGGGACTCGTTCCCACAGTACTAACCTATATATTACAGGACAGGATGCCCTAAAACCTGCTGCAATGTTTATGCATTCATACTGCAGAACGAGGTACCATCGTATCGCGTGTTCCACCTTTGGTATACCTTCTGCAAAGTTATAGCTGATAGCGTTTCTGAGATTGACCGGACCGGGTAGGGATGTTGTTCAGTCAGTTCTGCAAAATCTGGGTCCGACCCCCCAAACCTCAGGTGTGATTCAGCCCTTCTGAAAACTATTTGCCTCATGAGGTGAGGCTACCTCACAGACGACGTCAATGGCCAGACGTCAATTACCCAGACACCATCTGATGCTCCCCTGTCTGCTTGGGTTGCTCGCCAAGACTTCTAGCTTCTCGCGGCTGCAAGCAAGAGACCACTTCTGGATTCCAGGTTCCCATCCGCCCAACTCTGTGCAACAGTTCAGGGGAAAACACACTACCACTCACTTTAATGCCAACTGGAAGTACCACTCACGAGCAGGAGGCAATTGAAAGCAAGGCCCAGCAGGTAAATAAATATCTAAACAACACCAAAATGCTGGGCAGTATTTTTGTTACTTGGACAGTAACAAAACATTACCTTCCTTCTGCGTTCTGAACCTTCTGGAATAGAGTTCCTACGTGCATCACGTCCACACTTTTCAGAAGTTGTAATTTCAGGTTGTGAGGTGCACAGCCTTGTTTATGCAGCGAATTCACTGCTGGAAAGCTGCTGTGGTATCACCGCTCCACTGAAGCGCAACCACTGCATGTCATCTAGCACGCACATGCGTTCCCGAGTAAGAATTCTTCTGGATTCACGTACGCTGTCTTTAAGATAGTATAAAGCAAAGAGGAAAGAAAATGCCCGCATTAGGATTTACATAGCTGTAACTACAGTGTTATAATAATAGCAGGCTTTTTTTCATTTACATAGCTAAAACTACAGTGTTATAATAATAGCAAGCTTTTTTTCTTTTATGTTTCCGTAAGCAGGCAAGCTGTAAGGCAGGTGCTTCCACCTCCCAAACAGGGTTAGCAGTTTGTGGAAAGAAGAGAACTGCACAGCTGGGAAATCCAGTAACATAGCTTTTTGGCCATACAAATATGCATTTGGTTATAAGACATCGGGGATGAAGTCATTCTACAAGTACAGGAAAGACACTCAGCACAGTGACAGTAAGATGTTTGATCTGTGTCTTTTACCACTTGGGATATTTCAGCTGGGTTTTAGGATTATCAGCACCAATTTCTTCCACTGACAAGTGTTTGCCTTCCTAGCTCTCTCGCATAGAAAGCGTTGCCTTGTATCCCTTTTATTACTGCTGGTTGAGATGCCAGAGTTGGTAGTTTGTCAAACTTCGCCCGAACAAACCTGGGAGTATGGAAGTGAGAGCCATGGCAGGGGGCAGCTGAAAGAGCGGGTTGCATTGTAGTCTGTTTCTTTAGAAACATTTCCCATCATCTAGAAACTTGGGTCAGTCTGGACCAAGTCCTGAAAGTCTTTTGCTATTTCTTAAAAAGCTGGAGTGGGAGAAAGCGTACATTTCTTGCTCAGGACATGCCCACTGCTGCAGAAGCTTTTAAGTTCTTTTTAAAGAGTTGCCACTGCAGCCGAGTTGGATGTAGATGCTATACTCCCCTAGAATTAGGCAAGAGGGTTTTTTTCTTCTCTCTATTCTTTTCTGCCAGTGAAGGTGAGGTCTCTCCTGTCCCCTATAAATCTGTTCTCAGGACAAAATTGTCACTATTTGATAGTGCAAGGAGAACATTGGCTAGTGCCTTCAGCATCGATGGTCCACAGCACCGAGTTTCATCCTTTAGGGAAGAAATATAATTGTAGTATCAGCAAAGAATGGACGCCTCCGAACACTAAACATTCCTGGCACCTTTCTTTTGAGATTTTTCCCATGCACTCTGAAACGCATAATGTAAGGACTGGTCCAAAGCCTTAACGTATGCAAAATCTGATTTCATGGTTGATTCCATGAAACATCTTTTGTCACCGCGTTCACTAAAAATGCAAACCAGCTGTTTAGTCCTGAAGCCACAGTCTGCAGGACATTACTCCGTTACTCACAGCAGAACATTTCATATACTGTCTCTGGCTGGGTGTACGAGCTTGTGATGGAAAAATGGTGGAAAGTCCAGTCTGCAAATGTCGCTGAGCCTAATCACTCACACCGATTTGCTGCCCGTGTGCTGCCTGTGCCTGCAGGAGCTGCTCATTCGGTCAGCGAAGTCTCACAGTCATGTTTCTGCTTCCCACTTGGGTGACTGAATAATAAATAAAAAATGTAAGGCAAGGTAAATGCCTGTGTTCACACATGAATGCTTGGGTTCACATATGAACACAGATGGTCCCATGGAGGGAAACAATTTCTGTGTTTTGCGTCTCAACGAGGAAATGGCCGTGTCATTTTTGTTCCACACTATGTGGAATGTGGACTAAGCAAAATGGTGCAAAATCATCTTTGATTTCATATGACCTCAGTTTCTCATTGGCTGTTACTGTAACTCCTGTTCTGAATAAACCATCCTAAGGCAGCAGAAAATGGAGGGCCCCCAGCCAACACTGCGGGCCCCCAGCTCAGGGGGTCTGCAGGAGGTCCCAGGCTTCCCTGGCTCAGCCCCAGAAGGGTTCTGACCCAGCGCCACGCACACCTCCAGCCTCACCACGCCGCGGGGAGCGGCACCCCAGCTCGCCCGTGGGTCTCCGCACGTGCGACCCACCCGGCTGCAGGCGCCTCGCCGCACCGAACCCACCGCTGCCTTGGAACAGAGCCCCGTCCGCCGCCCCCCGCCCCCTGCCCCCCCGCCCTGCCGCAGCCCCCCCGCGCGGGGACCGGCCGCTGCCCGGCGGGCGCACGGAGGGGGCGAGGGGCAGCAGAGGGGCCCTGGCGGGAGGGCGCGGCCCCGGCCTCGCCCCCGCAGCCCGCCCGCACGTGCGGCGCGGCCACCCGCAGTCGCGCGGGTGGGGTGAGGGCGCGCATGCGCGTGCTCGCGGGCGCGTGGAAGCGCGCCGCCGCGGGCAGGCGGGGCGGGGCGGGGCGGGGCGGAGCGGGGCGGGGCGTGCGGCGCGCGCGGCCGGGCGGGGCGGCGGCGGGGCCGTGGCGCTCACCCCGCCTGCGGCGGCCCGCGCCCGGCGGCAGCCGGCTGGAACCGGCGGCGGGGTCCCTGCAGCCGGCCGGGGCGCCCCTGCCGCACCGCGCCGCGGTCCCGTCCGCGGTGCCGTCCGCGGCGGCCGGGCTCGGGCAGTGCCCCGGGGCGGAGGACGCGAACTGGCGCGGGGCCCGCCGGGGCGCTGCGGGCAGTGGGCACGGCCGGCCGTCTCCTGTGCCGGGCGGTGGGCAGGGGGCGAGCGGGCTGCGGGGGCGGACAGTAGCGCGTTTGGTGTAAATGGGGGGACAAAATGGGGAGTCCGTGCGGGTGGGGGGGTGGCGGGAGCGGGAGCCCCCGCGTTCCCTGCAGGGCTGCCGAGGCTCGGGGCACGGGCCTGCCGGAGGGAGGGGGCTCGCAGGGGCGTTGCAGGACCTCTGCCAGGCAGCCCCCGTTTGGGGACAGCAGGGAGGAGAGCCCGCATCTCACTGAATGGGTAACTTCGGGGAAGGTCAGAGGCTGCTGCTATCCTTATTCTGGGCACAGTTTGAGAACCGAGAGACACAAAGAAGCTCGGGCGGGCAGAGTTACAAACAGAAACAAAGGGATGGATGAATAGCAGCTGGTAGGCTTCAGAGGAAGGCTGGTATATAACCAGCAGCTCCCAGTTCCCGAAGGCAGGAGTGCATTTCTCCCGGCTAAGTTGCAGTTATGATGCAGGGAAATGGGGAACTGTGCTGAGGAGCTGGACAAAAGAAAAAATGTGCTTTTGATGGAAATAGTAATTTGGAAGGGAAGCGCTTCCTTCTTTCTGTATCTCCCTTCTGCTTCGCCTTTTCTGCTGGCTGGCCCCTTCTCCAGCAGTTTTTCTCGCCACATTTTTCCTTTACCATCTTGAGAAAGTTCCTTTCCCTTTTCTGTTTGCCTGCTTTTGTTTCCTGACCCTTTCCCTCTTTTTGACTCCTGTTCTGCCCTTTTCTGTCTCTTTCGCCATTGTCTGTTGATGAATGCTGTTGCAGTGGTGACTTAGGATTTCAGTGGCTGTTGGGAAGGGTCTGATGCAACCACAGGGTGGCTGTACCTCGCAGGCACTTTGCTGCATTAAGACTGATAAACATCTGCCCTGCTAAAGACCTTCAGACAGGTTAAACGTCCCTGAGCTTCTCCCAGTCGTGTTGGTGCTCTCCTGTGACCGGCAGTTCTGTGCCCCCAGTGATGAGACGGTGTTGCGGGGAATCTTTTTTGAAGGCTTTTCTCGTTCGTGGGGAGCGGTTTCTTGATCTGATGCACCCTTTTGCTACCAGCAAGCGTGGTTATACACCCAGGGCCCGCTTGCCTACCTTAAACCGATGGAGGGGATTAAGGGGTGGGTGCCTGCATCTCAAACTGGGGTCTCCCCGTTATGGGAGCAGTGCTCAGGGGGCTCCCTGCAGTGCGAGGGACCCTTCCCTCCTCCTGCAGCCAGGTGCTAAGGGAGGAGGGGGATGGAGGTGCCTTGCAGGGAGGCCAGAACTAGGTCAGTGTAGCTGGAAACTGCAGCTGGTGCAGTGCGATGCGGGGGGGGGGGGGGGGGGGGGGGGGGGGGGGATGAGGCAGCGATAACCAGAGGGGGGTGAGAGAGGAACCTGGATGGAGGGGGGGAGGTCTCTGAGAAGTTGCAGGGGCGGGACAGCCTCCTGCAGTCTGATTGCATGGCTGTCTGCACGCACGCCCCCCCCGCACCCCCCCCCCGCTCCCCATCCTCCCCCAGCCCCTCACCCCCTGCACCCGCCTCCGGTGCTCGCCGAGCCCCTGCCCGCCGCCCGGCCCGGCCCGGGGCCCCGGAGCGCGGCGCTGGCATCGCGGTCAGCCACCAGGGAGGGAAGCCTGGGGGTGGGCAGGGGGAGGTCCGCAGAAGGGGAGAGGGAGAGAGGGTGGAAGATAATGCTGGAAGGTGTATTGGAGAAAGGAGGCTGGATGGAAATGAGAAATGGAGAAAAATCTGGGCAGTGACTAAGGAACAGATGGAGAAATATATATTAATAAAGAAGAAGAGAAGCATGAAAGGCAACAATGACAAGGAATGTTTCAGCACTTGTAATTGGTGCAGTGCGGAGGTCATCTGCATTCCTCACAGTGCCCAGGCAAAAGGACACATCCCTCTTGCCAAAATCCACCAGGCAATAAGGCTCTGCCGCCAGCCACTGCCAGCACGCTTACCAGCACCAGCAGCGCCCGCGGTACAGATGTACCTCGCTACTGTCCGAAGGTCACACGGTGACCACCCTTCGGCGTGCAACGAAAGGACGTTTCGGCAGGGTTTGCAATATGCCTTGTTTGACCTTTTGAGTGTTTCTACGTCTCCGACGTTGCCTCCTCTGTTACAGCTCCAAAGACATTCGGATGGCAAGAGTTGCATCCTTTTGTCGCTGCTGTGCAACCTAAGCTTCACTTTCTTTAGCCCTGACTTTCCCTCTTCCCTTTCCCTATTCCCCATTTCCCATTTCCCCGTCTGCCTCCCCCGCCGCCCAGTGACAGTTTTGCCCACACCGCCTTCTGCCTCCCTCAGACCTGGGCTCCCCCGTCTGCTCCGAACGGTGCAGCCTGCAGAAAGGCATGCCCTCCCCTTCCCCATTTTCCGCTCCCCCCTCCTCTCTTCTCATCCTTCCTGTCCTGACGCTGGCAGCGTGTCTCCTCCCTTCCCCAGCCCTCCCCCTCCGCTCCCTGCAGGGCTCCCAGCCCTCACTGCAGTGCAATCCATCACTCCCAGCCAAGGTCCTCACGCCAGGGGAGGGGGAAGCCTGGCTCCCTGTGAGGTTGGGTGGGGGTGAGCAGGGAGTGCAACTGTCTCCTCCTTTGCTAAGGAGTGCGAAAAGCTCGCAGAATGCAGACCCTTCTGGAACTGAAACCTCCCGTCTGCTTCCAGCTATTTTGTTTATTCATTTACTTATTTAGTCTCTTTGTTTTCAAAGAAAAAAATGTTTCTGCCAACATTCCAGTGAAGGTGACTGAAAGGAAACCAGGGAGACAGAGAGAAAGCCAGAGTCAGAAAAGCTTGTGCAGAGAGAGAAACTGGGAGAAAGAGCTCTTTGGGGGGTGGGGGTGGTGTAGAAAAAGACATACACAAAAGACAAGAGAAATAGAGGAAGGAATACAGAAATGAAGAGGGAGAGAAAAAATATTAGCTGCTGGAAAAAGAAAACAGCAGAAAACCCCAAGAATTAAATCAGAGAAACCTGAGATGGCAGGCATGGCAAGAAAAACTCAAGGATGATACAACAAATAGCCAAAGGAGCCTTGCTGAAGAGGCTAGGTTGGTACCATGAAATAACATTTCGATATTTTAACAAGCAAACCCAGCGTGCTTTGATTTGAATGCAAATAATCTATACAGCTGCATGCAAATGAAATTCCAGAGTGTTTTTACTCTAAGAACAATTACAAATGAGGAAATAATGGATGAGTAATTGAAGTCTTTTTGCATAAAAAGATACGAATCAGGGCAGCTGCATTGATGGACAGAGGCAAGAAATTATTAGAATAATACCAAATTAGGGTTTTCAGCTACCAGTGTTGTTGCCCTTTTACAGGCATCTTGTAAAGGTGGTGTTTACATTTATGCAGAATGGTTACATTTGGTGCTGTTTTCATCTCTTTGAAACCAAGGTGAGCTAAATCAGTTACATGCGACATTAGGACAGATTTTCATGCACATTGCTTGCCTTCATTTCGGTCTGCCATCAAGTCAGAACAGTGACTATACATGGGGAAGGTCAGAAGAAAATTCAAGTGATATGGTTGAAGTCAGCTGTACCTACAGAGGACACGGTGATTTGTATCAATGCAGTTGCAGTAATGACCAAAATCTTTCTTCAAATTCCTGTAATGTTAACTGTAGAATAAAATACAAACAAGTGTTTAAAAGATAAATTAGCCTTTACAGTCCCTGTAAAGGTACAGGAAATAGAAGGATAAAAACCTGAAAGGTGATGCTTCCTCATTTTCCCCATAATATAAACTCTTATCAATTTGTCTGCTAACAAGTAGCATCATTTGCATTCCTTCTGCTCTGTGCCATTGCCATTCTCCTTTCTTACATCCTTTCAGAAGCAGGGTAAGTGCTGTCAGTACTGATGCTGAGGACTTCAACAGTTTGTGTATTTTGAATATGGCCAGTTTAAAAAAAGCGTTGACAACAGATCTTTTTCTAAATGTTACAGAACTTAAAGCAAATAACTTTTACAGTTGCCGTGTTTGCACCCTTCCCTGATTATGTTTAAAAGCTTGTGGGGTATCCTATTTTTTAATATAATATACTGATTTTATATAATTTTTAATTGGTATTCCTGCTCCCAGTCTCTCTATGTGCACATGAAACATCTCCTCTGCACAGGCACCTGTACACCTACCTCTGTCTGATTCCACTTTTAATCAAAAGGGCATGCCCAGTTCAGGCGCTGCAAGCTGTTCCGATTTCATCACATCTCGTAATATCCAGTACTCTCCGTAGCTCCACTACTGGACTTGCGAAGCTGTGTGAGGATCTCAGGGAGACATACACCTCAGCACTGCACTGTTAAATGTTGGAGTAGCGCCTTCAGGGTGTGATTTTTGAAGCTGGTCTGCTTGGAGGGAGGGCTCGGGGGGCACCACTCTTGGGTTTGCACTGTTAGGGTAGACAAAACTACCAAAATCTGTTCCACCTTGGAGGGCTACTAAAAGACAATAAAATGGTACAACAGGCTGGACCTCAAGTGAGACAGATAACTGTATTGTTTGAAGAGCTCAGCTGTGACTTGATCTCCACTGGACCAGCTCTGGTGAGGGACTCCACATAGGTGTAGGACACCCCTCTGCTTCCTAGCAGTGGTGTCTTTAGTCAGCTCTCATTACTGCTCTGGTGCACAATTGCCATGCTGCAACAGGAGGATTCATTCTGCTGACTTTGCTCCAGGGCTTGTGATGTCCGGAAGAGATGGGAGCAGGGGAAGAGGAATCCATCATGTCTTTACTGGCATTTGACTTGTGGCCTCAGACTCGTCTGTATGGAAAACTTGCGCCAGTTGAATTCAAGGTGGTGTTTCTGTGTCGTCCAAAGTCATGTAACTGGGCTTACAGGAGGAATTTATATATTTGTTAGGCTTAAAGTGTTACCTGTGTCCCTGAGAGAGTGGTCTTGGAACAAGCGCCCTGAGAGAAGTCTGAGCTCAGCTGCTTGGAGAAAGAGGAGTGCTGAGGCACATGTGAAACAGCCAAGAAGAATCGACCAGGAGACAGGACAAAGGACCAGAAAGGAAGAATGTTTGTGATAGTAAGAACTACAGAAAGAGCAGAGAAGGAAACCACAAAGCACAGCAAGGGAAGAAGGAAGGTCCTGACTTCTCACTTTAGCCTTCTTGGTCATGAGAAGCCTGAAGCGTGTGGCCAGTTCACCAACCAAACAGCAAAGAGCTCACCAACTGCCTCTTCTCCTGCTCTTCACAAATGTTGAACTGATTTGAAGGAGCTGAGCAGGTATTAGAGTTTCACAGACTCCCTTAGGGTATTTTGTGACTGCAAGACTGCCTGCCCTCTAAGCATTGGCTTGTTGATTGGAAACAAAGGGGTGACGTATTCCTTACTCTTGTAGATGGGACAACAGAAAGCGTGACCATCAGTCAAAAAGAGGTGAATTGTGTCCAGGCTCCTGTACTTTGCAGTGTTTGCAGGGGGTTGGATACAAAGTCAGATGTGAACCTCCCAAAACTGGGGACAGATGGATCAGGCCTTGATTTCATGTTCCTTCCCACTGACAACCTCAGTAACACCAGTGGAGTGACTGCAGGATAGCGTCAGAACTTAGGTATTAATGGAGCCCAGCAGCAGTGTGGGTCCCAAGAAAATTAATTTCAGCCCCAACTCACATGATCAGCAGTGCTGCATTATTGACATGATACATTCAAACGTCTTACAGCAGTTCATTAATTTCTCATCACTCATGTAACTTAATGCCCAGTTACCATGAGGATGTGTGAAGGCCAGGGCAACAGAAAGAGGGAAAGAAATCAGCAGGCATTTAAATGCCTCACCAAGACTTTTACAATAGTATGCCCCAGGATCACTTACCTGTCTGCTGAGATGCAGTAATCTCTGGAGTGAAATGCACCAGGAGATTTTAATTTCCAGGAAGGCTGAGTTTGCATCTCATCTAAAACACCGTGCTACCTATCGCTATAGCATCCCTGCTAACATAGTGGGATTGGTAGCAACTTGGAAGGAAGAGAACTTTTTGCTGAATCACTGTCCCTACTTCTGATCTTATGTAAACACCTACAGGCACTGGGGTCAGTGCAGCTTAAGGGAATATACTTATGGAAGTGTTTCCTTTATGAGTCACCCACGCTACTTACTGCGGCAGTTCTCCACACCACATTGTGGCACCAATACCTGACTTTTTAGAGGGAAGAGTGCTTCACCTTGAGTCATCTGCTGCAGCTGTCCCTAAGATACCCTCTGCTGGAGAAGACCGGCTGCATGCAAAGCAGAAGACAGCACCGTAAATGAGAACGGGAGTGCAGAAGGACATTAATTATTCCTATCTCCCAGCCGTGAGGGATGTCCAACTATCTTTGTCAACATCATAGGGCAAGGATGGGGGGGGAGCTGGGAACCCAAGATTATTTTCTGTCTCAAAAAGCAAAATGGCTAAGTAGTTGTGGATCCAGCAGACTGGACGGACAGGAGAGCTGAGGAGAGCCTTCATCGCAGAGCCAGGCCTGCAGGCACAAGCCACATTTCTCGGACCGCAAGAGGAGAAGTGGGGCTTGGCACGCCGGTGTGCTGCAGCTCCATCCGGTGTCCGCAGCGAGCAAGAGCAGCAGGATGCCTCCAGTTATTTCACTGCTGTTTGTCTGCTATATAAAATACTGAACTGCTTCCCAGCCAGCGATTCCATCGCCAGGAGCATCCCTCTCATCCGCACCGATCTCTCCAGACGGGACAAGCGGACAAGTGGTCTACCCGCACTGAGCAGCTGGAGGAGGACGTAGTTGTCCAGTTTGAAAAAAGGATTTAAAGCTCAAAAGCAATGAGAAGAAACCTTGCCCAGGACTAGAGGTGAATCCTGCACTCTGTGAGAGATGCTGGTATACCAACACATTGTTAGAGCAAAACATTTGGCATCAATGAGAGTTTCGAAAATAGATGTGTTCAAAACTCACAACATTTTTGAAATATTTTAGTTATCCAGTTAAGCAGTAACAGAGGTTTGAATGACAGCACAGAAGCACAGAGAAAAACAAAACCCAAACCAAGCTGTGTGGAAAGGTGTAGCCCAAACCTACAGCTATGTGGACTTCCAGAAGAGGCTGATGATCTGAGAGGATTCCTCAAACTGGGGTGGGGTTATAACTTCCATCACTTTCTTTTGGTTGTTTCATCACCTTCTGAGCATCTTCGGTAGACTTGAGTTTTAGCCAGTCCCTGGAAGTGGGAATGGTGGTGTCTCACTCCAGTGAAACAGAGTGAAGGTGCTTGGGTCCGGAGGGCTGCCCTGGTGAGCAGGGAAATGCCTAGCTTTCCCCATCCTCTCTTACCCCTCTGCTGGTACAGCCCACCACCAGTCCTTGCTTCCACCACAAGCCTTGGGAGGACCAGAAATGAGAAGGAGCAGTTGTTCCATCGTTTCTCTTGCCACAACTGATGCTCAGCCACTATTAGGTAAGAAGTGGTGGCTTCAGTTATGTCACATGCATGTAACACTCTCCTGGCTCTGTTGTGGCAGCGAGGACATGGTGAGGATTTCCTTCGTAACTGTGTACAAGGCATTATAGGATTTTATTCCTAGTCTGCAATTTGTTGAGAACAAACAAAAGCCCTAAGGCTTATCCCTAGCTACCAGGATAAGCCTTAGGGGACACAGCTTTCCTCTACCAGGTTTCTATCTCTCATTGCTGTATGAGGGGGGGAGCTTCGTTTGTTTCCTAGCTTTTTCCTTGGCTTCAGGGCTGAGATTGTGCCTTGAAGCTCATACAAGGGGCACTGTCCAGCCAGTGCCTCCTCAGACCCAGAGGAGTAATTCCAGAAGCAGCAAAGAGAAGGAAATTCTCTGAGAAAGCACCAGGACACGGGGATCGTGGGACTGTTGGGGGAGAGTGGCTGTTCCAGCCGGGCTGATGGGTTTGCTTCTGAGACCCTCGCTCACAACATGCAGCATGCTTGGAGGCACAAGGGAGCCTAAAGGATGGCAGTGAGGGTCAGAGCTCATCCTTCCTTTCTCAGTTTATGTCTCTACCATTTTCCTACTTTTTTTTTTTTTTTTTTCCACACACACACATTTTCCCTGTTCCCTGCCTTTCTCAGACTGGCCAGAATGGCAACAGCTTTGCAGAATGGAGCCAGTCCCCCTGTGCCTGTTCCCTGCCCCCCTGCACACGAGCCAGGTCCCGGGGGGCGCCCCATCCCCATCCCATCCCCAACCGATCCCAATCCCAATCCATATCCCCATCCTGATCCCCATTCCCATCCCCACCCCCACCGATCCCCATCCCCACCCCATCCCTATCCCCACCCCTATCCCTACGCATCCCTAATCCCCAGTTGATCACAATCCCCACGCCCTCCCCCCCATCCCCTCCCCACCCCAATCCTCACCCCCATCCTATCCCCTTTCCCAGCCCCGTCCCGCCGGGAGGCGCCAGCCTCCCCCCCGCCCCCCCCGGCGCGGGGCAGCGGGGGTGATGTCATCACGGTCGCTGCCAGCCGATTGGCTGCCCGCCAGCCCGCCATCTGCCCGCGGCCGGCGGGGCGCCGGTGCCGCCGCCCGCCCGCTCCCCGCTGCCCGTGAGGGGCTCCCCGGGGCCCGGGCCGCCTGCACCCCCGGCCGGCCCCGCGGCGGGACCCGGCGGCCGTGGCGGCCCCGCTTGCAGGGCGTGCCGGGTGGGCCGTGCGGCCGGAGCGGGACAGCGCGGGGGAGAAGCCGGGGGAGGCGGGAGCCCGGCCCGGCCTCCCGAGCGCCTGGTTGAGGCAGAGGGGTGCGAGGGGCGGGCGGGCCGCGGCGGGGGGGGCGGCCGAGCGGGGAGCGGGGCTGAGGGGGGGGCGGCGGGAGAGGGAGAAGAGGGGCTGCGAAACGGGGCACCGACGTGTAACGTGGTCACAAGAATCCCTGCCTGGTGCTGGGCCATCCTGGGGGAACGGGAGGGGCGGGCTCCCTTGGGAGGATAATAAACTCTGGAATGAGGGTGTGGGCTGCTGCTCCTCGCTCCCCCCCCTCATTCCAGATGCATGATGACAGCACGTCCCACCATCTCACTGGCTTCTCCTTTTCCTCTTTTTTTTCTTTCCCTCCCCTTCCCAAAATTCGTATTTTGAAGACAACCAGAAGTAGAACATGTTCTGGGTGTGGCTGCCTGTGATTTACCCAATAGCCAAAGTGGGGGGGGACCACTGAGGGGGAGAGACAGAGCTCTGCTGCCGAAGGGAGTGGAGACCGAGGGCTGCAGTAAGTGATGGGGACCCTGTCTGTTCTCTCAGTGCTCCCCAAGATAATTGAAAAGTAGAAGAGAGTGGAGGGAGATAACAAGGGGAGACTTTGCTTTGCATGTGGGGTGTGTGTGTGGAGTGGGGCTTAGCCACCTGGGTAAGAAAAGAGATGGAGACCGGAGAGAGAAGGTGAAGAGAGAAAGAAAGCAGATGGAGCTATACGTTCACTCCATAATTTTTCAGGAACACCTGGAAAACTGGCCAGATAAGGAGGGAGACAGGTGGGAGAGAAGCTGGAAAGACTAAGTAGTCTTGAGAGGGAAATGGAGGCATCAAGAAAGGAGTTACAGGGGAGGGTATCACTCGTCCTGCCTTAGCTTTCTTCTGACTCCTCTCTTCTCTACTCCACAGGGATGAAGACCTCTGGAGCCTGTATACTGTTGTGTCTCTTAGCACTCTCCTTGTCCCCAGCTGGTGAGTCCTTATGCCAAGGGGAGGATTTCTTCTCCACCCCAGCCCCGTGGAGTTTCCTTTGCAGGCTCATGTGCCATGACCTAAGGAGAAAGACAGAGACATGTAGATGGACAGTGAAGGGAGAAGGACCAGACAAGAAAGGCAAGGTAGTTACAGGGTTGTAAGGAACAGCTTAGGAACTGGGGACTGGTTCCTATGTGTCCACTTTCCAGTAAGTACTGGGAGCTGCAAGAGGCAGAGGTCCACAGCTTCCACTGCAGGGATGTTTGGGTAAGCAAAACAGCCAGGCTGAGTTGAGAAAGGGGGTGAGCTGTGGTTTGTGCTTACTGTAGATTGCCATACCACCTGCGTTTGCATATCTGCGGAGCATTTCCCAGTGCTCTGTAAAACTTGTTCTGTCACAGTTGTGAAATATTTGCTGTCACTAGCGGTTCCTGCTGGAGTGGCCCCATTCCAGGCCACTCAGCTGCCGGGAGGTTTTGTAGGTTTTTGTATAGCTGTTTTGAGAAACCTAACCTCTGTAGTTCAAACCACTCTGTTTTTCTTGTTGTTCTGTTTTGTTGTTCCATGTCTTTGTTTGCTTGGAGTTACTTTGGCAAAAATTCAGGTGGGATCAAATTTGTTTAAAAAAAAAAAAACAAAACGCAAAACAAAAAGCCGAAACAAGAGCGCAGCAGCAGATGTTGTAGTCAGAAGACTCAGCACAGACAGCAGAAGTCAATGGAAAAAGCTTTGCCCAGGAAGGACTGTGTGCAGAAGACAGATGACTGCACCTACCACATTCATATAAGGTTATTTCAATCTACTCTCCTCGGTCCTACCCTCATGCTGAAGCCTGATTCTGCTCCCAGTGGCACTTTTTCCTGTAAAAGGTGCACTATAGAGGATGTCACGTTTGTGACTGTGAAGCAGGGAGTTGAGGCATCCGAGAGATGAGCTTGTAGGTGGTCTACAAAATTAGAGGCAGAAATAAAAGGCTGTGGGTTTTTTGATGCGTGAAGGAGGGCTGAAAGGAATTTTTGTTACTTTTGTGTATTTTGTTTTAGCATTTCTGGGTTGGTTTTTTTTTGTTTGTTTTGACTTGGAAAATAACAGGAATACCAGCCGGTCTTTCATTGTCTCTTGGTTTTCGGTACGCTACTGATAAGGTGAATTCGGGCTGCAGGTTTGGACCTCAAGGATTAATTTATTGCAACTTGGACAATAAAATCCAGTCGTTCATAAAGCATGTGATTTGGGTACCGTAGCAAATACAGATTGAAGTGATTGAGAATTGGGTAAGAAAGCCACCTCTTTTGTCTCTCCTTGTATGCAGAGGCTTCACTTCACTTGTGTCCTGTTGTTTTAGAGTTGGACCGGTTTTCCAGTTATCTCCTAGGGAGGGGAGGAAAAGAAAAAAGCTAGTAACAGCTGACTTGCCAATGTTAGGAAAAAGGAGGAGAGCCTCTCTTCTTTTTCCATATGACTTCTGTTTCAAATCTGGCACCGCTGGCCTCTGCAATGGTTTCAGAATTTGTGTCCTTCGTTTTGTATGAGAAACAAGTGAGAAAGTGTACAATATATTTTTTTCTCCTCTGCTTGTTCCATCAAGAGATTAGGCAGAACAGGGAAAGTTTTGGGCTGTGCTATATTGTGCACTGAAGTTATTATGTATGTCTGGCTCTCCCTGGGTCAATTGCCAGCAACTGAGCCCTTGGTGGCAGCTGGGTGGGGAAGGGAACAGCAGGGTCCAGTGACTCTTGTAAAGCTGCAGAGTAGGATTATGTAGGGGTCCCAAGAGTGCCTCTGCAGCTTGCAAGTAACTGCTCTCGGAATGAGGAAGAGCTAAGACAAAAGATCCAGACCTGGTAGTTTTTACCCATGCAGTGCTCCCATTAAGAACAGAAGGCTAAAGGCTGAGTTTGTAAGATGTAGCAGGGTGTACTGTTTTTTGGGCTGGTCCTGCACACATCCCTGCAGTGCCCCAGATCACTAGGTTTTTCCTGCCAACTCCTTCCTTCATCCCACCCCAGTTATGCAGACATTTCCCTCCTCTGTGGCTAGCAGGAAATATTTTCCTATTCCTGCCTGCTGTAGGAAGCAGCTCTCTCACCCTTTATATTTGGACAAATGAAGATTCTAGCTCAGTTTCAATTTCTTCTCTTCCACACAGCATGTACAGCCAAGCCTTCATCATTCTCCCTCTCCAGTGTGCCCAGGGGCTGAGGGGAAAGATCTGCTTTATGCTCCGTAGCCAGGCAGGATGACGAACCAGATGATTACTTGCCTAAGGAGCTACAGAAGCTGTGGTCTGTTTCTTAATGTGGCAATGACTCAATCTGTGACCCCAAGCAAATTATTTCTGTGACTCAGTTTCCTCTTTTATAAAATAGAGATAGGATTTTGACCAACTTCGAGAGCAGGGAGACAATGTGCAATTTATTTTTGAAATGCATCAAATGGGGTTTCAGAAATGCGAAGTCTGGTGGCAGATCTGGAGGTATTTACTATCTTGTCCCTGTGCCTTTGACCCTATGGAAGCAGCAGGGGTAGGATCAGGACCCACTGGATCCACGAGTCTTTAAAGAGCAAACCCAGCCAGCAGTGGAGGCTGAGGCAGAGAGAGGACAGCATCTGTCTCTCCAGCAGGGGGTGGTGGTGTCTCCCGGACAGATAAACATCTCAAAAATTTCATAAAGCCTGCAGACTATAGAAATCCCTCCCTCTGTCCTTTCCTCACTCCCCTCTTCTCTTGCAGACTGGTTTCCATGGGTGGTCAATGGACAAGAACTGGAAAGTGCAACTGGTAAGTATTACAGGCGTGCTATGTGCTAAGTACTGTTCATGTGACCCAGCAGTCCTGTGGAGTTACAGCCTGTTTAGTTGAAAATGCTGTTCTTTCTTTCCTTGCCTCTGACCTTGTGAGCTTGCCTTTCAGTGAAGATTAAATAAGCCCTCCAAGACAACCTGCTAAGTGTTGTGTGTTCTTTACAAATAATTCACTAGTGCTGGGGTCCGGAACACTTAGCTCAAGTGCATGAAGTTATGGTCACAGGATTCTGGGAGATCCACAAGAGCTGATAACTCCTCAGATGTGAGATGGTTCGGGAACTCTACCACTGCTAGGGAAAATCCCAAGAAAAAGGGTGCACAAATGGCATGATACTTTAGCAGTGAGGCCACTGAGAAAGGATATTGACTGGTCTTCATACTGGCTGTGTTGCTGAGGGTGAATTGCTTTAGCTCTCTGGACCTTCTTCCATTTCTGTGGCACAATAAGATAAAATGAATGTATGTTTGCATCATGCTTCAGCACCCAGAAGAGCCACAAGGGTCTGCCTTTTCTCCAGACTTAAGCCCGTGGCTAAGCCATGAGACATCTTGCAGCTGTGATCCTGTCATGTGTAATACCTGGGACTTCCTGGAAAACTGTTCAGAAGCCAGCCTAAAACATGTCCGTCAAGCTTCCCTGTCCTTCACACTTCCCTCTATCACGCTTACTCCAGCTTTGCCATCGGTTGCCTTTCAAAGAATCTCATCTGCTGATGCATTTCTGCAGTCAAGGGCAGGTTCTGGAGTTGCCTCCCTCCTCTGCAGGGGTGCCTCAGCTGTCTGTCCTACTGCTGCAGGAGCCATCAGTGCCTTTGTTTCAGATTCATCTTTCTCATTGAGATGCCCACAGTGGCCATATCTGAGAAATCAGAATGTGAATCCAGAGTTCAGTAAGGGATGATGCAATGTGCACTAAGAAATCCAGTCTCAGGCCAGTCACTGAAAAGGGGGATGGATATGGGTGGGATGGGGGTACTGTGTTTATTTATATATTTACTGGATTGGATCCCACTGTCTCATGAGCATACCGTGGCAGCCAAGTTAATTCAAGCTAGCTATATAAGGGACCACAAAGTAAAGACAAGCTCTCTCAAGGACGTTCTCTCTTTTCCAGGTGAAATTAGCACCGACTCTCTTATCGGCACTTCCGGTAAGCTCCAATGTCTTGGCAACTTCAGGCTTCTTTTCCCCTTTACTGCTGCCTACATAAACTCAGAAATTATGCATTATGCTCAGAAACTCCCCCACTGTTGACATGTAGTAGTGTTCTTTCAGCATTTATGGCTATCTGGGAGTCCTTTCTGTGCTCTGTGCAGGGAGATGAATTTAGGGCGGCTTAATTGTCTGTTCTCCAAGAAAATGCTGATCTCACCTGGTGTACCAGGGCTCTCTGAAGCTATTTACACTGCAGGAAGCCATGAAATCCAAAGCTCACGCAGCCTGGGCTTCCAGAGAAGGTTGCAGGAAGGAAGAGGCTAAATGACAAGGGAGAAAAGCTGGTCAGGTTCACCTGTTAACCGGGCAGCACTGTGGCACCGGTTGCATGGGTGTGTGCTGACAGCTAGCAGCTATGCTTGAGCATTCAGGAAACAGAGGTGGCAACCCCCCCGAAAAAACTGTAATAAAGCAAACTGAGCAGTGGTGGGATGATGGGGAGGTGGAAATACTGTTCTTTTAGTACTGTCTTCCCCGCAGTGCCCGCAGCTATGTCACTGGGGGGCAGCAAAATGTATGTGAAAAGTAGGGTAAATGGAGGACACTTGGGAAGACAGCACTTAGAGCATGCAATACGCCTCCTGAGAGCCAAGCCTTGCTGTGCAGACAGCCCCAGGGGAAGGATGCGGAGCTGATAGGAGTGTAGGCACTTACAAGACAGAGTAATCCTGCCAGGCTCAGTGGGCAATGGAGGAGAGGGCCAGAGGCTCAAGAAGGAGCCTCCGTACTTTTTCCGTATGAGTCCTGTTTAGAATCCGGCACCACTGGCCTGGGCAATGGTTTCTCTCTCGGCTGTGGAAGTCTCTCAGATACATTCCTCTGAGGTGAGGGGACCAGGCAGGGCAGTCAGTGATGTGGTTCAAAAGATAAAGGAGAGATAGCAACGCTTGGCTGTTTCTGGGAGATGTGCTGTGTAGGAGAGCTCATCCAAGAGCGGTGCCCTGTTCTCCAGCACAGCAGTTCCAGAGTCTCTCCTCTGCCCTGGAACTCTGCTCGTCAGCTGGCTATAGAGTATTGTGGGTCAAGCTGGCCAGTTGTCATGGGACAACACTGGAGGAGAAAAGTGGAGGCACAGTATTGTATATGCAAGGTGCATGATCTTCCTGATGGGAGTGAGAGGTGAAAGCAACCCATGTCAGTCTTGCGTTCAGTGTGTGAGACCTGACAGTCTGTAGGAGGGTAGATAAGAGTTGGTGTACAGACCAAACTGGCAGTGGCTAACCGACATCTAAACCTGAAAAGGCTATATGTGAAGCCTTTACAGCGGACTTTGGCTTCAAAACACTAATTGTTGAGGGATTAAGAAGAAAGCCTTTACAAAGGACGTGCTGTGGGACCCATCTCTGCTCTACAGCATCCTGTCAGCCCTAGGACACGCAGCATATTCACGGGGAAAGCCTGCAGTTACTCTGACAAGTCAGATGATAACAACTTTGCAACTAGCGTTGTCTACGAACCAGATGTGGAATGGCTACTGGTCAGGAGTGGCGAGCCATTGGCAGGACTGTAGGAGGGGGAAAGATGTTGAAAACTCAAATTAAGATCTTTCAGAACATCTTCTCTTTTTCCAGCTGCAGCTGTCACACCACCTGTACTTCTTAGTCCTGGTGAGTTTATTCTTAGTTCACAGTCAAATGTTGCGGAACCCCCTTCCCTCTCCTTGCCCAGTCCCTGGCACAGAGAGCCCTGCCATCCCTGACTGCCCCTAACCACAGCCCTGATGCCCAAAAGACGACTCCTCTCTACACCCATGTGTTTTGCCTATGCTTCTGACTGACACTATGGCATGTGAGCAGAAGTCCTCTATCACTGTTGATGAGAACTTGTGCCTGACAGTTGGTCCTCCGAGTTCCTTTCCAGCTCGTCACTGGGTAAATAACAAAACGTACTGGTTTACTGTGGTACAGGTGGGTTGCTTTATCAGAGGGAATGATAAACCAACTTCCTTTTGACCCTTTGTCAGGGACATTAAAGAACCAGTGATCTGGGGATGCTGTTTCTTATAGAGTCACTGTTCCTTAGAAAGAGGCAGTCACAGGCTCCTTCACTTCTTGTCTAGATGGATGGTATTTAGCACAAATAAATACATTTACCCAATCTTTTGAATTATAAGCCAAGATGCCCTTACAGTGTAATTTTGAACAGTAGTGGTAATGCTTTATAGTAAAGTTTGGACAGATTTTTAGCATTGTTGGCTGGGTAGCTGGCACTAGATTCATATTTGTACCTTCTCTTACGGTTTTATGTTGGTAACAATGAAATCTTTTTCCACATTAGAAGTTACAGTGGAGGGCTCTTGAAGGAGCTCTCCAGTTACTTGTTTTAAGTAAGCTGATGTCTGGGATGGAATCATGGTAAATCACACTAACTTTGCTACCTTCTGTCTTCCAGTTCAGTCTGACAGCGAAACTACAACAGCTTCATCAGGTACGTTGATGTTTGCTGCCTCCACCCCCTCCAGACCCACTTTCACCCACCCTGTTACCTCTTCAGGGAGGTGCTGGCCGAGCACTGAGCTTTGTCTCCTGGAAAATTCCCTTCACCCTGTTGCTTGAGTTAGAAGTCCTGGAGAATGACACTAGTGGAAGCTGAAGTCTTCCCCTGGGTGGCATGCCTGGGAGGAGCTGGCAGATCACCAGACCAGATACACTGGGTCAATATTCTGTCGTTGTCAGTGGCCAAGATCTGGCGTTTCAGAAGGAAATGCAAGAATACCCATCAAAGTTAGCTATGGGGTTGATTGTCCAGAAAAGGAAGGAACTGGATTTGTGTCCTGAAGTGTGAGATTGCAGATCTAGTAAGAAACACATGTCTTAAACATGCAACTACAATTTACATTTTGTTTATTTGTGTCTTTCCCCTTGACAGCATATGTTGAGGGTCCCAGTACTCTGTGTTCAGGATTCCCAGTGGGCTTGTTTTGCTATTCAATCTACTTCCCCTTGCTTTTGTTTTATGAGGCAAGGGGATCAGAAATGTCTGCCTTATTTTCTCCTTCTCTAAACCATCCTCATCTCTCACAAGAGAGTGGAAAATAGAGGCATGGGGCCTTCCCTAGAAGCCTGGGAGGCAGTACCTAGTGAGGAAGTTATGTGTGTGCCAGAATGAGGGCACCTGCCAACGATGCTGGATCGCACCTCTGTGTGTGTGTGTGTGTGTCTGTTTCCAGATTGTCGTGAAGAAAAGTTCCCTTGCACACGCCTGTACTCTGTTCACAAACCAGTAAAGCAGTGTATAAGCTATCTCTGTGTTACAAGGTAAGAAACTAGCAGTCCCTAAGAAAAGCCCTAAAAACTCTCCAGCAACAGCATGTCCAGTTCAGTAATTGTTTCTTTTAAAGACTAGAAATTCCCTCAGAGAACCAGCTGGTGAGATGAATCCTATCCTCAGAGTGTCCTTTTAGGGTGATTAATTAAACCAGCACAATAACTATTACTGTGCAGCACTAAGAAGCTGCAGTGTGCCCTATATTGTAATCCACATTTAAGGTATTTGACCATTTCATGAAGTCTTGACAAAGATTACTGTTCTATTGACAACAGTCTTATTCTAGACTAACTAATTCTAAAAATTTAGGACTTGCCTCCTCACCAGTGAATATACATGTTTATTGCCTGTATCCCTTTTTTGTTTCTTTGGGTGTCTGTGCCTGTCGTGTCCTTGGCACGTACCTGGTGATCCCTCAGTGTGCGTCGCATGTACATAATAAACAAGGAGGTGTGCTCTCGCATTGTCTGCAAGGAGAATGAAGTCATGCAAGGTGAGTGATAGCACAGGCTACCCTGGAAGAATAGCTGCAGCCATCTGATAAGAGTCCCCAAGCTAACTAATTACCCAACACCAATCCATACGCAGTGGTTTCCCTGGACTTCGTCTGGGGGAGCGCTAATGCAGTGCAGCCTTGCATCCAGTATGCATGCCATAAAAAACACTGGAAAGTAGATACTGTACTACCAAGAATTATCAGCACTCTGCCTTCCTCGGTCTTGACCATGCTCTGCTAGCCCCAACCCAAACCATAACTCTTTGAGGTTAAAGAGTAACTCTTGATATTTCTGTTCATGAATAGAAACAGGATCCAGTCTTTATTGCAGCAAAATATGAGTGATTTTAATATGTATTGTACATGAATAAAGCCCGAAGGAAATTTCTGAAAGCCTAAGGACTTGCTCACTTGCCTCATGTATATAAGGATTCAGCAGTTCCAACAGTTGGTAGATGTAGTGAAGGATGTAGCTCTAACTATTTTAGTAGTGAAGAATTTGAAGGAAGCTTTGATTATCTGTCAACCTGTGTGTGTCTGCTATGTCTTCAGATGAGATCTGTCGCCAGCTGGCTGGCCTTCCTTCTCGACGTCTCCGCCGATCTGGGCAACCCCTGCATCTCCCTTGCAGGCAACTTCTGGAGCAGCAACGCAGAAGGCCTGATGCTCTGTGAGCTACCAACAGTAGGAGAGAAAAAGGAAGGGAGAGAAGAGAAATCATCATCCACTACCTATAACCCAAGACAAGTCCTTCTTGTTTGTGATTTCCCCACCATTTCCTTGCTTCTTTGCCTTCCCCCACATCCTCTTCTTCAGGTGCTGCAGTACAGAGTCCCCTCTCTGCTAGTCTGTCGTGGTGGCTGGTGTCATCTTCTAAATCTGTTGCTGAGGATGTGGGATGCTCCCCTTTTTTCTCTCAAACTCTTGTTTGGCAGGCCATGAACTGCTCATTTCCCAGAGGTCCTTATAAATGTGCTGCATCTTTTCTTGCTTTGCCCCCACAGAGAGGCAGACGTGGGGACAGGTTGTAGCCCTCTCCAGCAGTACAGATGCCCTAAGCTGCATCTTGTGTGAAGGAGTGCAGACGTGCAGACCTTTTTGCCGCAGGGCTCCTGGCCTGGGTTTCTTTCATGGCATCAGTATGAGTTTGGATATGGTTGATCAGCCTGAGCCTCTCTGGTCCTCCTGAGCCACTGAGTCTGCTGTGTGATAGCACAGCCTTCTCCCATGTCTGCTGGCCTCAGAGAAGTGACAGAACTGGGAGATGAGCTGTCCTCAACCCAAGGCAAACCTCATTGTCCCTGTGTGGCAGCAGATCATTTATAACTACCTCTGGGAAGCTCTTTGTCTCAAGCCCATTGCCTCCCTCGCACACAACTGCTACCAAAAGCAGGAATTCTGGATTTCATATGGCATTATATTTTTCTCAAAAAGATTACATCAGAACAGAGTGCTGCCTCTTCCTCTCCCTCCTCTCCTCTCCCCTCCCCTGTTCTGTCCCTCCCTTCCCATTGAAGAAATCTCTTGGTGCCCATTTCAGGCAAGTTCCAGGGAGCAGTAAGTATGGCTGCCTCCGCTCCCAAGGCCAAGGGAGCCCCCAAAGAACCCCTGTGTATGTCCTCGCAGTACTGGGAACTTGCAATGAATTAGGTTGTCCTGGTGACTTGTCTTGGTCTGGCTACCTCCACATTCTCCAGTTGCTGAGCCTGCTTTTAATGTCTCCACTCGAGTTCCTACCTCCTGACCCAGGAGCTCCTGTGCAAAGCAGAAGGAAGTCACAAACTGGAATAGGATGTGGGAGAAGAATCATTATCTGGGATCGCTGGGTTTTCCTAAAGGTTCTCTGGCTGTGCTGACCTGCACAGAGCCAGGTGCTGGTGGGGAGGTAAATGAATCTGCAGGTGTAAGTGCTTATAAAGGCAGGCCAACCTGGGGAAAAGAATTCAGTCTGGTAGCACTGGATGTCTGTGGTCTGCTCGAGAACTTTGTTTTCCAGATACATGGAGAACATTTTGAGGTATATGGGCAGTTTTCACTATGAGACTGGGTAGGGTGAGTGGGGAGGCGCAATCTGAAGTGTGTTAATCGCTCTGTGTGACTGTTAGTGGCACGATTCTGTGGGCCAGCGGTGCTGAGCAGTTTAGCTCACTGCAACAGAAGATCAGCAAGACCCTGTCCCTAGGATCTCTAAGCATTGTTCCAACCGACAGAGAGCCAGTCTGCTGGATCAGGCATTCAGCCCTGTCACATCACGTACTGTGTTGCTGAGCTGAGTACCATTCCGCCTTGCAGGAGCACTGGCCTGCTGCACAGAGCCGGGGTCACACAGTACCGGGGACAGCTTGCTGCCCAGAGACATCTCCGAAAAAAAAAGAGCAAAACAATGAGGCAGGAGCCTGTCCTCAGGACTGGGATTTCTGCTGTATGCAGCAAGAAGCTGGTTACATCTTGTGTGTAGGGGAAGGTGCCCTGTGCAGACACAGAATTGTTCCATAAAAGGTCAAAACCGGGCACAGATGGGCTAAATCTCTATATTAATCCAGCATACAGGAGAAAGAATTCCAAGTTATGCAGTGACTGGAATTTCGTCCTACAGACAGGGGCATTGCACCCCTACACAGAGGGTGATGCTCCTCTTGAGTACTCCAGAGGTTCATGAGAGTAGGGAGGGAGGAGGAGTTTCTCTGTACTGAGCGTGCACATTTCTGTGGAGAGGAGAGCACGGAGAGCTTGATCTCAAAGACATTCAAGCCACTGGCAGCCACTGACTTCTGTGCTGGGATGCCTGTGGATTTTGCCTGCATGGAGGAAGGTGGGATGGAGATGAGATGGAGAAGGAGCTCTTGGAAACTGAGCTAGGTCAAGTCTCCACTCTGTATTTAGAGTTGAATGTAAGCTGATATAATATAGATATATAACTGTATAACATAGCTACTGTACAGTATATAGAAATTTAACATTCATACAGTTTGGAGAATGGTTAGAAGCCCTCCTGTTGCTTGCTTTCAGCAGGGACAGGAAGAGGTGCCCCTCTCCAGGAGAACACTGTTTTAATGCTAGAGTCCATATAATGCACACAAAAATATTAAAAGAAAATTTATTTCCTGTTATTCTTGGCAACTCTCATGTGTTTGGGTTTATTTGTCTTTAGCTGTATTTCCTCCACATTTGTGGGGAGACTTGACTCCAGCCCAAATCTGCATTTGGATCTCTTCGCTCCCGGCTGGCCAGTCCTCTGTTGCCACCCTCCCTTCACTCGTGAATCACAGGGCTTCGTGGGAGTTAATTCTTTTTCCTAGGGATACAGAAATTCAGCATTTTTTTCCCGTGGATAGCTGTGCTAGATTCTCCTGACAGTTGACAGCTGCTGAACACAGGGATAACTCCCCCCAGCCCATGAGATTTGCACTGAGAACACATCTTTTCACCGTGTGTGCGCCATGGCTTGCCGGTAGAGAATTACCATCTCCAGGTAAAATGGTAAGATGGCTGAAAGAAGAGAAGAGCTGTGAAAAATCAGAATGTAAGCAATGAAGAATTTGTTTGCTAGAGCCATGTAACTCAGTAATGGGAACAACAGAAAGACTACATTATACATCGCACATTAGGTCAAAAGGAATGGGGAAAATTCTCTTTCATTGAATTCCTGACTTGCGTAGATTTATCCGGCACTGACTGTGCAGATTTCGGTCAAAAAGATGGAGCAGTCAGAGCAGGGGGGACTAGGCAGTGTCTTCATGTGCAAGCAGTCAAGTCTGCATTTCGATGGTATTTCTAGAACAAAAGTGGCTGTGACCCAAATTAGCCATTAAACTGCCTCTGACCACGGGCCATAATTCTTCAGGACTAAACCACACAATGCAGGTTATTGCGCAACACTGTCCCCTGGAATCGATGCTCCTTGGCTCACGCTGCAGTGTCCCTGTCTTGGACGGTTACAATGAAAACAGCCTGAACCCGAGTGGCCGTAGGTGCTGTTCCCACCACACTGGCCTGATCCTGCTCGGACTCATGAGCTCTTGGCCTTTGCGGTGTCCCTCTATCAGTGCGTTCCACTGACTGTGAGCAGAGTGTGACATGCCATCGGCTTTTGGTAATTCGGTTTATTCTTTTCCTTACAGTACTGGGGTCTGCAGACAGGCTTCCCCATCTTGGTTAGCACTTACCCCCCCACACACATTTACCTCCCCTGCTGTTCCCACCTGAACTGTCCTGGCGCGGTGGTGCTGGTTTCTGGGTGCTGCCATCTCTTGTAAGCGGGGAAGATGGTTTTAAATATAGCTCCAGCTGGATCTGTTTCTCACGAAGGTGGAGTAGCCTCAAAGCACACTGCCAGAGTCCCCTTTCAGAAGCATGATCTAGGGTTTGTGGCTGATTTTCACAAACTCTTCTGACCTGGAGCAGGAGTTGGATGGCCTGCAGTCACTTCCCCTACAACCGTTGTTCTTGTTTATTTTGCTGTCGCATCTCTTGAGTACCAATTGCTGTTGCCAGTTTGAATGCTGCTGTTTCAAGGCCAGTGCTCTGATGTCTGGTCCCCAGTTTGAAGCACTACCTCGCTTTGCTGGGTCTGTGGAGCTGGAGATCCCGATGAGGGAAGCTGGCCGCGTGGTGGGCTTTCTGCTGCACCTGGAAAGCAAGAGTTGTTCCACCTTCCCATCTCTCCTTCTCCTCTTTGTTCTCTGCCCCTATTTTCCTCTTTCTTCTCTGTTGGTAAGTTTATCCTGGAGCAAGAAACACAGTGAGGAGGACAGTGGGGATGAAGTGGGCAGCAGGAGCTGTGCTCAATGAGGTGGCACGCAGCATTGCCCAGTGGGCTTGGGGGCAGTGCTTGGCCCATGCCAGCTCCCCTTTTCTCTTGCCCTCCAGTTCTCACACACTTTGGCTCCCTCAGCTGCCAAGCTCAGGATTTTCTGAAGGGAAAGACACACTCATCAGAGCAGGGAGGGGAGATGGCACCTCAGGTCACCGTGTGCGCTGTGGGAACTGCAACCGCGTGTCTTGAGCTGGTGGCCGCTGGTTGCAGAAACAAGGAGAGGAGGAAGGGGAGTGCTGTGGGAAAAGTAGAGGAGGCTGTTGGAAGCAGCTGCCACGTCACCTAGAAGCTCCGTGTCACCTGGATCTTGTCCACAAGAACCCACAGCACAAATAAAACGTGTTGTCATCAGGCCTCCAAGGGTGGAGGGATCCCTCAGGAGCATTCTGCCGGCTGGGCTGCAGGCTGGCTTTGCAGAGGGGAGTGGTGCTTGCAGCCCGTCCAGAAAGAGCACCTCTTACGTAAAGAATAGCCGGGTTGAAACAAAATGGATTTTAGTTTAAAATTTTAAAAAAGTTGGTTTGTTTTTTTTTAAAATAAGTTTTTAAAGGTGCATGATCCCATAACGTTTACTCCTGGCAGCCCATGGTCTGGCATTGTTAGACAGTGTACATCTGTCCAGTTGTGAGCAGCCCCTTGACTGGGGCAGAGGAAATCTGAATTCTGTTTCTGGATCTCTTCTTCATCTCCTACTCTCTGATCTTCAGCGTATTGCTGCATTTCCCTCTGTTCCCTGCCATCCTCACCCCTCGTAATGTAGCAAGCTGGAATAATCTCCCACAAAACAGAGAGCTGGATTTTAGTACGTTAAAAAAAGACCTGTTCAAAAAGTGTGTGAAACATCATGGATGAATTTGATTGTCCACTTTTGCTCATAATGTAAACGTTTTTTTCAAATAAAGGTGTTTTCAATAATATAAATTATATCAGTTAAAATGCAAGCTGCATGTACACACTGCTACTATGTTGAAGTATGTTAAAAAACTGAATTGGTGAAAGTCATCAGTAGAGCAAGGCTTCACTTAATTAATATATTCACTTAATTAATAAATCCTCTTTCAGAATGCTGTTTTGGGCATTTTACTAAGATTGCAATTTCCATACAGATACAGCTTGTCAAAATCTAATAAACAAACATGGGTCTAAGTAATCTAATAAACAAACAAATGGGTCTAAATAATAAGTAATGTCAGAACTTACCTGCTTAAATATAAGAATAAATGTACATGAAGCTGTGCATTTTCAAAAATAAATGTCGTTGTTGAGATAGTATACCTTCTCATTTAAGATCATAGCAAAAATTATGTTGAAATTTACCAAGCAGAGCTAACTTCAAAGCTAATCAAATTGCTCAGAGCCTTGTCCAGCTGAATTTTGAGAAAGTCAGCAAGGACAGAGAATCCACAACCTGTTCCAGTGCTGCACCACATTTAAGATGGAGAATATTTTCGTGATGTCAGATCAGAAATTCCTTTGTTGCAGCTTTCATCTGTTGCCTCTATTCTTTTTGCTGTGGGCAGACTCTGTCCCCATCTCCCCCACAACACTGCTGCAGACAAGTGAAGAAAACAAGAAGAAACATTTAGTTCATACAAAGCCTGAGTTTTATAGCAAACCAAGGAATTGTAATTATTACAATTAATTCTCTTCCTTTGGTGAAACTGTGTTAAAAAACACAAAACATGATGAAAATCAATGGTTCAATTAAAGGATTTACATTTTGTGTCCCTGAAGCAGGACACTCTGTCTGTGCTTATACAGCATTTACTTTTTGTGCGCTGCCTTCTCAGCCTGAGGACACTTTCTGTTGCTGTGCCTTGGATTTGGTAGCCTTGGGTTTCACTGCTTTGCCCTTAGCTGGATCTTTGCCTTTTTTTGTCTGTCGGCTTTCGTATTCTCTAAGATCTTCATTGCTTTCTTGGCCACGGTGGCTGCCAGTTTCTTGGTTTTCCTTGGGATTTCCTTCACAGCCGCAGGTAATCGGGGCTTCTTGGCAGTGCCAGTCAAGGAACAGGTGGTTCTTGCCCTTTGCTGCCTTCTTGGCACCTTCCTCTTGGCTTGTTGTTGAGTTTGAAGGAGCTAGAAGTACCAAGTCTTCTTGTGCTGCTCTTGCCTGGCTCCTGAGCCCCAGCCTGGTGCAGCTGTTGTCCTGTACTGCGTTGCCTTCAGTTCCCTTTCAGAGTGGTGAGAGAAAGTTCTTCTGTGCTTCTGGGAGACAGTCATTGCCCTTAAATCAGCCCCGCTGGAGAGTGGGGGCTTGCAGGACTTGGATTCTCATGCCACCTTCTCCAGTGCCTTAGCTGGTGCCTTAGAGGCTGGAGCAGAAGCGGCACCTGCAGCGGCAGTTGCTTCAAACATGATAGCCAGCACAGCCTACCAGCGTGACATCTTGACCAAGGTTTTGGTTTCACACTGATGCACGTCAGCTTGCCACTTCTTGCACTGGGTGCCTTGCACCTACAAAGTCTTTGCACGCTGACGGCATTCCTGTGAGGCTTACAGCTCTGACTGTTCCCTTGTAGCACCAAAGCCAGATGGTATCAGCAAACACACCCACTGGGAAATGCTTGCACCTCAGTGTGTCCTTTGTCTGGTACCCAAATAGCACAGATCAGCTGGAGCAAGCGGTGTTGGCCATTATTATGGATTAGCAAATAAAACCTGTTTTCTTCTGCAGCAGCTTAGACTTGGCCTCCAGCCTAGTCCTCGCTGTGGAGAAATAGTTCGTGAGTTTCTTTTCTGCCTGGTGCAGTGTGAATGCAGTCGTTCCTGAGACTCTCCACATCGTGGTAACAAGTAATTATCTCATCAGCTCTGCTTGAGCCCCAGCACCATCATTACACCATTTCTCTTGGCTCCGCTGTCCATCAGCTGGTATCTCTGTAGTTTCCCTTTGGTTTAGTTTAGGAAAGGCATCTGAACCCTTCATAGTCTTTGCAAGCCCCTTTGCAATTTCTGTTCCCTGAGAGGGGCCCTGCTTCAGGGCAGATTTTAGCTCTTCAATCTGTAAGCTTTTTTGGTCCTGCTACCAGTTTTCCAAACTGGGATGCGACCAAGCTAGCCACCTGAAAGTAAATGTGCCTGTGCCCTACCCTACCGGTACCTGCACAGAAATGGTAGAAGCGATGAGTGGACATGGTGTTCCCTCACTGAGTACAGACTGGGGCAAGGGAAGTTAACTGGTTGTGTATGTGAATGCAAGGGCTGTATATTTTAGAGAGATATAGCTGTTCTGGGGGCACATCTGAGTGGCAAGCAGAAACAATGCTACAAGTACTGTGTAAAACCAATGGGCACCAGTGAATTAAAATTTCTGTTAATAATTCCTAATCGGTAGTTTCCCAGGTCTTTGTTTCTTTTTCAGATTATTCCTCTTCTTTCTCTCCCCTGCTTACTAGGAGCTTCTACCAGCCTTTTCATCCAAGCAGAACCCATGCTTTTGGCTGGACAAAATGGACATTTTAAAATCCTATGAAATTAGCTGGGAAGTTCTCAGATGCTCGGATACCCTCCCCTGCCTGGTCAGCTAGCTCGAGTGTGTCACAGCTCAGACCTCACTGCTTACAGCAGAAACTTGGGAGCCTCCCATGTGGTCATGGCTAAAGAATTAACTGACGCTAACAGTCAGCACAGCCAGGCACGGCAGTGCACTAGCAAAGAAGGAAGACAGCAGAGATACCACAGCAAAGGAGGAGATCCTCGTCATGTGTGAAATGAGAATCACTTTTCACCCCTTTCCCCCTCTCTCCATTGGCCTCAGGGTGGGTCTCCCATTCCATCCCCATTGCCAAGAGCACTGGGCCCCCTGGAAGAGGATCAAGGTGTCAGATTCTACTTTGGCGTTAGGGAGTGGAGGTTAGTGGTGACATTCCACAAACCTTCTGGATGTGGCCATTGATGAGAGCACAGGAGCAGCTCTGAACTCTGGGAGGAGGAAGTGAAGAAGTAGCAAGACTACCTTGAATCTTCTGAAAATAATTGCTTTGCTGATAAGAAAATTTTGTAAGATGCAAGAATACTGCTCATGAGGACCTCCAGACAAGGAAAACTTGTACAACTGCAGGGAACACAACACATGACTCCAAGGCAAGGAACATGCAATGTGCTGCTCTTTAGTGAGCTTCCAAGCGCTTCTATCCCAACCTCTCCTGCAAAGGGCTTCTCCAAAGACAACAGGGAAACTAAAATCAGGATTTACCACCCAGGCCCCAGGTGCAAGCTCTTTTTGCACCGGGTAGCGTGAGCTGCAGCAACTGCACAAACAGGAGCTAATAGGCAACTTGTGTCTGTGAAACCTTAACCGCAGCTAGAAGGTGAGTCTCATTGTGAAAAACTGTGGTGCAAAACCAAGTTTCTCCCCATGACTAGCAGATGATTACAGAGATATGAAGCCAGTGCCTTCCATTAAGGAGGGGGAAAATGCGATCTGGAGCAGAGTCTGGGATGCCCAGACCAGGGGGCTGAGCTGTAGGAGAACGGAGTAACACTAGAACACAGCCTGCAGCTCCCTGTGCAAAAAGAGGGTCTTCTCCAGGCCTGCGCAGCACGGCGGCAGAAGCCAAGTCAGCTGGGCAGGGTGCGCTGGAGGCTGGAGCTGCGCTGCTGTGGGAAGCAGCGAGGTGCAAGCAGCTCTGGTGGGTGCTTCCCCACACCCAGCTCTCAGCGTGGGGAAGGTGCATTCTGCTTTGATTGCAGACTCTGTTTTTCTTAGTGTAAATGAGATAAGCTGCCAACCACTTAGCCTCAAGCTAGAGCGGACACTTGAGGACAAGTGCAAGTGCTTGGGCTTTGGTCACATTTATCTGCATTCACTGTGGGGGAGCCATTCACTAGGTTTCAAAATCCTCAACCCGATCCAGCCCCTTTCCTCCCTTCCTGCTGGTGATTCCAGCCGGTGTCAGTCACTGGTAGCAAGGGATGGAGCCGCTGCTGCCTAGAGACGTGGGAGGGGGGAGCGGAATTAATACAGGTAGGAAGAGAAAAAATTCTGGGCTCACAGAGTCAGGATTAAGGGTCATTAGTTCCTATAAGGAGGCTGAGGCTGGGCTAGCACAGAGCTGCAGGGCAGGAATGAGAGGCACTCACAGGGTTGAAAAATGTGTACTCAATTCAATAGTTTCACCCTAATTTGCCTCATCCCCCAGCACCAAAACAAGCTCAACAGTGGAACAAAAATAAACGATGAGTCAAGTCTCCAGGTAAAGGTTTTGCAGTGCAAGCCTGGAAAGCCAAATTGCTAGTAAAACACATAATAACATATAATCTTAGCGCACACTCAGCAACCAGGTGCCCTCAATTCTTTATCAGTGGCATCATCTACAATCCTGCAGCATGCAGCAGTGCACAGCACAGGGGTCCAGGTTTCATAAACCTACACTCCCCGTAGCACTCCTATACACCTTGAACTCCTGCCTTCTCTCCTTCCCACTTCCGTCTCACAAGCTGGGGTCCCTGCTCTTGTCTAACTTAGATGTAGCCTCAGTGACACTCACCCCACAGTGCTTCAGATTTGCATTTGCAATCCCCCCACTACACACACACCCTCCCACACCTGTGATGTTCACTCCAGGCAGACCTCATCCTCATCCTCATCCTCATCCTCATCCTCATCCTCATCCTCATCCTCACAGCTTTCGTACATCTCCGTGGTGCTGCATATTCCACACCACCAAAGGCAGTGCTTGGTCATGCAACTGCTGAAAACTTCTCCCTAGGTATGGCATCCACAGCTGTGTCACAAGATGAGTTGGCAGCTCTAGGGACAAGGCCCTTCGCCCCATGTCCTAGGCAGCAAGCTGCTTCTACATCTACCATGGCTTTTTTCTTACACCCAGGACTGGAGTCATGCGAGTGCTCTGCCTGGCAGAGGCGCCTGAGCAAGTGTGCTACCGATGTGTTGGGTCTGTCGTTCAAAATAGGGTGATGAGTCTTTGTGGAATGAACACAGAATATAACGTACTGTTTGTATAATAAATAAGCACTTTAGTATATGCTTATAGTTAATATATGCTTATATTAAGTAAGCATATTACATTGTATGTGCTTATAATAAATACGCATATCAGCTTATTTATATGCCTGTGCCCAACTGCAAGGAACTCTGCTATTCCCCTGCTCGGGGTCTCGCTGCAAGTCAGTGTCTGTGGTGCATCAGCACTTGTGGAGCAGAGAAAGTTTTTCTGCTTGAGGTTTTCGCTTGAGGCGAGGGGAAGCAGGTGTCTGCGTTTCTTGTGTGCAGCCCGAGAACCAACCAAATGGTGATGTCGGCGCTTGTTTCAAAATGCGATTTCTGAGCAAAGGGTGAATGGAAAAAATAAATATGTATTTATATCGACACACACCAACACGCAGCTTCCTGTTGACTAAACAAGCAACCTCTCCTCTGCTTTGGGGCTAGGTAATTAGTTTTAGTTATTCACCACATTTTTGCTCTCTGATTTCTTAGCAATTCTCTTTCTGAATCTTTAGTAACAGTAATGGTGATACTCCTCCTCACCCCTTACACCTAACCACTGCTCTTCAGGCTGCTGTTATTTCTCTGCTGTTCTCACTTCAAGACAGGGAATAGAGCTCTGAACACAAGAAGCCTGAAGCAATGCTAGGACATCCTTCTGTGATCCTGATAAGCTGGAGCAGTGTCTCTTGCTAGGTAACAGCCCAAACACACCAGCACAGGACCCTTTCCAGCCTTCCCCACTAGCCTTTAACTGACCCGGGCTTTGATCAGAAGCAGAGATGGAGTCATCTTCAGTAAAATTGTTTTTCTCTGCCACCCATAGCCCCCTCACCAAATAAGTTTGCATTGAGCAGAAAGGAAGGAAAACCAGAGTGGTCAGCACCCCTCCTCGTGCATTAGCTCCCAGCCAAAAGGGTCGCACTGTATATTAAAGATTTGGCAATTTAAGGCCAGGGAGGAAGCTGGACTAGCAGCTAGATTAGGGTTCAGCAACCAGCAACCTTTCTATGGTTTTCCAAAATACTTATTTTTAACCAGAGCAGAGATGACACCTGCAAATGAGCAAGGTCTTGCCTTGGCAAGGTACTGCAGCTCCTGCTTTAGGCAGTCCTGCATAGCAGCTGAGGGTCCTTCTCCAACTGTCACCCTGGGCTTGCCATGAGGCCCTAAAAATACATCCACACTAACACGTTTCTTCTCTGGGGATTAGAGCCGGAGGCACAGTACCGCTGCCACTGGCTTTGGGCACTCACACCTCCACTATGAGGGAAGTTGCTGGTCTAAACAAATGGCATTAGAAAGCCTACATCAGTATTTAGATTTGAGAGCCCTGCCAGAGAGTGACCTAAGTACAGTTCATCTGTTCATACGTTTGTTCGTTCTTTTTTGCCTCGGTGGAGTGCAAAGAGGGTCTCAATATTTAAGGAAAAGTGCTGATCTTTTAAACATGGAAGAGTGAATTCCATTTACAGGCAAGACCAGAGAAGGATCTAGTTAAATATTTTATGAGACTTGACAGGTTAAACCTTTGAGAAAATCATTACGCACAAATTTAATTTATGGGGAACACCAGGCTGGCCATGAAGATATTTCTTGGCTCCTTTCAGAGCAGAAAATGTCATGTAAAATTTTCTGCAAGCTTTTGCCTATTGAAATTAGGAGCCACAACACGAATAAAGCTGAAACTACCTTAATTTATCTGATGGAACACAAACAGTTGTGATGTCTAAGAAACAGATTTCCCGGGGTGTGTTGCTTTTTTTTCTTTTTAATGTCCTGTGTAACAAACATCCTTCTTGCAATATTGAAAGAAAAAACTAGTATGAAAGGGGGACAAAACGACTCTTGGTCTGACCTAGGAGATTTGTCACAAGGTGCTGCTAAGGCAAAGGCTGAAAGGGGCCAGCTGTTTCATTAACAGGAGCGTCCCCTTTGATTCTGTTCAGTAGGACAGGGATTCGCAAGGACTGCAGGCTCTTCCAGCTTTGGTCAAACACCAGCAGCCAGATCCCCAAAGAGGATAATTGCCACAACCCTTGAGACCGATGCAGCTGCCAAAATGTGAAGCCGCTGAGCATGTGCCCTACCCAGACGTTTCCCCAAGGAGTCGGACAGCCCAGCCCCGGCCCTTCCAGGAGTACTTCTTCTCCTGAAGTGTGCCATGCCAGCCGCTCTCAAAGACAAGTACGCTCAGAGTGCTGGGCTAGAGTCATCTGCTCTGTTCTGGCGACTCGTCTCTCCTTTTCATGTGTTTGCATATACTGGTTTCACACAGTCCTAGCATGCTGAAAGCCAGTAAAATTAATACGAAAAGTAAATCAAGCAGAGAAAAAAATATTAAGAACTACCCTAGCATGAGGTAAACAAAAGCCCTGTTTCTCAGCCATAGAGGCAGAAACGGAGCAGAATGTCCCCCAGCTACCTCCTCAGCACCCTGCCCAGCCAGACCCGCTGCCCCCTCCCTTGGCTGTCCCCCAGCCCTGCAGAGGGGATGGGTGCCCGGCAGGGGCTGGGGGCGGTGATGGAGCACAGCCCGGGTGGCAGAGTGTGGTGTTAGCGGAGCAGAGCGTGTGCGTCCTGAGCGTGAGCCCGGGCGTGACGTGCAGCCGCACACGTGCTGGGCACAGCCGCCGGGTGGGGGGTCCCGGCAGCCACCCCAGCGCTGGCAGATCACAGTGCCGGTGCCATCTGCAACAGCAGGATCAGGCCCTGAGTCCTTCCCCGCTGGTCCTTTGCACACAGCTTTGCCATGCAGGCTCGCCACCGCTCCTGGCATGTCAGCCTGGCTCAGGCACCCATGGCTGCGTTCAGGTGCCAAAGCGGGGCCAGGTGCTCCCCGTCAAACCCCGGGCTCTCCGGAGCTGCGTCCCTCTCACTCCTTCCTTCGGCTTCTGTGTCGCCCCTCGCTGCCAAGCAGCTGCCGGGCCTTTCGGGGGGACACAGAGGAGGGGGAGGCCTGCCAGCACTTTGGCATTCCCTGGGCTCCTTCCAGCTGGGCTCTGCGGGCGCTGTGCAGAGCTCCCTCGGCGGGCAGGGCTCGTCACCGTCTCCACTGCACAGCTGCGTGACCCGGGGCCTGCAGGGATGGTGTGGTTTTGCCCACATTCACGTTAGCGGTACACGAGCTCCCAGGCCCCCCGCTAACCACCAGACAATGCTTCCTGCCTCATTATGTTATTGATAAAAATTCAGAATAATTTTGCAGGCAGGGAGGGCCCAGCGGGGAGAGCAGCGGGGGGGGAGGCAGCCAATGGGTGCTGAGCATCTTTCAGAACTGGTGCCCCTCCGCATCTCAACCCTCTGCTCTTCAGCTCCTGCAGCTCCAGGAGACCTTTCTAACTCCTCCCTCAACCACACCCCGATGAAACCCGGCGGGGGGGGGGGGGGGGGGTAGATAGGGGTGAATGGGGAGGGGACACAGGGGACAGCCCACACTTCTGTACATCAAGTCAGAGGGGTGCACAGCCGGAGCCTGCGAGACAACCTCTCTGCAATCCCATCACCTGAGAGAGACCCTGGCAGTCATGGACAGGTAAAAGGAGTGCCTCCAGTTTCTTGCTCATATACGAAACAAGGGTCCTTCTCTTAGAATTAACCCGCTCCCCATTCAGTGCTCACTGTCCCTTTCACTGTTTGACTCAGTAACCTAACTCCCTGCCCCGTCCTGCTCTTGCATGTGCATCTCTGTGTCTCTCATTCTTTCTCTTTGACTGTCCGCCGCCCTGTACTCTTTTCCCTTTCTGTCATTTCTCTTTCTCATTACTATTCTCTGTTCCTTTTCATTCTTTTTCTTTTCTAGAAACAACAACAAAAAAAAGACAGCAGAAAGATGAATATTCAGATGCTATCTGCCACCTAAGCACCTCAATCCTTGCCCACTCTTCTCTCCTTATACACCTATTCTTTCTCTTGCAACAGATTTCTGTATCAGTCTCTTTCTGCTGCTCACACCCTTGTGCTTGTAAGCACAACCCGTGCCAGCACTGGACTGCTCTACTTGCACTGCCATTATGCTGCGAGCTAATTATTACTAATCACTCTCCACAATTGCATATCGTTCACACATTCAGGGGCCTTCACTCTGATTTGAGGATTGGCTTCATGGATCTTTATTTGAGGAGAAGATCTCTGTTCTGTCTACATCAGTGCCGGGTATAATCACAGCTCCTATGTCCTTGCTGCTTTCCCTTGAGCTATACTATAGCTATAGGAGTTGCTCATGTATCCAGCAGTTCGTACCTAACTGCACATCTGCTGAGTTGTTCTCCACAACATCTGTTAATTCATTGTTCTTCTTGTACCAGCCATGTTCTGAAATCCTCCCTAGCAAAAACCCCTGGGACAGTGAACTCCAGAGAGAATGGAAAATAGCAACTGATGTTAATGAACCATTTCTGGTTGAACAAAAAGCTCCTGTGACTCAAAATCGTTTTCACTTTGTTAGGACGGTGAAAAATAACTCAAGCGATCGTAATTTTCATTTTTCTGGGTTTTGGGGTCATTTCTTGTTCTTCACCGTTATTTGCATCCACATGCTGCTCTGCAGGGGCAAAACCACTGAATAGAGAAAAATGGGAAGAAGTAAGAAAACGGACAGTTAGAAGAAGAATCAGAAACATTTTGAAAGCAAATGCATTTGCCTAAAACTTCACAAAAAAGAGAAAAGGGAAAGCCTATTTTCCCTTAGATTTCTAATGTGTTGAAAAGCATTTTTCCTTGTGGGCTTTGATGAAACATCAGCATAATTGTCATTGTGTTTCACCTGGCTTATATGGTTCTTCAACGAGCGATTGCATTTTTCACAATTGCTCTGCTCTGTTTTCTGCGGTTGTGGCACCCCCCAGGTAAGAGCTTTGCAAGCCTCTGGCCTGTCGTACCTGCTCATTTCCCACATGATTCCCTGGGCTATCGTCTCTGGACAACCTGAGGATCAGTCACACATAGAAGGGGTGTCCCCTCTCCAGCACCTCTGTTATGGGGGAGAGTTTTTCCCACATCCCTGCAATAACACACATCTAACCGGGAGAAGCCTGAGATGAATCACTGCTTGGCGGTTTTGTGAGGGGACCAACGTGTGTGTGTGTGTGTGTGTCTGTCTGTCTGTCTATTAGGGAATATACAAGCATGTTCATAACTGTGCAAATAGGGTGAATCTAAGGTGGTAGAGGAAGCAGGGTGGCTCTACGTGTAAGAAATAAATCAAAACTGATGATGAAGAACATGCAGTGGGTATGGGAAACACGCACCCAAGATGAACTGCCAGAGAAAGGGGTGATGAAATGCAGTGGGATCAGTTTGTGCTCTACTCCTGCCACAACCTAGAAACCCAGCAGAGCAGAGCCCTGGCAGTGCTTACAGCACAGACCTCCAAGAGCTGCCTGAGGCTCTTGCTGGGCTGAGTAACATGCCTAGAAGGGATGCTTTGCTCTCTGAGTGTGTGCAGGACTCTGCAGAGCCTTGTCTTCTCTATGGACTTTCTCCTAGCAGGAAACACGGCCACAACTCCCATGCGATCTACTGCTCCAGCAGCATGTCTGCATAGAGTGGCATAACTGAGTATGTGCGTGCTTGCTCTTTCTGTGTGAGCAGCACAGGTATTTTTGCGCTGCAGGCTGAGGGTGACATGGCAGAAAAGAGGATGTGTGCAGGTAGCTTCTCTATTCGTGGGACAATCAGGGTAGCCAGGGTGCTTGTGGGAAGAATACGTCTCTCTGGCGATGTGATGTGAGGTGCAATAGCAAGCGCTACAGGAAAGCAAAGCACGTGCACTCGGTAACAAAAGGCAAGAGGATGTGCGTGAGGACATGGATGAGTGAGCACCTGTGGTGCAGTGGCCACGTGTGAGGGTGCACAATGGACAGAACTCCTGGAGGAGCAGAGAGGATGGATGCCGCTGTTAGCTGGAGATTAAGTGCTTTGCAGTGCTCAAGTTTTATGGTGACATTGGCAAACAGATGAAGGGATTTTGCGTAAGAAACTTTTCCTTGCTTAGACTCTCAGATTTAAATTGGATTTAAATTCCTAACAAGCCTCAGTTCCCCTTTCCTACACCTCACTGGAGACTTCCCAGAAAACCCAGCTCAGTAGCACCTAAACCAACCCCACCTCCCTGCTGAGCATCAGTCTATCAGAGGGAAAAGATGACAGAGGGCATGATTATTTTTAACCCATTCAGTTCTGTTTTGCATTGGGGGAGGTAAGTATCTCACCTCAACGAACACAGCTGTTCTCAGCTGCCTATGTGCCTCCACTTGGCAGTGAGGCTGTTAGATATGGCTCGTGACTACCTTACCCTCCCCGTGCTCCTACTGCCTTGTCCCGGCAGGATCCCTGGGCATGGGAGCAGGCTCTTGCCAGTCTTGACATTTGTCTGATGGGGGAATGGTACGTGTGCCTGGCGGGGTGTCAGCGTGCCTCCCCCATTATATATTCTGTCAGCTAGTCTGTGGCGCCTTACCCCAGCCCCTAGCCCTGCACATTTTCAATCATACCCTCCTCAGTCTTCTCTAAAGAGGCTCTAATTCCATCCATCCCTTGCCCCAGTGGCTTTTCAGGATTTCATACAGCAAAAATAATATTTCTTGATGACTGAACTCAGACACTCTCATCTTCCCAGGTCTTCTCAGACACTTTCATCCTTCTCCCTCATTGGTGTCCACCCTTTGGATATTCTTAGATATTTTCACACTCTACCCAGCCATAGTTGCTGTTTGACTAATCACTACTAATTCACTTACTGTTTCCACTCACAAGGTCAACTGCTTCATCCCCACAGTCACGTCTGCACCCTGTCCCTAACATATTGTATGCAAATCACTGGTGCTCTTCTCGTACTGAGAGGCCTGGACATGAGGAGGATATTTTTGGTGCTGAGCCCTCAGCAAAGACATGGCCAACTGCTGGATGCAGGGTGGGGCTAGTGGAAATTCTCTTTTGTCTTCTGCAGCCTCCTGATGAAAAGGAAACTATTCCTCTACAACTTCAAGAACCTGCGCCGGGCCAAGGGCCGGCGTGAAACCTACCTCTGCTATGTTGTCAAGCGCCGTGACAGTGCTACATCATGCTCCCTGGACTTTGGATACCTGCGCAATAAGGTACAGGGAACACCTTGGCATCTTGTTCTTACATCCATGCTGAGGTGCATGCAGCCCCAGTTGGCCTGGGGCAGCAGGGAAAGGAGGGCTGCGACAGCACCGAGGGTGCTGGCACACACGTCCATGAGCATGGACACTGCACTGGTGCGTTCTGTCTAGGGGATGCAGCCTCCAGGTAAACCTGTACTTTTTGCTACCTCCGAGTGTGTCAGCAGCAAGACCTCCATACTCCCTGCTGCTTTACCAGTCTACCTACTTTTCTGCTTGGCTCCCACACATTCCTCTCGTACGCACCTACACATCAGTGTGCCACTGAGCTTTTCTAGCCAGTCTTCCACTTGAGTACCACTGTGCCTTCTCCCTCTGAGTGCTGACCCTAGGACCTACCCCCAACGTTTTTTCTCCTTCCCTCACACCCTACCCAGCTCACTCTTCCCTCCTCACCCCTCTTACACCCTGCTCCCCCTCCCCGCCTCACTCCTTGCCCCTCTCCCTCTTTCATGAAGATGGGCTGTCACGTGGAGGTGCTCTTCCTGCGCTACATCTCAGCCTGGGACCTGGACCCAGGCCGCTGCTACCGGATCACCTGGTTCACCTCCTGGAGCCCCTGCTATGACTGCGCCCGGCACGTGGCCGACTTCCTGCGCGCCTACCCCAACCTGACCCTCCGCATCTTCACGGCCCGCCTGTACTTCTGCGAGGACCGCAAGGCAGAGCCCGAGGGGCTGAGGCGCCTGCACAGGGCCGGGGCCCAAATTGCCATCATGACTTTCAAAGGTGAGATGCGCAGGCGAGAAAGAGATGACGGAAAGCTAAGGGGGCTTGGGGAAACCCAGCAGGGTGGGAGAAGCTGGGACAAGGAGCCCAAGAAGAGAACGGCAGGATGTGATGACCTAGTATCCTAGGAGAGGTCAGTGTCCTCTCTGGGGCAGGCTTGAGCACCCTGTAACTCCCCCGTGCATTGCACAGATTACTTCTACTGCTGGAACACATTTGTGGAGAACAGGGAAAAGACATTCAAAGCCTGGGAAGGGCTGCATGAAAACTCTGTCCATCTGTCCAGGAAACTTCGACGAATCCTCCTGGTGAGGGCCAATTTTCTTTCTCCTTCCAGTGTCTCTTCCCCTCAGCTTCTTCCTCTCTTCCTCACTCTTGTTCCTTTCTGCTCTAGCTGCCCATCTCCGCCATCTGCCATTTCATTCATTCCTGTCTTCACTTTCCACATCCCTCATGCCTCTCCCCTGAATTCCTTCATATCTGCTCATTCTCTTCCCCTTCTTCCACCTTTCATCCCATCTCCTGCGATTCCTTCCTCCTTCCCCATCTTCATAGGTTCCTGCTCACTTGACAACTGACCTACCATCTATATTTTGTCCTGCAGCCGCTGTACGAAGTAGATGATTTGCGAGACGCCTTTAAAACTCTGGGACTTTGAAGTGAAAGTCATCATCAATCAGAAGACTTTACAAACACTTGTTCTTTGATTTCCAACTCTCTCCTTACAACAGATCTTTCTCTTCTTGCCTCTTTACATCTTTCTTCCTTCCAGCCCTGTGACTAGAGATAAGACTATACTTACTTTTTCATTTCCAAGGAGAATTAGGCTGATCTTCTAAAGACACATTCCCCAGACTCACACCTCATCCATTGCTAGCTGGGAATAGCCAGGACTGCAGTGACACTGCCAGAGAGCGATTTGCCCTCCCTCAGTCCCTGCAGAGCTAATTCAGGTGGTCCACTAAATGGAGTTCTGGGTTTAGCCTTGCCCAGGTGGGAGCAGGCGGCCCGCAAAGCCGTTTGTGCGAGCGTGTTCTCACTGGCACTGCACGCACCGCACTGGATTCGTGAGGGCGTCGGGGAGCGTGTCTCCTGGCTCCTCGAGCTGCACTACACTGAGCTGCTCTGTGTCCTCCCCTGTGAAACGGTTTCTTTGTCCTTCTGGATGTGGGTAGGAAGTTGAAAACCATCACTATTTAAGGGGTATAGCCTATGTCCTAACAGCAAAATTGGCTGGTTATTGGAAAGCTCAACTGAGAGTATTGAAGTGAGTCCTGGACAGCCCAGGTAGCTCAGCTTGCAAACTTCCCTTGAAGCCAGCAGGTTTTCTAGGTGGGTTGTGTGCAGGCCCGGGCCCTGTAGTGCCTCCTGCCCAGAAAGGAAGAAGCTTCAGTAGCTGTGGGTCCAGGTTTCGTGACCTAGGAGAGGTTGAAACTAGACAATAAAAGGCTAAAATGAAAGCAGAAGATTTGATGGCCAAAATTTTCAAGTGTGAGCTGCAATTTTGGGTGTCTAGCAAGATATTTCCAATGCAGAAATAGGAAGTCCACTCAACCTCTATTAATTCTGATGAGAGCCGTGGCAGCTCAGGGTCAGTACTGATCAGTGCGTGGACATCCCACCCAGCCAGGAAAGGAACCACCAAGGCACCTCACCTCTGCAATGTCTTTCCAGCGTACATCTACTGGAAAACACACTTCATTTCCACATTGCATTGTCCCTCAGATTCAATTTCTCATTTGTGTAGGCTGAGGCTGTGGCGTTTTAGATGGTGTGTTGACATCCAGATCAGTTACCATGTGTTTCTTCACACACCTCAGGGAGGAGCACCACAGCTCTCACTTCTGGAGTACTTTTCATCCACTGAGCATTTCCTCTTAGATCAGACCTGCAACAAACTCCCTCCCTAGCCAGGTGTCCTCTGCTGGAGGCACCTTACCAATACCACAGTGTTCTGTTTTTTCAGGCATTTTATTGCCCATAATATGGCCAAATATGACTAGTTGGTGACTGGACTGAGAGCTGACCAGAAAAAACAGCTGGCATGAGCAAAGCTTTACAGCCTGTAGATAGGTATCTTCCATAGGGGGCAAAATCAAAGCATCCTTCTGCCTGGCAGTCACTGTGTTTCCACTAGAGGACACCATCAGCACCTCGTCTTGGGGACACAGTCTTTACCAAGCTGAAGATGCAGGTTCCTAGTACATGCCCACTCACCACTACCTTCCCACTACCTAAATTACAGATGGATCGTCCTCTGCAGTCTAACCTCCTGAGGCTTTGCCAAGGCTAAGTGTTTCTGTCCCACATTCTGAGGGTGCTCTGTCATTTCCTTCATGATGGCTGTGAATTCTCTGCTCCATCCTGTTCCGCTTTCTGGACAGGCTGGAGGCTCCTGTGTTGCTCCTCAGAACACCTCCTCCGGTGGTAAGCCAGCCGCCGGAGGACAGCAGAGAGACCTGCTCCCACAGTGCCTCCTCCTGCTAGGAGAGGTCACAACTGAGTGCGTCACAAGCTTCCTACAGCTTCAGGCTCCTGAGACACTCTCAGCTCGAGGAATTTCAACCAGGAACAGCAATGAGAGTTCTTTGCAAAGCATTAATTTGCAAGCATGGCGTTGTATATTTGTTTGATATGGTGGATATTATTTATATAAATAAAGGTCTTACAAATGAGCATCTGGTTTTGTCATTATTTTGGTACCATGTGGATGAGGGAAGTAGAAGTTGACACAAAGGATTGACGTGTCATATATGCTTCCTGATTTCTGGAGAGAAAATCTGGCACTATCCTATTAAACTGTCTTTAGCCTTTTCACCTGGAACTTTGAAGCTGTGGACACTGTCATCCAGAAGATCAAGGCAGATAAAGTGTTCAGGCAATAGGTGCTTCAGAAATACTACCAAAAATCTGTGACGTAAATGCTAAAGTCATTCAAGATGCTTCCGTCATTGATTGCAAACCTGTCATTCTCATTCATGACTCCTAATTGACCAAAGTGGACAGAGAAGTGCTGACCCAACATACTTTACAAAACAAGAAGAGAAGCAGAGATGGAAAAAAGGTCTCAGTCTTGCAACCTTTGGTATTGGCCTGTACAACATCATTGTCTTTCTCAGTGAAATTGTTGGAGAGCTACTAGAAAAAGTAGCATTTTCTAAAAAAGCAGTTGAGACACCAGCTTCTGATTAAATGTTGACAAACATTAAGTTGAAGGTACTTGTTGAAAACTTGTTGAAACAGGACAACTGGTAACGTTATACAATAGGAGAATAAATGCAATGAGAAACATGCACTGCATTCAGAATGCATCCTACGTTGCTTCTTCTGAATCTAAAGCAGACTGAATTCAGAGTGGACTGTTCAGCTAATCTATGTGATTTAGCTATAGGAATTTAACTCTTCTGCTGTAGAGTCTTTTTAATGGTACTTTTTCCATTCTCGAATACCAATACTAGCTATCGTAAGCTATTCTTTGACTTGGCATTATTAATTAATTCAACCTCAAACGCATTAGGTGTCTCTGCCAAGAGTACCTCCCTGGAGGATGACTGTTATACGGTGACATTATTTTTTAAGCCTAAATTTTTTTTACTTGCTTTGTAGACTGTGTGTATAGGGAACATTTCTCTACTGCTTATATACTCCTGAGTACCACTTACGTTTACAGCCTTACTGAGATAGTGGCTGGGCTGTTCAAGGTGTCTCCTTCCTTTATATGCACCTGGGAAAAAGCTAACCCCTCAAGGGAACTGTGGCAAATATAGCTCAGGCCCCATCGCCTGAGCCGTGGGAAATGGGGGCTTGTGATTTCTGGAAGGGTATTTCCTCCCAGGACTTGGGGAACAGCCAGAGCAGGGGCCCATGGTGCTAGCTGAAAACCTCAGTCTTACTTGGTCCAACATCCCATGGTTTGCAGCAATGAACAAGGCACAGATTCATCTGAATAGCTGTACAGCTGCTGCAGCTGCTGCCCCGAGCCTTGCTTTCCACGAGTGTGCCCGCCTCCCCATCCTCTTGTTACTCACACCCTAAGGACTGCAGCCACAACGAACAACAGGATACAAAAGATTTCCTAGCAAATCTGGCACAAACACGAGCTTTTGCCAGACCTGCCCCTGTGGCTGGCTGTGTAACGTTTTGGGTGGGTTTTGCACGCTCAAGCTGTACACACAGTTAACTGAAAGCACACCTTCATTAGGGCACGGGCGCTACTGAAAACCATCCTGCCCATGGGCTGGGGGCAGCTCCTTCGTCCTCGCTGAACATCATCCTCTGCGGCTCTGCACGCAGCCACCTGCGTAGCAATCGGACCCTCGGGTCACATCCAGTCTTATGGCAACTGACGTGTGCTTTGTCACCCAGGGCTGGGATACAAAGACCCCCCTGCTCTGTGAAAGCTCCAACTCTGCACCAGGGCAAGGTTCAGGGTTGGTTTTTGATAACGGGGGAAGCAGGATAAACAGGGAATGGGATGGTTACTGGTACAGTGTGGAAAACTGGGCATGGCTGCCATCTCCTGGTGCACGGGGGTGTCTGGGACCCTTTACAAGGATGCTGGCTGAAGGGATGTTCCTTGCTGCAAACAGCTCCCAGAGTCCGGCTCTCAGCAACCCCCAGAACATACCCATCGAAGATCAGGACACTGACATCATTCCCACAGCTGCACACAGCATTACTCCAGGTCAGTACACAGCATCCTTGGACATCACATTGCAATAATAAGAAACAGATTACCATTAAACAATGCAAAGACACACTCCAGGCCCTTGCAAATACAAGGGGGATTTTCAAAGCACGTCATGCTTCCCCACACCCCCCTGCCTTCTCCTTCCCCCACTTGCTCTCTCTCCCTCATGCTGGTACTTGGAAACCAGGACAGAAAGGAGCTTCAGGGTCTTAGAGTCCAGTGCCCTGCTACTTGCCCCTTTAGGAGTTTTTAGCCTAGATGTATTCATGTCCAACATTGTCCTCTAGCTCGAGTCATTTTTTCTCCCCTCCCTGGTGCTGACCCTTTGGTGTTTCTATGAGCAGAAATTTCATTATTTAATCACATATGTATTAAATATTTGCAGTGATGGAAATCAGATTTGGTTTGCAGAAGAAACGTGGAGGGGTTTGGCACCGAAGAGACTGTTCTGACAATGCCAGCAGTGATAAGCAGAGTCTCAGAAGGGGAAGGAGAAAGCAGGTTGCTGCAAGAGCCGGGGTCAGAGCAAAAGGGTAGGCACCAAACTGTGGTAAGTAATTTGAAGGCTGCCTTTGGCTTTTAAACCTATGACTTTTGTCATAGGCAGGTTTCCCTTCAGGCTTCCAAACCAACACCAGATACAGCTGAAAGACCATTGCTGTTGCTGCTGTTGTCGTTATTATTGTGAAGCAGACCAGTGGAAGGACTGATGTGACTGTCAAAGGTGCAGGGCTAATGCTGACAGAGGTCACCTTCCTGCCTAGAAGGTGCCCGTCTCCTCACACGGGCGAGTGCACCCAAGTTCCAGGGCAGGGAGGATGTTGATGTCTCCACGTTATAATCTTGTTATTAAATCACAGTTAAGAACTATCCTACTCTACAAGCTGGAACAGTGTTTTTACCAGTCCAGAGGGACAGAAGGAGGTGAGAGCAGACCCGCTGTTCTGCGGTTACCTCTATAGCCTAGCAGTGTGGTAGATTCACCTCTACAGCCTAACACACCAGTAAGGGCACAGCAGGGATACAGTAGATTACAGGTTCACTCTGGCCGCTGAAACTGGTGTAAAAAACTTCACTGGGCTGTCTTGGAACTGGCGTGCTTCCAAATGGACCAGAGGAAAGTTTGTCCTCCTGCCTTCAGTGGGAAAGGGCTGAGCCTTCCGTGAAGAATCATACACACCGGCTGACTCATAAAGGTGAGTGTGCGCACTTCAGTTAATCCAGGCACTTCTGTGCAGCTGAATGACTTGGTGATGCCCAGAGCTGACACCAGCAGTAGCAGAACTGTGACCCACAACAGGGATGGGGATGCCAGAGACCTCTGCTTCATTATGCCCCGGTGTGCAGCTGTAGCAAGAGACTGTCCCCAGGAGGAGGTGTGACGGGGAAGGTGGAGGCAGCAACCTGTGACTGAAGTGTTCACTTCAGAGTCAAGGCTCCACTGTGAGTACGTCACCATCTCTCACACTGCCTCGTTCATCATTTCTGCTTTATCAGGTGTCCTCTTGCTCCCTTTGAGATAGCCCTACACATTACAGGACCGTCACCGCTGTAAAGTTCTTGCCTAATGGGCTAGGATTGCTGCAGTGGGTGTCTGCACAGGGCTGTGCTTGCTGGTTTATGTCCTTTTTCACCTCCCTATATTTACAGTATTAACTTTCTGACTCTTGCTTCCCAAACAAATGTTTTAATTTGCTGTCCCCTGTATTTATGCGGTTTTCTGTCCAACTTTTTGTTTGTTTGTTCCTCCTTTGTAGAAGAGCTAGTCAGTCTTGCTACGGGTCCCAAAAGAGAAACACAGCAGCAATGGGTTCCTGAAAGAGAAATACTAGGGAAGAGAAGAACAAAGTGAGAAGGTGCAATACTTCTCATCTGACACAATCACAGGCCCCAGCTCTCTTCAGCTCTTCCTAGGCCAAATGCGGTTTCTGAGTATTCAGTAGCCCTTTCTGAAGCATAAGCAGCTACATTGCTATTCTGAGAAAGGAAATGAAGCAGGTTCTTGGAGATAGCTGAAAGCAGGAACAGCATTTTATGGATGCTTGAACAACTCCAGCTGGAGTGTGATCAAGGTCCCGTGGCCCTACCCCAGTACAAGTGAGTCCAGACAAGAGGGGTGAACCAGAGATATACCCATTTGCTCCATCCTTTCCAAAGTCAAAGTCTGACTGCATATTAATTTTAAAGTACAGAAACATAGTGGCACCTGCCAGCATTTTTTGGTTATTTCATGTGAACTAGCAATGTGTCAGTAATTTCCACACTGCTACGGGTAAAGCCTGCTTGGTGCTATGCTAAGCTGTGAGCAAGATTCTATGATGTTTAAGTATTTCTGGCAAGAGACACAGATTGGTCTTCAGGTCTTGCAGATTTTCTTAAAATGTAAGAGCTTCCATTTTGTACTGGCCATGGATACTACATATTGTTGTATAGCTTTGTGCTGTTGTACTTTGTAGATTCTCAGATGGAATTCAGCTAACTTCTGTGGCATAATGAAGTTTCAAAGTAAGACACAAAGGAAGGTGTTTGTAGATATATATATGTTGATTAGGCTCAAATCGAGCTGCCACGTTCCACAGCAGACCAGTAATTTACAAGTTACGTTGCGGAATGATTATGGACCTTGGTGTACTCAGCTGCATGTTGATCAAGTGATTTGATTTCTCCTTAAGGAAATAAAGACTTAACACTAAAATGGCCAGAAAGAAAGCATATGATATCCAGCCTGAGGTCCTGGACAGGGGGAAAAAAACTTTAGTCATGCTATACATTGCTTGGAGTAATTTTATCTGGTTAATGTAGGAAACACTCACCAGCCAGCTGCACTCAGCTTTAGATACTCTCTTAGACAGCAGGAGCTGGAGCTGCTTCCTCAGCTTGCAACTTTTCTGGCTGTCTTGATTGTCTGCTAAACATCCAGAGACTGACATGGCCAAAGGATGCCATAAGCCTTAATCAGCTAGAAGAGATAGGCAAGGTTCCTACCAGCCCCTGCCTTATTCTTCAAATAATCATTTGTGCCTGCATGTTGCAGATCCCGGTAGCGGCACATTCTCCGGTGGGATCACACAATGGGCCTCCTGCTTGGAGCGGTTGAGAATCGTGAAACACGGAGCTCCCAACATGATTCATTCAGATGTTTTGCATTATTTGCAGTGCAAACTGAAAACTGCTGCGAGGCCCAGCACACCTGTATCTTCTTTTTGCCTTCTGCCTGTAGAGAGAGCTCAGAGCTTTCAATACCTCTTACCTCACCATTCCACTCAGTGTTTCCAGCTGGAAAAGCAGAGACTTTTTGCTGCGTTCCCCAGGTTGCAATGAACAGCTAGGACTCCAGAGTGTGGAATTACATGGGAAGGGTATGTGCCGAGGAACAGAACAAGAAAAGCAAAGTTTTCACAAAGTTGACATTTTCCCTTTTATTCTGTTGTTTCTACAGTCATAAAAAATAGGGAGAATAAAACCTTAAAATGAAGCAATATAATCCTTAGCAACATAATTGTATTATATTGTAATAAAAGCAGTAATATTATAATATTACATAAGTACTGTAATAGCATAAAGTATTTTTTGAAACATACACACATAGCCATAAAAGTGATCTTCATAAAAAATTCTCAAAAGCAGAATACATTGCTCCACTTCCTTCTTTGGAACAAATCAGAGCATGAAAAGTGTTACTCACTGGCCTCTCACGAAGGTACTCAGAGAATCTAATTGCAGGATCAGCAGACATTAAAGGCCTGGTCCTAGGGCATGGTCTCCATCCCCACTGGACTCTTGGGAAACCTTGTAAAGACCCAGAGCACTATGTCCTGGCTGCCTGACTGCATCATCCACACTTCCTGATGGCTTCTCATGTGCTCCTTCTGCTGTGTCCAATACTTAGCAATGCCTAGCCAGTGGTAAAAGCCTTCTCTAGCGGCAGGATGAAGCTCATCGTTCAAAGCTGTTGCAGAAAAAACTGCCAGGGAATGGCTTTTCCAGTCTTGAAAATAACGGTTTGATGCACAGAGTAAGCTTGAAAGCATGCTGCTGATGCTTGTTAGTATTCAGTTCCCTGGCAATGGAGGAAGCCCCTAGCAGGAGGAAAGAATGCAAGCATTAAAAATTAGATGCCAAAAACTTAACTTGTCTCTTCAGTATAATCCAGAGTTTGAAAATACATCAGAGAAGGCTCTGACCTATCTTCAGCATGTTAGGTAATGTCCCTTTGGGCACAGCTTTCCAGACAACAGCGTAGCACCTCAGAATTTACTGTGCCATGTAAACCCCTCCTAGAAAGACAGACCACTCAGAAACAGGAGCATTTAAAAGGCGGCAGTTGCATAGCTGAACGCAGGGGAAGTGGAGCTAGATCCTGTGGGAAGGCAGAATTTCGGGGGTTAGAAAGACCTTCTAGAGGTGTCTAGTCCAACGAACAACACGTTTGTGGTGCGGATAACTCCAATGCTAGATCTGGTAGCTCAGAGGGAAGTTCTCTGTGTGTCCAGGGATGGTCTGACAGCCTCTGTGGGCACCCGTTGCAGTACAGCACTGCTGTCAGGGGAGACTTTCTCTTTCTGCCCAGTTGGAATTTCCCTTGTTGCAGCTTGTGCCTATTGCCTCATTTTCTCTCTGTTCAGCTTTGAGGAGAGTCTGGCTTTGTCTTCACTGCCTTTATGTAGTGGAAAACCGCAGTTAGATCCCACTTATCCTTCTTTTCTTTAGGTCTAAACCAGCTGGTTCCCTCAGCAGGGCAAGTGCTCCAGCCCCCTATTGCAGTGGCACTCCACCAAACCCTCTCTGGTTCCTCAGCGTCTTATACCAGGGAGGCCAGGACTTGAAATAACGGTGTGTATTTCTCTGAAGCATGTTGCTGGGACACACTCTCCTCATTACACCTCTGCATAATTAGTACAATGGGGCTGGGTGTTCACAAGGGCTGAGCACCTGCTCCTTCCCATTCCTTCTACGGAGGATCGGTGGTTGGTCAGAACTACTGATAATGCGCCTTACTCAACTTCATTTTAGTGGTGGCTTGAGTTTGGCTGAGACAGCAAAGTCATGGAGCAAGTGCCTGACTACCAGCATGAGTGTCCCGGTGCCAGCTTCCTAGCCACTAGCATTCTGCAGTAATCCCACGGGGTTGCCAGGGCACAGGGAGGGACAGGTCATTTGTTAGCTGGCTTTTTAAAACCAAGAACTGAAGGGCATATTCGCCTTGTACCGCTGCCCAGGGAACTGTGCTGAGTCAGCTGGAGTTTGTCAGTACTCACAAGCATTTAGCAGACAGCTCTGTTCAGCTCCCTGCTAAGCATCACACTCTGCATTTAATTGTGCATCAGCTGCTAAATTATTTAATCATCTCAGACATTAGGGTACTCAGGAAGGCTGAAAGCCAAGGGAAAAATGTCTCCTAAACAGTTACATTGCATTAACTACTTAGATCAGCTGATTGGATGATGCCACTGACTGTGCATCCTTCACCTGAATGTCTTAGACAGAATTAGAAAGGTCAGTTCCTGAGGTATTAAAAGACCTACATAAAGTTTGGGATGGATAGAACTAAAATGAAGTATATGAAGCGTATACCTTTTCCTCATCAGAAATAGAACAAGGCATTCATAGCATCCTACAAACAGCTTAGTTTTTCTTCTTCTAGGCTTTAAGCTCCTGCCTGTATTATGTAGTTCTGTGCATTCCTTCCTCTGTCTCCAGTGGTCCATTCCACTAGCCCCAGTGCTACATATTGGGACCAGTCCAAGCAAGAACTTGCTTGCCCCACAAAGGGTGACTGAGCCAGCAAGTTAACTCCAGTCCTAGTCTTCTCTCCTGTTCAGTAGACCACCTTCTCTTTCCTATATAGTAGGATATCAGACCATACAAGTAACTTCTGCAGTTGTATGGATTGCAAGAAATGGGGAATGCAGATCTATTACACAATACTCTTACGCGTAAGCTTTGATCCTGAAAGGGAATCCACCCATCCAGGCTTTTGAACTTGCTCAGAACTTAAATCAGTGGCCCTGTCTTGGGAGGCAAAAGGAGTGTACTTGAATCATGTTTACACAGCTGAAGGAGCTTTCGGGATTGAATAGCTCCGGTAAGCTGCAAGCTAATGAACTTGTGGCTGATCCATGTAAAGGCTTAAAATTATTTACCCTTTCCTTTGTAAAAAATGCTGAGAGTATGTATTGCTTTTAGTATTGCTTAATCTCTTCTCTACTCCTGGCCACAAAAGCACAATGTAACAACAGCATAGCCCCTTGGCAATCTCTTGCCCACTTGGCCCTCTGTTCATGCAGCATCAAGCCCACGCTTGTTTTTCATACTATTGTTTCTGCCCACACCATTACCAGGACCCGCCAAACCTCTTTTTCCTAGGATTTTGCATTACTTTTCACTCTCAGCATTTTATTCAAGTGCCTACTAACCAAAAGGATATGAGACAGCTCTGTTGAATTCAGAAAGATGTATGAAGCGAAGCTCAAGGGCCAATAATCACCTTGTCCATGTTCGTGTGCAACAAATGTTTTCCAGCAGTAACTGTAGTCTGAGAAGAGAGATACTCAGTCACTCCTGATGAAAGACATGCCCATTTCTTTCTGCATGAATATTTTAGCGAGTCACTTTTTTCTCAGTAAAACAATGCTAAATGAAGATATTAATCTGAGGGTATTCACACAAGGGAGCAATGATGACTTGCAACTACACAAATAAGTTAGTGGAAAGAGGAACCAAAACTCTACAAATAGCAATAGGTCGAAAAAGGAGAATTGCCGGAGTGAGAGAGATTACTACAGAGGCTTGGGCAACCCGTGTCACAGATAGCACACCAGGACATAAAGCCAGAGCACATTGGCCAAGGGAGAAGTAATCAGTGAGTGGCAGGCTGCTTCGCTGGTAGGGACTGGGAAGGGAAGTGGCACATGCAATCAGGGCTGCTCAGGCATGTCTTTTGGCAGACTTGCACTTGATCACAGAAGCTTTGGGTAAGACAATAAACTTCTTGCTTCAATCATGAATCTGTCTGACTTATCTCAATGATCAAGGAAAACCTGGAGTGAACACCCTAACATTTAGCAGTTCATATTGATCTTAGTGTTGATAGGATGGCCGGAGCTCCTGTTAGTGCTCTGGTGGTGTAATCCCAGAGACAGATTCCCCAAGATAAGCAATGTCCCTTAAGTTCACATTTGACATGGTAGGTTTTGTAGCCGCACACTCCAGTAGTAAGTACCCAGGCAGATATGTGAGAAAAATCTCTTCAAATGTTCATTACTTTCTGTAGCTATTTGTCTGGACTTGTCTGGACTATTTTTATAGCCAAACATTGACAGGCAAGGAAGATGCACATACAAAAAGACATACATGGAAGACATGTAATCTGTGATGCATCATCTGAAAGTCTCTTTTAGATACGTCTCCTTCTTTTCTCCAGCTATCAAGGGAAACCGCTTACTTGCTGCAGCTGGCAAGCTGATTTGCATATATATGCTAAGAGGGATGGGTTCTATCTCTATCTTATGGGCAGGCTTTTTCACTGTACATAAAGAAGGCATGGATGGCTAAAGAAAGACATAACTGTCCTTGTTCAGATTTGGCAAGAGGAAATGACCATGCTGGTCCTGCTGCTGTATGGGACTGGGGAAGAAATAAGGCAGAGGAGAGTGGCATTTTTGCACTCTCTAGTCCTCTCCAATGCCAGCCATCACTGCTATTACAAAGCACAACTGCTTGAGAGTGCACATAATCCCAGAACTTTCCATCCAACCTAGACAAAGCCAAAGAGTAGTTGAGTTACCTGCAAGATTCATGATACGTATAGCGACTCCTGTCAGTGCCAGGTTCCTGAGACCTTGCCGGTTACGGATATCCAGGTGCTTGAACAGCTTGGCTGCATATATTTCCAAGGTCACATTGGGATGTACCCTCAGGAAGTCCAGAATTCTTTTGGAGCATTTCCCACAGGGCGTAGTAGATAGGACCCAGGTGATGGAGCAAGAAACTGATGGCGTGGCCTTGAAACAATTTTCCAAGAAGTTGACTTCAGCATGTTGGCTAGAATTGTTTGAGCACCAGTTCCTCCAGATGGTACCTCTCCTCCACCTGATTTCATACAGCAGGTAGACCACTTCTGGATGGTGATCAGGCAAATAATTTCTTTTGAAGTCATTTGGCTGTATCTTCCACCTGTGACAAAAGTACTAGCAGTGCAATCATCCCAACACTTCAGTGATGTTTGGTCACATTGTGCAACTCTCAACATCAGCCAAACCTCCCATTCTCAGCCTTTCCCATCACAAATGAGCAGCTTGGAGAACTGCAGTCTAATGATCTAACCCACAGCACCTCCTTGCAAGATGTTGGGAGTGTAAGCAATCCCATCACCACTCTCAGATCAGAACTGGTCAAAGTAGTAAGATAACTGGAAAGGACGATCAGGGAACAGGATGGTAAGAGGAAAAGAAAGCACAAGGCTTCTTAGCTTTGCCTGTCTCTAGAAATTGCTATTGGTCCCAGGCAGCACATGGTGATAGAGCTGTAAGTCTTACCCTTGGTTGTTCCTTCTGGGTGCAGGATCTATAAAGAAAAGATTTGTGAATCACTTGGGATAGTAGATCAGAAAACAAAATTTCCTCTGCACCTTCTGTCCCGGGCACTTTCAGTCTATACACTCCCTGCACAGTAGGATAGCCACTCTGGGATGCAGGAGTGGTGGAGTTCTACCTGGGAACTCACGGTTGTTTAAGCTATGCTGTACATGAACCCTTGCTCAATTTAACACATTAGAGTTGATTGTGATCTCACTCAAGTTTAACTTCACTGGTTTCAGCAGTACCGTGTCTGCTTTTCCCTGACTAATTGAAGAGCAGAGTCAAATATCTTCTCCCTTTGTATCTTCCAAACACTTCTACTAGGCAAAACTTTAGCTATTTTCCTGTTGGTACTCCTAATGTCAATCTAGACAAAAACATTTTCACAGCCAAGGGTTCCTCCTTTTCTTAGTATGAAACTGTTTCAAAAGCTGATAGAGGTTTTATCAGTGGCAAGGAAAAAATACCAGTGCAGAAAGGAGGGTGATTTCTAACAAATACCTGTGGGGTGGCATCAGAGACCTGTCTAATTATACACACTGTATCTCTCATAGTGGCAAAGAAGCTTGACCCTATGACTCCTTCATACCTTCCCAGCTGAAGTTTCTAGATGAAAACAATTGCAGATGATCAAAGCTAGTTATTTCTTTTGTAAAAGTCCATCCATGGCAAACTTAAGGAACTGAGAACACTCGTTTTGTTGAAGAAAATCATTAATTTGCTTAGAATTAAATACTAAAGGCACTTTTCCATAGCTCTTGGCTCTTCAAATGAGGACTTTTGAAATATACCCAGTGAAATTACATTTCAGCAGGAATAAAATAGTCTTCCACATCAACAGAGACCTGATCAGCTCCTTGCACAACCTTATTGCACTGATAGTTTAAAAGGCATTTTCTAGTTTTTTATTGCATTAAAAACAAAATAAGTGAAAAGATAAGCCAACTAATTTACTCCATTCTTAATTGCCTTTGAGATCTCTTTCCACATCAAGAGGTCTTTTGGCTTTTGAACTCTTCCTGCCTAATGTCACATCAGGGTTAACATCAATATTTTGAAGCTGAACCTAAGACTCAAGGTAGAGTAATGCATTCAAACAGATAACACCCACAAATCCACACAAAGTGTCTCCTGTGTACCTTCACGTGCCAACACACACATTTGTCTGTACCCACCTGTTCCTTAGATATAACTACAGTAAATAGCTACACTGAACATGGAGAAATAGACCAGCTTTTCACACACATGTACTTACCTCTGTCAGTGACAGCAGCCATGGGTAATTCTCAATCTGCCACCTCTTGGATGATGGATGCGCCTTTATTGGTCGTATGTTTGTTTCGGTTTCTATTCCCAAAGACTGAAATCGGGGTGTCAGTAATGTTGCTCAGCCGAATATTTCCTCATGGTGACTTGCTTTTACGCAAATGAACTATCCCACTGAGTGAAACAGAAAGTAAGATCCTGGAAAAAAAAAAAAAAAGACTGCAAAAGAGTGGGTCTGGGGATGTAGATAAAGTTGCCTGCTAGAAGCTGGAGTTATTTGATGAGCTGTCTTTTTTGCAGTGCAGGACTGGAATTGTAATTCTTTATTACCGCTAGCCCCCGAGCAGAAAAGTAACTCTTCTCTGGTCACCCCAATGCACCAAGAGAGAAAGAGCATCTACACAAATGGCATTAAGTCACATAGCTGTGGCGTGGCAGACAACTTTTCTGGCACTTAGATATATCATCAGAAGGTTGAGCAGAACCAGGTGGAGTGGGAAACAGACGTGATCTGCAAAGGCTTGTGCTTTTATGGATCTCCAGCAGGTGGTGACGGTTACTGCCATTTCCCTTCATGGGACCATTCTGTGGAGTTCCAAGGACCACTCGTGCACCCTTGAACCTCAAGCAAGGAAGATCCTCAATGTGTGTGAAGGCACATTTACAGCTGTGGGCAGCGACTGGGGAGATGCTCAAGCTAACTCGAAGCAAGCTGCCCAGCCTCCAGGAGAACTATGGTGGTGGATAGCTTGTTGTGGGGGAACACCCAGATATTTATGAAACTTCACAACAGAGAAGAGCTCTGTACTCATGTGGACGCCTTGGAACCAGGACCTGAACCAGCATGTGAGTATCTGCAGAAGCTATTAGTCATGGCAGTGCAGTTCACTGGTGTAAAAGGAACAGACTTTTTCCAATGTCCTGAGAAATCTGCTCAACATTGTGCACTGGGCCTCACCTTCCTGTGATCCATTCTGTAACTCACACAAGGTGCAGCAAAAATTATTTCCCATTTCACCTGAAAAACGAGTGAAACAATGCTATGCTAGTTGCTAGTGAGAAGCTTTCCTCTGGCTGACACACCCCAAACTGGCTTGCAGAACAAAAGGATTACAAAAGAATTCTTCGCACGGCTTAGCTAGAAATGGCTGTGCTAAGTCAGTTTCTGTCAGAATTCCCCCTGGTTTTGTGACACAAATATTTTGTGGCTTGATGCAAGCTGCAGAAATAGATCCCTGGTGAGCCACCATCCAGTAATGCACGCTCCCTGAGAACAAAGCCGTTGCCTTCCTCAGTGCCAAGTCTGGCTTGGGACTGTGAAGCCAGGAGAGAGATTTATTTGTACCCTCTGCGGCCAGCCCTCAGTATTGCATTGTCAAAAAATATTCAGTTCCCTGCAAGGGCAAAGCAAACAGAAGTGAACACGAACAGTGGAGTACAGGCGCAGGAGGAATTCGGGCACTGGCAGGACTCGGTGAAGGAGGAGCCATGGCTATCTGGCAGCGCAGTGCCAGCACAGGATCTGCCTTCAGGGCCTCTGCTGCTGCAAGGTCACCGCTGACTTCACCCCACAGAATTGTTCCCTAGCTGTTGCATTAGTTCATATCTGAGGAAAAGTGAATGGGATCAACTCACTCAGAGGCTTCTTGAAACAAAAAAATGTTTTACCAATGTGTTTTGGAGTTCATGGACATGATACTCAGTAAGGCCAGAAACGCATCAACACTAAAGTATTCTCTTCATTTCCGTCTCTTCGCAGCAGATATATACAAACATGCAATTGTAAATTAAGCTTTGAGATGCTTAGTCTGAGCTGCAACAAATGGCTTGATTAGCAGCAGTACTCAGTAGCAGTAGTTCCTGGTATAAAATCAGCCATGAGCCACAGAAAGCAGAGACACAAAAAATCAGTCAAAGCAGAAGCAGGGAATTTGCAGTGCAACACTTCCAGGTGTTTCCAGGAAGTTGAATATGCTCTATGAGATGGCTGGAAAATGGAAAGGGGGGGGAAAAAAAAAAAAAAAAGAAATGCCATTCTGTTGTTCCTCCTAGCCTAATATGAGGAGAGGAATCCCTCTCAAATCTGGCAGCTGGTTTAACCCTAACAAAATCAGGAAGACAAGGTTACCTCACAAATGAATTTTCATGCTTCTAGAACTTGTACAGCCCGTCTATGGGGACCAGACTTCAGAGGATGATGATAACCTCCAGAAGGGTGGTATATCTGGGTGGGAAAATTTTCTTGGCCTTTATGAGCAAACAGCAGTAACCCAGTATGCCTTTAGGTTGCTACATGTCCGTAGCAAGGGTCACATATATGTGTTGGACCTCATATTACTCAGTGTGACCAAAATATTTTCTTCTTTTTTTCCTCCTGTTCTTACGATGTAGTATAATTTAGTTTAGCTTTGCAACTATGTTGTTTTTTCTTTAATCACTATGGAGAGATTGCTAACCAACTTTAGTTGTGTAATTTTATGGCAAAAGGGAAAGAGTCATCTAAAACTTGTGGTAGATGAGGAGACTGTTGTATAGGTAACTATTGAAACAAACTTAGACTCTCCACGTAAGGGAAGTAAATTGAGGTTCAGTGTGCAGTCAGCTGTAACTATAGGGTCAACTATTGTTTGAGACCTCTTAGAAGACTCTAAAGTACCTGTAAGGAGCATGCGTGACATTTATTCAACATAGTACCACCTACTGAATGAGTATGTATGATTTTTCTGAGAAATATAATGCATAAACATATGTGTGGACTACAGAATTTTGCATGAATGAAACATATGGCATGCAGGTCAGGTGGAGTGAGCCCCCGTGTATCCAATGCAATAAAGGAATGCCTGCTTCTTAATTCTATATTGGTGTTAAGGAGTTTTCTTATTCCCATTTTCAGTGACACTGTCAGTTATCTCCCCTTACAGAAGTTGCTTAAGATAATATTAGAGATAAATGTGAAGGTGGTTTGTAATGCTGAGCTGTTGGTAACATCTGAATATATTTCATCCACTCCAACAAATGGATATTTTTTTAAAATAACCACCACCCTCATATGCATACCTCCTGAGCATAAATGCATTTTAGAGGAACATACACAGCAAAGGGCTCACAGAACGGTGGGTGAACATACACTCACTCATAAGTCTTTTAGCCACCAAGTTCCTTAGACCTTCAAAATAATATTCCTTTTGGTGGTAGTAGAGCCATGCTGTATACAGATGACCAGATTCACAGTTTCTTCAGAACACTTTGCAGAGGGACTCCAGGACATACACTAGGTGAGAGAGAGGTGGACAGAGCAACAGGGAGCTAGCTCAATACAGATATCTCCTGGGAATAACAGCCCTGCATGACATGTATTATTACATATGCATGTCATATTTGCATGATATATATGCATGCATACATGCATGACAGTATTACAGTAGTGGCATCTACTGGATGTGCCACCCCTTAACTGACCTCACTGAGCCAGCTTTGTCTTGAGAGAGCAGGCACGTCTTTTGCAATTTTTCTCAAATGTCTTTTGGTTTATCTGACATTCGGAACCCAGGAGGTACATCTGGTCATGCCAACCCCAGCGTCACACTGAACAATTTTACTCAGCATAAAACACAAATTTGAACTGAGACAGAACTTATAGAAACAGAAACATGTGGAAGAAATTAGGAAAGACAGGCAGGTTAGAGAGAAGAAAGAGAAGCCCAGAAGAAGGGAAGTTAAATCAGACACCATAGAAGACAAAAAGTGACAAGGTTTATATCAGCCATAATCCTAATTTGCACATGTCTGAGGATTTTACAGGTACTGAGCTTTCTATTCTCTGGCTGAATGATCTACTGGAAAGAGGTGAGAATCACCTGGTGGGAGTCTGGAAACAAGGGGGAAGGCAAAACTTAGATGTGACTAAAAGCTTGGGGCTCATGCCACAGAGGCTTAGATCTCAGTCTCCGCTTACAAACTGGCTCCTGGACTTAATTTGTAATGGTAAATTTTGTGTTCAAGTGTTCTGCTGCGGGGGTATTTGACAGTGAAAGGAAAATCCACTGTATGTTTGTTTGGATTTAATGGAGTTGTCTCAGTAGATATCTACATTTTTATGGGGGAAAAAAAACCCACTCAGAGCCTTTGGAGGTTTACTCTGTGAACTTTAAATTTTAAAAAGAGCTAAAATGTGTCTCTGTGTGTCTATGAATATATATGTACAAGTACACACTCACACAGATATTTACATATTTGTGTATGCATAATAATGCAATAATGCATATAAAAACAAGTTGTAGATACAGAGATACACATCCTTAGCAGCATATGAGTTTACAACTCTGACCCATAAGCACACCCACCCATGGCCTTTTTATCTCTCCTCATACTTCTACTTTCCTTTCCTCTGCAGGTTACACAGCTGCATCATACTTCACTGAGACTCTCGTTCAGTTTCCATATGTGAAAACTGAAACGTAAGAGGTAAGATAACTGATGAAGCCCTGCTAATGCTGGGTGAGCTTTATGAGTCTGACTCTGAACAATGAAGTGGAATGGCAGCCAGCCACGAGGGTGTGTGGGCTGAGCCCTGACCCAGGCAAGGTGGAGAACAGGTAGTTAGTGGTAAGGACTTACCTGTGTGCTTACCTCAGTAATAATTTTTCTTAGCTAAACAAAACATCCTAATATCCTTGTAATCTAATTTTTTCATATTAATTGGTGAGGCTATATAAATCAGAGAAGCGGATCAAATATATTTCATGGGGAGTCAGTGTGAAAAAAAGAAAAGCTGCAAGAGACCGTATCTGTATTTTGGAATATGATTTTCTACTCTGAGCAGTCTTTCTACAGCCATCTCACACTACTTTGCATCACAGAAGTGCTGTATTTTTATCTTTCTGGTTTTGCCACATTTCTACCTCTTCGCTTCAATGTATGTGCTGCCAAAGCACTTGGCAGAACAATAAATATCCCAAACCCAGTGGACATCTGAGTGTCCATACTCCTTTTGAGAGGCTGAGTCTGGCATACAGTCATCACACAACTGGCATGGTTTTAAATAGCAAGGGGAACAACAAAACCTGGTGGCCTTCACTTGAGAGAAAGCAATGATTCATCTGTTCCTTTTCTATTACTTGTACTGGAGAGAGTGTTCAGAGTAGCTCCAGGAACTTTCAGCACTGAGCTATTGCTCAATGGCAGCCATATGGTTAAGCTCTCCCCAGAATTCACCTGTAATCTGTAGCTCCCATGGGAGGTTGTCCTAGTTTCAACTGGGAGAGAGTTACATTTCTTCTTAGTAGCTGGTGCAGTGCTGTGGTTTGGATTTGGTGTGAGAACAATGTTGATGACACGCTGATATTTTTATATATATTATATATATATATATCCAGTTGTTGCTGGATGATGTTTATCATTATCAATCAAGGACTTTTCAGTTTCCTGGGTCTTGTCAGCAAGAAGACTGGAGGGGCACGGGAAATTGGGAGGGGACATGGCCAGGATGGCTGACCTGAACTAGCCAAAGGGGATATTCCATACCATATGACACCACGCTGAGTATATAAACTGGGGGAAGAAGAAGGAAGGGGAGAGACGCTGGGCGTTATGGCGTTTGTCTTCCCAAGTAACCATTAAATGTGATGGAGCCCGGCTTTCCTGGGGATGGCTGAACACCTGCCTGCCCATGGGAAGTAGCAAATGATTTCCCTGTTTTGCTTTGCTTGCATGTGCGGCTTTTGTTTTACCTATTAACCTATCTATCTCAATGTGGATAACTGGCTAGCTGAAAAAGTTCACATAGACATAGTCCAGCTGGCTGGACAAAAATGCACATCGCTCTCAGCTTATCTGAAGTAAAGCAAAAGTTACACAATAACAGGAAGATTGTGGTGGGAAAAGAATGTTGCAGGTGGGAACAGATAACTACAGAAGAGAAACTAGGGGCGGGCTTGGTAGTTAGGCAACTAACCAATAATGAGCTTAACTTTTGTAATATGTATGAGCTGATTATAACAAGGCATAAAAGGTGACTGTAAGGGACAATAAACGAAGTCTGCTGATCACTCATATTGAGTGACTGTGTCTTCCCTCTGTCGCGACATCTCAATCCATGAGTTTCCTCACTTTCACTCTTTTGATCCTCTCTCCCATCCCACTGTTGGGGGTAACGAGTGAGTGACTGCGTGGTGTTTAGTTGCTGTCTGGGGTTAAACCACAACAGAGGTAGAACCTCCACCAAAAGTAGAAAATGTCCCCCAGAACGAGGCATTAGAACTGTTGGGCACCATCAAGGATGGAGTCAATTTTCTTCACAGCAGCCTGTATGGTGCTGTGGTTTAGCCTGGTGACCAAAGAGTGTTGATAACACACCAACTTTTAGCTATTGCTGATCAGCACTTGCACGGTGTCAAGGCTTTCTCTGTTTCTGACTTTGCTCCCAAGTGGGTAGGCTGGGGATGAGCAAGGTGTTGGGAGGGAGCACAGCTGGGGCAACTGACCATAGGGATCTTTCATGTCACCTCACCATATGCTCAACAATAAAACTCAGGGAGATTTTTTCTGAAGTTGCTGTTGCTTGGTCACTGGCTGGTCATCAGTCTGCTGGTGGTGAATGACTGCCTCTGCATCATTTGGGATGTCTTCTCTTTTTTTCCCCTTCACTCATTAAACTGTCTTTATCTTGATGCATGAGTTTTCTCACTTTTGCCCTTGTGATTCTCTCCTCCATCCCATGGGGCAGGGAGAGGGGAGAGCAAGCAGCTGTGTGGTGCTTAGCAGCCTGCCAGGGTTAACCCACCTCACCATCTTATGTCCACAAGTAGGCTAGAAATCCACCCTACTGGGCTATCCACAGGTAAGCTGCTAAAGAGATCTTGTAAGATCTTCAAAAGACTCCAGAGACATGGGGTTGCTCTGCCAGGATCTTCATGATTCAGGCCCTATGTTACTATGTAAGTGGTCTCTCCATCTAACATCCAGCTAACATCCCTTCTCCTGTCACTGGCATGGAGCAGGACTGTGAGATAGGAACCTGTGCGTTTAAGCAGCAGTAAGTTCTTTATGTATTCTTTATAGCAGAGGCAGGACAACCTTCAGGGGACTGTCCATCAGTAGTCTTCACAGTTTTGAACTTGAACAGTCATGGCATGTGGTGCAGATCCAGGGGACACATGGTACAGCTGTGAGATAACCCTTTGAGGGATAAGATTCAAAGAATGCAGCTGAAGCAGTGGGTCCTGGCTACCTTTTTCCAGGTTGAATCTGTTGCGTAGGCCAGTCAGCAGTGCAAGGAGAAGCCGCACCTGCTGCAGTGATAGTTATGGATTGTGTTATTTGCGTCTGAGTAGATCTTAACAGAAGTGAGGGATTAAAAGGTGGGTATGGGGCTAAGCAGTGTTTGTGAGCAGCAGATGCCAGAAGTGGAAAACAAATGAGATCGGAATCAAGATGTATCAGGGAACTGTGAGGGTGGGAGGGCAGACCTTACACCCCAAAATCCACCTGAGCTGTCATGGTTCTCTCAGATGAGTACACCCAACCGTAAATGCTCATCAGATCCAGCTATGAAAGTGGCCTGAAAACAATCTCCAACTACCCAAACAGGCTTGTCCCTGGTGCTATGGATTAGGCATTTGCTGATCAAGATGTTGCTATGGAAAGACCTCACTGTGGGGTAGACCCATAATCCAGATGGTAGTTGTAAGCAGATGGAGTTACGGTACAGTGTCTCAGCAATCTGCCCTGTCACAATTTTCCTGTCTTATGTTAGAGAAGTCATACATGATGCTGACAGAGAAGCCCTGCCAGATCTCACTACTACAGTTAAGACAGATTGCCGATTTGGAGGCTGACACAGTTACTGCTTGTCTTGTAAGACAGGCAGGGCTGCAGGATGAGGAACATACCCATCTGCACGCCCTTCGCCACAGCCTACTGCCCAGTCCACAATCCATCTTCTTTCATCAGAGACACTTAAACTGAGACTCTCTGCCTCCCACCACCATGGCTAAGGTTCAAGGATGAAAGGACTTCATTTGGCAGGAAAACTGCTCTTGGTTTAACCAGATACATGGTAGCAGTGGATGCGGTGTAAACAAGGCGATGCCAGTGCAAAACACTGTGGCTCTGCATCACATCTCTGGGGCTGCAGGTCAGGAAGCAGAGCTGAGCCAGATTCCCAAAGCCACTTTGGGGAGATGAAACTGGCTGCTCCCTGGGTCTTTTCAGAGCTCCGGGATGCCACCAAGTGACCATCCAGCTGCACAGGCGGAGTGGCACATATAGAGCGTGCTGGCATAAGAGCTCTTGATCTGAAGGAAAGAGTCCAGGCCAAAACAGTGATGGAGCTCAAATTCCTTCAGTGCCCGAGAGATCTGAGCCTCAGCAGAGATGCTGTGGGGAGGGAGACAGACAACAGCTAGCAGCAATAGCAGCAACTTTATCCAGTCAGGAAACAAACTGTGAGAAGAGCAGTTGTCATGCTGTGTGACAGGCAGGACACTGGCTTGGGCTGGAGCTGGAGAAGATGCGAGCAAACCAGGTAGACAGAATGGGGTGCTGGAGGAGGCCTTACTCTACATATCATCCATAACCTCTAAATGGATGAGCTTAAGCACAAATTTCAGTCCACAGGAGACTAAAATGTCACATGCCTCAAGCAGGGAACAGAAAGTGCAAAGGGACTAGCAGTGACCATAGAGGTGCTACTTGGGACTGGATTCAGGACCTTCTGTTTCTCTGTACATGCCAGCTACAACATATCCAAGTACAGAACACCATGCTTCAGACCCAGGATCTTTTTCCCAGCCTCATATGCATGTGCCACATGGTTAAATGGCAGTGCTCCAGCCAGCTATGGCAGCAATAGGAGTGTTCTCCTGTTTCATGACTTGGCTTTTTGTTTCTGCCAGTTCAAGAGAGATGATTTCTGATTTCTAAGTTACTATTGAGAAATACTGCTTAGCTGCATCATTGATATTTGGCCTATCAGGTCTTATTTGGTATGTTTGGTTTTGCTATTACATTAGATACAGCATTCTGTATTTCATTTCCTTGTTCTCCCTCCACACACACCCCCCCTGGGGAGAACCGAACTGAATGTGAGGTCTCTTCTTGCTTACTGTTTGACCACAGACTGTTTTACTAGGCAAATGTGACTCAAAAAGAACAACTTCAAATAAAAATGTCATCACAGTGTTATAGATAAGCAGAATCTAGACAATTGACCAGGTGCCCAGAGCCACTGTTTTGTGTGACCAAGTCACAGCCACTCTTGCCAGACACTGCTAGGATGCTGCAAGGGCCAGCTGCTCCCTAAGGGAAGGGGAGTCCCATCAAGCAAGATAAAGCAGAAAGCAAGGAAGGAGCCTGATAGCCAGGGCCCATTCCAGTGTACCTAAAAAAAGAGAGCAGGGCAGGCCTAGGGCTAGCAGCCAGGATCAACCAGGAGTCCAGATTTTCAAGCAAGTTACAATCATAGAATCATAAAATCATTTAGGTTGGAAAAAAACTTTAAGATCATCGAGTCCAACCATTAACCTAACACTGCCAAGTCTACCACTAAACCATGTCCCCAAGCACCACATCTACACATCTTTTGAATGCCCTGGACAGCCTGTTTCAATGCTTCACCCCTTCAGTGAAGAAATTTTTCCTAATACCCAATCTAAACCTCTCCTGGTGCAATTTAAGGCCATTTCCTCTCGTCCTGTCGCTTGTTATCTGGGAGAGGAGACCAACACTCACCTGCCTGCAACCTCCTTTCAGGCAGCTGTAGGGAGCAATAAGGTCCCCCCTGAGCCTCCTTCTCTCCAGGCTAAACAACTGCAGTTCCCTCAGCTGCTTCACATCAGACTTGTTCTCCCAGCCCTTCACCCGCTTCGTTGCCCTTCTCTGGACAAGCTCCAGCACCTCAAGGTCTTTCATGTTGTCAGGGGCCCAAAACTGAACACGGTATTTGAGGTGCAGCCTCACAAGTGCTGAGTGCAGGGGGAAGATCCCTGCCCTGGTCCTGCTGCCACACTATTTCTGACAGAAGCCAGGATGCTGTTGGCCTTCTTGGCCACCTGGCCACACTGCCGGCTCATGTTCAGCTGGCTGTTAACCAACATCACCAGGTCCTTTTCCCCCAGGCAGCTTTCCAGTCACTCTTCCCCAAGCCTGTAGTGTTGCATGGGGTTGTTGTGACCCAGGTGCAGGACCTGGCACTCCTCCTTGTTGAACCTCATACAATTGGTCTCAGACAATCAGTCCAGCCTGTCCAGATCTCTCTGCAGAGCCTTCCTGCCCTCAAGCAGATCAACAGTCCTGTCCAACTTGGCATTGTCTGGAAATTTCCTGAGGGTGCACTCGATCCCCTTGTCCAGATCATTAATAAAGATGTTAGACAGAACTGGCCCCAGTACTGAGCCCTGGGGAACACCATTGGTGACCGGTCACCAACTGGATGTAACTCCATCCACCCCAACTCTTTGGGCCTGGCCATCGGCCAGTTTTTTAACCAGCGAACAGTACATCCATCTGAGCCATGAGCAGCCAGTTTCTCCAGGAGAATGCTGTGGGAGATAGTGTCAAAGGCCTTACTTACTAAAGTCTAAGTAAATGGCATCCACAGCCTTTCCCTTGTCCACTAAGCAGGTCACCTTGTCATAGAAGGAGATCAGGTTAGTCAAGCAGGACCTGCCTTTCATAAACCCATGCTGACTGACCTTCATCATCTGGTTGTCCTTCTGCACATGCTGTGTGACAGCACGCAAGATGATGTGCTCCATAACCTCCCGCAGAACTGAGGACAGACTGATAGGCTTGTAGTTGCCCAGATTCTCCTTCCTGTCCTTCTTGTAAGTGGGCCTCCCATTTGCTAACCTCCAGTCAGCCGGGACCTCCCCAGCTGGCCAGGACTAATAAATGATTGAAAGTGGTTTGGTGAGCACTTCTGCCAGCTCCCTCAGCACCCTTGGGTGGATCCCGTCCAGCCCCATAGACCTGTGTCTAAGTGGTGTTGCAGGTTGCTGACCATTTCCCCTTCGATTATGCAGGCTCCATCCTGCTCCCTGCACCTGTCTTCCAGCTCAAGGGGCTGGGTACCCGGAGAAGAACTGGTCTTACCATTAAGAACTGAGGCAAAGAAGGCATTAAGTACCTCAGCTTTTTCCTCATCCTTTGTCACTATGTTTCCCCTCACATCCAATGAAAGATGGAGATTCTCCTTAGCACTCCTTTTGTTGCTGATGTACTTATAGAAACATTTTTCTTGTCTCTTATGGCAGTAGCCAGATTAAATTCTAGTTCGGCTTTGGCCCCTCTAATTTTCTCACTGCATAACTTCATGACATACTTGTAGTCCTCCTGAGTTGTCCAACCCTTCTTCCAAAGGTCACAAACTCTCCTGTTTTTCCTGAGTTCCAGCCAAGGCTCTCTGTTCAGCCAGGTTGGTCATCTTCCCTTCCAGCTTGTCTTCCAGCACATGGGGATGGCCTGCTCCTGTGCCTTTAAGGTTTCCTTCCTGAAAAATGTCCAGCCTTCCCGGAAGCCTTTGCATTCAGGACTGCCCCCCAAGGGACTCTCTATCAGTCTCTTAAACAGGCCAAACTCTGCCCTCCAGAAGTTCCAAGGCAGCAGCCCTGCTGATCCCCCTCCTTACTTCCCTGAGAAAGGAAAACTCTTATTTTATGACTGCTGGGCTCAAGACGGTCTCCAGCCCTCACATCACCCACAGCTCCTTTATTCACAAACAACAGGCCCCTCGGGGCACCTTCCCTAGTTGGCTCACTCACCAGCTGTGTCAGGAAGTTACCTTGCACACACTCCAGGAACCTCCTAGACTGTTTCCTCTCTGCTGAACTGTATTTCCAGCAGGCATCTGGTAAGTTGAGGTCCCCTGTGAGGAGAAGTGCTAGCAATCATGAGATTTCTCCCAGCTGCTTATAGAATATGTCATCTGTCTCTTCGTCCTGGTTGGGTGATCTATAACAGACTCCCACCATGATATCTGCCTTGTTGACCTTCCCTCTGATTCTCACCTATAAGCACTCAACACTATCATCACCATCATTAAGCTCTAGACGATCAAAATACTCCCCTAATGTCGCAGCACTCTCCAAACTATCAAGCTGCAACAAGGTCTTTTACCATCTCATGCCAACATACTCTTCATGCCAGTCCCTCTGGTGCCTTCTCCTCATCTCTCCTCACCCAGGGTGCGTGTTCTTTCTTCTCTCTGCTTCTTCCTCCTCCCTTCCTTGACTGCTCTCTCTTCCTTGGCTACCAACCACTTAACAGAAGCAGCCACACACCCCCACCCCACCGCCCACCCCTGAAGCCAGCCCAGAGCTGTATATTATCAATGTTAAGTAACTCAGATTCATCCCTCTACCCCCTAACACACAGGGCTACCCCACTGCCTCTCCTTCCATGCCTATCCCTTCTGAAGAGTTTATAGCCATCCATTGCAGCACCCCGACTGCACAAGTCATCCCACCATGATGGCAATTATATCATAGTTTTCCAGCTGTGCAATGGCTTCCAGCTCCTCCTGTTTGTTGCCCGTGCTGTGTGCACTGGTGTAGATGCATTTCAGTCGGGCTATTGATCTCACCATCTTTCTGGGGGCAGAAGCCCTAATTCCTACGTAACCATTCTCAGGCATGTCCATGGTTTCTAACACATCTATAACTCTTGTGTCTTTGCTGCCACATGGGCTCCATCACCTACCTCCACTGAGAAAACAGACCAAAGGACCTCACTAGCACACCATCGCTCAAACATTGGCATGCTGCCCCCAGGCTTTTCTCTAGTAAGTCTGATTTTATCCCTTTCTCCCTTCAAATCCAGTTTAAAGCTCTTTCAATGAGCCCTGCTAACTCCTGCACAAAGATCCTTTTCATCCTTTGAGACAAGGGTACCCCGTCTGTTCCCAGCAGGCCTGGTGTTGTGTAGACCAACCCATGATCAAGAAGCCCAACATTCTGCTGGTGACACCAGGCTCGGAGCCAGGTATCAATCTGCTGGCTCTTCCTGTTTCTTCCCTCATCACTCCCTGCAACTGAAAGGATAGAGGAGAACACTACTTGTGCTCCCGATCCCTCAACCAGCTGTCCCTAGGCCCCGAACTCTCTCCCGATTGCCCTTGGACCTCTTCTTGCAACTTCATTGCTGACTACCTGAAAAATCAATAGTGGACAGCAATCTGAGGGCTGTAGCAGGGTGGGAAGCTTCCTCTTCACATCTTTAACCTGGGCCCCAGGGAGGCAGCAGGCTTCCCTAAGAAGTGGGTCCAGTCTGTGTATTGGGCCTTTTGCTCCCTTCAGAAGGGAGTCTCCTATGACAATGGCCCATTTTTTTCATTATGGAAGCAGTTTTCATGCAGGGTGTATGCCGAAATAACCTCAGTGACGCCTCCATGCTAGACGAACCGTCATTCTCATTATCGTTCGGTTCCACTTGCAGAGCCTCATACCCGTCATGCAAGGGCACCTGGGCAGGTAGGGCAGTCCCAGAGGAGACGTGCCTGCTGCGCCGAGCAGTGACTTGTCGCCGTTGCCCCCTGTTCCCTACGGCACCACGTTCAGCCATGTGGAGAGAGGACAGGGAACCTCCGTATGACGCGTCCCGTCTGCCCGTCGGGCCTGTCTCAGGGAAGGTAGGGTGTGATTCCAGCAGTCTGTCTCTCTCTCACGCTCCCTGATACTGCTCAGCCTACTCTCCTCCTCCCGGCGCTCTGTCACAAAGCGGAGGAGTCGCTCTCCCTGGGTGCACTCCCACCACTGCACTCCCTGCTGCTGTCCCGTGCGGGCGTAAGAGCAGGGCACAGCCTGCAGCCTGGCACACGGGTGGCTTTGTGCTCCCACTGGAGCTCTGTCCAGGCAGCTGTGTCCATTGTAGTGGGTGCAGAGCCTGCAGAGGCCATGGCTTTCTGCCAGGTGGGTACCATTGCTTCCTCATCAAGCCAGCAGAGCTTCAGCATCCTGCAGTGCAAACTGCCATGCCATGCTCTGGCTCCTGCAGGGTGCTCCTGGTCACTAGGGCTTCCCAGGGGCTTCTTTTATAGGTGGTGGTGGGGCTTGGCCACCATTGCTCCTGGCCCTACCCAGGTTCTGTCAGTCACTGTGGCATCAGCTACAGGGCCCTGACAGCTCTCTCAGCTCCCCCTGAGGTTCCCCAGGTTCAGGAACCTGCCCTGTGCACCATGCTAGATCCCTCCACTGACCATCACTCACCTTGGTGACTGAGTCCAGACTTTCAGGCAGGTTGATGCTGATAAGCCAGGTCCTAAGTCCTAGGTCAAGCTGGAAAATCAATCCTCAGGTCAGGATCAGGTCCTGTGATGGCAACCAACGTCACACACATACAGACACAGTGATCACTGGGCTTGTCCATAGAGATGAGATAGGTCTGAGGTCAACCCAGTTCACAGGTCAGGAAAGAGATCAACAGGATCCACGGCTGGGCATGGGCATAGGCATGGGCATGAGAGATGGAGACAAGCACACCCATGTCATAGCTCAGACAGGGACTAACGGCACGACCTGAGCTTAAATGGAGCTCCTGGGCCATCTATGGGCAGTGTGTCAGTGGAAGCCCCAGGTGATGGTGGTCAAGGCAACTAAGGTTTTTTTAATGCCCTCAGGGCCCTGACAGACACAAATCATAATAATTGTCTTGAGGTTTTATTGTGAAAAAACCTGGGGTTCTTGCTTGCTTGTGACATAGGAATGTCACAGCCTTGCTTTGGCCAAGAGCTGGTTACAACGCAAGCAGGGGCTGAGCGTGGTAAGCCAAGGCCAAGAGGACAATGTAAACAAGAGCTATGCACAATGAGCCTTGGCACAGACAGTGGATCAATAAGCAACAGAATCATCCCCAAAGTTGCTGGGAAGGTATGTTGTGATATCATTTGACTGGCAGCCTGTGCCAACACCTAGCTACAAAGATGTTCAGCAGCCGAGATTGGCAGGGGACACTTGGTCCGCTTCATAAACTGAGCTTCGCAGGTTCACATTGTCCGTGTTTCTCTTTCCCCCATAACAACTTGTGTGATCAGTTTTATCTGTCTCTGTAAAACCAGCTTGAAAGCATTGGCTCCTGAACTTTTAAGTTGCAAAGACTCATATCTAAACAAGAGGGCACATCTACCAAAGTGGACGTTACTTGAGGAATGATGCCATTTTGTGAGTTACAGGTTGCCATCTCCTAGTTACCACGAGCTGGATTCCTTTCAGGCTAGACTGGCCCAAAACCCTGAGTAATTCTATTGACTATGTTAAAAGATCAGCGATACAAATGAAAGAAGAATCAGGCCCAACCATAGCTTTAGAGTTTAATGATTAAAATGTGTATAAATCAATGAATATTTATCCTAGTCTTACAAAAATAATCTAGCATCGGGAATAGGGGATGCAGAGAGGTTCTATTCCCAAGCCCTCGGTACTGACAGCAGGCTTGTACGTCTGCACGGTACAGAGAATCAAGCAACCGGACAGAGGAGCAAAGAGAGCTGCATTACTGCAAGGGATACAGCTGCATTCTTACAGTTCTTTGTGCAGCCTAATGTGCCTTGCTTTTCAAGCAGTTTCCAGTGGATATATGTAGTGGTCCAGTTCCAGGGTGGGCTTGTGGACAGAAATACTTTCTTTTAGCCAGTTGAGTGGAGCTGCTGAAATGCAATGACCACAAGTGCTGTAATTATCATTCCACAGTCACATCACTTGGTGGCTGGAGGATTTGCTTCTGTTGAATAGTGCATCTGTGGATTTTTTAAGTTGCTCTTTTAAGATCAAGTGTTGCTGTCGGTTACATTTATAGCTCCCACTGAGCCAGTGGAAAATTCTGTAGGCTAGCACAGTCTTTCCAATGCAGACAGGTGGTTCAGTGATTAATGATGAGACATTAGTATGGCAAGAAGTGGCACTTACTGTGATTAGTTATCAGTTTAAAACAGAGACAAGTATGTATTTACATGGCAAGCTGTGAACTTCTGGAATTTGCTGCCCCAGTAAACTGTGGACACAGGTGGGAGGACAAGGTCAGAAGATATCTGATAAATTAATGGTAACAAGTCCACAAACAGACACTGAAGGGAAGATGCAGGGTTCGCAGCCATGGTCATTGTGGATGTTGAAATAGTGTGACCGGATCATAGTGAACTACAGATAGTGGCCAGGCTTCTTTGCTCTCCCTGGAATGCATCTTCTCTTGCCACTGTTAGATACAGTGTCTGGATATGCTCTCTGACCTGATGGGGCATTTTCTGTATTTTTAGGTTCACTTTTGTTCTTCTCGCAGCATAAGGTAGGAGACAAGGCTAGCTGAGAGGACAGCAAGTCTCCAGAGATGTTCCCTTTGGCACCCTGCCTTTCTCTTGTTAGAGATCTATTTTCCAAGAGTCAGGGAAATAACCTGTTTTCATCAAAATGCCTCAACTGTGAAGTAAGTCACAGTGAATTAATCAACTGTTTGGATGCTAATTCAGCAGTCCTCTTTAAGTACCCTTTTCCCATCAGCCTGTGCACTACTGGGCCACATCAGAGGAGGAATATTAGCAGAGTATTGCGCCTGGGACACTGTTTCCCATTCTGGCTGCTATCTGCCTCCATTTCCACATCCAGAAGTTTGTCATCGGGGATATTTAGCACTGTCCAGTATATACAAGACTCCCAGTGACAAGCTATCTGTCCAGGATATTGGTGACTTTTAGAAACTGGGGAATGCTAGCAACATTTTATGATTATTATCTTCTACATACAAGCAGTAAGGCATCTGGCCATCTTCTGGGAGTGAAATCTCTTAGTAGAGGATCAGAGATAACATTGGCCCATTACACAATGAGGTCAGTCACCTCACAAATAGGGATGTAGACAAAGCAGAGATGTTTAATACCTTCTTCACCTCTGTCTTTAACACTGGTGATGGGCCCTGGGACCTCTGGAGCCCTGGGTTGGAAGACCATGGCTGGGGGGATGATAAACTCACAGCTGATCCTGAGCTTGTTCAAGACTTGCTGCTCCAGCTGGATGCATATCAATCTATGGAGCCTGATGGGATTCATCCCAGTGTACTGAAAGAGCTGGCCGATGTCTTTGCAGGACCTCTCTCCACTATTTTTCAATGATCTTGGCAGTCTGAAGAGGTTCCCATTGATTGGAAGCTGGCAAATGTTGTCCCAGTTTTCAAGAAGGGTAAGAAGGAAGACCCTGGTAAGCACAGGCCTATCAGTCTCACTTCAGTGCTTGGTAAAATTATGGAGAAGGTTATTCTGGGAGTTACGGAAAAACACTCGAGACACCACACAGTCACCGGTCATAGCCAACACAGGTTCATGAGGAGAAAGTCCTGCTTAACCAACTTAATTTCCTTTTATGACAAGGCCACCAGTCCAGTTGACAAAGGGAAGTCAGTAGATGTGGTATTTTGGGATTTTAGCAAAGCTTTTGATACAGTCTCTCACAGTATCCTTCTGGATAACAGGCAAGTCTGTAACACATTGGATGAGCAGGTGGCTGACGGGTCAGGCTCAAAGGGTTAAAGTAAATGGGGTTACCTCAGGCTGGCAACCAGCTGCCAGTGGGGTTCCCCAGGGCTCAATTTTCGGTCCAGTGCTCTTTAATGTGTTTATAAATGATCTGGATGCAGGAATTGAATGTACATTAAGTAAGTTTGGCGAGGATGCTGAACCAGGAGGAGCTGCGGACCCCCTGGAGGCAAGAGAGGCCTTACAGAGGGATCTGGATAGACTGGAGAGCTGGGCAGTCACCAGCTGCATGAAATTTAACAAGAGCAAGCGCCGGATTCTCCACCTGCGACAGGGTAATTCCGATGCTGATCTCCTCTCTCTGGTGACCAGCAATAGGACAGGAGGAAATGGAATGAAGCTGCATCAGGGGAAGTTCAACTTGGACATTAGGAAGAAGTTCTTCACTGAGAGGGTGGTCAGTCGCTGGAACAGTCCCCCCAGGAAAGTGGTCACAGCACCAAGCCTGGCAGGGTTCAAGGAGCATCTGGATGATGCTTTTCTAGTTTAGTTTTAGGTAGTCCTGTGGGGAGCAGAGAGTTTGACATGATGATCCTTATGGTTCCCTTCCAACTTGAGATATTCAGTGATTCTATGCTTATATGCATGGAAGATCCTGAAATGAAAATAAGGATATGACATTTAGATCCTTTAACAATTGCACTTGGGACTTGCTGTGGTTTGAAATGGACATAGCATGAGAAGTCTATTACTTGTAATAGACCAGAATATTTCTTTTCCATAGATGCCATATAAAATGGATTTCCCAGATGTTCAATGACCTACTTAGCCATAGATTTCTTTCACTCTGTTTCACTAAAAATAGCTTTTGTCAGAAAACTAATACATTGAAAGCAAAATGCTGTAGAACTTATATTAGTTTTGCTACTTTTTTTTTAATACACAGTCCTTCCAGGCCAAGGATGTGGACCTATTCATTCAAGCAGGGTCTCTTGTCTCCAGGGGCACTAACTTTCAGCACTGTTGGTGAACACAGTCTCTTTTCCCTCTACTGCCTTTCAGAGGACCTGGCACAAAACAAAAACAAAAGCTGGATTCTCACAGGGAACAGACATTCTGTTTTGAATAGCTTTTCTCATCTCACAGAAACTGTACCCTTTGGACCAGTGAGGGAAGCTGCTCAATCAAATCTGGAAGGGGCTTTACTGAAGTATGGAGGGGCCCAGTGACTGGGAGGGTCGGTCGGACCACTGCAGGTATCGACAGAAAGTGGCTGAGTAGCACCATTTGGTGAGCAGAAACCCGTGCTCAGATCCAGGTTAGAAAGGAATCTAATGGAGAGTTTCTGGGATGAGACTAGACTAGAGCTTCAGCTGCTAATCAAGGGATTTCCTGCTCTGGAGCCTGAAGGACAAAAGCTGCACTCTGAGCCTTTGCTTTGTAATATAATGGAAGAAAATCCATGGTGCTTCTCTCCCAATGGGACAGGATAGTTTCTATGATTTTACTGTATTACTTCTTCCAAAAGCATGCTGCAGCACTCTTTCAACTCCAACTAGATACGAACAGCCTCTTTGCTAGGCTTTAGGTCTCATGACCCCAGGCTGCAAATAATTTCATGTCATTCCCCCTATCCCTCAGAGTCTACTAACCTCAAAGACATCCTTGAGCTTCAAACGATTCGTAGTTATCTCTGATTGAAAGGCCTCAGCCCAGGAATCATCATTATCATCTCCTTGGATAAAGATTTTCCAGCAGTCAGTGTAGTCTGGAGAAATGGAACCAAGATGACTAACCTGAGTTTATTCAGATACCAGAGAAGCTCAGGCAACAAGACTTTTTAACCTTTTCCCTGCACCCATGGCACAGAGACAGCTTGGCCATGGACAGGCCAGCTAATGGATGCTGTCCACTCTGTATTTGGAACCAATGCCATTCTCTCTGGGCATTCCTCACCCCCCACCCCCACCCCCTTACCAGTGGAACTGCATTTAGTGCCCTAGGACAAGGGAGAAGCACCCTATCTCCCAGTCCGTCAGGAGTGACAAAAAGATGGTGCCTCTAAATAAGCAAGAATTTTCATACAGTTTTCATACAGGTCTGGCTGCTAGGAGTCCTGTCCCCCTTCTACTGCAATATTTGAACATCTGTTTTTGGACGTGACACTCAGTCACTGAATGGTGATGGATGTGTCCCCAGAGAAGCTGGGCAGGACACTGGGCACAGAAGCAAGCCCATACAAGATTCACCTATGCACAAAGTTCACCAGTTCATCCCTTCACAGTCCCACAAAGCACAGGAAATCTTGCCTTCAGTTTCCATGACAGAAATTTTTACATCTGCCAATCTCACAAGGTTCTTCAGACCTTGGCGGATTCTTTCATCTCTTATGCAAAAAAGCCGTGCTATATGTATGTCTATGTTGACGTATGAGTGCTTCTTTAAGAAATTCAGTATTTTATAGCAGCAGTCTTCACAGGGGCTCCAGGACAAGTACCACGTGATAGAACAGTTGACATAATTATTGGTTCTTCTCGTCTTAAAGATCTTCTCCAGAAAGTAGACTTCAGCATGGTAATTGTCATTTCTGACCCAGTGTATCCAAGGTGTGCCGGCCTCACCCCACTGCAGTTTGCACAGCAGGTATGTTTCCTTTGGAGTGTTACGGGGGTCAAACTGATGCTTTAGTGCCCTCTTAGAGACATACATGCTGAAAAAGAAGAGAAACTTCAAGGAATCACTGGTTACAACTTTGTTTTCGGTAGTTCTCCAGTACACAAAAAATGGGGAGGGTGGAGGAAATGAGAGGAGGACTGAAAAGGGCAAAACATGAGAGAGCAACGCAAGGAACATGGAGAGGTACACACCATGGCAGGGTAAAGGAACCAAACACTGAACCACTTAATCCTCCCTTTGTCTGCAACTGCATGTAGAGCTTTCACCTCCTCACCCCTCCCTGTGGCTGCCCTTTTCTTCATCAGCATGAGTATTTCTAAAAGCTTTCTATATCTTTTTATGTGTCAGACATTTTTCCAGGTCTCCTATGTAGCCCTTTTTGATGTAGGGAGCTGTTGCAAATTTTGTGAAAATAAAAAAAAAATTAAAAAAAAAACCAACTACTGATCAATTATGAAGCTGAGTATTCTCTTGCTGTTTGTATTTTCATAAGGATTAGCACAGTCAGCACAACGTACATGAGAAAAGGAGAAAGAAGTGCTCAATACAAAAAGATGCAGCTCCCAAGAATGACATTTTCTGACAGATAATCCATCTCTTAGATCTAGATCTATTCAGTTCAGAACACACCCCTAAGTATTGTCAATTAAGTAACTATACCGCCAGTGTTGGTCATGAATGTATCCTTTATATCAATAATTATCCATGATGCATAAATAATATATGAAGTCACCATTAGTACTTTGTAACATTTGTACAATTACTTTATATAGAGATTTATATGAGAATACACTTCAGATATATATTTTCCCACATTAGAGTAATTCAGAATAATGGTAGTAGACAACTGGACAGGCTGTTAACAAAAAACCAATAAGCCTGTAGATTGTTTTATAGATTAGCAACTACCAATGACAAACACAAAATCAAAGAAACCCACTATCTGAACTAAAGACAAATTAAATCTTGCAGGTGAAGCATATTCTCTAGCTGCAGGACTCATCACCTTTGTAAAAAAGCATCTCATTTCTCTGGGTCAGTCAGAAGGCTTTGTCTTCTTACCCTGTCTCCTTCCTCATCCCAGCCTCCTACACATCAAAATACAAATGTACATAAACCAGTTCATAAACCAGAGTGTATCTCTGTTTATTTTCTCCATGTAAACTCCATATAAACCACAGAAAATATGCATGTAGATTTCTTTATCAAACTTTCTATTGAATTTATGTAAATGTAACAAATGTAAATGTCACCACGTATTTAAGTCTGGCACAGGAATAAGTGTTTTTATTATACTTAATTCTTTTAGTATGTAATTAAAAAAAAAAACAACAAACAACAGAGAGAGACAGAAGTGGAGCACAGGCTTAATTTTTTTTTTTTCTCATTTAGAGGTGCTAAAAGAGATGCATTTTTTCTATTTCTATTATGTTATTTGGAAGTTAGTGCCTATTAGCTTAAATTTCTTTAAAACTTGATGATTAGGGAACATATATATAATAAGTATATAATATATATTTAATATATATAATATGTGCGCATGTGTGTGTGTGTGTATGTGTGTGTGTGTGTACAGGGAATACAGTGACTGGTTGAAGTTCACCAAAGAAAATACATTGAACTCTGAATACTCAAGCCCAATCAGTTAATCTAATTCTTACAGAAGGTATCTTAAAGGTTTTGGAAAGCAGTGTTACAGAGATCTGATTTGTTCAGAGGTATCTGTAGTGGTTGCCATCTGGTTTTATCATACAGACAAGTTAAAATTTCCAGGTCTTACTGAAGCTGGTCTTAAGCACCCTCCTCCCTGTGTCTCCACCATAAAATACTGCACTTCAGATAAGCTGTTGCAGTGGGGGTCCTGTGCATATTTTCAGGGACATAAAGCCATTTCTTTAGAACAATCTCTTAATACACTAATCTTCAGCATAAAGCCACCTTAAAGATGTGTTAAGCCAAGTAAAATTTATTGTGTAATCAGCTAATGCAACATAAACAAAGGTCTGCATCCTTGTAAATATCTACTACAGAAATAACTTGCTATTTTTAAAATAATGGATTAATGTAAATTTGAACAACTCTAACAGAAGGACAGACAAGAGATTTAAAAAACATTATAAAACATTCCGACACTATAGAATATGTAAGAATCCCAGCACCTGTTTTCTTCTCTCCCCAAACCAGGTAAGAGAACACTTAAAATAAGTTGTGAGTTTACAGATAAATTGCCCTAAGCCATGCAATCCCTCTATTTTTTTTATTTTTATAGCTATCACAAACAGTCCTTGCTGTTCAGCATTGTTATGTACGGTACACATAGACACATGGAGCCTAACTAAAAAAAAATCAAGCACTTAATAGCTGGTTCCTTGATACAAATATAAGACAAAGTTCAAAGTCCACAAATAATAGTAATTTTAAAAGTCCTAAAACTTTTTTAGTTTTCTTTTTAAATTTGGTTCACCAGTCTTATGAGGATGAACTTGTAACCCTTTCAGAATTTGAGAGCTGGAGAGAAATGCACCAGCTCTAAAGACTGACTATTTGAAAGGTGAATTGCACCCAAAGATGTTTAGAGGAGTCGGGGGAGAAAATGGCAGATAAATACAGCCAACTAACTGTCTCCTAGGCTTTATTTTCTTTTCCATGAATATCCACTGCTTTGTGAATGTGCATTAAACCTTGGAAATGTATTGACTGATTACAAATATCTTTTGAAATGTGTTATTTGTACTTTTCCTATTGTTTCACCATCCATAACTTGAACAGGAATGTAATGAGTTTCTTTCAAAATGTACTAATTTTACAAAAACAGCTCCTAAAACTAGTATCTCTCTTACTAAAACTTCACATAATAAACTGCACCACTGTAGGTATTTAACAATTTTCCTTCCTTCCTCTAACACTTGTTATTAGAAACTATTTACAGTCCTACTCGTTACAAGAGAATAATAGCAATAATGGTAATATCTAAAAATGCAGGAGCATCCAAACTTCATTAATCCACACTTTTCCTCCATGGCTAAGGCTTTCCACAGCCCACACGCTTCTTTACTAAACTTTGTATTCAAACTTTTTCCTCCCCGCTCTGTTGAACAGAAACCGGCTGGTCTGACGCTTCCTGTTTATTTTGCAGCACAACAGCCGTTTCCAGAATCGAAACGGTCGGGCAGGGAAGTGGCACTTTTGGATTCTCTTGCTGCCCAGCGTTGGGAGTGAACCAGCTCACCATAGCCCTGCCCCAACCCACCCCCAGCTTGCGCTTGTTTTTATCGGCGGCTTTTGCTCCCTGCTGGTTTATGGCTCCCACCGCGGTTTTATGCCGACAGGAACTTCCCCAAGAGGCTCAGGCTTCGGTGCAGCCCCTTGCCCGCTGCAGTGGCCCCGGGTACCAGGGCTCCCACTCGGGTACACTGGCACCAGTATCGCCCTCTCCCAAGACAGAGACTTTGCACAGACAGAAAGCACACCCCTGGGGCAGAAAAGAAGACGGGCCCCCTTGGGCTGAAGCAAGGACAACACAGAGCTGAAGCTGGCGGTTGTTTGGGATTTTTTTGGTCAGCGAGTATTTTTTTTACCCTCTCAGCTTTCTCTTGTACATGGCTTCTCCTCTCCCTGCGAGCCCTCCTTGGGTGCTGTCCTCCTTTCTGCTCCTGCAGATGGGGCTTCACAGGCAGCCGATGACAGAGCACATCCCCAGGCTCCGCTGGCACGGGGTGATGTAAGAGGAAATGGAAAAAAAATGGTTTGACTGTGGTTGCTACCAGTAATGACATGTCTTTACAAGCCTGCCCTTAGCAGCGCTCTTTCCTCACCCCTCAGCTGGGGCCTGAGGGCTGATACATGTTTCCAGTCAAAAATGTCATCATTGCACAATTTCTTTCAAGCCTGCTTGTAAGTGTGGAAGGGATGATAACGCTTGGTTGGCAGAAAAATGAGATTTATTCTTCGGCGCCGGGGACTCCTCCCAGCGGTACAGCTGCCAGAGTGCCCAAAGCTCGGTGCTGTGGAAAGCACGGCCCTTCGTCCTCCCGCATCCAAGATCTTTCCGTGCAGTCAGAGCTTTGTCATGGATGAAGTGCTCACAAATACCTCTGATGAGAGACTTCACTCACAAGGTGTCAGCAAAGCTTAATGACCTTCCCTGCCAAACCCAGGAGGTTGAGAGTTCCCCCCATGGAGGAAGAGAGGGGAGCCTTGCAGAAGACGTGGCATTTGAGGAGCTGGTGATCTCCACCAGGCCGTGTCTGCTCCCTTGGGCCTTCTGCTTAGGGACTGGGCAGCCTGTATGTTACTAATGCAATCTGTAATTTATATACACGGGTCTGTGCTGCATGTGCAGCACGGCCTTCAGCCTACGCCATGCTGCACACACCCCTTGGCCACAGGACAAACCTCGCTGGTGGGCTGTGACAGAGCAGCCTGCAGGCAGCTCCCGCTTGGCACCGGGCGTCGCATCACTTTTTCTACATGCACAGAGGAAGCTGAAACATCATTTAGGAACAGAATTGTGCTCCTGTAAGAAAATATGTAATAGGTCAGACGACCAAGAAGGGGAAGCTTCCCTTCACAGACAGAACCTACGCAGTGTGCTGTGGAGAAACCCATCCAGGGTCTGTCCAGCACTGCAGGAGTACTGGGTGCCCAGCATCTGAAGGGATGTTAGATTTACTCGCTGTCTAAATTCCTCTTCTTATTCTGCCTTGTTAAAATAGCTGTTTGAGTCAATCATTTGTTGTCAGGCCTTTCTTATGGAGATCCAGTAGGTACCCTGCACCACTGCACGCAAGTGATCCTGGCCAGACCACTGAGATGCACACATCTTGGTTCTGGTGAGTACATGGGTAAGAGTGCAAGGAGGAAAAATCCATTTATTTTGAGATTTGTAAACTAAAATCACATTCCCTTTCCTTAAGGTCTTTTTGTGTTATGCCGTACTAATTTCCCATGGAGATGTTTAGGAAAGGCAGTAGCTCCCAAGTCCCACAGAATTACTGCTGTTCACCTAACCACTGCACTAGAAGAACACCATGCAGCTCAGCAGCTTTGTCAGCCCCTTTCTGAAAACACAGCCAAGGCAAAACTAGCCAGACTCACAATCCTGGGGTGACATTGAGGAGCAGCTACAATTACCAGTCACTCAGGAGCTTATATTCTGCTTGCAGATTCACGGCACTGTGGATGCAGAGAGCTTAGCTGGCTCCATGCAAGTCTGGCTGGGTTCATTAGCTGAGGCACAGCACTGCCTGCTCAGGTCTGGAAACATTACCAATACTTTCACAGGACACCAAGCCTAATCTAACAAGGACCAGATGTGTCTAGAAAGTGCTGCAGAGACTCTGAAGACACGTTCCTGAGACTAGGAACCCAGGGGAGCAGGGAGCAATGACACCCGAGTGACTCCCCATAGACCCATGAAGGCACCAGCTCTGCCTCAAGGTGAGCTATGCCACACTTGGCATGTTGGCAGCCCTCTGTGGTCCAGGACTACCCACCCGGGTTATCTCAGGCTCAACACGGCTTGGATGCATAGCACCAGCTTTGTCCTGCTACAGTGACAGAGCTATTTGGCCCTCCAGGAACTGGCCTTGGGGTTTTTTCTATTACCTGGTATATCCCAAAATTGCATGAGTTGACACGATGAGGATCTTCGTTTCCATTTCTCTTTTTATGGAGCACCTGAAGAAAATTGTTGAGCCCTGTCTTTTCTGAGGGACAAGGAGCTTCAGTGATGTCAGGGCTGGTGCTGGAGCTAGTGCCAGATGTTGACACCAGCTTGTCAGACTCTCTTGGCTTGAGTGCTGGCTGCCTCAGAAACTGCCTTTCTCCATAAGGGACAAAGTGAGCACTGTGTGAGCTCTTGTCTAACCAATGTACACTGCCCTAAACTGATGGGAAGCTTTGCGTGTGGCTGGGAAGAGGATGTAAAGGCATGCACGACCAGCGTGTTCATTTTGATACGGTTGTTTGTGCATGCATTGTAAGCATCTGTGGCAACGGTGCAACTTTCTGAAAGCTGTAAAGAATCACAGATACTACCAGAAAAGGTCTGCTAGGAATGTGTACATGTGAAGTATTAAATATGCTCCTTCTGTCATACAAAAACACAAAGGGAAGTTCATGGTAGAAATTCATGACGCTCAAGATTGTGATAAACTCACCTACCTTTGACTGAAAAACTTACGTTAGTAAGGAATGGGCCTTTTTGGACATTTCGGACTAAGACGCAGAACACTCTTAAACTAAGATGGTGACGCTCAGCCTGTGATGGACTGAGCGGAGATTTGGTGGGAGTTTCCTGCAGGATAACGTGTGATACATTAGGGACTAATGTATCCATGCAATACGGTTACATGATCTGTTCCAGTGACCCTGCTCTGACAGCAATAAACATCACCTGCGATGAAGTCAAGAGATGAGATGGTACTTTCCTAAACTGTAGCAGCTCTGTTCACTAGAATGTGCCTGTCAACCACTTCCTCCAGAGATGTAAGCAGTATGTGACAGGCTGACACTAAGCAATGCCTATATCTCTTCTCCAGAAGCCATTTCCCATTCTACATGTTACTTCACCTCTAGCTTCACAAACCGTATTGCTTGTGATACCTGAACACCCTTAGTGGACAGACACACACCATTGCAACAGCTGTCATTTCTTAGGATTACTAAATTTACCTGTGATTCTCACTCACATGCTCTCCATCATGCAACCAACATCAGTGAATGACACGGGTATAAAACTAACAGAGCTTGAGATACCAGAACATAGCACTTCCTAGGTCAGGTTCTCTTTCAGTCTTTGAGAATTCATCATCTCCTGTGTGCTCAACACCAACATGGTATGCTGATGTGGATTTTCCACAGCTTGGGTGGGGAAAGAGATACTTTTGCTGTGCTGTGCCAGCCTCACATCACGCTGTCAAGCCACAGGTTAACCTCTGAGTAAGCTGGCAACAAAAGGCTGGATGTTGAGGGCTTCCAGTTTCCAAATGCTCACGGCTTGAACTGCCTCCTCCTGCTGCTGCAGTGTCCTAGGACAGGATGAAAATGACTTGCTGCACTGCTGAGGTAGGTAACATGTTAGCCCACCCACCACAGAGTGGGATGTCTTTACTTAAGGTCATGTCATGGGATGGTGGTTGCTGTCAGAAACGGAAAGTCCCTTCCTGGGAAGCTGCCCAAACATCTGCCCTGTGTAACAGGAGTGCATCCTTGCAGCGCACAGCACAGGCCATGCTTGGTACCAGCTGGAGCACCAGCTTCACATATGCAGGGCATATGCCAGCACAAAATCACAGCTGGAGGGAGCCAGCAGAGCCCTGTTGGAATGTGGCTGTGAGCCCACGCCTGAGCTAGAACAAATCTGCAGCACCTACCAATCATAAACATTAATGCCTGAGTCTGGCATTAATGGTCAAGGGTCTACTGGGTAATTGATAAGTATTATTAATTACAGGGGTCTGATGGGGGTATAGAGAAAGCAGGTTAGGTTACTAGATTGGTAGACACCCAGTAAAGAAGAGGAGAAAACCCATTATTGTGGTTGATGAGTCCACAGTCAATTTTACCTTTTGAGCACTCTGGCCGCATTTGTTATTTCAGTGAAAAACTGGATACCACGATGAAAAACATGATGTGAGATCAGCAGCAGGTAGGTAACTCAGCCAGGAATACAAAACATCTTGTTCTGACAGCTCAGTCACGGGACGTTTGAGTCATGTTGTAGTTCAGTTTCTCTCATTCAGTATGCTGCTCTTTATCTTTATTACTCAATGAAAGAGAAACCATAACATAACTGAATTCTTGTGATTAATTTTCCTTTTTTAAAAGCTTGCAGAGTACGAGGGAATATTTCCTACCCACATATTGGATGTTGGTCCCCCAACAGCTGGGCCCTTCTGCCCCCCATGTGTATTTGGGATCTTGTTAAGGAGCCTTTCTCAGCTCCCAGAGACAAATAGGACAGGAGAATCTGTACAAGCCAGGAGCTTTATAGGAAAACATTGTCACCAAAAACAATGTATCACAAAATTACAGCACTGCCCAGCACATCCCTCTGTAGCCTTTTGGTTGTTGTTGACCTTCTGCTGTCAGATTCTGGTGTTTCCTTACATCTCAGCCCCTCCAGCCTCAGACCTGTGTCACAGCCACTCTTCTGACATTACATATATTTGTCCAGGCCCCTGGTACAAAGAACAGGAGGGACAGTTATATATATATGGCAAATATATAGCCCAGAAAAATTACTGATCCCTGTTATTAAGCTTGTTTCCTTGTTTTATAAGGCATGTGCAGCCCTAATGATTTTCAAAGGGTTTGAATTGGATGATAACGGGGCAGACAGTGAAATAGCTTTGGTTTCAAAAACTGGTGTTTGAAGAAAGAAGATAATGGGGAAAATCTTCCTGAGCAGTGCTATAGCATAAAGGACTTCCCTCACTCTTCAAAGATGATGTCTCTCTTCTGCATCATCTGTGTGCCACCTGGGTTCATCTCTCCTCTGCCAAGTGACTGCCCTGAACAGTGCCACTGCACTGCAGTTACTCCACCTCAATTAGCTGATTAAGTAAACTCTTCCCATAGTGAACGTGAGTCAGAGGCAAAGAAAGCCAGGCTGGGATACACCACATCTCCATGCAGCTCTAGTTGTCTGTTGCAGCACAAACAAACTAGCCGGCTGCAACAAGCTTTACCTCGGTCAGATTCTACTGTCCGTGCCGCAGCTCCTTCCCCCAGATGACAGACCACACTACTGCTCCTCCATCCAACCCTTCCCCCTCCCACCATCCTCAGGGCTATTTAACCACTCAGCAGGAACAAGCTACAGCTGCACATCATCCATGTCAACCGACCCACTGCCGCTGAGGCAAGGCCACAGCTGCATGTTATCGGTGCTAATCAGCCCACTGCCTGCATTCCTCTACAGCTGTCCATTTGCAAGGCCTTTCCATTACCAGAAGAATTTCTTGGAGACATTTGTGGTAACAGCAGTCAGCCCACCCCGCAGCACTACCCACCTTCCTCCATGCCACCCCAGAGGCAGCTGCCCACTCACCCATGGCACAGCAGTAGGGGGGATGAGCCAGCAGACATTTCGGACCTGAGGAGGCTCTGCTGGCCGGTGGGACAGCCCACACCAGGCACAGCCAGGTGCCATCTGCCTCCGCACGCTGGTGCCATCGCTGCTTCCAGCCCCAGCCTGAAATGCCCCATCTCCTTGCAGCCCATGGACAGCCCTTTACTGCACCAGCACCAACAGCTCTGGGGAAACCCTGCCTGCCCTATGGCTCAACCCTAATGTCTGCAGGCTTCTTTTCAGACACAAATACACAAGCATCACAGAGGCAAAGTAGGCAGGCAGTGGAATTGTTCTCTGATCTCTGTCCCCAAGTCAGCCCTGTGTCCATCTCTCTTGAATCTGTGTATCTCCCTCCAGAAGGAAAATTCAAGCTGCAGCAGAGGGTAGTAGATGAGGAAAGGGAGAGATGGGGAGAGAGGTTCTCTAAGTACATGTTGGCTGGGGGGGGGGTGGGGCCAAGACTTTTTTCAAAAGCCCATGGCAAGGGTAAAAAATCCCAATTCAGATGAAATCTACTGTGAGCCAGGGAATGAGAAAAATATCTTTTTCTCTCTGGCCCCGGTTTGCCCTGAGTCTTTAGCCTTAGAAAGATACAACATGAGCCAGGACAGCTTTTTCCTGACTACAGGCAACAGACTGTGTCTATACTGGGATTTTGTAGCGATGCCTAAAGAAGGAGCAGGGTGAGCTGTGAAATGGGCTCAAGTCCAAATTACAAAACAGCAGTTGAAGTTGCTTTCTTGGGCTTGCATCATATCTTTGCAGATGGTTTGTAGCCGGATAGCTCCACTTACTACAGCACAAATTGCTCACAGGTCTGCAGCAGGACTATCCCTGGCTGCTTGTTGCTGTGCTGCTGCCAGTTGCCACCCTTGCAGTTCTGTTACTGGGAAGGACAGGATGAACGGTCTCGTAGATCTTTTAATGTTTCATTCTAATCCTGTCAGTTCTGCAAGAGGTAGTAAAAGCTTGGAGAGCAGCTCTGCAAAGGAACAGATGGATTTTGGCCAAAAATAATGAGGCACGTAAACAAACCAAAATGGAAAGCTGCAACGTGATATGAAACAAGGTATAGCAAACTTGGGAACTTCCGTTTTCCCAGAAATACCTTTCCTGACTGACTTCAGCCAATCTCTAAGACAGCTGGCCGGAAACCATCAGTTCTGTTTCCTGAAAAGCATCACCTTGATGAGATGTTTTAATTCTGACTCACAATACAAACAGGGTCCCTCCTTCCTTCCCCTCCCAGCCTCACTGCCTTCTCACCCACGTATTGTGTTGTCCTGTGAAACTGCTGGTAGCCTGTGGCATGCGGCTGGGATGCTAGAGTCAGGTTTAAAAAGGCGTATGAACCTGAGTCTCACCCAAGAGTGGCCACCCAATTAATCTCCTTTTCAGCCTGAAGATCCTTTCTCGGGGTGGGGGGGAGGGAGTGGGGAATAAATGAAACCCAGAACTTTCCACAGAAGCCTTTTGCTTCCCTCCAAGCAACCTTTCCCTATGAAAGCCAGACAATCCTGGCCAGCTCAGCTCTCATTCCTGCACGCGCTGCTGTGTCTCCAGGGTAGAAATGATCTCAAAGGGCTGCAGAAACATTTTGTCCTTAATTGAGGAGAACAGAAGCTAGGACTAAGCACACACGGGTGGGATTTATGTTTTGACAGCTTTATCTTCAGATGGCCAGGGCTTTTCTTAAACATAGTACTGGACTCTGCTGCTGTAGTGAGTACAGCTCCTACCTTTTCTTCTCCTGCTTGTCCCTTGCCCCCACTGTCTGTTGCTGCTAATGGGGCAGGAGGGCACCGCTCCCTGACATAAATCTCTGAGTTTTACAGAAGGGATAAGCGCTGTCAAAGCCAAAGGAGCTGGTGAGCTGGTTAGTGTCTATGGCACGCTGCAAACAGTATGGATATTCAACATGATAGTGTGTGAAAGTCCTCCTGCCTGTGACGGTGAATGGCCATGAACTCATAAATAAACCTCACTGTGCTACAGCCACAGAACCTTAGCACTGTTGGTGCTAATGGATATGCTTATCTCCTCCAGTCTGGAATCCTGTCATCCTTACCACCAGGCAGTAAAGGAGTACCTGTGGGGCAGTGTGGCAGCACACTAGACACGTGGATAGGGCTTTCTTCTAAGACACAACGTATTTTCACACAGATAAAGAGCATCTGCACATATGCAAACATTGGAACAGCTGGAAGCTGGAGTTGTTAACTTTGGCTCCTCTGAACATGCAAAGAAGCCTGATGCAATTTAGGGGGCAGAGCTGGAAAGCAGGTGTACTGCCTAGTTGATACCATCCCCTGGTTTGCTTGGGGAGATTGCCACCATGCCAGAGAGGCTGTCACAGCAGCAAAGTTGGTGGAAAGTTCTCAGCACTGATGTCCTTAACAGTGCCCTCGGTGCCATTACCATGCACGCCAAGAGCACCTAACTATCCCCACAATATAAATGGACAATAATTAAGATGGGTCATAAAACAACAAAAGAATTCTCCCTCCCCACGGAAAAAAAAAAGTTTAAAAAAAGCAATTAATAAAAAGAAAACAGAAAGGGGCAAAGCAGAAGTCTGATCTATGCTGGTAGGGTGGCTGCATCCTTGTGGCTGATGGCAGCTACAGTTGCAGTCATACTGGTGCAAGCGACGAGTGCATCAAAACCAACTCTATCAACAGCTATGTTTTTCTTCAAATTAAGTTTGCTTCAGTTACTGACCAGAGACTGCTGCATGTCAGACAGAAGCAAGGAAACACAGAGTAATGAAGGAAGAAAATACAGGGAGATGAGAATTTCAAATGGCAGGCCATCTGGAGAACAAAATGAACAGGAAAAAAGGCAGGGCAGAATTAAAACAAACAAAAGAAAGAACAAGAATAAGCAGAAAAACCTGAGGGGAGATCAGAGATAGGCCAAGCACAGAAGGCTCACCTGGAATGCCACACTTGTCTGGGCAAAAGGAAGAAAATGCTGGTTACTCCATGCTACAAGGAAGAGTGGCTGGAAAACTGCCTGGTGGAAAAGGACCTGGGGGTGCTGGGTGACAGCCAGCTGAACATGATCCAGCAGTGTGGCCAAGAAGGCCAACAGCATCCTGGCTTCTGTCAGAAATAGTGTGGCAGCAGGACCAGGGCAGGGATCTTCCCCCTGTACTTGGCTGCACCTCAAATATTCTGTTCATTTTTGGGCCCCTCACTGCATGAAAGACCTTGAAGTGCTGGAGCGTGTCCAGAGAAGGGCAACAAAGCTGGTGGAGGGTCTGCAGAACAAGTCTGGATGAGGGAACTGGGGCTGTTTAGCCTGGAGAGGAGGCTCAGGGGGGACCTTATTGCTCCCTACAGCTGCCTGAAAGGAGGTTGCAGGCAGGTGGGGTTGGTCTCCTCTCCCAGATAACAAGCAACACGCCAAGAAGAAATGGCCTCAAACTGTACCAGGAGAGGTTTAGATTGGGTATTAGGAAAAATTTCATCACTGAAAGGGTGCTCAAGCATTGGAACAAGGTGCCCAGGGAGGTGGTGGAATCATCATCCCTAGAGTGTTTAAAAAACACGTAGATGCAGTGCTTAGGGACATGGTTTAGTGGTGGACTTGGCAGTCCTGGGTGAACAGTTAAAATTTATTATCTTAAAGCTCTTTTCCAACCTAAAAGTATCTATGATTCTATGTGCAGAGAAGACAGACCAGAACAGCATAACAGGTTGTTGAGGGAAAGAAAATCCTTCTCCTAGCTCAACTGAAGCCTTTAATCTTTGCCATCATGGGTTCTGGCATATGTCCCAGCCCTGCTGGGAACTGTAAGCAACAACATCATCCTAAAGCAGGGGAAGTTCAGGCTCATTTCATATAGCCTGCTTAATTCCCAGGCTAATGAGACCTCCAGGAGCTCAGGCCACATAAACCTCAGGGTTTATACCCTACAGATTAAGATCTTCAGAACCCATTTTAGCTGAAGGGCATATTTGCAGAGGAAATTTCCCCCAGTTGTGGCCTTTATTGTACAGGTAATTATCTGGTGGAAACTCTACCACATGAGGTAATTGTCTGGTGGAAACTCTACCAATGAGTCATGTGCAGCACAGGTAGTAAAACCAGCACCCGTGGAGAATCTGAATGGCCTGCAGCAAAACCGGAGCTGGTAATGGTGTCATGCTGGAAGAAACACAAGTGAAGAGTAGTCAGTCTCAGCTCCCACTGAGAACAGAACAGCAGAGTCAACACCTCTGCAAGAATTCTAGTGGCACAATCAGTCTTTCCTTTGCAAAAAGACAGTTACAGCCTGGCAGGTCACCCTAGAAAGGATGCTAATCGCTCCCTCTGTGTGAACAAGCAAAGATGTGCACTTTGCACCAGTGAAGCTAGGCTCAGCTTGCAGCCAGTAACGTTGATGCCAATGCAAACACCAGTTTATAGAGGTTGTGTCTGGGACTTGCTTCCAGCAACAGAAATCATGTCCAAAACACAGGTGCAGGTGAGCACCGCGAGCTTGAAGAAGAGAAATCAAGCAGTGGAATAGCAGAAAGGCACAAGAACTGATGTGTGGGGGGGTGGGGGGGTGGGGAGGGAAGCTATGCTTTCAAGCTTTTATTCTGGATGCAAAATGAGCTAATAGAATTTCCTGGATTGATGTGCTGTCACAGCTGGTATCACTGCATATCTTGTTCAGGTTCACAATACTCTTTGGATGTCTTGTGAAGATGTCTGAAATTGTCCTCTCCAGGACAGCCTTCAGGAGCCAATCCTGTTATGAATGAATAGGAAAAGCAGGAGGAGAATAAAGGAAGAAAGCTCACGCCACAAAATTCCCCAAGTTTTTACTCACATGATAGCAGTGGTGTCTTGTTAAAATAGGGGGGTTCCCTCAAACCCTTTATGTTAGATCAGCCTGTCCGTTTCCCAGGAGGGATGAGACCCTTGTGCCTGCCCAGCCTGCCCGCTGCCTGCGCTGTGACAGCCCGCTGTATCGGAGGGGATGTGACCAACCTATTCAGGGACCCCCGCTGACAGCGTCACTCAGTCAAATCCCTTACAACAATGACTCAAACCTCCAGAGACTTGTACAAAATGAACTTCAGCAGGAAGATTTTTATTATACAAAATGCAAGTTTGTGACAGGATAGGGTTCAAACATTGCCGGTGATAATACACTGGCTGCAAAACAAGCTTAGAACAATTCACCTAGTAACAGCTAGCATGAGTTTGTCAAAAAAACTAATTTCTTACCCAGCAGGTGTCCCTATGAGGGAGAAGACAGGTTCAGCCTGCCAACTGATCCCAGAAGTTACAATGGAGTCTTCCCTAACTTCTGCCCTTCCCAACTTACTTTTATACTTTTTCTTTACATGTAAGTGGAGCTTGAGTGACTTTAGTCATACATACTTTTGTTACTGATAGGTGTAAAATTATCTCACTTCACCTTCAAAGGTGCATAATAAATAAATAAAAATACAAGGCACATGCTCAGTGAGGGGTGGTCATACCTTGGAGGAGAGTAACTTTGTGATGGAGGTGTGGGTTGGTATTACAATGGGATTATAATGAGCAAACTTCATCTGAGGAAAGTCATTCCTCCACCACAACTGTTGGCTCAGCAGTGATCATCTTTTCATATATTCTTCATGTGACAGCTGCTATGCAGCTTATCAGCTGTGTGGCACCATCAGACTCCCCTTCCTGCAGGGAGCACAACAGAGCCTGGCTGCGACGTCTCCACCTCCGTTACTCCTGCCAGCACATGCTGAGGTGGCAGGGTGTGCTGCTTAGGGAGCCGTGGTAAAGTAGATTCCATGCATGCCAACCATCCTGAAAGTGATAGCTCTATTTTACTCTAAAAATCTTTCTGTAATACTACACTTCAGTTAGGTCCCGATTTTCTCTAATTCCCCACCAAAGTAGTTTTCCTACACTGCTATGAGAGAAAATGCCCTTGCAAAGAGAGGGACTTCTTCATCTGGATGACATTCTCCCATTTTTCCTGTCCCAGCTGCAGCTCAGCTCTTGTTCTGAGGCACGGAAAGAGCCATTTGTGCGTGAGAAGAGAGGCCCAAATCTCTAAGAGACCTCTGCAGCTCAGGCCTGTCTTACCCTATGTACGGAGCAGCCGTTACAGACACCTGCACCCGTGGTGCCTTGCTGCAGTGTTCAGAGCAAGTGCCCAAGAGGAATTTCTCATCCTCTGAGGCAGGGCGTGTGATTTTCTTTCATGCAGCTGCCAGCTGGAGATGTGGAGACTGCCACTGAGAGGTGGGAAGGAGAGAAGCAGGACAACAGCTCCCAGCGTCTCTCAGCCCTGTGCCTCCAAGGGTGCTGGGGCACGCAGGGCGAGCCCACTATCACACCAAGCTCTCCGCATCCATGCTCAGTGGGTACCACTTTGCCCTGCTTGGGAGGGGCAGCAGCTGGGGAAGCGACCGACCCCACCTCAGCTCACTGTGTCTGCCTTGTCCAGTCCTCCTCCCATGGGAGACCACCAGCTAGCTCCCAGTCCCCTCACCGGCTTGCCCTTCAACCCACCTCACTTGCCACGTATTCAGTGAAGATGAAGGTGGAAGCAGCCTTCAAAACACCTCCTGCACACACCTCGGGGGCCTGGGGGCAGCCCAGCGGGCGGACACCCCCCACCAACCCGTGGATCCCTGGGCGGCAGTAGCAGCAGGAGAAGAGGGTCAGGGATGGGGACGAGGACTGGGACTGGGACGGGAAGGGGATGGGGATAGGGACAGGGATAGGGATAGGGATGGGAAAGGGACCGGGAGCCTCCCCCACTGCTCCCACCGCAGCTGTCTACTGCCCTTCGGTGGCCACCTGAAGGTGAAGCAGGGGAAAGCCGAGTGGGGGGGACCCCATCTGTCCCGGCTCCCTGAGTTCAGTCTCCCTATGACCTGTCCCAGAAACCTGCCATCCCGGGCCGGGGGATGCTCTGGCTTCCTATAAGAGACCTGGCTGCAAAACAGCTGGCCCCAGGGACCTTTTCCACTCATTCCCCATCCCTGCATCCCATCCTGGCTCTGCCTCACATCAGGGCCGCAGTCACCAAGACCGGGTGGGCTCCAAAGAGCAGAACTGCTCTGTGGACAGGGTCACACCTTCTTCTTTTCAGGTGTGAGACGGAGCTGACTGCATAAAGCAAAAGCCCCTGAAGACTTGCTTCCTCGGGTCTGTGCAGTTACTTGGACTAATGTGGAGTGACTCACTCTCTGCCTGAAATAGCATTCCCTCCTGGGTTTGAAGGGATTCGAGCACTGCAGCGCCCCAGCCCAGGTAAGGCCAGGATGCCCCCCTCCCTGGACACCAAAGAAGTGCCACAGCCCCCAGTGACTGTGTTTTGGGGCAGGGAGTAGCAAGCTTCCACACTGCCCTCCTGGGCGGGGGGGGGCATCCATCCCAGCAAAGGTCTGTGGGAGAAGCTGTCTTAACAAGTACATGACAAACCCAAACAGCTTCCTGCCTTGCTCTGTGTGGTGCCTACGGCTAGGGCACAGAAAGCAGAAGTGTCACAGTCTGTATACTCTTCACTTAAACACAAACAGCAGTTTGGGCAGGAGGTATTGCTCGCGTGTGATCCTCAGGCCAGATCTTCACCCCTTCTCAGCCTAAGAATACGAGGTGTCAAAGACATGTGCATCACCTGATGCTTGCTCCAGGCCTGGCAGGACTGCCAGCCACCCCATCACAAAGCCTTCTGCCTCAGTTTCCTGGCATGTGGGGAAAACAAACAAAAAAAAGCAGGAGTGGTTACCCACTGCTATGCACACTGCTGAGGGTGGGGTGCGGAGGTGAGCGGTGACCTGTTTGTGGAAAGTGATTAATTAGGACTGTATTCTTTTGTCAGTTCTGCTGAGGAGCTGATGTACTGTTTTCAATCCTTCCCCTAACCACGGTAATTTAGATCACACCAAGCCATGGGGAGATCATTTTGCCACAGAACTACCCGATTTAATTGCATTGCATTTGCTTGCAGTTTGGACACCACTCCTTCAGGTGGCTGCCAGAGTATCTAACCAGCATCTCAGCTGGGTTTTGCAGCTTCTTAGCTTCAAACTGTCCAAATTCCATCATTACCCATAACGAAGCCACAGAGTTAAGTGCTGGCTTGGAGCTATACCCTAGAACAGTGTTCCCTGTAGTAAGGTCTTTCCCTGATACAGAAAGCTGCCTGCAACTGAGTCTGCTGATGAACATGGGTTTGTGATGGACCCAGCACAGTGGGATGGTGGAGATCCCTTGGTTAGCCTGGACATTTACTGTATTCTAAGTACATCACTTCCTAAAATACTGAATCAGACCAGCTGCCCAGTTATCCTTCTTCTGACAAATCGTACCAAGAGAAACCCTCCTCCCCTCCCAACATCAGTTAGCAAACAGTGTTGGCAGCCTCCAAAGTCAATTGACTACAGCACAAGGACAGGACCGGGGAGTGTTTCCCCCACCCCTGTCGATCTGCTTTGCTTTGTATCTGGTCCACGTTTTCTAACTGAGGCTGCCCCTACTTACCAAAGTGCCCAGTTCACGGTCTCCTTGATGTACACAGCAGCCTCAGACCAGCATACAGAGATTCCTTTAAGGCTCTGACCTCAACAGCTGGCATCTACTGGTGTCAACAGTTCCCCACTTTACTGGTACAGGGGAGCTCTCCAACCCTGTGAAAATCTAGTCTAAGCAGGAGGTAGAGTTGTCTTAGGGGTCATAGTAAGGCTGTGCTATAACACATCCCAATCTCACCACTTCGCTTTCCAAGTAGAAGGTGAGTTTCTCCAACACACATCTCAAATACAAACAGTTGTGAGCGTGTTATGAACAAGCCCCAGACGAAGCCTGCTAATCCAACATAAAATCCTCCACAACATATGCTATTGTCTCCCTATGAAGAGGATGAGAAAGACATGTGGCAGATCTGAGTCAGGGCACTAAATATGGAAAATGCTCAGACACCATAATGATGATGGCAATCTAGGAACCTAGACAGAGTAGACTGGTTTTCTGTTCTCTTTTTCACTTTCCTCCCCTCTAATGTGGCCCACCTTTTTCTCACTGTGACAAACTTAATTTCTTTGTCCAGGAATGCACGTATTGCCGTATTTAAATGAAGGGTCAGATTATGCACTCAGGTACGCTGTTACAAGCACAGCAAATTTTCAAAACTCAGTGCCGCCCAAGCCAATGTGAAACTGTCTTTGCGTGCCATGGGGACCAGAATCCCTCCCTGCTAAGCAATTCTCCCAGTTATACTGAGGAAACTCTTTTGGCCTTGACTTCAGGAGGTTGAAACTAGATGTTAATGTGTTTCCCCACAGGGGAGGTTTTAAAGCTAGGAGGAGGGTGTTACACAGAACAGCCTGATTCCGAGCATTTTCTTTTCCTCCTGTTTCCTGGTGCTATAGCAAAGATCGCTTCAGCAGGCTGCCAGCAGTCCCGGGCATTTCCACGACTGCATCAGTCAGCACTGTGAGGGACAGCCCCAGGTGCCCCAAGGGGCTCTCCCAAGCCACTGGAATGTCTGTACATGAAGGATGCATACAGGGGACAAGCGCTGAATCCCATGACCAGTGTACATCTGCTCCACAGAAGAGGAGTGCAACAGGGGCTAGCCTTCATCGCCGAGCTGTGCTGGGGAAGGGGCTGCTCAATAGCCTGCTCTGGCTGCAGGGCGATGTTGCTGCTTTGTCCCCATACTGGGTGCAGCTGGTGGGCAGAGCAGGGATCAGACCTCCAGCTAGGGCCAGCACATGGGTTCATGGAGCAGGCGAGTACTGATAGAAACTGAAATCTTCAGCGGTTTGTGTCAACATCCTGTCTGTGAACTGCAGTGGCAGAGGAGAGAGGAACTACACCCAGCTTGAACATTTCTGCTGCAGAGGTGGGGAAGTCTAGTGGGTGCAGTAAGTGAGGAGAGACAGCTGAGATGTTACTACGTCAGAGGTCAGAGGGCCCTGCTGGATCACAAGTCAACACCTGCATCTTTGCATCAAAGCTGTGCAATACTCTGCAAGGTTACTTTGCATCTGCAGACACTTTGATGCTATTATTAGGCTGTTTACAACTACAGTAAAGCAACTTAGTCATGAGTGGAGTTAAGAGAAGGTGTTCTCAGGCCTATGTTAGCCCCAGAGTTTGCATGGAGGATGCAACTGGGGTTAGAACAGGAATTTTTAGCAAGATGTTGTTCCCAACACTGACAGTTATGTCTGCTCTTACTCATTCATGACTAAGCTGTGCTGGGGAAGCATTTTTATTTTGACACAGCAGAATCCAGGGGTCTGGAGTTCTTTCACTGTATGATTCTGTGGCTTTTCCTGACCTTGCACCCTGGGAAGAGACACAGTCGATAGTACAGTCTCTTTGATTTTTTTCTTTGCTGCCCCACAAGATGTGCTTTCACAGCCTAATATGAGCTGGCTCTCCATGGGCAATCTAAAGGAGATGAAGTACAGATGATTTTTACCTTTACACCCCTAGCTGATGTCAATGTTATATTCCCCTCCCCAGCCTCCACCCTTCACTGGATTCAGTTCCTAGACCCAGCTACAAAAGCTACAGCCTCTCACTGTTCACCTCTTCTTTGTCTCTTTTTCTTTCCATCTCAGCCAAGTCGGCCACGTAAATATTGTTAGACAAAAGCAGGTAAATCTTTTTCTTCCGTCACTCCCAGACGACATCCACTTGCAGATCCCATTCCACAGCCCTGGGCTTCACAGGCTCTACCATTCAGATGTAGAGCAGGTGCCAGCCAGGGAGCCTCACGCTCTAACACTTGCTAATTGCTCATGAATGCATGTGCAAGAGCCAGTCTTGGAGAAAAGGAGAGGGTGTACAAGTGGGGGTAGGGGCCAAGCAATGTGGAGATCCCTGTCTTAACCCCTGACAGACTTGGAAGATGAGCACCCTTTTCTCTAATCCCAGCCTTCCCTGTAATTAGACACTTGCCTCACAGGTGATCTGCTTTTATGGGGACTTGCTGGGGCTTAAAAAATTCAGATGGCACAGGCTGGGCACAGTGACTTGCCTGAAAAGTATGTGCTAACTTGGAAGAGCTCAGTCGGTGGGATTTGTTAGCAGCACCTGCAGGCTGTGTGCCCACTTACGACCTGCACAAGTGTAATTAGTCATACATCTGGCACATAATCCTCATTAGTTCCGTTCTGATATTAACAATGGTGAAATACATGGGATCAGCCTAAGATGAGAGAGATGAAAGAAAGCAGGTGCCACAATACACAGTGAAGTCAAGAGAGCCTTCAACATGCGTGAAATCTAGCTGCCACTTCAGTGCCCCACTCAGACCGAAGGCTCTGGCAGTGATGGACTGTGCAAAGACTTTTCCCCCTGTGTGAGTTGTGAGTTGTAGGAAACTGTGCCCAGCAGAATGGGGAAGATGAGCAAAGGGGCCTCAGAAAAAACACCTTCTGTTAAACTTCAAAGTTCATAAGCCAAGTGTGTTTGGGGAACAAAAGATAAACTGCCTGATGCAGAGCATCCTTTCAGAGGAGAGTGGAAGAGGTGGTTCATGTTTTGAGGCTACACAGGGCCTTGGTACACTGAGAAACACAGGACATGCTGTTCCACTCCGGTGGTGGGAACGGTGGAAAACATTTGAACCCAGCTACATGTATGCCATTTGCTTTTAATAAGATGACATCTAACTGAACCTGTAGGAACAACCACACTATGGCTAAAGGGAAGAGGGGAGAATTCGAGCAGAGAGGATGCTTGCAAGGTTTTTGCCCAATAAGCACAATCTCTCCGAGTTCCCCAGGACTTTGCACAACCCTGGCTCCAAGCTGTGCTGCTCACAAGTCTGCCCTTGGGGAGACTATTCCATATCCCAGCTGATGGGCACTGGTAGGGAATGCTCCTTGAGATGAGCACTTAGAACTATAGCACTCCAGTATCATGTAAGTGGCAGGCATGGATGAAGGGTTAGCAAAGAACACACACATCAAACCCTAGAAATTTGGGTCGGCTCACTAGCCTTCTTCTCACCTCTTTTTTGACACTCCTCTTTCCTGCCTTTTCAGAGAGTCGCCTGGTTTTGTGCCATGGCTCCTCTGTCCCAGTCTGCCTCTCCACTGCTAACAAAGGGCCACATCATCCAGTAATTCTCAGGTGATTGAGAGCCTGGGTTGTTAATGGGAGGGAGAAGCTTTGTCCTTTTCTCAACCTGCTCCCCTAAAGAGTCAAGAGAAAGGAAAACTGCATTTTAATATGAATGAGGCTCTAATTTTTGTTATTCTTTCTTGACCGTCTTCCTTCCACAAACATGGCATCTTGGGTCCAGACTGTGAGCTGTGACCATGCTACAGGGACAGGCTGGCCAGATCCAAGCTCTGGCTGAGTACTGAGGGCTGCAAAGCAGGAGTGTTTTCATACTTGAGGAGTGCTCGATTGAAAAAAAAAAAAAAAAAAAAAATCAAAGGTGCCTGCTTGGGAGAAAAGCCAGACAAGGTCAACAGAAAGGGAGGGATTTCTACCAGCCTTCCCCAACCGCACACATCCCTGACAGAGGGTGATGGCTCCCAGGGAAACCTCTGAGGGAAAATGGGGCTGAGGCCATGGTTCCCTGTTTGCTGACACCAAGCCTGCACCCTGCCGCCTCCCTGAGCCCCGTGAACATGAGCAGAATGACACAGCGACACGCAGTGACACTTCACAGTATTCACCAAAACGCAGATGGCCCACGCTTGAGCTAGCTACGCAAGGACGGCGGAGCACCTATTCTACATAAAAGTTGAGGCAACCTCTACCCCTATGACTTTAACCTGCTGATGAAATTCAGTCTAGCAATGCCCTGAGGCAGGAACCCACAGCATTTCTGACCCAGTGGTATGAGCTCCAGAGCTGGACTACGATATCAACCAGCTGCTGCTTCCCCAGATCCAGCCTAGGTAAACCAGTGTGTTTGCATCACTTCGGCTCCAGGCTTAGCTCCAGCCCCCTGAAGGTACTGACCCTGCCGACACTAATGGGGATCGCTTGTAGGGGGAACCTGCTGGATGAAAACCTCTTCCAGCCACAATACTGTCTCCTCTGTGCTTAGGCCAAGACTGCTTTTAGACTTGAGCTTCTATCTTTGCTGCTAAAGGACTCCAGAAAAGGTTTGTTAGGGCATGCTTCAGCCCGGTGAGTGGCTACGTTCGTTTCCATACACTTTATGAGCCACCTTACTCACCTCATTAATGCTGCACAGTATTAGGCACATAATGAACTAAGAACTGCAAAAGAGGGGGGCGGGTACAGCATGAAGGGAGAGTGGAACACCACTTTGGGCCAAAACCTAACTTGTTGCTGCTATTTGGCCCTGTTGGGAAGAACGGGACTAGACTAGATCTGAACTGTGTTGCTGTTCCAGCTGAAAACAGCTTCAAAAGAAACACAAGTGGATACTGGCATCTGTTTTATGAGTCATTCCCAACAGGTATTTTTTAAAAGCGCATCAGCTCTAGACATTCATAGGCAGTGTATCCCACTCGCAGGCTGACGGTGCCATGAAATCAGTGTCCCACACCTAGCACCCTGAGGAGCCTCTCAAAGGTCCACATTGTGCTTCCCAGAGCATCTTCTGTGCCTGTATGGCTTCTGGATTTACCTTCCCAAGATGGTTTTATGTGTATCATTTATGTGAGGGAAATAAACTGGATTTCTTTTCCTAATTAAACTCTGACATTAGATGGTATGGTTTTATCCACGCATACAAACCTTGTTTCTGTCACAAAGACATTAAAAAAGATATGTTTTGCCACCTGATTAGAGGTGTGGTTGGGGAGAGGGAGTAAATTATCCCAACTGGAAAGGGGATATATGCAAAACAGGTTTGGTGGTTAAAGTATAACAAAGGTAATGGAAGACAAGTGGGATGAGAAAACCAAAAGATGAGAGAAAAAAAAAAAAAAGAGAGACAAGAAAAGATGAAAGAAAAAAGATAAGGGAAAAAGGGGGGGGAAAGGGGGAGAAAAGGAAGAGAAAAGAGGGAGGAAGGGGGGAAGGGGGGAGGCGAAAAAAGGGCAGAAAGGGGAGAAAGGGGAAAAAGAGGAGAAGGAAAGGGGAGAAAGGGGAGAAGGGGGAAAGGGGGGAAAGGGGGAAAAGAAAAGAGAAAAAAAAGAGGAAAAAGAAGAGCGGAAGGGAAGGGAAATCAGTTCCACGTACAGTACAAAAGCAGGTCTATCTCTGGAAGGGAATTTAATCTATACATGAAAAGTGCAGGCCACGAGCAGCTCTGCCGCGTTTCCAAACACACACACGCGAGCGCGCAGAGAGAATTCCCGGGGGCGGATTTGCCGGTGGAGGCGGCGTTACTCCGGCCGTAAACCGCTCCTCCCGCTGCCGGGGGTGCCCCCCCCGCGGGCTCGGGGGTCGCCGCAGCCCGGCGGCGCCCCCGGGACCCCCCGCAGGGCCGGAGGGCGCTGTCAGCGCAGGCAACTGTCCCGCTCGGCGCGGGCGGCTGGGGCGGGCGTGGGGCGCCCCTGAAGGTGACATTGCCGGGAGATGGCCCAGTGCGAAGGCTCTGGGTGGTAGGCACAGCCCCCGCCCCCACCCCCACGTTTGTCTCCGTCTTTGCCACGGGCTGGTTTGCGTGAACTGGGAGCGTCCCTGCGGGTAGCGCGCCGTCCCGGGGCAGCCCTGCCCGCCGGGGACCGTGGGGACCGCCGGCCCTCGCCCCCACAGCGGGCAGCGCGGTGGCCTCGCGTCCGAGGGGGACACTCACTTTCCGTGCGGGCACCAGCAGGGCCGGGGACAGCTGGCGAGCACCCTGCCGAAGCCCACCGCCTGGGGCTGCGGGGCAGGGGCTGCCCCCGCTGCGTGGTGCGGGGCGAGGAGCGGGCTCCGGCTCCAGCTCTGGATTTCATCCCTCTCCCCCCATTATAACCCTTCCTCCCGCGTTCCTAAGCGTCCCTCCGTCTGGATCCTGTCCGAATTCTAACTGAGGAACGAAATCGCTGTTAATTAGGAGGTGATCAAAGGTGGCCCCGATGAGGTCCCCCCCGGGCGAGCAGCGCCAGAGCGTTACCTTGCGGCACTGGGCTCAGGGCCCCGGCTGCGGCTCGTTTCTCATCATTACTCAGGAGGGAGGAGGATATATATGGAAGCCAGGGAAAAGCCCCTCTCCATCATCTCCAAACGATTTTAACAGTGCAACAGGTTGTTTGCTATTCCCCTGCCTTTGTATACTGGTAGGTGCCTGGGTCCTGCATTTCCTTGCAGTGGGGGAGGTGAGGAATTTGCTTGCTGTGTCACTATGCCTTCATCTGTACTTTTTCCAGGTGGTTTTTCCAAGTTTTTCAAGTCCCGGGCTGTGAGATCCTCCCAATAAGTTTTTAATTTCCTTAAAGGAAGCTGTAATAGTTGGGGGTGGGGGAGAAGGACTTTATCTTCCCCAAGCAGACTATAGGCCCTGGCTTCCAATCCTTAAGATCTATAAGGCTCTTTTATAGCTGCGCTACAGTTGTTTCCTTTGGACTCTGACTAGGTGATTCCCACCCCTCGCTGGTGTGTAGCAAAAATAGCCTTTTTTTTTTAAGCTATCGCTTTTTTTTTAAAAAAAAAAAAAAGAATGCCATATGGCTGAGAAAAGAAGCTCGAAGTACATTTCTCTTGTGCCCCGGCCTTGGGCTAGCTGCCCCGGCCTTGGGCTAGCTGCCCCGGCCTTGGGCTAGCTGCCCCGGCCTTGGGCTAGCTGCCCCGGCCTTGGGCTAGCTGCCCCGGCCTTGGGCTAGCTGCCCCGGCCTTGGGCTAGCTGCCCCGGCCTTGGGCTAGCTGCCCCGGCCTTGGGCTAGCTGCCCCGGCCTTGGGCTAGCTGCCCCGGCCTTGGGCTAGCTGCCCCGGCCTTGGGCTAGCTGCCCCGGCCTTGGGCTAGCTGCCCCGGCCTTGGGCTAGCTGCCCTGCAATCCAGACGCCGCTGCCACCCTCCCCCCGCCCCCCAGTCCGCATTCACTTGCGGCCAGGCGGGGGGCTTATCTGCGGGCCGGGATGGCCGCGATCTGCAATGCAGACACGCATCGCCTCCGGGTCCCCCACCGCCCTGCCAGCTTGGGTGGGGGCTGCTGGGGAGGCTGAGGTGGGGAGCACGAGTGTTAAATGTGGGGGTGGGGGCTGTCTGCCAAGCCCCGGCCGACTCGCCGGGCGGCTCTGCTCAGGCCTCCTGGCCCCGAGGGGGAAACAAGCCCCTTCGTCCCCCTCCCAGCGGGCAGGGGTGCGCTGGCAGCACCGGCCTGCCCCCACCCCCCCGCGGCACCCAGGAGGCAAGTTGGGAGCCGGGGCCCGGTGTTCCAGCCCTCCCCCACTCCCTGAATACCCCCAAAGCCCCTCCCCTCCAATCAACTGACTTTTAACATGACAATGGCCATGACAATCCCTTCCAGCCAAGGGCAGGCTGGGGAGGACATAAAGCATCCCCCCACCTCCGCCTAATGGGGTACCTGCCTGCGGGCTGCCTGCCGCCGCCGCCAGCTCGCCGCCTCCTCGGGGCTGGGAGCCCCGGCCCGGCCATGAGTGCCCACCTGGCCGTGCCGCCCTACCTGCCCTACCCCGACGCGGTCATGTATGGGGACTACTTCTGGTTCTCTCCAGGGAGCATGGACTGCGTGCCGGCCGAGGAGGCGGCGGCGGCGGACCCCCTCCCCTTCCTCGCGGCGGAGAAGACGCCCAGCCACCCAGGTAGGCGCCCCGGCCCGGCTGGCCCCGGGGGAGCGATCGGGCCGCCCTGGCAGTGGTCGTGTTCCTGGTGTCCCTCCTGCCCCGGGGTGGGGGGCGATGCCGGTGCTACGGGCGGGCCCCCCGGCCAGGATGCGGCGGCGGGAGCGGGGCATGGCGGCCCCCGCGGCCCGGTGGGACGGGGTGGGGGTGCGGGCAGCGAGCGAGGGGGTCTCGGTTGCGCTGCCGCCGGGGTGCCTGTGGCCGCGTCGGTGCGTGGTGGCAGCGGAGCCCCTGCACGTCCTCAGGGCATGCGAACGCTGCAGTTCTCCCGAGAAACTGGACTTCGAAGCCTTTTGAGCCTTCTCCGCCTCGCTCTACTCACCCCAGTTCTCTCTCCCCAGATGTTTCTCCAACTTCCTCCAGCTCTGGGACACTCACCCATTATACCCCTGACTCTGCCACTAGCCCCACCGCAGAGCGCCCATCTCCCCATGCCCCTTTGCAGAAGGCCAAGGAGGAAGGCGAGGGCATGATGAAGAAGGCCAAGAGCCGCACAGCCTTCTCCCAGGGGCAGCTGCAAATCCTGCACCAGTGGTTCCAGACCCAGAAGTACCTCAGCCCCCAGCAGATCCGGGAGCTGGCTGCTCTCCTGGGGCTCACCTACAAGCAGGTGAACATCTTGCTCTGAGCAGCTGAGTCACATCCCTCGTGTGAAGTTACCTTGCAAGCAGGCTTTTTTGGGGTGGTTTTTTATTTTTTTGTTAGACCCTAGAGACGAATTTCTTTCGTGGTCTTATTCATGCAATTGCTTATGTGAAAGAGCAGAGGGTGTGAAAACTTATGACTCAGCCTTCCTCTTAATGTTTGGTTCCAGCGCTATCCACCCACTCCGTGCAGGTGTTTGAAAGTGCATATGGAGCAGGGCTGTGCAGTCAGGTTACTGCTCTGTATGAACATGTGTTGCCCCCGAATGTGAAAAGTCGGGTAACTCGCACTGCTATGCAAGCTGCCTTTGTCACTCGGTGGCACCTGGGTCTCTCCCTGGAGAGAGGGTCCTTGCCCCACCAGCTACTTGTGTCTGACTGAAGGAATGACTCACACCGGAGTCAGCACTCATCTTGGCAGCAGCCATGAGATGCTGATGCTGCTGTACAAGCTGTGTTTCTGCAGTTTTCTTTGCCTGTCTTTCAGGTGGAGTTTTTGACATCGTGAAAGATCCAGTAGTGCTCTGAGCACTGTTAGTTTTCATGTCTCAGCTCTGTGATTCTATGGCTATCCAGGTCTGCTGCAGATCATTAGCTGCTGAAGTGACAGACAGGATTAGAAGCCAAGCAGAAACTGAATTGGAGTAGAAGGCAAAACATCTTTAGGATGCATAGTAAGCTCTAAGGATGAATTTCTAATGCCCTGTGTCCTTTCCCCATCACTTCTAGGTGAAAACATGGTTCCAGAATCAACGGATGAAATTTAAACGTTGCCAGAAGGAGACTCAGTGGATGGAAAAAGGGATGTATCTACCACAGGTGAGAGAATTCCCCCTTCCCCCATCACTACTAGACATGATTCCCCCAATCTGTGGGGAGAAGTGCATCATGTCCAACCTGCTAATGCAAACAAAGCACGGGACTTGATACTACAAATCTAGTTGCATTTCTCATAATAGGGCTTACAGTGGCATCTCTTTTAAGCCTGCCCTGGCACTGAAAGAGCTTTGTTTCCAGTTCACTTATCTCCCGGTTGAAACTGGAGAAACGCCTTGCTGGTCCTCTTTAGCTATTTTGGTTTTTATCACCAGCATGGTGCTCCCAGACATGTTGAGCTGGTGATTACTAGCTTAAGATCTCGTCATCTCTGCTATTATTAGTCTATAGTGAGGACAATGAGTACAAAAAAGACGCTATTGTTTGACTTGGGGGAGGGAGCAGAGAAGAGAGGAGGGCCTACCCGGCAGGATGACGGTTGCTGCGGTGCTCTGCATTACTGAACAGCCTTCTCTGTCTCTCCTAGAATGGGTTTCATCAGGCTGCATACCTGGATATAACCCCCACATTTCACCAGGGCTTCCCTGTGAGTGCCAGCAGAAACCTTCAGGCTGTGACCAACATGCACCAGGCTTTCAGCAGTGGCCAGACTTATGGGAATGGGCAGAGCCTGTACTCGTTCATGGCTGTGGAGGATGAAGGGCTTTTTGGAAAAGGTGGGACAAGCTGCAATACCCAGCAAGCCATGGGTTTATTAAGCCAGCAGATGAACTTCTATCACGGCTACCCTGCTGATGTGGATTATGTCAGCCTGGAGTCAGAAGACACCTACAGCTTCCCGAGCACCTCTGACAGTGGCACACCGTTCTCAGGCTCTCCTGTATGGCATCAGTACCAGGCCCCTTGGCATCCCCTGGGGACCCAGGGTGGTTATGAGTCTTAGGTCTAAGTATTTTTGTCTCCCTTCTCCTGTTTTCTGTCATGAGGTTTCTAGGGCCTTGACTCAGGGATCCAGTTTCTGTTCCTTTCTCTTGCCCTTCCTCCCATTTTAACCGTTGGTGGGGCTCAGCACCCTGCTGCCTTGGGCTAGCTTTCTGTTTAAAGGCACCTGTCTGTTCATAGCTAACCCTTGGCAAGGGTGTTTTGTGTGTGGATAGATGGAACTTCATTCATGGAGGGGAATGTGCAATGCCACAGCCAGAAGCAGCAGAGGTGGCAAAAGTCCGTGTTTGCTGTCCAGGTCTCACCTTCTGCTGCTCCTGTAGCAGGTGTCTTGCAGCAGAGCTTTGCTGGAGAAGGAAACCCCATACTTCAGCATATTTCTCCCAGAAATACCCTGTTGTAGCCCAGAATTTTTCCTGCTGTCTTGCCTATTTCTGTTGCTACCTCAGCTAACTGCTAATTGGTTCTTCATCTCCATCCTCTCCTCCCTAGCCAAAAAGCTACATGAGATCATCTGATTTCAGATGACTTGATCCAGTTACTCTCAGCAGCTGTTCCTGGAGAGGTCAGCAGTGTCTGCCCCTTGCTTGCTGCCCTCCTGTGTACATAGGAGAGGAGGGAGGAGCAGAGGAGAGAAAGTGGGGTAAAGTATTGCTTGTATCTCACAAGGAAACTTTGGGTTTTAAAGCTGCTAATTTGTCCCTGTCAGCTCATTCGGGATGGTGTCTCTGGGACTGTCCCCACCCAGTTTAGATCTTGCCTTTCTACATCTCTGCTGAGAGACTGTTGGCTTGTTCCAGCCTGTGAATTGCAGCAGAGGGTAGCCTGAAGTGCCATTGCTGGAAGTGTGAAGAGTGGTTGTGTGTGGTCATCTTTGGGGTGGTGAGAACAGCCTGCTTATCTGTACGTGATGACCCCCTAGCACTTTCACAAACACAGCACCCACTGCAGTGCTGCTTCCTCTGGAGTAGCGGCAGGCAGCTAGGTAAAGAACTTGGTGATTTTTTAATGTCACTTATCCTGGAACTTGGATGTTGGGGCAGCGGAATCCTGTTGGATCCCAGTGGAGTTGTCATCCAAGGGGCTAGAGCAGGATTGTTCTCTGCTCTTTTGTCTAGTCCCAGTTTTAAGAGTGTTAAGCTGGTAAGATTTTTGTTTCTTCCCCAGCGCTTAGTTGAATCTCTTCTGTATTATTTTGCTGGAAAGGGCACTGGCTGTCTCATCTGGCAGAAGTACCTAAGCCCCGGGGGAAGGCAAGGAGTTTAGAGAAACCTAGTTAGACAAAATGAGGAAAATGCCAATTAAAATTTTCAGTTTCCTATTTTAAAATAACTGAATCCTTTCCAGTATGGAGAAACTGGAAGTCAGCTGTGGAATGAAGATGTGTAGTAGAGTCCAGTCTGCCACTGCCCAAGAATACAAAATGGCATGAGCTGGCAAGAATAAATGAGGTGGTAAAAGCATAAATATTTCTGTGGTAGGGTTCTTTTGTGGTTAGGGCAACCTAACCAGTTTTTACTGCAACCCTGTCTTCAGCTGTCTGCACAAGGGTTGTATGTCATAGTTAAACTGTCACTGCAAAGGAGGCAAACACTTGTTGTTCCAGAACAATTTTTCTTAAAGTTTTCTTGCAGTGATCTCAACCATGTTTTATGTTACGTGCATGTTGTGTTTTATTACTGGTTTTCTGCTTAATGTTCTTACAAACTTGTTTGAATTTAAAATAAATTACTTTATTTTAATGTTGAAAACAGTGTTACCAGCTTGCATTGGAACAGCCTGCTATGAGAAAAGTTATTCTGCACAGGTTAAACACCAGCAGTCCTGAGGAGAGGAGGAAGAAAGCAACCTTACTGTGTTTCTCCCAGAAGTAGGACCAAGCAACTGTTTGAAAGGAGTGGGTCACAGAAGACCTTCGGTTTTGTTTTTAACGTGCAGGTGTGTTGCCTAGTGCAAGGGGTTGGGGAGGGGGGTTACTCCATGGATGGGCAACTGGACTGCCAGCTGTTGGCTTGCAGTAATGTGCAGCCCTGTAACAAGCTTGCATTAGTCTTTAAACTGCAATGCCTCAAAATAACTTGAAATAGGAGGGTAGGAGCAAAAGAAAGCGTATTTTGAGCTTGCATGGCCATAAGGTCACAGTTAGAAATGTGGAAGTCCTGCCTTATTGAGGCTGCAGCTCTCTTGGGGTTCTTGTGCTAGCCTTGAACAGCAGCAGGTCTGTGTCTAAGTAACTGAATCCTGCCTCCAGCACGGAAAGGAAAACTTATTTCTTTTCCCTGCTTTGCCCCAAGACTGCATTTATCTCCTTAGCAGCTGGGAGCAACTTTTAAATGGTACTGAAACATGTGAGACACCTTGGGACTGAAGCACAGTGCATCAGCTGCTGCCAATTTAGAGACTCGACAAACCTCTTTCTGCTCAGTGAGCTTTGGTTCATCAGAGCCTTGCTTTCATTAATAGTTCTCATTTTGAACACCTGTGCAACTTGCATAAAGCCAAGGGCTGCAATTGTTTGTGGACAGCAGTGCTAATGGGGTCAGGCAGCTGTCTCTGTTCAATGGCCAATGCTACTCCTGTATCAGCAGAACCGGGCTCCTGGTAACAGCCATAGATTAACAAAAATTATATGTTTGGGTTTAATCCCATGTTCCTACAGTAAGCCACCAAAGCTTTTCATCTGTTGGAATGGGGCAGCTCAGTAAGTACTCCACTGAGCACAATTAGCTGAACTGGCAGCTGACTGCTCAGGTTCAAACTGCCACAGGTCCTCTGCCGAACAGAACCTGCTTGTGTGGGTGCCAAAGCATGTCCACTCTCCTTTTGCAATATGGTAATGCTCTGCTTCCAACGGTGTGGTGGAATATGTGCAGGAAGGAGAGAGAGTGGAGGTTGGAGCCTGTAGAGGAGGAAGAATGGCTGGGCTGCCAAGCTTCAACAGTAGAAAAAGGTAAATCTGGCCTGGCAGAGGGGAAAATGCCAGGTTCACATGGTTTCCTTTATTAAAGAAAAGAGATCCTTTGTCATCCTGACCCGAGACTCCCATTCCAACATCCATTTGGATGACTTCTAGGCAATCCTCTAGTAACAGTGTTAATGTCAACAATTCTTTTGACAAAGCAAAGCTGAACCATATACCTATAAAACTCATAGATAACTCAAGCCTTGCCTTTCAGCTTTAAAAAGAGTGGCTTTTTCTTTTTTTTAAGATGCAAACTTAAGCTCTAAAAAATGCACAGGGTGTGCTGGTCTTTGTGAAACAATTGCAAAGGATGCTTGCTACAGATTACATGTGTTGCCTGAGTGTTTCTCTTCCATGTTTCTGCCACAAGGGTAAGGAATTAGCCAGAGCTCTGCTGGCAGATGTCCTGCAGAAACAGATATTGTGCTAAAATAGCCCTGGGGCTGAAAAGGTTTGCTCTGCATCCTGTGGTTTGTGTTACCGCATTTACCATGGAAGCGTTCCTTCCCAGGTGTGTTATTCCCCTGGTTGCTCAGCTTGGGTTGCACACAGGTTTGGCAAGCACACATAGTTGTAGGGCTGGAGGGAACACGTAGAGTGGCTGTTGGAATTTTGGTGGGTGGGCTGGAAAGGATGGCTAGTAGCTCGGGAGGTGTTTCTAGAAGCTGTGGAATGAAGTAGAACTCAGTCTTTTCACAGTGCTGGAGACCTATTACCTTGATGTGCCTGAGTCACATCACTATGTGGAACAGCTGCACAGGTAATTGCAGCACTACTACCAAAACTGGTAGAGTTGCAACTAATCCCTCCAGACTCATAACTTCCAAAAGGGTTTACATCAGTTCCTCAGAAGTAAGTACGTCAGCAAAAGCCCTTTCTGTGGGATACATTACATCTGTTAGAAACTCTGTGTAACTGATTTCTGCACACTGCAAACGTGATTTGCCTTGCCAGCAAATCTTTTAGGATCAAGCTGTAAGCTCATGGAGCTCTTCATATCTAACTTGTGGGAATACACTGCGCTTTCACAGCATCTCTGCAGTGTCAACACTCCAGCTTGTCAATGCTGCAGATGTAGCTCCAGTGGTTGAGAGAATCTCACCCAAACAGAAGAAATTAGATCTAGTACAGACCATGTAGACCAGGGCTTAATCTCTAGTTTACTGGGTTCCAGTGTTTGCTGTCCCATAGGCAAAATACCAAGCAAGCAGAGTGGTGCAAGCAACCTCATTCCTTGCTGTCCGTGTCAATGTGGCCTGCAGTGATGTTTTACAAGCTACACGTTTCTTCTGAGTGGCCCGCAAGCAAGGGCTCACAGACCCAGTTGTCTCTACAGTGCAGATAAAAGGCATGATAGGCCTTCCCTACAGGCATGTGTAAACGTTGTATTTGGTTATTTAACTACACCGCATGACTCAAATGCTGAGCTAACAGGGTTTTGGAAATTTTCAGTAAAGCATTGACACATCCCTTGCTTGGTCTGTCACCAGAGACTTAACAGCATCTTGGCTGATACTGAGTAGTCAAAAGGCATGAAGGGCTCAAAATCATGGCACTGGTCTTAGACAAAAGAAAGTTAGTTTTCCTTTCCTGTGAAGGCCATGTTATCTTCATGCTGTCCAAAGTTTTGAAGAGCATCCTCAGGTTGTACCCATGAATCTCTTTTCATAACAAGACTAGAATTAATTTTTCATATTTAATAGACGCCCATTGTGCTCACAGCCAGGGTGTGTCTCCAGCAGCTAGGCTGTGTCTGAATCACTAAATATTTTACAAATTGCAACACTGGGACTACTGCCTTGGGTGAGCCCCAAGATCCATCCAAGTAATTGCTTAGATGCTGGAAAAAGACCAGAAGAGCAAGCAAGTCCCCAGTGTCCCTCTAGCTGGCTGTGGCTGATGGGCTGCCTGTAACAAGAGCTGCATTCCTGCATTACTACACGGGGCATTGGGAATGGGCTCCTGATACAGCAGACATCAATGAACTCCCTTCCTGGAAGTTGCTTACTTGCCTGTTGGAATTGCTGCAGGCTTTTGGTCTCCAGAACCACCTGTGGCAATAAGCTCTGTCTTTGAATGATGGCATCTGAAAAATTCTACAGGTCTCTTTGAGGAAACTGCAAGGTTTGGCAGTGTTTGTTGGCACAGCTTTGCTGAAGGTCAATAGCGGGGAGATCAAAACACTTGCCCTTATAGGCAGCATCCTTCTGCAAGCCAGTCCCAGAGACTTCACAGCAAGATCTTGCCTGTCCTAAAGCATCCCTGAAGGAACAGGGCATGACAGGTAACTCCCTTTTCAATTATTAGTGAGGGGCAGTCACAAGCCTAAGTTTTTCACCTACAGCAGCCTTTGTTGGGGTGGCATGGAAAGTTTTCAGATGATATTCCAGTTAGTAGCAGCAGCACTGTTGGCTCCAAATGAGCTGAAAAAAACTCCACTCATGTAAGAACCCTCCTAATTGCTGCTGTTGTAGTCCACCTTTGTTAACCAGCACCTTTACAGTTAAGCTAACTCAGTCGATCCCCACCCCTCTGATGGTCGGTGGTTGCAAGAACTGCGTCATCCCTAAGCTTAGGTACTTGCTGGGTGTAGGATGGAGTGGGGCTGTGCTTTAAAATGGATTTCCAAAATGATGACTTAGAAATTCACCCTCCAAGAAGGCCTTATTTTCCCCAAATCATGCTGGCCATAGTTTACGGAACAGCTCTACAAACAGTGTAGCTGAACAACCGAAGGGTCAAGGAGTGTTTACATAAGAGTAGGGGTGGGAAGAAAGAGCTGTGAGGAACAGGAGCATAAACCAGCTTTGCCAATAGAAGACCATGGCCCTTATTACTCCAGTCGCAGATATCAATTGCCTTAATTTTATGCTGCTTTTTTTTTTTTTTTTTGACCATGACTGTGACTCTGGGAACTGGGGCCCTTTTATTAAATACGCTTTGATACACACATCTGGTTTTAGGTACTTTGACACTTACATTGTATTAAGTTTAGAAAGGATGGTACCTCTGTGTTTTAGCCAGTCTCAGCATTAAATATTGCTGTCAGGGGAAATTCTTAAGGTGGGTAGTAGTTACTCACCTGGTCCTTCAACTCTAGATACCTGGCATTGCCAAGAGTCATGAAGCTGATCCACTAATACCACAGAAAAATCTGTTTATAGTTTCAGAGTCAAATTAGCAATAACAATGGCATATGGTTGCTATGGCTATTTATGCTCCATCTGGATTTCATATTACAATGCTGTATTACAGTAGGAAAAAATATATAGAAAAAATGCATAATCAATCTTAAAAAATATTTTATTATTTGCCAGACTGAATGCACTGTTAGATTTTCTCGGGGGGAAGCACAGAAAGATAGTCTAGAACAAAGGGCTTATTTATAATTTTTGTTTGTAAGATCGTCTTACCAGCCTTTCTGCAAGCTGCTTGTCACATCTGCCTTCACTAGACACTTCATCGATTCTATACTTGTGGCTGACCTACAGAGCTGGTGGTCTAACCATCAGATGGATGCCTGGGGTAACAAAACTTCCACAGCTTCAGTGAAAGGTATGTGACCAGCACTTCTCCATACAGCCCATGGCTTCATGTGTTATGTATATGCAACTGTACAGTGACACGTATAAATGAGATCCTCAAAGGAATCTCTGCCTCCTCTGAAACAAGTTACAAGATCCAGGGCATGATCTAGGTAGCTAGATCTTGGGTCTTGCTATAAGGGAAGTCAGTTGCCTGTGCCAATAAAGAAGGGGGTGTGGGTGTGTGCATGTGTAAGGGCATACAAATGAAGGGCTGTATGTACATATACAGGCAAACAGGTGTCTGCATATCTGTGCATACTTGCAGGCGCATATTTGGATGCCAAAACAGGTTCTAGCTACATGATGCCCCTGATTTGGAGAGCACATGCATAACAAAGGGAGAGATGAGAATAAGATTTTATTTCTGGCTGCCCAAGTACCCTGCATCCACAGTACTTAGGAATGATAGAGATGGTGGCCAGCAGAGGCTGGGAAAGGAGCCCCCATGGTGGCCGAGTGGTGAAAGTTACAGCTGTCACCTGTCTTTGTGCCTGGATATTCCACACTGCCGGGACAGCTGTGGTAAAAGTCTACTTTGTGCTGGGCAATGAAGCCCACCGTCTGCTGGATACTGCAGGTACCCCCACCTTTACCAAAGACTCCTCCATCCTTGCTGGTCACGATGGCATAAGCGTTCTGCCCCGCTCCGTAGTGCTGGCGGGGGGGAGGCATGGTTTGGATGTTGCTGGCTGCAGTGATGGGGTAGCCCTGGTGGAATGTGGGGTGCACATCCAGGTAAGTACTTGGCTGGAAGCTGCTCTGAAAGGGAAAGGCAGTGAGTCAGAACACATAGCTTCTCCACTGGTGTCCGCAGGCCTGACACCCACCGGGGCTCTGTCCCTTTCCCTTTCTTGCTGTCTCCTGATCAGCAGCAATGGCATGGGAGGGCAAGAAGAACCATATCCATCTCCGTAGCTCAGGGGTGGATACAGTGGATACACAGTTGTGCGTGTGTCTGTGTATACACACACACACACATACAAGGAAAACAGCTTTTCTCTGGAAGCATTTCAGTGCCATTCAGTCAGCCCATTGCTAGGGTACCTACAGAACACGGAGAGTCATGCCAGGTCCGTGCCTCTGCGCTGAACAGACCAGCAGGCAGGGTATGCTGGCACTTGTACACTAACATTACCCCTGCAGAGGACACGTGTCCCAGGACTTATCTGCCTCAGATAGAAGGGCCGTACTGAGCCGTGTGCTGTGTTCTTACTTGAGTGAGGCACTGAGCCCGTTCAGCCCACAGGTTGTGCTTCTGGCACCTTTTCAGCTTCATCCTCCGGTTCTGGAACCAAGTCTTCACCTGGGTGGGAAAAGGAGAGCAGCGAACATCAGTGAAGGAGAGGAAAAAGCGAATGTTATCGAGCAGGAAGGACCGGGGGAGGGGGACTGACCAGATGGCATAGATACATGGGCAGCAGCAGATAAAGGCCTTTGAGAGCTCCCTGGGGTTGTTGCCAAGGGGAGATGAGATGTGTCTGGCAGCCTCAGCAGGTGGCTAGTGTATCTGCATGGTGGGGGGAGGGGGCAGCATTATGTCTAAGGGACAGTTATAGCTGTGACAAATTGACTCATTTCAATCAAGAAGATGAATGACTGGTGCAAATTAGACCCACCCAGGTCTCTACAAGCTCCCCTGAGCTGCAGGCGAACTTCTAAGACACTGTTTTTGCAGGCTTGTGAGTGGAGAAGGGAGAGGCTTGCTCCTTGTACCCAGCAGTTCCCAAATTCAAAGCTCCTCGCTGGGGTGAATTCCAGAGCCGCTTCCCCCCAGGGCTGTGTCTGCCTGTGAGAGCAGCCTTTGCAGGGATGTGGATTGAAGGAAAGAGCAGATTGCCCCACCAGTCTGGTTCCTGACAGAACCAGTTCAGTGTGTGCGTGCCTATGTGTGCACCTACACCGCATATATAACTTTTTTAGTCCCGGGGTATCGAGGCCATCACGTCCAGCTCCGAGATCCAAATTCCAGGTGGATTTTTGACTTGTTACTGCAAGCACTTGCACTCGCTGTCCAGCCCCCTCTGCTTTAGGAAGGCATCGTTTGAGCCATCACCAGTTTACTACAGCCAACCTACCTGGATCAGCAGAGACCCTGAAGGGCTGCAATGTATGAACCTAGCAGTATCCACACGGAGCGGGTGTCAAGCAGCCAGGCGGTGCTGAGCATGACATTATTAGTTATTGGACAAGATCAGCCCCAGGAAATGTTCGCAGTAGCTTTCAGCACGTTACAGCTCTGAGGTTCAGAGAACTGACGCATGCCAGGGTGCCTGTGAAGTTCACCAATGCATGGAAAAAGCCTGTGAACTGCCATCAAGCCCAGGGTAGAAGCTGTTTGTGGTGAACAACGTATTCATCACTGTGTTTGCAATTCTACTGCAAGTGTTGGCAACAGTACCCTTAAGCGACCCCTCACTGGGGAGGCCCCAATGAGGTGCCACTGGCTCTTCAGTCTCGCAGAAGTGCTTCTGATCTCTGGGCATGAATAGACAGTGGAGCAACTGTTAGCTGGCACCTTTGCCTCTACTTTCTGCTGGGATTTACCTTCCCATCCTGTCATTGCATTATGTGACCATTCAGCCACTGTGTGACAGGAATACCATGGGTCAAAGTCTCTGTGTTCACCTGCTTGTAGGTGAGCCCCAGGGCAGCAGCCAGCTCCCGGATCTGCTGGGGGCTGAGGTACTTCTGGCTCTGGAACCGCTGATGTAAGGTTTGCAGCTGCTCCTTGGAGAAAGCTGTGCGGCTCTTGGCCTTCTTCATCTCCATCATGCCATCTTCTCTGCCCTGTTGAGACTTAGCCATAGGCTGTGGGGATGAAGGTGCCGAATGTGGACTGGAGGCTGAATCTGGTGTGAATTGGCTGAAATTCCCAGAACTGGATGAAGCTGGGGATGCTTCTAGAAATAAAAAGACAATGGGAAAAGATATACAGGACTTAATGCACAGCTGTATGGGTATGAGCATGCTCCTTGCCTGCTGTAGAGCTCCTTGCCTACCAGACCCGGGCTTTCTTGAAGTAAAGGTTTGCGTCACTCTCCTTCCTTTCATGAATCTGTGAACACAGACAAACCCACTGACCGCAAGCAGCTTCCCAGCTCAACCCTCCAGGACACCTACGGCTCCCTTTTGTCAGGTGGAAAAGTCAGGGCAGGGAGGGGAGGATGGTGCACGTAGGCTAACAGTGTTACTATCCTCCTCCAAAAGGCCCCAGTAATATTTTGGTCTCGGCATGGTGTGGAGGCCTGGTCATGACTGCAAGCATAGCTTTGGGTTGGTGGCTGGGCTCCCCAAAACTGCCTGCCCAGAAATCTCAAGGCACTTGATAGACAGTGGCAAAGCAACCTCCAGCCAGGGTGTATTATGGTGGAGCAGGGTGGTTGGTGCTTGCAATGATGGGGCAGCAGATGGAGAGCATCAGTCAGGCCTCGGATATTGGCTCGCTCCTGTTTGCCTGTGGCTCCCACCACAGACTATCCCACTACTGGAAGCAGTGTATAGGTGGAGGGACCTGTTTGGCTGAGGGCTTCTGGTGAGACAAGAATGAAGGAGAGAAATTTGGCATGGAAGTGGGGAGGAAAAGAGGAAAAATAGGTGTGAGTAACGGACAGGTAAGAAGAGCCAGTAATCCTGTACCAGGGGCAGGGGGATAAAATTCAACAGTGCAGAGGAAGTTTGAGCCCCTTCTCATTTGTCCTGGTACATGTCTTAAGGGGTCTCTGTCAAGGACAAAGTTGAGATAAAGATCTAAAGGAAAAACTTCCTAAACAATCTGGGCTTCTAGCCCAAGCAAAAGATGCCAAGATGCAAAGTCATTCAGGTTGCCTGAATAGGAAAATGTAAACACGAGAGATCACCCCAGCACCTTTCCATCAGGTCAGGTGCATGGTTGCTGGGGTCTGTGAGAGGCTGAGACCTTCTCAGGCCAGCCCTGACTGAAGGGCTGTGATGCCAGTCTCCTCCCTTCCCCATAACTGCAATGATAAATCTGTCCATCCCTCATTCTTCCAGCTACTCCTCTGCAAACCCTTTTGCATGGTCCATTCCCTCTCCTCCTGCTGACATTTCAGGAGAGAAGGTGTGCAGTGAATAGGGCAGTGCCACTTTCAATAAACACCTGACTACTGAGCCCAACCAATAGCTCCCAATCTCCTTCCTAGTCACCCTGAGAGCTGCGACTGAAGCCACTAAGACACTCCTCAACCTCCCAGATGTATGCCCAGTACTGACGCCCTCCTGACAAATGGGCTTTCCATCCAAACTAGCAAACCCTTCCTTCTTCTGTCCTAAGCTGAGAGGCTACCAAGCAATCACTGAAAAGCCTTGAGCTGTTGCTGGGCCTCAGAAAGGTGGCCATGTCTGCGGTATCTTCCTCCTTGTTACCTTCCTGGCAGAGAAGGTAACACATCTGTCTCTCTGGTACCTGCCACTCTAGGGTTGCCTGCTCCTAGAGGCCTGCGCTTGGCTATTCCCTGTCCCTAGGAGATGGTAACCACGCAGAGCATGGGCTGTGTAAAGAGGCAGATGTATAGTGGAGCAAGTTTCTGATGCTGGGGAGCAGGGCCGTGAGCATCCCACAAAAGGATACTGCCTACAAGGAGAAAGGGGCTGTCAGCAGAAGAGGTGCAAGGTCCCGAGGTGTTACGTGCATGGGGTTAGGCCGCAGAGCCTGAGAAGACACTGAAAATCTGTGACCTGCATGCACAGGAAGCTAAAATTTTGTGTGGGACCACAGGATGCTTGGCTCCTGCAGGCTGTGCAGTAAAAACCTTACAGGTAGGAAAGGAGCATACTGGGGATGTGGGCTTGGAAAACAGGTAACTTATGTTAGACAGGAACCACAGCAAGAGACTGTAGAACTAAAGGTCCTGTGTGTTCCTGCTCAGGCTGTCATCCCAAACCCCCATGTAACTTCCCACATGCAAAGGCGTTCCCTCTCCCACGAGAAAAGAGCAAAGGGAAGAGGAAGCAAGAAACACAAACAGCAGTGCCACGGACATAAACATGAAAACCTGGGAGACAGACCCACTCCCACAAGCCCTTGACATCTGTGGACTTTTGCTTCCATGACTGGGCTCTGCCTGGAGAGAGAGGCACTGGAGGAGAGTGTTTGAAGAAAGATTTTAAGTTTCTATACCAGGCCCGTTGTGGGCTCGAGTGAGTCCATCTGCCTGCTGCCTCTGTGCAGCGGGCAGCACACCGAGAACCTAAGTCTTTCTCCAAACTAGATGGCAAGTAGCCACCAGTCACCCTGCACCAGCCTGTAGCTTTCTATAGCATCTGACAAGCTTGAAACCAGCACTCCAGAAGCTTGCTCTCCTCCCACCCATTCACCCTGCAAGAGTTACCCTGCTGACCGTGCAATGGGGCTGGGTGAAAACCTGCTCTCACCAACTGTTCTATTGCCACTCACTGGAGTGGGAGAGGAATGGCAGGAAGAGAAAGTGCCACAGCAGTGAGGCCTGGGACTTTTTTGCAGAAAGGCAAAGGCAAGGCAATAAGAGCACCGAAAGGAGAGAGAAATAGAGAGAGGAAAATGGCAAACTAAAAGAAGCAAAAGCTAGCAACGCCGGATTTAGAGGGAGCAGATTTCCCTGCACAGTGATTCAGAGCACACCTTGGCTCAGGTTTAATGAGCACATGAAGGGTGCAAGGAGTTTTTAAGGGGATAAGGGATGCCACATGCAGAATTACCTTCAGGATTTGTATCTCTCCATAGCACACATGACAGTGTTTGACTAAAAGGAGGCTCAGACGCTCCTGCCCTTAGAATGATGAACTTCTGTGAGACCACATTGTCACCACTGCCCTTCAGCCTGGAGCACAGACCTGCCAGCGCCTGGGCTCTTGCAGACTCTGATGAGGTTTAGGAAAGCGGTTCACAGTCACCAAAGAAAAGTAGCACGGAAAGGCAGTGTGACTGTCCAAGGTCACCCAGCCTCCTTGCCTACCCCACTGCGCTTTGTCCGGCTCACAGATTAGGAAACCAAGGCAAAGAGAGAAAAATTTGGTCAAGGCTGTTAAGCAAGTGGCTGACCTGGGACCACAGGTATCCTGGGGATCAGCTCTGGGACAGCTGAAATGCCTTACCTGCCGTCTGCCTCTTCCCTCCTGCCTCCGGAGACTGACTGGCACTGGCAGTTCCTGCTAGCCCAGTCAAAGCGGGGCCGTGTCCTGCCTCCCCCGCCGAATTGTAGTAAAACTCCAGGTACCCCATGCCAGTCCCACTGGGATAAGCCTGGTAGGGGGGCAGAGCCAAGTGTGCACACATGGGGGGCAGATGAAGGGGTGGCTCCCCCACCTTCCAACAGATGCCACCCTCACTTGAGGAGCAGGTCTCACCAGCAAGCTGGGGTAGCCCCGAAGTGTAGATAGGCAGTTACCTTTATAGCTGGCTATACCCTGCCTGGGACTGCAATATTCACCATTGTCCGCTCCTTGCGGCTCTTTGTCATGTTAAAGAGGCTGATGGGTGGGGTGGGGACAGAGCGGGATGGAGGGTGGGAGGGAAAGCCACACATGGTATCAGGGCTAAAATATGTCCCTTCTGAATTCTTCCCATTCTGCAGGTTCCCCGGTCACACCTGAGCAGGGGGCTGATCCCGAGCCACAGGAAACCGCCTCCCGCTTGCTTCTTCGGGCTCTGCTCAAATTGTCTTGTCACAAAATAATCCCGTGAGCACACATGGCCTGTAGAAGACAGCTGTTCACTGCTGGGGGAACTAACCCCAACTGATCTCCACCACACGGGAGTGGACAGGAGGTAGATCTGGTGCTGAGCTGCTCAGTACCATGCTGGCCAAACCCAGGCCCTGGCTCCAAGTCTTGAGCAGTGTTCTGAGACCTTTGCTCTGTGGCTTGTCACATCGACACCCACACACACCTATACACCCTCCCCACCTGGCAGCACTTCGCACACTCTTGGTGCAGATGTCAGAGATGCGTCAAGGGGGAAAAACAGGTAAGGATCAGACCCGGGGGATAGAACCTACCTTTTTTTTTTTTTTTTTTTTTTAACTGAGAAGGAATTTCCTTCACACAGGCATTTGAAGGAGCCAGCTGAAAATGTGTCTGGCCCATCTTCCACATGTTTGTGCCAGAGCAAACTCAGAAACACTGGACAAGTCATATCCAACAACAGGTCTCATTTTGCAGAGCAGACTCAGGAATCTCAGCTGGCTGGTCTACAGAGGGACAATTTGCAGACACATTTTCACTATGGAGGTTGGAAAAGATTCAGTGCAGGCAAGGTCCACAGCTAAAAGATTTGGCCCCCCATGGCCTTTCAAAGGCACATCCTTTCATTTGTGTAGTCTTGGCTGTGGCCTTTGCCGGGCTGTCACAGGCTGGTTGGAGTAATGGAGACGAAGAGTTTCCTTTAAGGCAGGGTTAGCTGATGTTGGGTGACATATGGCCCACCCAAGGGGACAGGGACCTGCAGAGCCGTTCATTAGAGGTGAGTGAATGTGCCACAGAATTCAGCCATGGGCCTGCAGGCTGGTCTGCTTGGTGGGCTTACTCCAGTCCCTTCCCCTCAGGAGGTTTTGCCCTGCCTGTGTTTGGGAAGATTTTATTCGTTTCATCTCAAAAGACATTGCAAGTCTTTAGCTAATGTCTGTCTTTTACAATGCACAGAGAGAACTCCCAGAGTTAATTCAAATATTTATTGCTAGAACTACCCCTGTCTTGGCACCAGGACATGTGCATGCCTCGTGTCAGAATCTCAGAGCTGAGGGTGCAGATCCAGAGAAGTGGAAAATGATTTAACCTGGCCTGTCCCTGCACCCCTCTGCGCCTCGTTGCTCCACAGGTGCTTGTCACTGCCTTGCTTCCAAGCCTGTGCTAGGAGGGAGGGGAATCTGCTCGCTGCGAGAGTGTTCAGATATCAGCAGGGAGAAGAAACAGACAGGGGGGGTGTGAGCAAGGCCATAGGAAATGGTGTTTAGATAAAAGGATGTACAACACCACTTCTACCAGCACTTCTGCTGCTGGTCTGTGTCCCGTGGCAGGTTAACGGTCCCAGCTTCCCTGTCTGTAGAGCAGGGCCAACTCGGGAGCCTTCTGAGAAACCAAAAGGAACTGCAGGACTGGCCTGTGGGTGAATCTGACAATCAGTGCAGCTGCTCTGGAGCCATCATGGGCAGACCATTCCACTCCCACATCACAACATGATTCTGCTGCCTTGGGACCATCCACTTTCCCATGAGATGCAGAGTGGAGGGAACAACAGGCCTGCCCAAGGTCTCTTTAACTTGATGTTCATTATTGTATTGTCTGTTTTCATGAAACTCTTTTACGTGCCTACAAACCGTAGGGACTGACACCTCTCTGCCCAAGAAATGTGGTTTTAAATATGACATTAACTTGAAAAACTTAAAGCAAAAAAGGCTTTTGAGCACATCTGCCCCAATAGAATCCCAAGAACATCCTGGATATAGCAATTACTCAGCAACAGCCTCCATGTGATGGTTTTAGCTCATGCCTCACTTCTGAATCATTCCAAGTTTCAGAGCTGCAGTGCTACAAGAGCTTGGATCACCATCCCCCATATATGCCCTCAGGCCAGAGTGGATTAAGCAAAGGGAAAGACAACCAATGACATGAGCTGTACTGAGTTTAGGACACCACTGGGCAGCTCCAGTGCCACCAGTCCAGGAGAATGTCATGCCTGGCCTGTTACTATATGCTGGTGTTCAAGTTTTCATGGCCTTAGGTGCAGTTAGAAAATGAAAACAAGGTAGCAGACCTGGAGGATATCAACATATTTTCTAAGACTTTAGTCTGAAGACCTTGCAGGAAACATGGCATAGGGTGCTGGTGTGGGTGACAGCAGGTTATCTGTACTTGTTGAGATTCTCACTGGATGAGCACTTTGCACTTAATCTCCTTGTTTTCAGCTGCTTCTGAAGGTGTCTGGGATCTTTCTTGCAAAGTGCCCAGAGGCCATAATAAACTAGCATAGTCACCTGCACTACAAAGTCCCGCTGGGCTGGGCAGAAGCCAGGGAGGAGGACAGGACATTGCTGCCCCTGGGAGCAGAGCCACCCACCCAACTGGACCAGTGAGTGGGGCAACACAAGGGGGAGTGACCTCCCCGGAGGCAGGAGGGGGGCTGAGAGGCAGAGGAGCTGAAGAAACCTTAGGGCTTCACCTGTTGTGGTGTGGCTGTGGTTTCAGAGCAGCACCACCTCTTGTGGAGCAGCTTATCTCTCCCATGCAGCAGGAGACACAGCCTGTGGTACAGGCAGCAGCTCCCCAAAACCAGCGCTGCAGGCAGCTGGTGGATGTGGCTTGGCATCAGATCGAGCCAGACCCTGGTTGGGTACCGGTACTGTGTTATTCCGGGCTGGGCCCAAATACTCGCTATTATTGCACAATGATCTCCAGGAAAGCCTTCTCGGGCTCATGCTCCTGGCTCAGAGGGCTTTCTAGTATCTTAAATAACCTTTATCTGCTCTTCTGTACCATGAAGCTGAAAGCACACTCCAATAAAAAGAGGGTAAATTCTTCACAGGCATATTAGTAACGTGATCTTTCATCAACAGCTGAGTCCTTTGCTTTGTCTGGGGTGGTTGCAACAATCACAGCAATGAAACAGTAGCCTGTGAATGACCAGGTTTCCTCCATAAAGGCAGTGAGATAGGAAGACTAGCAGAGAAGCTAGGAGGAAAAAGGAAAAGTCCTCATTCTCTGTCCGCATGCCCTCCATGATATGGCTGTAGCTCATGTTGACTTGCCCAAGATAGCCACAAAGCAGTGAACACAGGCGCTACTGACAGGGTAACCCCAATGACATGGAAGGCAGGTGAGGCTGAAAAACCAGCCTTGAAAAGGGTTGGGATTACGGACATCGTTCAGAAGATGCTCAGGCAGAGCTGAAGATGGAGAACGTGCTCATGGAAATGGTTTCTTTAAGTCCTTTCACTGGCACAGTGCATATGGTTTTGACAGCCTGATTTTCCTATAACAATCCCTGCCTAACCATGTTTGGTCGCTGCCCCAGTGTCCTCTGCACCTTTCATAGGTAACCTCAGCAAAATCATCCTTCCAGGCAACAGCTTTTGATTTGTTTGGGGGTTTTTGTTTTGTTTTGTTTGTTTTGGGTTTGTTTCATTCTGGGGTTTTTTTTGCTTCTGTTTTTCACTGGGGTTTTAGGTAATAAATCACCTTTCAGACCCCATCATTTGTCAGTTGCTGCTCTTTTCTCCTAAAAGAGGAATCAGGCAGGGTCAAATGGGAAAGCTCAGATCTGGATAAAGGCACTGAGCAGACCTGACTCTGAGATGTCTGTGTTCTGGCAAAAGTGTCCCATGACAGCTAATATGCGAACAAGGCTTGACGTGTACAGTGAGAGCAAGAACTGAAATTTTGAGTGCAGCATCCTGAACAGACTTCGATGTTCAGTGACAGCCCGAGCCTCTATGGCTCACCCCTTCTTGGTGTAGCTCTGCCCAACAGCTTCTTCAGTGAAGATACAGTTGACGCCAACCGGAGTATGGCTACATCTGCATTCCTGTTTGCTGGCAGAGCTGTGGCAGTTTGGGCTGCAACAGTTTAGAAGTCCTTATTGTTACACTATACCAGGGAAACACCAAATTTATTAGAGGTTTGGCCTCAGCAAACCCCACTGGGGGTGTGTGTGGGGAGTGAGTACCCACCCCCCACCCCCCCACACCCCGAGGGACCTGCACTGCAGGCTCACGGCTGCCAGCAGCAGGCAAGCACCTGGTAACCCTCCAGAGGCTTCCTGGGCCATACAGTCTCCTTCTGTGAGTAGTAATATTGGCCAACAAGCATTTTCTTCTGCCCAAGTTGGCTTTTTGAAAGAGGATGCTTTTCAGTCCTTGAACTTGCTGAATGTGGTTTTGGTTAAGTATTGAAAGATAGTTAATGCAGTTGTTTTAAGGAGAAAGGATTTGACAGTATTGTTTTACCGTATTTCTCCTTTCTTTGAAGCCTTAAACAAATGCCCTGTTTTGTTTAAATATTTGCAGGAGTTTTGTGATTGACATTGATAGTAATGGCTCAGTCTAAAGACATTTTTAGAAGCAAGAAAGTGGAAAAGTAACACAGTTTGAAGACAGGAAGCAAAGTAGCTAAAACATTTTCACATCGCAACATTCCCACTCTGTCCCCCTTTTAATCGTTTAGTTCGGTGTGTTAATTCAATTCTTTCATTGTGTCTTGAACTTGAATTTACTTCTCTTAAAGCACCATATTTTTCTCCAAAGGCTTTTTTTTTTTTTTTGTGATTGATCATCTTCTACATTTTCTCTTTGCTTTGTGTGAGACTGTGCTGTTATCTAGCCACATCCATGTATTTGCCTGTTCTCACAATGGGCTTGTCCTCCTTGTAAATACTGTTAATGAGTTTGTACCAGAAAAGGAGGTTTTTTTCCCCCTAATGCATACAGTCTGGGTCTAGCAGTACTGAGGATAGGCAGTGGAAAGGAACATTTAGTCCAAAAAATCATAAACATGCTGCTGCTTTTTGGGTTTTTTAGGTGTGTCATGCAGGGCTGAAAAATTCTGAAAGGGTTAAAATATATTGCCAGTGAGGGGATATAACCAAGTTTCAGCTGGGTGATCCAAAAGAAGAAGGGAAAGGATTCCCTTTCTCTTCTTAGGATATCCTGGGGCTATAGCTAAATAGGGTCAGAGATGGTACTTACTGTACGTAGCAGCCATCCAGAACCACAAAAAAGTAGATTAAGACCTCTCGGGGCTGGAAGATGTAAGTGGAGCTACAGTAACACCTACCGAAAAAAGTCTGGGGGAGGGCCTGGGAAGTCTGCAAACCTTACATAACATCCATCAGTATTTCCTAGCTGCCTTCCATCTTTCCTTCTGTAAATGTAATTTAGGAGTCAGCTGCCCATGCTAAGTGGTTTTGATTCATGAGGGAAGGGAACAGCCTGCAGAGGTCCCTTCTCTTAAATTACTCAGACTGACAACAGCCCAACTGACTTTGCTGTGCAAAATTTGTAAGTGCAATCAGTGAAAAGGGAAAAAGTGAAAATCTCCACACACCCCCCCATACATATATTTAAATCCTCCCCCTCTGACTCCTTCCCTCCCTCCACTTCATTTTTTTTAAAATCTGCCCTGTAGTAAGGGCCAAGAAATGAATGGCCTTAGTTTCCAACAAAGCCGTTTAGGACAAGCTGTTGATCATTATCACGAGATGGCTTTTTCTGCTCATATATCCTTCCTGAAGTCCTTCACACAGCGGGCCCTCTAACAGAAGGTGTAATCTGACCTGATGCCAAAAGGAAAGTGAATTTGGAAAAAAAGAACTTTACCAGCGTTGCCAGTACTCTCACGAGTCTTCTGGGTGTCACCTTTAGGGTTTACTTCCCTGGTTTGCTAAAATAAAACGTGGTCAGAGTAGGCAGAAGAGAAGGCCCTGGACAGTGTCAGCACGTCTACTACTTTTAGCCTCATCCCAACATCTCCTGAAATGTAGTGGATGATTCATTCCTCTGCTCTCACCCATCCTTCACAAAGCTTTTTCAGTCCACCTTCTGTCTCTTGATTTCATGTTTTAAAAGCATCTGTGGTTACTGGCCAAAGCAAATTCTCTGGTTATATGACTATAAGCTTATGATATATATATGTATAAGCTTATTTATATATATATATATAAACTATAACGCTATGGGCAGTGTATGCAAGTACAGCAAATTCTCATCCAGCCTTCTGCTGCTGTGTTTCCCACTTCCCAAAGCGCCTGTCCGTACCATGTGTGTGCCACCAGCAGGAAGCAGTGTGAGAGTCCAGCATCAGAAATGGAAGGTGCACGTTCCTCCTTTCCTGGTTTTCCTTTCCCTATTCAACACGTGCTTTGTCTTTGAAGAAATAAGTTTGTATATAAAGTAACAGCAAGGCTATGCTCCAGGTCCATCAGGACTAACTCCCCTAGAATAATGGATCTCAGCTGTTGTTAATGTTATCTGTGGTATATTTTCTTCCAAAAATGAAAGGAGATGAGAGATTTTCTAATGCTTGCATTTTTTTAGTACTTCAACCGTTTCCCTTTCTCTTTAACAAAAGCTATGAGGATTTTAAATGGTGGTTATTGCCATGACACCAAGCTGAGGTCTTGAAATCTCAAATCATGTTTAACCATTTTGTGTAATGCAGAGCATTTTAATCAGAATGTGTATAGAGGGAGAACGGTCTCACACTGGAAAACCCACTTAGTCCGATAGAGATGTGGTCCCTGTGTGACACCTCCCCACAACTTGTTCCCAAGTAAATCTTCCAAAGAATTCCTATTTATTCCCAGTTTGCAAAGCTGGTTCTCCACCGCCCCTCTTCCAGCTCAGCTGTCAATACCTGGGAATCCACCCCACTCATCCAGCCCTTTGATGTTAGACTTCTGACCAAGACATTTGAGGTAGGCTGGGCTCAGGCTGGGCTTTCTATACTCCTTTCATGGTTTTCACTCATCCTGCTTCATGACCAGTGCATCAGCACACAGTCTCACAAAGGAATGGTGAGAGGGTCCTCAATATCTTGTGAACATGTAGTAGCACACAAGTAGAGGATGAGCTGGTAGGGAAAGCCCACAGAACAAGGCAGGAGGAAGAGGAAACTGTGTTGGGACACCTCTGCATGGGGTATAAGAGAGAGAGAGAAGTGATGGATTTTGGCAGGTGGAAGAAAGGTAGAAGTTTCTCAGTTGCATTAAACGCAGACAAAAGCCGTCTTAAGGAGCTTATAGGCCCTGGAGCATCAAACCTTACAGATTCTTTGACATATCTAAGACTGGGAGAAGAATGCAGTATGCTCCTTTTCCAGTCACCCACTCTGGTATCTGGGATTCCACCAGCCCAAATGTGCCAGGAATTAAGTCTCCCCAGACAGAGATAACATAGCAGAGCTCTGATCAAGGGACTGATATCAAAGGAGCAAATCTCTCAGCCCCAGGGATGAATCATCAGAGCAGTTTATTCCATCCTTTTCTCCTCCTTTCAAGTATCAGGTTCAATTGCAGCAACAGCAGCACAAAAGGCTTCGTCATTCTAGGTGCTGCAAAGACAGGAAAAACACAACCAGGAGGAATGGAATTCACAGGTGATACAAGGCTGGGAGGGTGTTGCAAATACCACAGAGAACAAAGAAGTAATAGAAAAGGAACCTATCTTGCTTGGGCAGGGAGGAAGAAGGAAAGATGGGGGCTAGTCATGCAGCTGGGGAGAAAGAATCCCAAAGGTAAGTAATCAAAGGGACATGTCTATAAAACACAGCATGGAAAAAAAAAAGAAAAGAAAAAAAAAGCCGGCAAAAGTGATGCATGTTTGCCAGCTGAGGTATACTAAGCTTAGGCAACATCAATACTATTTTGCAGACAGGCAAGCACTTGACAAAGATCTCTATAATCTCCTTTTCATGGATGGGAATACTGAGGAACCACAGCAGCTCCAGCTATGCCTTGTCTAGGCAGAAACACCAGGTTGTCAATGCAGAAAATTTAGGTCTTAGAGCTAAAGGGTGGTATTATGCACAGTTACGGTGAGATTACACGAAGAAGGTTACATTCTGGTTTGTGTGCCTTGCAAAATGAGGGGGATGATAAGGAGAGGGAGGCCCCAGGGAAGAGCAGCAGGCACAGGAGTGTTATAAAATACAGCTTCTCTCTGCCAAGCAAGTAGCAAACCAGAATTGCAGCATCTCATCCTCTCTGCTTCTCAGCAAGCAACTTGGGATCTAATCTCTGTTTACACATAGCGGGAGATCTGTCTGGGCTGAAGGCATGCCCACTGCCAGGCCCACTCAGGTCGCCCTTCCCACAAAGCAGGTGAGCACAGGTGGAAAGGGCTGAGCTGGCAGACACAATGCCAGAGACGGCCAGGAAACAGTGGGAAAATGCCCTGTGGTAGAAGGAAGGACCAAGCGAGGTTCAGGGGCACAAGAAGGCTTTGAGGTATGAGAGGGAGCCCAGAGCTGGCCAGGTAATGCAACCCTGTCTCCATTCAACTTTCAGTCTACCCTTCCTAAGGCTGAGAGGAGGTGTCAGCCTGGTGAAAGTGGGCAGTGATCACCCCAGAAGTGTACTGGTCCCTAGTTCTGCGTGTGCACAAGTAGGTTCAGAGACAGATATATCAGAGAGCCTGTGAGGAGCAAGAAGAGCCACTATGAGCTGGAAGGAGGAAAGGAGTTCAGTGAAATTCTAGCTACTACCAAGGCCCCGGGACATCATGGAAAGGAGAGGAAGGACCCTGTTGGTGCCAAGAAGCATGCATCACGTTCAGCTTATATTGACTCTGGTGGTGCTTGTGTGGTTGGAGAAAAGGCCATGCTTTTTTCTCCACTGAACGGAAGGAGAGCCTCCACCACCCTCACTGTGCTGTTTCTCCCCTTTCTCTGTGGTAACTGGGCCTCTGATGGAGATAAATCCATAAGACACCATTAACAAGGAGCATGCACTCCTTTCAATCCCAGTAATAGAGGCTTTCACTGGAAAGAGATGATCTCAAGCCTCTGGCCACTGCTGGCAGAGAGCTTGGCACTGCATTGCACTCTTCTGCAAGTCACCACATACATCAGAGGTGAACCACAGGCTCGGCAGCAATTTTGCGGACCCCTTGCCACAAAGACCACCCCAGGGTGTGGAATGGGGGCTAGGTCGTCACTGGAGCTGGCTGTAAAACCTTGATTTTCTCAGCTGCAGAGATGGGCATGTGTGCATGGCTGTACCATTACAGTGATTCAGCTTTTGCTTACTTTATCTGCAGGAGAAAAGAGCATGCATATCTGCAAGCTGTGATCAAGGCTATCAGAAAGCTTCCTAGAGCTGGCTGGGTGTGTGGACACTTTGCGCCTTTTCATTACACTAGGGGAGAAAAAGCATATGATATGTGTGCAACTGAAGTGCTCACGCCCAGAGATCACACATATGTGTGTGGTCATCATGGCTGTGCTCCAAAACCTGCCCAGGAACACCCAGTCTGGAGAGCCTGGAAGCAGGGGACATGTCACCTTTGGCTCCCAGGCCTTCCCAGTCACTCGGCACCTCCTGCAGACCTTTGCACTGGCACCAGGAACAGTACAACCCCCTGGCTTTGTGCCCCTCTCTCACCACCTTGCCCTTCCATGCCAGGTGACGTTTAGGGGATGATGAACCACAAGCCGTGCTGTGGCCGCAGTGTCCTTCATGGTGGGGCGATGCACAGGCAAATGCACCCAGTGTCTGTGCATCCAGTGTGCATTCCTTTAAGGTTTCCCACGAGCTTTAGCTGTTCTCTGTCTCTACTTTTAAAGTGTTACTAATTTGGCCTGGCCCTTCCTTCAGCAGGAGAAAATGTGCTCTCCCAGCTCAGTCCAGTTAACAAAAGTCCCAGTCAAGGAAAAAAAAAAAAAAAGCTCTCTTTTCATGAGCCAAAGCGTTGCTAGAGCTTAATTTCTAGCCAGCCCTAGCGCCTGAGCTTTGGCTGCTCTGCCCTCACAGACACAGCCAGTCAGGAGGTGGACTTTCCATGCCCAAGGAAAAAAGTAGCTCGCTCTTTACTTCTGCTTCTTTTTTTTCCTTTTGATTTTCATTTTTTGTTTCTGGCTTCAATTACACTTGGACAAAGAAGTCAGGCTTGCTCACACAGCAAAATTCCCCTAGACAATGTGTTTGGAAACACTGAAACCTTCCACTAATACAGTGCTTTTAACTTTTTGTTGCTGTTGTGACCAAAGCGTTACAACATACACAATTACCTATGAGCTATGCGTGAGCAGTGTGAATATTATTCTTGCATCAGAATGAGAAAAAAGTCACCAGGTAAAGGTGATGCTGTTCCATCACTCCAAAAGTTTTGTCCATGGCATGAAGTAAGGAGGCTGGAAAGCATTTCTTCCATTGGCCTTCCAGTACCTGTCCAAAGTGGCCTTTGCTGACACTGGTCTTGGCCACTTCTGTCTGTCAGGACCTTTTCTTGCATTACTTTATGCAGTTGGGAACAGACCTTTGCCTTGTGTTTACAGAAAGGCTGCTTCTGATGTGCTGCTCTGCTAACTTTAGTCTAGCTGAGCCAGCTGTATTTTGTGTGCCCATCAGTCCTTCCTGGCTGTGGCAATTAAAGGGTCCTGAGCATTTGTCAGTTTGCCCTGAGCCCTTTATGCAGGTAGCTCTGAATGGCAGCTGGCAATAAACCCCAGCAGCTGATGTCCTGTGAAAAGTGTGTGTTTTAATGATGTTTATCTTTGGATTCATGTGAAAAAGTTCATTCATTCTGTAAACAATCGTACATCTTAATTTCTAGTCTGCCCAATGTGAATAAAACCCTGCAGAGGCTGATTTCTTGTATCCTGTGGGGCGGTTGTAATCTAGCCTACATGGATGGTAAAACACACTCTTGAGGGAAAATACAGCTATGTGTGCTTAGCGAAAGTTTTCAAAGGTCACCCACTGAATATGATCACACTCTGCTCCCTTATCAGTGGTGGTTGTTAAAACTTGACAGTGCGGAATTTATCAAATCGAGTACAATTTCTGTGGGAACATGATGCAACTACATGGCTGAAAAACTGCTGTGATGTAGCTGGAGATAGGACCAGGACAGGTCCATTAGGAAGCCCCCACTTAAGAAGAACCACAGCCAAGAAATACCTCATGCCTGTGTGCAGAAACTCTGAAAGATGTGGAAAGACCCAGACAATATTTCTCCTTCTTCCTCCAGCACTGACCGTCAACCCGAGTGTAGCTCTGCACTTTTTTTTGATGATGTCAAGATTTCATTTAGATGGGCACGAGCTTCGTTCACCGACTTCGCTAGGGCCATCACTCTGCTCAGGAAAGCATCCAGGTGCAAGGAGGGGGAAGTCAGCAGGAGAATGAAATGTGAATTCTCGGCTCAAGGCCCCTGCTCTGACCAGGAGATGGCACTGCCAGCTTCTCTGCTCAAGCTGCTGAGCTTTTTGCATAACCACACAGCGTGGCCAGCAGGTCCAGTTCGACCCCCCCTGCACGCCCAGTACCACCCCCTGATAGGACCTAGGTGATCTACCTTGTTCTGTTCGCTAAACTTTCACCTCGGTTCTCCCTTCTTCCAATGAGGTTACTCAGGTTAAAAGCCCAGAGAAGAAAATGCCCACTGGCACAACATTTCGTTGCACCCAAAACACCCAGCCGCTGCTCCCCTGCTCCCCGCGTCAGCCCCCTCCCTCTCCCCGTTTCCCCTGCCTCAGCTCGGACATTCCGGTACGTAGGCACTGCAGACAAGTGCTGTGTCATGTAGGGTTGCTGTGTGCTTTTAAGCAGCAGGCTCAGCGCTGCACTTGCATATCCGATATATTAGCAAGCACGCTGGTGTTTCCCCACCCTTCTCATCAACTGCTGCCAAGCTCTGCTTTATCCACAGGAAAAAGAGGCCCAGAGCACTTCAAGCCTTGTTTCTAGCTGCTGAAATGAGATTAGCCTCCAGTATACCCCTTTCTTCAAAGCTGGCTGCATTTTTTTGTTCATTGCCACCACCTCAGTATGTTTGGCAGCCATCTCTTTGTACCCACTGGGCACTGTTGGATGGGCAAGAAAGAACTGGTTTGGATGGAGCATGATGACAAAAAGACAAAGACTACTGGGTGCCAGCAAGTGCTGAGCTGTGCCTTCTTAGAGGATATGGGCTAGAGTTTATTTACCTCCTCTGCTTCACATGATCCCGTGACCAAAAAACACAGTCTCCTACTGAGACAACTAATAGCTAGCCAACAGTGCCGGTGGCCACTCCACTTTTTTTCAGCTCCCCTCACAGCCACGCTGCTTTCAAGGATTCTCCCATACAAGGTCTTTTCAATCACTTCTGCCTTTAGAGACCTGACCGCTCTTCACTGCATACCTCTTCCCTTTCCTTATAACACACAGCTTCCTCCTGTCTCCTGTTTAAACTGCTAGACACACTGCCAGCAAGTGACATGCTCTGGGTGTATCATCCTCCTGACCACTTCACTCCAGCGATCACCTCCTGCTTGCTCTAGGACTCCCTTCTGGAGTCACTGGCTGTGTCTGCCAAGCCTTCTGCTGCACCATCTCTCAGTGTTTCACTCCATTCCATCCTTCCCTGGCTTCCTCTTGTTCTGCTCCCTAAACATCACCTTCAATTTCAGTTCAGCCTTGCCCCTGATCCACTAGCTCCACACTGTCTCTCTGATGTATTCCTTTGACTGCTCTAAGACAGTGAAAGCGTTCACTGGACTTTGGGAATGCGTTGTCCTTCAGCATGGGCAGGCTCCCTTTTTCCACATTCATGTAACCCCAGGGAAGGAAGGTAGGCAACTGTTTGTGTCCCAGAAATACGTAGTTTCATTTGTACCATCAGTCACTCTTCCACTGATTTGCAGCATCAGAGAGTTATAAAAAGACAGTGCCACAGCATCAGCAACTGTTCGCCATGCCCTAACATCTTGGTGGGTACAGGGAGATGAAGAATGAAAGACAGCATTTTCAAACCATTTTGTTGTGCGGGGAGTCTGGGAATTTTGGATGAAAGTTATCCTGGCTAAGGAAGAAGTTTCACAATGAATTCAAATGCAGAAAGCGTGTATGCAAGAGGTGGGGAAAAAACAACAGGGCATGGAGGAGGACACAAGCACTTCTTGGGTACTGAAGGACAAAATCAGAAAAGCCTCTCAGAGCCCAGCTGGAGAAAGCACTTGCATGGGATAGGAAGGGTGACATGAATGATTCTATAATTATCCTAGTAGCCAGTCCAGGGAAAATACAGGTCCGCTGAGGAATGGGGACAAACTAGCGATGGACACCTCAGCCTTAGAAGAGGCTGAGGTACTCAAACCCTTCCTTGCAACAGATAGTAAAAGCAAAAACTGCTCCCAGATCTCCAAACATCATAATGGTTTGGAAAGTGGAGGGACAGCCATGAGAGGGGCAGCAACAAGCTTGGAACTACTTAGAGAGGCTGGATATATCATAATGCATAGGAATGGGTAGGATACACTTCAAGGGTGGTGGGATACATCCAAAGCTGCTGAAAGAATTGCCTGATGTGATTATGAGACTGCAGACTTTCATCTATCTTCCCTGACAGCTGGAAAAAGGGTAGTGTGGTGCCCAGCTGTATGGAAAGCAAGCAGGATGACTCAGGGAACTCCAGACCAGCCATCCTTTCCCCAGTACGATGTCCTCTTGGCAACCAGTGCCAAATGTGCAAAGGACAAGATTGTAATCAGGAAAGGTTGATACTGGTTTACCAAGGGCAAAACAGACTGCCTGTTAAAACTTAAGGACTGGCTATATGGATTAGGGAAGAGCGGTAATATTGATGTAATAGGCTTTGATGTGAGTTACACTGTAGGTACTGTCTCGCACAGCATATTCCTTTGGAAGGAGGGGGAGGTATGGCAGCAAACCATTACTCAGCATACTGGGCAATGGAAAGATGTGAAATATCACAGTGAAGGTGAATGACACCACCAGTAGACTAGCTCTTTTTAAGTCCATACTGGTGTCCTGGCAACGTGACATTGCCCAAAGAATGCCCTGAGCAATCCACCACACTCTTCAACACCCTGATGCAGGGTAGAATACATCAGAAAGACTAAGCATAGCACCCACACCAGTTGGTAATGTACAATCGTCCATTAAAATATTTTGTAGCACTGAAGGTTGAACTGGAGGCAGAGGAAAAGCTAGGTAGATTATACAAACCATAACCAACTGAACAGATGTTACCAGATTTCCACCAACCTTTTCATGAGCAACCACTGGAAATGGAAGAAGCATCCCACATCTATTGCTACCACACATTTCTGATGTTCTGCTGAAGCATATCCATTAAATATGATTTTTCTTGAGTATGTAATTTGTAAAGATGCATTTTTCCATTAAACATTTGGCAGCTCCATGAGGCCAGAGGATATGTCAATGGAGAATTCATAACCAGGGAGACTGAGTGAGGAAGAAAAGCTTCACACTAGCTTTATCTCAGGCACAGTGGTCACAGACTATTCCTTAAGAAAAATCCAACAGTGCACAAGCTATCTAGGCACAAGCTGCCGGGCCCACTAGCCTGTTCTGGTACAGTGATGGCCATGGTGGGACACGCAGCAGGATGCTTCAGTGTAGAAGGCAGGAACTAAGACAGCAGGCCATACAGGCTGACTAGCATTTTTCTGTGTACTGGGGTGTGGAACAGGCTAGAGCAATACTGGAAGAAGTGGGTCAGATACTGTGAGGTAGAGTGGCATGGTGCAGCATGCCAGTATCTGCAGGTTAGTATGGATCTAGAATGGCTGGAAATGGGACCCCACAGTAGCTACTGATCCATTTTCTCGCCCATGTGATGGTGCTTCAGAGAATAAGACATTGCTTGCTTACAGCAAAGCAGCCCTATGTTCAGCTTTTTCTCCCAGTCCACTGAGGAAGAGGAGCTGGCATTAAAGACATAGACAGGGAATACGGGGAGGAGGGAGTTTATGGCTCCCAGGTCTAGTGTGATCGAGGTAGAATGGAAAGCCCCAGGCAGTAGAACTATCTTGGAGGAGCAGTTGATTTTAAAAGGCAAACAGGGAGAAGAAGACAGAGCAGGGTGTTAAGGAAGTCTTCTCCAGTGTTGATACCTCCCCACAATTCACTCATAAAAATACACCACCTGTCCCTCTTAAGCTTCCCTTCCAGAAGCACCATTTTTCTTCACAATCAGCACAGACCTAGCTGCTAAGAACTGATGTCCTGTCCTGCTCACCCCCTGAGACACTGCTCCCTCCCTGCCCATGAGACTACTGGTCACACCACAGCCACCCACAGCATTGAACCCTAACACTGCGGTGTTGGGACTGAGGCAGGGAGGGATGGTAATGGCTACACGCGGCTAGTCTTTGTGATTTGCAGCGTGACTGATTCCTCAGTTTTCTCATTTAACATCTCCAAGAGGACATCAGCACCTCTCAGTCTCTAGAGTTCTGTAAGAAAAGAGTTCTGCAGGTTTCATACCTGTCTGTCAAGTTTTTAATGCGAATCAAGGGAGCAGACAGCGGGACGTAATTTCAGATGATGTTATTTAAAAATCTGGGAGAGATGGGAAGTCTGGTTTAAACATAGAAACTTCTGTCCCAGCTAGCGCAGCTTGCGCTTTTAATGCCCTACCTTGTCCGAGTAATCAAACGCACTGTATGTGTGCAACCAAAATGTTCACACCCACAAACCACACACCACATATTTTTTACTCTCAGAAGAAAAACCTGGCATCAAATGTGAGTCTCAGCTGGGTTTTGCAGTCTTGGTGGGAAGCCACTTCAAACACCGTTTCCATGTCTGTGCTCCAAAACCTGCCCAAGAACACCCAGTCTGGAGAGCCTGGAAGCAGGGGACATGTCACCTTTGGCTCCCAGGCCTTCCCAGTCACTCGGCACCTCCTGCAGACCTTTGCACTGGCACCAGGAACAGTACAACCCCCTGGCTTTGTGCCCCTCTCTCACCACCTTGCCCTTCCATGCCAGGTGACGTTTAGGGGATGATGAACCACAAGCCGTGCTGTGGCCGCAGTGTCCTTCATGGTGGGGCGATGCACAGGCAAATGCACCCAGTGTCTGTGCATCTGTGGTGCCAAGTGAGTGCATTTGGTTGTGATCATTCCTGGGTCCCTTTTGGCCTCCAGTCCAGCGAAGGCTTCCAGGGAGCAGAGGTGTGTCCTGTTTGCTCTCCTGCTCCAGTTCAGGTTGCAATGGCTGGTTCTGACTCCCAAAAGCTGTCGGCATTTTGAGGCATGAATCCTGCATTTCCCTCCCTCCCAACCCTCTCAGCAGAATTCACTCTTTAAGGTTTCCCACAAGCTTTAGCTGCTCTCTGTTTCTACTTTTAAAGTGTTACTAATTTGGCCTGGCCCTTCCTTCAGCAGGAGAAAATGTGCTCTCCCAGCTCAGTCCAGTTAACAAAAGTCCCAGTCAAGGAAAAAAAAAAAAAAAAGCTCTCTTTTCATGAGCCAAAGCGTTGCTAGAGCTTAATTTCTAGCCAGCCCTAGCGCCTGAGCTTTGGCTGCTCTGCCCTCACAGACACAGCCAGTCAGGAGGTGGACTTTCCATGCCCAAGGAAAAAAGTAGCTCGCTCTTTACTTCTGCTTCTTTTTTTTCCTTTTGATTTTCATTTTTTGTTTCTGGCTTCAATTACACTTGGACAAAGAAGTCAGGCTTGCTCACACAGCAAAATTCCCCTAGACAATGTGTTTGGAAACAGTGAAACCTTCCACTAATACAGTGCTTTTAACTTTTTGTTGCTGTTGTGACCAAAGCGTTACAACATACACAATTACCTATGAGCTATGCGTGAGCAGTGTGAATATTATTCTTGCATCAGAATGAGAAAAAAGTCACCAGGTAAAGGTGATGCTGTTCCATCACTCCAAAAGTTCCGTCTGTGGCATGAAATAAGGAAGTTGGAAAGCATTTCTTCCAGTGCTTCTGCAACTGGCAGTTTTTCTGAGATGGAGGAGTCCCTGCAGATGTCAGTGCAATGCGGGTATCTGTCCAAAGTGGCCTTTGCTGACACTGGTCTTGGCCACTTCTGTCTGTCAGGACCTTGTCTTGCGTTACCTTATGCAGTTGGGAACAGACCTTTGCCTTGTGTTTACAGAAAGGCTGCTTCTGATGTGCTGCTCTGCTAACTTTAGTCTAGCTGAGCCAGCTGTATTTTGTGTGCCCATCAGTCCTTCCTGGCTGTGGCACTTTATGGTCATTTTTAATGCCCTCCTTCAAGCGAGCAGATCCCAAACTTTGTGGACCAAGAGTTGAGGTCTCACTGCAAGGAACACTGTGGCTCTGACATAGCTATTTGTTTCAGCTGCAAAGGTTCTCAGGGGCATTGGTGGTGGAGAAGACATCTGTATTTCCCTTTCCCTGAAGACCCAATGACATCTTGCTGTGAGTCACAAGCTACCAGTTCCCTATGAAGCTTCACGTTACTTTGCATGCGGCTCAAGGGCCCGTACTTCAGTGCTGTGGCTGTCGCCTTTCTACCGTGCATTGTCTTCTGTCTTTCCCTTCCTGATTCTCTCACCCGCTTCTGTCAAAGTTCATACTCCTCTCTCTCAGGCCCTGTTTCACCTTCTTACACTTACGAATGCCTCACCTTCCTTCCAGATCTTGGGTTTTTTTCAGCTTGTGTTTCATTCTTCCTTTCCTTGGAGTTCAGGAACCCACCATTCTGTTTTTTACTAATTGCTTCAATACATCCTCATAATCTTCAGTGGTTTTGTTCTGTATTCAGCCTCCTATGGGCTCTTCCATGCATCGTAAACGTCTCCAGCCACACTGCTGCATCCACACCCCTCCACACCTTCACCACTTCTCCCAGCTTTCATCCTCTTCTCATTCTGCATCCCTATGCCTTCCTCAGTGGAAAAGTATTCTTCTGACTCTGTCCTAAACCTTGTGGACTCTTTATGTCATAGGCCTAGACTCAAAGCAGAGCTATGAGGTTAAGACTTCTCGCTGAGAGCTTTGATCCAGAGAGAAAGCACTTTGAAAGAAATAAGCAAAGCAGAGGGGAACAAAGTTAGTCTAGACCACAGAGTATTTGATGTATGAACACAAGTTAGAAACAAGGTAACATGCCGGCTGGGTGACAATAGCAGTTGGTGACAGGAATATAAAGGAAGCAATAAACATCTGAGGTTTTGTTCATGATAGAGAAACAAACTTGTTGGTGGAAAGCATATTTGTTCATGATGGAGAAGAGAAGAAAACAGGATGAAACAGAGACTAGAGCAGAGGTGAAAAACTGAGCGATGTTTGATCATGTTGATCATTGCATAGATGACTGGTTACTTGTTCAGGACATGATCTGCAATGGTCCGGCACTGCATGCCACAGTGACTGGTGCACCAGTGTGACTGCCTTACACAACAAGTCCATGTGACCATTTGCTAAACAAAAAATGGTTGTGCAACACAAGTGCAAAACAGACTTAGCAGGTCTGTCGTGTCTACCAGGCATGCTGAAGCTGTGTCTTACGGAGAAGGAAAAGACAGTTCTTGCAAACACCATGTATTTTAGCAGGGTATAGCATAGAAACAAGGGTTTACCACAGCAAGCGAATTGTTTTAGAAGTTACACAGCCTGCCTCCGCTAGGCATGGCATACTTTTAAGTAACACCAAGTAAATTGTCTTAGCAATATGTGCTTTAGGAAACAAAACAATTTTTCCCCTTGTCTAAGCAAGCTCAATTTTCCTAAGTGCTGTCTCTTTCCAGCAGCATACTTTGAAGACAGCTATCTCTTGGCTGGTAACTCACATTGTAAGGACACAGCCAGGCTAAAGCATGAGCATGACAGACCAGAGCCGTGTACCCCAGGTTTTCCAGTAAGTGTCTCACATGTCTTCAAGGAGTCCTTCTCAAAGTGACGAAAACCTTAGAACTGTGTCCTTGGCCTGGTCTGCAGAAAGCCAGAAAAAAGCCAGAGAGGTGCGTCAATTTGCTGTGCAACTCAATGTGTGTTTGCTCTACCTGCTGGCAGGACCTTTCTCATTGCATGTACAGCAGGAGAAAAGGTCTTAATGAGTCACCTCCTGCTGCTCCTCCATCATGGCCCCACCAAAACAGCATTAATAGAGTGTCCACACCAATGAAACCGATGATGGTGCAGTCCCCCACCAAATTAGCAAATGTCCTTTCTTTGTGTAGCCCTCAAAGATGGGATCAGCAGCTTTGCTCGGAGGTAAGACTGCAGCACTGCTTGGGCTCTCACCCAGGTACCTTCCCAGAGAAGAAGCATCCCCATGGTCTCCCCAGCTACTAAGATGTCTGGCATTTGAAAAGAGCACAAAATCAGATAAAAAGATTTGTGTACATGGCATGCAGCAGTGAAATCTACCTCCAAAGAAATGTTTTTTTTCCACATTTTTCTCACAGAAATCAACTGCATTTCTTGTCTGGGACACATACATGTTCATCAGAAATAACACACGCAAAAAGTGACAAATGTCGACAGTGGTGCTGTGATGCTCTTTATAATAGCCTGTAAAATAGCACTGAAACCTTTGATATGGCTGATGTCACCTGTGACCCTTGGGGATCTTCTGTTGGCCACTCAGCAATGGTTTCTCTCCTAGAAATGTTCTCCAGTGATGCAGTTACTCATACGCATCCTAGGGCCTTCTGGTTCTACAGACACATCAAAACTTTCCATGCCATTTGCGATTTTTCCAGTGGCAACACCTCTGCCAACCACTGCTCAGACGGGGAATGCACTGGAACAGAGATGGAATCCAGAGTGGTTCTGACCTGGCATGAACTCCATCTCTGCCAATAGTGAGCCATCTGAGAAATTGCCGAGAAACTCACAGGTGTTGTAATGTAGGCTGTTGGGTAAAGAAAGGGGAAGTGGTAAAGGGAGGGGGTTTCCTCCAAGACTTATTCTCTGATTAAATTTCCACTTCCTTCATTATCACATTCTTGTGCTCCCTTGCTTCCTTCCTCTCTTCCATTGCAGGTCCAGGTAAGGAGTGGGATGCAGAGACTTGGAATGTTTTGCTTCCCGCCTGAGGTGATACTTCACCAGCTCCGACTATACATACTCAAGAGGTAACGTGGGGATATCAGCAGGAAGAAAGCCCGCTGCAGCTAAACCTTAATCTTACACACTGCTCTGGGGACCAGCTTGATTTTCAGAGGCTTGTGCAATGCTCTGAAGGTCTCTGCAGTGCCACTTGCACACAGCAAGCCAGAACAAAGTCCTGTGGGTGGTCTCAAAGAGGTACCTGTCCAAGCTACCCCTGCTACCCCTGTCAGAGGTAAATGACATTTGTGTGTGGCACTGTGGTAAGAGCTGCCTATGTGCTCGGTTGGATGTCATGAACAGTTTCAACTGAAAACAACCCATCTTCAACCATTCAAAACACTTCATTGCAAAGTTTTTCCTTTTGAAGCTTCCTTACAATTTTCAGAAATAAAATAACCACATCTATTCCCCCAAATCATTCCCCAACCAAGAGTTTATCACAGAAACTACACAAAGCATTAATTTAGGGCTCAGTGAATCATATGCTTTGGCCCTGAATAATTTTGCTCTCCAGTTCCCATTTCGAGAAGAAAACAGAAACGTTAGAGTTAAGTTTGACCTAGATATGCTTATGAGTTTGGATGGCTGGGCTTTTTTGTTTGGGTTTTTTTTTTCCCCCAGCTCACCAGGAGTTGAAAAACAATTATACACAGCCCAGAGCACTCCCCAGCTCTGAGGCTGGTTGCATAGCACTTCACAAAACACAGGCATGAGCTAGGAACGTGCAGCAGTCAGTAACGTCAGGTTTTGGAAAGCCTGTGCTGGCTCAGGGTTATGCCAAGTTTTTTTAGACTTTACATTATGCCCTACTCCTTCCTGGTGGCTTTGTGCAGTCTGCTGACTCCGGAGTTGTATTAGCCTGATTCTTCCTCTGGGGTAGTTTGGGTTCTGCCATCTTTTCCTTCCTCTTGCTTTCCTCCATCCTTTTCATCTGAAGTATATTTTAACTCCTTACTTTTTGATTAACTGTTGTCATTGTTTCTGCCTGTGAAACAGGTACAGGCGCCCTGGGCTTGTAAGATGGATGTAGGACAAGGAAAGGAGCGCACTAGAACCAGAGCTTATTGCCTGTGGAGGGTTGACCCCAGCTGGATGCTGCGTGCCCACCAAAGCTGCTCTGTCGCTCCCCTCCTCAACCGGACAGGGGAGAGAAAGTGTAACAAAAGGCTCGTGGGTCAAGATCAGGGCAGGGAGAGCACTCAGCAATTATTATCGTGGGCGAAACAGACTTGACTTGGGGAAAATTAGTTTAATTTATTACTATTCAAATTAGAAAACCACCTTGCCCCCACCACTCCCTTCCTCCTAACTCAATTCCAGATTTCCCTACATCCTCCCCCTGAGCGGTGCCCGGGGATGAGGAGTGGGGGTTATGGTCAGTTCATTGCACGTTGTTTCTCCTTCCTCCTCACACTCCTCCCCTGCTCCAGCATGGGTCCCTCCCATGGGAGACAGTTCTCCACGTACTTCTCCGACATGGATCCTTCCCACAGGCTACAGCTCTTCACAAACTGCTCCAGTATGCGTCCCTATCCCAGTGCAGTCCCTCAGGAACAGTACTCCGGCATGGACCCCCCCAGGGTCAGAAGTCCTGTTAGCAAACCTGCTTCAGTGTGGGCTTCCCACAGGGCACAGCCTCCTTCAGAGATCCACCTGCTCTGGCATAGGGTCCTCCAGGGGCTGCAGGTCGGGATCTGCTCCACCGTGGACCTCCACAGGCTGTGGGGGCACAGCCAGCCACACCGTGGGCTGCCAGGGAATTTCTGCTCCGGCACCTGCAGCACCTCCTGCCCTGCCCTGGATGTCTGCAGTTGATGCTCCCACACAGTCTCACTCTGTCCCACTGCAGCAGATGTTTCTTTCTTCCCCCTATTTAATATGCTATTGGAGAGGTGCTACCATCATCACTGGCAGGCTTGGCTTTGGCCAGCGGTGGGTCCGTCTTGCAGCCAGCTGGCATTGGCTCCATTGGACATGGGGGAAGCTTCTGGCATCTTCTCACAGAAACCACCCCTGTAGCCCTCCCTTTCCCACTACCAAAACCTTGCCATGCAAACCCACTACATTGCCTTATGGCAATACATGGGTGCTCACGACTCCTCAGCAAGGGTGCCATGGGCAAGAACACCCCACAGACTTGCCAGTGGGTCAGGAATACCATGGCCCCTGGGGTAGGGGAGCAGCTCCTGGGGACTGGCTCCCCTCAAGGCAGTGGGGTTTCCACTTCACCGTTCTCCTCCTTTCAGGCATCCAGTACTGAGCGTACATAGGCAAGATTTCAGAGGAAATTAAGGTAACTCACCAGACAGAGGGAGCAAAACATCATTTACAGAGGAATGGGAGGGGAGAGGGCAGGGGCAAAAGTCTCACGTGTTTTATCTCTGGGCAGGATTCCTAACCTTCAGCCACTTCCCTCCCCCCTCCCCTTACTGAGAAAAAATTCAGATGCAGGCAAAAGGATTTTGGCAAATAAGATAGAGAAGCACATCTTTTGAGTTTAAGTCCTAAGGAAGAGTAGGAAGGGAATTTATTATGGCAATATGCATGGAGGCTAAGAGAAATGGTCATTTTCACTAGAATAAAACAAATCCAGGGTGCTGGGCTAGCAAAAAGTCTGCAAGGCAGATGCTGTGCACATTCCAGAATATAGTCCCAGGCTATAATAAGGAGTAAGAAACAGAAGACCTACAGGGCAAAAGTAAAAATCCAAACCAGATACTTAGTTATATATTTTATTTTAAAAACAGGAAACAACCACATTAATAAGCATATAAAACCCATCCGAAATACTCACAATGCTGTTACAGAAAAAGAAAATAAGAAAGAGATACCATGTGAGAAAGACCTACACATTTCTGTCCAAGCCAACACACATCTCTGATGCAAAGTACAGAATGCTCTTATGCACAGCTGTAGGGGGCATTTCCTAACATATTCCTAACAAATATCATGTCTGGAAGTGCTGAAGAGTCAAAGGAAGGGCACAGAAATCCATATAAAATGAACCAAAATATGAAAGTTGGGGAAGAAGTGGTAATACTTCTAAGAATAAACATTTGGCATGAAAGCCTGATAGAAAGCTAAGGAAAACTGGATGCAATAGGATTGCCTTGTGCAAAGCTAGGGTATTTAAAATGAAGTCACAAGTAGTATTTCACAACAGCAAGTTTCACTGATATTTGCAACTGTTTCTCATTAGGGAAGGTAGAGAAATGTCATCACAAGTTACTGAAAATGCCAGATACACAGCCCCAGAATATACATCGATGGGAACTTCTCTGACCTGCTCTGAAACAGTATGCTATCAAAAAAGCTTGGGCTATCCATGCTACGACGATTTTGCTGCCATTCCTGCCTTTGAGCCTTTAGTCCTTTTACCTACCTTGGAATCTGTGGGCCTGTTCCTCTTCTAGGATATCCAGTGATGGACTCCAGCATTAGTTTGCAGGTAGACCTGAGTTCTATCAAGTCCAAAAACACAGATCAGATCTTAAGAGTAGTTTAAGTTGGACCTACCTCTGTGTGACCTTTAGATAGCTTGTGCAGATCTGGACAGACATGGGCCTGGAGTCTCCCTCAACAGAGTGCTGCAGTCAGTGAAGCAAACTCCCACCCCTTGATTGCAAGTGTATCGTATGTGCTACTTTCTGCCTTCCTGAACTGCGCTAACCTGGCAGCAAGGGTAGGTGTATACACACTCCAGATTGCCTAGCAGTATGACAAGCAGGGATACTGACACTTACTGATGTACAATTAATGTCTGCCATATCCCTTTCAACAGAGGCACTACTACAGAGCTGTAACACATCTACACAGCGTGCCGCACACCGGTGAGCATCACAACAACATCATGCAGATCTTCCAGAGAGGACATAGTAGGCAAAAACATTTGGCCTGCAACCAAACAGTGGACTGAGCCCTACAGACCTTTCACACTGCTAAGCTAGCAAGTTCCAGTATCTCTGGTCTCTAGTCCTGCATCTCTACCTTTATGATCTTACACACACCATAACTGACCATGCCCGTTTCCAGAAGGGTTATGCTACATGCCTCTTAATATTTATAAGAATTGCTAAGAAAATAGTTTTGGAAAAATAATTTTGAATCTCACACACCTTTAAGTAACAATCTGCAAACTTTCAGACTTCTGACCTCCTAGAATGCAGCAGAGAAGCAAAAAAAAAAACAAACAAAACCAAAACAAAGAGAAGACAGGTAAAGTTACTTTCTGGTTTACCATCACCACCCTCAATCATCCTATACAATGCTGAGCCGTGACTGAAAATAAACTAACAACACCCATTTGCTGCAATACCACACTTTCCAATCAACACCTGGGAACAGTATTTAAAATTGCCACCCATAAAATCCCAAACAACAGAGATTTTAGTGGAAAAACAGACATACCTCTTCTCACTAGTATGCAATTCTTTGAATTTCTTTCCAGAGGGCACAAATAACTTAAAGGGATGTGCATAATTGGGCCTGTTGTACCCATCATCCAAAATGCCCAATCTCCTGTTTCATATCACATTTCTCCTTTACAGTCTTATTGCACCTCAAGTCTACAGCATCTTTTGTTAAATTAGCTATTTCTCATAAACATCTTCAACTTTTTGTCTGTACATTTTTGTACACCATTAAAAAAATAAACATTTACAAAGTGACATACAAATAAATAAACTTAAGTAAAAGTATGCTTTCAGTCTGTCTATACAAAAAAATAAGACAGCAGGAAAAAATATGCATGTAACTTGGTCCCCTTTTTCCTGAGGCTGAAAAAAAGTGCACACTGGACAGGAAAAAGCAAGGAGATGGCTTTTTGGTAGGCTTCTTAAATTCCAGTGTAACACAGCAGACACTCACACAGGTAGACTCAAAAGGGCTGGGGACTTGTTTAGTGGGTCCCTTCAACTCACTACAAAAATAGTAATCAGATTCAAATACATAACCGTCAAATACATAGCTGTCACTGCGTGCCTAAGTATGTTAACCCCAAATAGCAATTATAGATGAGAAAAATCAAAAATATTGCCAACTCTTCTCTGTCACAAACATCAGGAGAACAGAGAAGATGAGATTACTTTTGCAAATGCCAGGTGCCTTCCAGTACTTGAAAATGTGATCACCCATATCAGATTTGCTTAATGCTGGTAAGCCTGGCAGAATGGGCGAGTATGTGGGTGCAAAGAAGAAAATAGCAGCAACTGGGGGGTGGGGGGAGTGAGAAATGTCCCAGTTCTCATGGTTTTCTTTGCTTATTCCTTTTTAATGAGTCTTTAAGCATGTAAGAGTCAAAGAAGTGGTGTTTCATGAATCTTAGGCAACGTCTTTGTCGGGCTGTATGCTGTTCAGCTCCACCATGGGGTTCTTCTCTACAGGCGATGTGGGGCTGGCTTCTGCTCGTCCTTCAAAGCCCCTGGAGATGTCTTCAAAAGTCCTGCCCTTGGTCTCTGGCACTTTGAAGAATGTGAAGACAAAGAAGATGACCAGGAAAACAAGGAAGATGAGGAAGACATAGGAGCCACATAGTCTCTGCAGGGAGGACAAAAGCAGGAGGTTTTGAGAAGCTCATAAACCTAAATGCAAGGTCATTTGCTGTTGACAGGTCAAAATTCTAACACCTTCCTCCAACAATGCCTTACTGACTTTTTCTCAACACAGCATTATTTTTTTAAATTGAAATCGGGCTCCTGTGGGTGATCAAAATTGATGCTTTTACAGGGAAATCCTTAATGCACTACTTAAGATAGCTCTTCCTACTATTTGTAAGCTCCAAGCAGTTGAGACAACAGAATATAAGATGAGTGACAACACTCAGCCTTCGGTAACAATCAGAACACAGTATCAGGAGCCTCTGGAAGACTGACCAGACTGCTCAAAGCAGGGACAACTTCAAGGAGAGATTAGGTTGTTTAGGGTCATACAGTCATGTTTTGAAGTCTCCGAGGATGGAGACTCTACAACCACTCTGGATACCTATTCCAATGCTGCAGCACTCTCAGTGCTTTGCAAACTGGATCCTTACCTCTGCATAAGGGAAGAGCATTCCCACCAAGAAATTAGAGGTCCAGTTGGAACAACCAGCCACTGCCATGGCTGCAGGCCGTGGGCCCTGACTGAAGAGCTCTGCCACAATGAACCACGGGATAGGGCCAGGGCCAATCTCAAAGAGAGCCACAAAGCCGAAAGTGGCAACAATGCTGATGTATCTGATCCACTCCACAACATCCTGCAAGGGAACAAAACACGATCAGCTGCAGTTTGAGGCAAACCTGGCACTGCACAATGCCATCTCCAGTGTCACAGCTTTCCCAGCTGCACTGTGAATACTGTGGCACTGTTTCCATATTTAGGACTCTCCACTGCACACTCTACTCTAGCCCCAGCAGTACCTGCCTACAGGGCAGAATCACAGGGCAAGGCAGATGTATAGTCCTGTAGGTCGCCTGCTGGGTTTCAGGGTGGACAGGAACACCAATTACTCACCTTCAGAGCTAAAGCAACAGTCATAAGAACAGCGCACACAGCCATGCCACCCAAACCAATTAAATGGAGGGTCCTGCGCCCCGCACGCTCCACCAGGAACAGCTAGAAACATGACAGGAGAGAAAAATATCCATGACTTCAGCAACAAAGCCAGAAGCGGCTCCCTTGCTCAGTGTGCCCTGCACCTCTTTCTTTTATCTGCCTGTAGCTCTCTGTGCCAGTGGTGATCTCAGTGCAGGTGCCCAGGCTGCTCCATTCTAGGCCCAAGTTTTTCCTCTGTAGTTCTCACTACTGCCTTCTCTCATCATTCTTTTTCCCCCTGCACTCCTTTCCCCCCCCCCACTTTCTTCTAAAAGCGTAACACCCCTACCCCTTTCTCCCCTCCTCTCCTCCCACAATCCTTTCAATGCACTCTTTGCTCTTGAAGGCCATTGCCTAGTCCAATACTTTGCCACAACGTGACTGAAGACAAGTAGCCAGATCTCCCACAAAAGCCTGGGCAGACAAGTTACCTCTCACCATAAGGCCCTGTTCCACTTACCGAAATAACAGTGAAGACTGTGTTTACCACACCAGCTCCAATAGTGGCATAGACAGGCTGTGTGATACCAGCTCTTTCAAAAATCCCTGTAGAGTAATAGAATACCTGGGAAGAGAAGCAAAAGTTAGACACCATCACAACTCCAGCATTTGAAAGCATGTACCTTATTCTCTGCCTAATGGCTTGCAAGCCCAACAGGGAGTTTCTAAGAAGCACTCAACAGTATAGAACAGCATCCTTCTGGTCAAGGTTCATTCACTTTATGCAAGACTGCAATGCCTTGCCAGGGCATGCAGGGGGAAAATTGAAAGCAAATATAATCTCCACATTCCATTTTAGCAATCTCTGCAATATCACAAAAGTAACCCTCAGTCAAGGTACATGACAACGTGCTTCTGGAAGCACAGTTCTCTCAACATTAGTGGCAAGTGCAAGCATAGCCAGAGATAATAAGGGAGGCTCAGCACACGGAACAGGAAAGGAACTCACAGCATTGATGCCTGAGAGCTGTTGGGAGAGCTGCAGCATGATGGCAATGGTAATGGCTTGACGGTAGTTTGGAGAACGGAAGAGCTCTGGCACAGTTGCTTTCTTTTCCTGAGACATTTTAGCACTCTCTTCTTTCATCTCCAAGATGTCCTGAGACACATCTTGTGTACCACGGAGCTTCTGAAGAACTGGAGGAAAGAATCAAAAAATGCCAGGTATAATAGACCCACAGCCAGTAGGTTCTGCCCTGCCTCCCCTGCTGCCCTGCTGTTTCAGGGAGGGCACACTGGGAACACTGGGCCACCACCTGCCAGTATTTGGGCCTGCTACACAGGAAAGACTGAACCTCTTTCTCAGCCTTGTGCTGTGATCAGCAAGGAAACCAGGCCCAGTTCTTGCTCATGTTGCTTGAGCTCCACACTATTTTTTTTTTTTCTCCGTACACACACTTGCCAGAGCTGACTCCAGCCCTCTGCGGTAGCAAAGGGAAACGCCCTCCAAGCTCCTTGTTAATTGTCAGCCTGTTTCCCACCTTTCAGGAGGAGCTGACAGAGCTCCAGCAGCTGGCCCTGCTACATCCCACCAGGCCAGGCACCACCACTCCTCCTGTCTTAACCCCACCTGGAGTCTCTGTTGGGATGCCAGGTTTCCCACACTTCCTGGCACTGATGCAACCTCAAGGATGGCGGGCCAGGATGGTAGGCCTGGTGCCCTCTGGGAGTCACACCCCGATCCACCACAGGCTCCAGGCTCAGTCCTGGCCTCCCACTCAAGTTCAGCGCAGGCTGGGAGCCAGAATCCAGCCCTGCCCCTTCAGGGATGAGTTCTTACCTGCTTGTGCTTTCTCTTCCTCCATCTTGTTGATCAATAGGAAACGGGGGCTCTCAGGGCAGAAAAGAAGAGCCACACACTGCAGGATTGCTGGGAGGACCGTAAACCCCAGAAGCAGTGGCCAAAGTTCTTCAGTCCCCATGATTGCTTCCAGGCCAAAGACCTACACAAAGAATTGGAGAGAAAGAATGATTTTAACACTCCAATCCCTCACCCCCACATCAGGCAGGATGACAGGCCCACATACCGCACCCGACAGCGAGTGTGGCCCCCCCTTGCCCCTCCCCTGCCCTCCTTTCCCCCCGAGGGCAGGATCAGGTTGTGTCAAGCCTACCTGGGCCACCAGGATGCCCACAACAATTCCCAGCTGGTTGAGGGTGCCAAAGGCTCCACGGAGGCTGGTGGGTGAGACCTCACTGATGTACATGGGCACAAAGCCAGTGCAGAGACCACAGAAGAGGCCAATAATGAAGCGGCCAATAATCAGCATCTCCACTGCCTTTGCCAGCTTGGAGAAGGCCATGAGAGTGCCACCAGCAAAGGCCAAGATGTTCACCAGTAGCATGGAGTTCCTCCTGCCAGGGTGAACATGTGAAGACTGAGCTTAAACCGGCAAAACAGTGGGAAGTTTACTGCAAGAGGGGTAAAAATACTCATGATACCCATGATGCCCCACCTCAGGGGTGTGAGGAAAACACGGTAATTCCCCTTCAGCTCCCACCTTGGCCCACAACCCTTTCCTTTTGCAGCCCACACAATTCTTGCTGCCACCTTCTCCTTTCCTCTCACCTGTGCCCTCTTCCTCCCAACACTCCCCTGTCCATAGGAAAAATTCCCTCATGACTTGGATCCCTCTTCCCAACTTACCTGCCAAATCTGTTGACAAACAGGCTGACTGAGAAGGAGCCAATCATACCTCCTACTGAGAAGATGGCCACAGAAAGGGACCACAGAGAGGTGAGGAGCTCTGGAGAGACAACATCCCCAGTCCGTTCTGATAGGGTTCTGTTGAAGAATCTCTGGATTATCTGCAGGAGGAATCAGGTAGGGACATAGTTACAGTCAAGTGAGAGGCATTCTGAACTGGAGAGAGGGGAGATGACTTTTGAGGTCTTCTTTCTGTTTTCATGGAGGCAAGAAGCAAGGGCAGACCCTAAAAATTGAGTAGGCAGCAACAAGTCATGCAAGGGGAAGACAAGGGTGCAGAAAGAGGAACTTTCATTGTTCATGAACAGTGGACAGGTAGCAGTATGATGAGGGAGAAATTGCTTCACTGAATGTGGAGGGGTAGGCCAGTGTTTATTAAGGAACAGGCTTATCTTCTGCATGTTTATGGATGTGAGTCACTGGTGCTGCTTGGGAGGGGGTGTGAGACAACTGGAAGCAAAAGAGAGCAAGAAAATGCGACCAGAGAATGGAAAGGAACATTTCTGCTGACAACACCACAACTCTGGCAGCAGGGATGGGCTTTCTGGGATGGAAACAGTTTAAGAGACACAGAAAGTTTCAGAGGTAAGCCTGAAAATGGCAGCATCATGCAAAACAGTCCTTAGTTGTCTCATGGGGACGTGACAGGGCTGTGTTGCCGATTTCCAAGGCATCCTCTTTGATGAGGGAATTTCTGCAAAGGTTGAAGAGGACATGGCCTCAGAGTATGTGCCCCCAGCAGATGGCAGCAGGACATTAGCTAGGGAGGACACACACCCCCACCCCCGATGATGTGACATCTATTCCCGGACACAGGATGGATGTGGTATTGGTGACTCAGTTCCTGAGAGAGAGAGAGGAACCATCTTATAGTTACAAGAAAACCACACATTCGTTTTCTTCATCTCTTCTTTCTTAGGCTACAGTCATGAGATTATTGGTCAGAATGCCCAAGTCACAGTCCTTTCAGAAGCACTGAATCTACACTTAATACAAGGAATGAATAAACAAATAAAGAAGCCTGAGATGGTCCCAGAGACAAACTAAACTAGAGCAACTGTAATCCCTGCCAGCCCTCAACTGTTTTCTGCACACTGCACTCTACATTCCTTCTGCCATGGCTGGTTTATTCTGACTCAAAACTGAAGTGGCTCACATTCCTCCACGCACCAGATATAGACCTACCAGGAAACGGCAGATGGAGCCCTGTCCCCTCTTACTCCTAATTATGAGAATTAACCTCTCTGGTCACTCTCTCTCCTCCCCAAAACTTTGCCCTTCGTGTCCCACTGTTGTAGTTGAGGGGGGAGTTGTATGTCTTCTTAACATCATAAACGATAACCAAGTTATTAGCTGCTTGGGACGCAGCTCCTCTTTTCCACACCTTTTTTTTCCCCACCAGCCCCTCACTCCTACTGTCTCCACAAGTCATTCATCCTTCCTCTCACCTTCTCAGGAGCATTGATGACACCAGTGTTGTACCCGAACTGGAGAGATCCAATGGCAGCAATGGAAACAGCATAGATAAGAGGTACTGTGATTTTCTGTGGAAAGAAAGAAAAAAAAAAATGTGTTGTTATTCATGCTTTCTTTACAACCTATTTCTCTTCAGCATAAACAGGAGCTGCAGCTCATAGGTGCCATGCACAAGTGCACCAACAGCAGGGAATGCACTCCTGTCCAGCAAAGGTGGGTATCAGTAACAAGAAACCCTGGGAAGGGAGATGCAACTGTACAGCAGGGAAGTTCTGTGACTAGAAATAGGAGGGCCGGTCAGGACCTCTCCTTTATTATCTCCTGACCTTCATCAACTATTCTCAGCTCATTAGTAATGAATACACTGGCTGCATTAGTGGCTGTTATTTTGGGTTGATCTGCTTTACAGAGAAGCTTTTGCTGATCTCTGGCATGTCATGAAACAAGGGTCTAACTCTTCTCCATGCCAGCTGACAAGTTCCCATAAATTGAGTCACAGATCTGCCCACAAGCTATACTGGCAATCACTCCCGATAGTTAAAACCCGCACTCTTCAGCAACAGGTCTGCTTTTCTCAGGCTAGAGCTTCCCAACCCTGCCCCAGGGCACCTGGCACAGCAGCCTGCCTCACAGAGGTAGCAGCAGTGCTGCCAACCTTCCTGCTTATTTTTCTTGAAGCAGAGACAATAGTTGGCATTTTAAATGAAGCAGGGTCCCTGGAATTTGAGTATGTTAATCGCTATTTATTAAAATAAAATAAAAACTGCTCAGCCCTCTGAGCCTGAGGAAGCTTGATGGTCCAACCTCAGAAGTCTCGGACTGAGAATTTAAGTGTCGGTGAAAAGCATCTGACATTTTCTACATCTTTAAAGCTTGTGACATTTAAGCCAGCTCTGTGCTAGGAAGGCATGGGGGAGCAGGTGATTTGGGAGTTGGCACGATGAGGAAAGACCATGTTTCTGTCTCAGGAGGAACTGGAAGCTTTTCCAAAATTATTAACAGTTCCTTTTCCAAGGCTTTCCAATTATTGTCCTAAGGCTCACAGAGGAGGGAAGAGTACTCCGTGGGGCCTACTGTCACAGCTCTTCCAACCTCTCACTTTCCAGCTCAGCTCCAGGAGCAGTGGCTCCTAAGGCTGCCCAAAATTTTTGACAATAACCTGCCAACACTCACACCACCTTTACCAATCTTTCAAGTCAAGCACTGCTGCTTCTGGCCTGCACAACCCTCACACAGCCACCAGTTAGGCCCCAGTAAACAGCAACTGGGGGAAATGACTCAGGGGGCATGGCTACCCCCACCTACATCATGTGAACGTTTCAGGCTGGGCTCTCTTCCTGCTGAGGTTAGTGATGGAGTGGAGGGGACAAAGAGGACAGGGTCTTTTCCTTGCAGGGGGCAAATGTCTCCCGAGGTAGCACTCACACCCAAACACACCCTAGGCCTTCTTCATCCTGCCATCATGTGACCACTCCCCTCATTTTTGTCACAGGGAAATTTGGCGGAGAACCACAAGGACACACCTCTTTCAAGGCACCCACATGCCTGTAAAAGTGCATTAAGACATCTAAGCACTTTTAGGGCTCCAGGCCAGGTCACCCCTAGTCAGCAGCTATAGCAAAGCTGAGGACAAAACCCAGCTCTCCACGTTTTCAACGCAGTGACTCAACACAAGAGCATCTTTCCCATCAGGGCTCTGCTTTGTCATGGCTTGCAGTGATCACAGCTGGCCTTTTTCTTCTGGGGTGCAGCAGCAGCCCCCTACCTACATGGGACATAAGCTACCAAGAGGTTAGTTATTCTGCCCTCTTTCACGCTCCCTTCTCCTGGCTGTGGCCTGCTATTCATCCCTTACCAAGCCTCCTGCCACCTAGACATCACATAGCCTTGACCCATCCCCTCCACCAAGCCAGACTGTGATCTAATGTATGGATCATTTGTTACTGCTGGAAGTGTTTCACTTCCCAGAAGTCAAACAGGGAACTCAGAAATAGTTCGGCGACACCCATCCTACCCAAAGGCTCAAGGCTGAGGTCTATACACCGGCAATGAATTCAAACCACCTCCCCCCCCCTCCGACCACAGGCATCAGCAACGTTCATTATCCAGGAGCCGCTTCTCGCCAGCCCCCCCCCCCCCCCTTGTACTTCACTACTAAAACCTCAGAGTAGTCCAACTTGTTGAACGCAGCTACAACAGCCCCCCAGCCCTCCCCTGAGTGACCTTGAGCAGATGCTCTCCTTTGCTGCATCCTCTCATACCACCTGCATCTCCCATCAATACGGGCAGCGTGGGCCCCGGGCTTCTGCTGCTCCTTGTTGTAACTGCAATCCTGGCACCCTGCGCCGGGTCCAGCTGGGTAGGTGCTGCCTCCCCTTCCCTCACGCCTGCCTGCCTTGCTGCCCTGCTACACTCGGGCACATGCAGTCATCCGCGCCCTCCACGAGTGCACGCCTCACTCGTAGCTGCAGATGGAACTACGATACCGCCAAACATTCCGTCCCTGGCTCTCCGAAGTGAGAAAGGGGAAAGGCGGTTTTGCTTTTCTTCTGACATTTAAAAGCGCCTTTAATATAAACCACATCACCAGCACCACCACAAAAAAAAAAACGCCTTTAAGAGGAATCTTCTTTTCAGCATCACAAACCCCGGGACAAACAAGCGCTGCCCTGCCAGCAAAATAAACCTGGCGATCAATATCATGAAGTACGGACACAGCATCATGTGGAGCATCAGGCCACGCGCACGAAAGCAAATCAATCTCGCCATCTGCAACACCCCCCGCCCCCGAGCCCCCGCAGCGGCCTGCCGGCACCGCCGCCGCATCCATGGTCACGACGGCCCACAGGCACCCGGAGGCAGCGATCCGTCGCGACCACCCGCCAGCCACGACCCCCCGCCCCTCCACCGAAGCGCCCGGAGACCCGAGCGGCGGGCATCCGAGCGGCGGCTGCCCGCCGGCGAGCACCCTGCATCGGCCGCAGCGTTGCCGGCGGCGGGTGGTGGGGGAAGAAGGAAGGAGAAAGCCGCGCTCCCCCCCTACCTTTTTGGTATCCATCGTGGCCTAAGCGACCGGCCGCTACCGCTCCCCGGCTAACGGAACGCGGCGAGGAGGCGGCTACGCACCCGCCCCCAGCTCCACACGAACCCGCACCCTCCGCCCGCCGCGGCCGGGCTTTTATGGCCTCTGTTAGAGGGGAGGGACCGGGGCGGAGCTCCGCAGCATCCCGTAATTACAGCGGAGGAAAAAAAAACCCCAACAACAAAACACAAAAAAAAAAAAAAAAAAAACCCAAAAAAACCCACCCCAAACCCAACCAAAACAAAGCAGGTCGAGTTCACGCCGTTTGTGACTTAAAACCGACACCAGCGCCTTCCGGCGCCGTGCGTGCCGGGCTGCCGGGCCGCCATGGAGCCGGCCGGGGGCGGCGGGCGGAGCGCGGGGGAGAGGTTCGCCCGCCGCGGTGCTGCCGCCCAGCTGTTCGTTAATGGCGGGTCGTGGCGGTTTGCACTAAAGGAGCTGTGGCGTAAAGCGGGTTTTAATCCCTAGGAAAACGGGCAGGCCGGTGGTGGTGGGCGCGGGCAGGAGCCTGAAGACAAATGCTGTATGTGCTCTGTGGCCGCTCACCCCACCGCCCAAAGCTGTGGATGAGGCACTGGATAATTTGCTTTGAGGGATTTGTTGGTTGGTCGTTTTACTTTTGGTTTGGTTTTTAATATATTTTTCCTACAAAGCTAGTATCTGCAGGGGCAAAGCTGAAGCAGCGATCCTGCAGATGCGTGTAGTCCCAGGCTTGTACCCTTTCCATCCCCCTGCGCTACTGTGCTTCATGTCCATTTGCTGTCCATCCTGCAGGTCAAACAGGCACCAGACTCTTCCAGGGGAGTAACAAAGAGCCCTGCTTTGATTCTCGGGCCACACCACTGTCAAACAAGAAAAGTCTTCACTGAACCAAGAACCTGCCCAGCATTTTGCCTCCAGAAAACAGCAACAGCTCAGAGCTGGGGCTGGGTGCAAGGGCCAGGGCAGAAGGGTGGCGTAACATTGTTTCAGTTTTAGGAAAATTATCTTGGGATCGGCCACCGCTTCTGTCACCAGATTCTGTGAAAGTGGAACGATCACATTTTAATTTCAGTTTTGCTGTTTATTTGACATGGTCACCTGGCCACACGTAACTCTAAATTAACAGGCTAAATGGGGGGACACTTTCCCTCGCTCCCTTCGCAGATATTTCTGTGGTGGTGTTCAAACATTATTCCCAGCAGAAAAACAGTTGTGTGGAAGGGCCAGGGAAGCCTGCACAGTCCTCTTTACCTGTTAAAAGCTCATCTGCCCACCCACAAAGGAGCACAGAGGGACAATGGCAGGAGGAGGACCCCAAATAACACCCTGCCCCAGCTACTCCCAGGCCCCACAGGAGCCATCAGCACATCAAAGGCCCCATTTTCACACTCCCAGAGGAAACCAGGGACACAATGCCAGGTGGCAACACAAATTAAGGACTTAGAGGAAGGAACACCCTGTCTGGGCCCACCCTTCCCAGGGCTGGCCCGGGAAAGCCATCAGCCCCATTGTTCAGGTGTGACACCCACCGCGAAGAGTCAAAGGATGCAAAATCTTTCAGCAGGGGGGTGCTGCGTGCTGGGGCACCGGACACATTACAGGATGCAGGGGAAGAGCATTTTGGGATTGCACAGGGTTTAGCATGAGGTGTTTAGGGGAGGAATCAAAGGGGGGGAAGGGAGGGATGAGGAGAAGAAAGGGACGATTGCATGTAAACTGTTGGCTGGCCAGCACACGTGTCCAGCCTTGCCCTGCACTTGATTAGCACAGTTTGCCGTATCTCATTGCTAAAATATATTTTTCTTCTCCTAGGTGAAGTACTCTTTGTTTGGGGGTGAGGTGATGTGGTGTGTATGGGGTCTGTCTGAGTGACAGGTCACTTTGTCTGTAGTGCAGCAACTGCGGGTGTACAGGTGCAGGTGTGAGCACTAGCAAAGATCCAGCCGGACCAGCTGGCAAGGAGGTGAAGTGGCCTGGGAGCTAGGGGATGTCTGTAAGGGAGCAACTGCCTATCAAAGGGACTGGGACAGTCCCAACCAGCTGCAAGAGAGACTATGAGGTCTGGGGGTCTATAGAGGTGAGACCCACTGGTGTCTGTGTCTCTAAGGGCAAGGCTGTGGCAGGCTGGCTACTGGAGGGACCAAGGGAGTCCTGGCCAGCTGTGCATATGCATGTGCTTGTGTGTGTGTATGTGTGTGTGAGTGGTGGGGTCTGTACCAGCAACAGGAGCGGGGCTGCAGCCTTGGGGTCTCATATGCCCAGCTGCCAGCAACTGGAGAGACTGGAATCTGGGGGCAGACTGAGTATCTGAGCCCAGCTCATGGAAGGATGCACCTTATACATGTGTATATAATGTGTATGTATATGTATATGTATATGTATATGTATATGTATATGTATATGTATATGTATATGTATACACACACACACACATGTATTTCCCACTAACCTCCATCCTGCTTAGTCTGGGATGGGAACAGGATGAAACTATTGGTGCTGTCTGTGTTTGTGTAAATGTGTGTCTCTGTAGATCTGTGTGGCAGCCATGTATATATGTGTACATATGTGGTGCATATGTGTGCTTTTATGCACATGCCCACAGGGAATACATGCTCAGCCTTGCTACTGGTTGCACCTGGAAGCAAGAAGCTGTGGCAGCCTTGCCTCTGTCAGACTGCCAGATCCAGCCCTAATCCCCTAACGTGCTTTGTTTGACTGATCTTGGCTTACATTTATTTTTCTTTTTCCTAGCTTATTTTCCATTTGTTTCTAAGCATAGCAAATTCCACCTTGAATCTGATCACCCAGCTGTCTCAAACTCTGGCATTAGCTTTGGAAATATTAATTTACTGGTTAGTGTGGGAAGCTGCCATATTTGGGGAGGCTCTAAGTGTATCCAGATTTCAGAGGCAATCTTCAGACTGTACAAAGCATTCTTCTGAAATGGCCTCATCCCTAGCTTATTCTTGAGCCATGTGACTGTTGCAAGTGCTGAGCAACCCAAACTTCAAAATCAAATACATACATAGCTACCAGTCCAACTTAGAAGCAATATGAGTTTAGCTGAAAATTAAATCCCTAATACATGGTGCAGGATACAGTGGGTGGCACTTCTTTATCTTTACTGGGCTGGTGGAGTAAACAGAAGCTCAAAAGGCATCACTGAAAACCAAATTTTCCTAAGGAGTATTGGGAAAATACCCCACCCTCCCATTTCAGTGAGTTTTGCCCCAGTCTGAATTCATCTGCCTGCTCCTCCTAAATACCAGTTTTGTTTCTGTCCTAGGATGCACACCTACCTCTCCCACATCATAGCTAATTCTCCTGAAGATTAGCTGCTGGGGGAAGCACCTCCTCAGCAGAGCTATCCACCTAGTCTTTTTGGGAATACAATACTCATGTATTATGCAAAGTGCATTAACTGCACCAGGATGGAGGCCCAGTGCAGGCTGCCAGTGCCCAGCCAGACATAAGATTTCTAAAGGAAGGACCAGGCAGAACTGGCCCCAGGTACAGCTTGATGCTGGCTGCCCCACATTAAATACCAGTATCCTAACCGCAGAGCTATGGGGATTGGGAAAGACTCGTTTTTTGCTTAACAAGCTTTTTTCTTTTTAGCTTTGAAAACACTTGCATGTCTAAACTAGTGCATGCCAACTAACATTTCATTTCCAGGGCGCTTACGTTTTCTGAGGAAAGTTGTTTTAATCAAAGAATGCCTATCCAAGCATTAAGCAAGAGCCCCAACAGTGGGCAAGCCTGTTCTTCATTTATATTAGAGGCTGGAGCTGGCAAGTGACCCCGCAGAAGCACCTTACTGTGGCTTTTTGGAAATGTCAGTGGAGCTCCAACAGGTACAGTTCTATGGCAAACATGTTCCATATACACAAGGTCTTGGGTCAAGGGATAAATGAGAAGGCACAAGAAATTGGGTGCTTAAAAAAAAATAAAATTTTTGATCCTTTCCATGCTTCCATAACCTAATGGGAATGGGGACTGATCAGCCACATGGTCATCACTCTGCTGTCCAAGCTCCTGGCAAGCTATATTTCACCTTACACTAGCTGCTTTGTCATATCTGCCCAACTTTCAGTTCAGTGGTGCTGCCCCATCCAATGAAGCTCTTTCCAGTCTCTCTTTCCCCTCCAAGTTTAGTGAATCCTGTCTCGTGGTTCTCATTATTTTGCCTGGAGAACAAATTCTTCAGAGATAAGAGGAGCAGGGGCAAGGAGCATTATTATGCAGTGTTTGCCTTGAGAGATGACTTTGTGCTTTGCTGTTTGTTGTGTTTATAACAAAAGAGCATTCAGAACAAATGGGAGAGAATGAGAGCCAGCATGGGCCAGATGCTCTCCCCACAAGCCACAAGTAACTTTTATTGTTGAGAGGAGCTAAGAAGGGGGAGGGAGGGAGGGGTGGGGTGGGGAGGAAAGATAAAAGGGAGAAACAAGACAATGGGTGGGGAGTAGGTTGGCCCATAGACACCAGGAGGTTAAGACAGTGAAAAAAGAACCAATGGAGAGACAAAAGGCAAAAACAAAAAGAAAGATAAGGCATAATGAGAAGGAAGCAAGCACTAAAACAGATTAGAAGGGCAAAGCAGAGGAATAAAAGAGAAAAGGAAGTAAAAGGCAGCAGCGAAGTACAAGAGAAAAAGGGATAACAGGTGATAAGATAGAAAAGATGAACTCAGAGAAAGAGAGGTACAGGAGGACATTGCAGAATTACCCAACCAGGAGAGCTCAGACACAGCACTGGAGAGATCATAGCATTAAAGCAAAGTCTCCTTTAACCCCTGCCCTCTACCACTGTGAAATGTAGGTTGGAGCTAATGTCTCTGAGAACTTTCCTAATTACCCTAGTCGATTAATCAAATCATTGAAGTAAAAAGTTTCTAATTCTTTAATAATCACTTGCAAAGTGGACGTAACCTTCATGTAAAAATAAATAGTTCTGCAGAAACCAACATGCTGGAAAGTAAACGACAAGCAGTAGCATCATATTGAAAATTTTGTTCCCTCTACTGATCTCAGTGCTACATGAGAGACATTATAACCTCCAGAAAGTCATCTCAGGTTTCCTAGTCCCACTTCATAGAATCATAGGATGGTTTGGGTTGGAAGAGGCCTTAAAGTTAATCTGGTTCCAGCCCCACTGCCATGGGTGGGCAGGGACACCTTCCACTAGACCAGGTTGCTCAAAGCCCATCCAACCTGGCCTTGAACACTTCAAGGGATGGAGTATCCTCACCTTCTCTGGGCAACCTTTTCCAGTGCCTCACCACCCTCACAGTAAAGAATTTCTTCCTAATATCTAATCTAAATCTATGCTTTTCTAGCTTAAAGCCATTACCCCTTGTCCTGTCACTATGGGCCCTTGTAAATGGTCCCTCTCCAGCTTTCTTGTGGACCCCCATTAGGTACTGGCAGGCTGCTATAAGGTCTCCCCAGAGCCTTCTCTGCTCCAGGATGAACAACTCCAACTCTCTTAGCCTGTCTTCATAAGAGAGGTGCTCCAGCCCTCTGATCATCTTTGTGGCCCTTGTCTAGACTCATTCCAACAGGCCCATGTCCTTCTCATGTTGGGGACCCCAGAGCTGAACACAGTAATCCGGGTGGGATCTCACGAGAGTGGAGTAGAGGGGAAGAACACCTCCCTTGACCTGCTGGCCATGCTTCTTTTGATGCAGCCCAGTATACAGCTGGCTTTCTGGGCTGTAAGTGCATACTGCTGGGCCAAATTGAGCTTCTTGTCCCCCTAAGTCTTTCTCCTCAAGGCTGCCCTCAATCCATTCTCTGCCCAGCCTGTATTATGTGCTTGGGATTGGCAGAACCCACATTGAAGACCTTGCACTTGGCCTTCTTGAACTTCATGAGGTTGCCCCATGGGCCCACCTGTCAAGCCTGTCACGGTCCCTCTGGACAGCATCCCTTCCCTCCAGCATATCAACTGCACCACTCAGCTTGGTGTCATTGGCAAACTTGCTGAGGGTGCACTCGTTCCCACTGTCCATGTCACCAACAATGATGTTGAACAGTGTCAGCTCCTGTTCCAACCCCTGAGGAATGCCACTCATCACTGGTCTCCACTTCCTATAACTCCTCAGGCCTTGTCCTCTTCTTTTGCTCTGATTTGAAAAAGCCTCCTGCCCAGCATCCAGACCACAAGCCTGCTCTTCTGATTGATGTTGCCTGGGCAACCAGGCTTTCTAGCAAAGAGAGGAACTATATATCTGTGCAGTTGCCTTTTTCTTGTGCTATCCATTTATCTTGTTTTATTCTAATATTAGCCCACATCTAAGAATAGTGATAATGAAGTATGTGCGTGTGACTCACAGAGAATGCTGTAAATATATCTTTTCCATAAGCAACTGCCCTTCTTATGATCTCTATCAGTTTCTGCCTCCTTTTCTCCGGAACATACAGGCAACAGGTGAAACTACATCCAGAACTGTCCCAAATCCCATATCCCAGTCCTGGAATGGGATGCTGCAGCAGCTGGGGAGGTGGAGGCAGCAGCAGAGCTGCGATGGGAGCTCAGGGGTGAGCTAGCAGGAGGCTGCAGGGCAGAAGTGAGAGGCTTTAGCCAAAATATATGTGGTATGGGGATTTTTGTATATCAGCCACTGCATCTCACCATGGTTTTCTCCACCCTGAGCAAGAAACTGAGTTTGAAGGGCAATGTAAGAAAAAAGCCTGGCTAATGAAGTTCAATTAAAAAGCATCAGCATAAGTGGGAAAAAAAAAAAGTTGTACCAAGGAGTAAAATTACAAAGAGAATTTCCTTGCGAAGTGCTGAGCAGCAGCATAGCAATAGGAAAATACACTCGGTTCAGGAGGGTAGTTGGGTTAGGGGCTGGTCCATGAGGCCTGGCGAGGAACAGAATTAGAGGTACAGGGAATTAGGGTTGCCATTCAGCTGAGACCTCAGATGACCCTTCCTTTCCCTGAGCACTAAATAACACATACACAAGGAGTGGTGACGAGTCTTCACAAAACTAATCTTTTCTTCATAAAATATTATTAAAAAAATTATTCAAGAAAATGCTACAGTCAGGTGGAAAAATTGTCCTTTCTTAAGAAGGGGAAACAATTTTTCTCTGGAAGGCAGAGAATGAACATCTGTTACGTGCGGGGCACTGTGCCAGCACAACAAAAAGGATGACAGGAAATCTGACGAAAGCAAGCTAGGCGGTCTTCTCTGGCTGCTTCCCCGGCTGCAGTGCTGCAGTCATACATACTGATCTGAAGGCATAGGCTTCCCCACACAGCAGCATTTTATGCCTAGCCTGGTCAATCCAGCACCAGGGGAATAGGTGCTGGGGCACGCTGCCTGCTGGCACATGGAGCCAGTCTGGGCCTGCACAGCGTGGCACGGGGTGGAGACATTTCACCAGTATAAGCTACCTTATCTCATGTCCCCATTTAGGCACACCTCTCACACCCCAACATAAGTTAAAGAAAACTACACACACAGCCAGCACATACACATACAGTATGCAGAGCTGAACCCACCCACTATACATACACACTCCCCAGCAAATACACACATTAGACGCATATATGTTGACACAGCAGCTCAGACACAGAAACACACTGACACACAACTGGCTACAAGCAGAGCTGCGATTCACAAACACTGCTTCTGGAGGCATTTCTCATCAAGCCACATTCTGCTCCCTGGTACCTAGCCCACATCATCCTACATTTTCCAGCAACAGCGTGAAGGGTTGTAGCCTGGGGCAGGGGGAGCACAGACTATATGAAAATGCTCACTGAGGTCACATGTGTTTACAGCAGCAGGATTCACAGGAAAGAAACAAAAAAGCCCCTGGCTGACTCTTCTCAGCTCCCCTCCCTGTTGTAATCTAAAATTAGCTGCTGTTGAGCTGAAAACACTCAGGCAGCCGGAGCTGAGCCTCCTCCTACCCATAGGAAGGACTTGTTTCACCTCCTGGGCTAACAATGGCTAAGTCGGTCTATCAAACAGGGGTTTATCACTTCTCTCCCAGCAGGAGATGCTCTGAGCTGCCCTGGGGCAGTGCTTCCCTCTCCCTCCTCAAGTACAGCACCCCACACTTGCTGCTCAGTAGCCAGGAGCACAAGGAGCAGCCTGTGTAGGACGAGAAAGAGTGCGATGTCAAGAGCGCTCCAAAAACCCTGCACACCACTCCTGTGCTGAGATCCAGGCAAAGCAGACAAGGGAAGACAAGCTTAAACCCACCTTTAGGAAAAGCTGCCTCATGCAGCCAGTCCCACTCTGCATTGCCAGCAGGGTCAGCCACCAGAAAGGGGGCAGGAGGGATTCTGGCATGCAGCCTCACCCCATCCCAGCCGCCTCCTCATTTTATACAGACTCTTTTCAGGGGAAGACTACGCAGCATTTCCTGATACATGCTGTCTGTCTCTTCCCCAGCCTCCTTCCTCACCCTCCAGTGACGCTGTTCTACTCTGCAAGCAAAACCATCTGGCTCTTGCATGCTCCCTCTGGGTGCTCCACAGACCCTTTGTCCTCCCCCAGGACCATTCCTGCACCCTTTCACAGCTCACTTCCACTCCTACACACACATGTATCTGCTTGCCTGTGGCCTTCCTCACCTTTTTGAAAACGAGAGTGGTTACATTCAGCCAGCCTGGCTGTGCAAGGATGCTGTGTACTCAGCTGCTCAGGTGTGTTTCTGTGAGCAGCTGCAGGATTCTCTGGGGCCTGTATTACATTTGCATTTCTATATAAATTGTTTATATCTGGGTGAGTTTCTATTCTGATACACAAACAGATATGCAATGTGTGCTATTGCATACCTGTACAAATACCTGTGCCCTGACTGAGACTACAGTGCATAAATTCATAGTATTAAAATGTGTACGTGTGTTACTTTATGTCCATATATATATATTTATGCACATGCTCTTATTTCTGAGCATACATTTAAATATCTACAGATATTTTCACACATACTACTTTGTACATACACAGTTATGTGCATAGGTATGTTCATATGAGTGTATACATGTATAGCTGTATTTTTGTTTGGTTTTGCATATCTGTGCTTGCTTGCATTCATGTATCTACTATAATTGTTTATATGTATGCATTTCTGTGTACCAGTATTCACTTGTTCCTTATTTGAAAGCCTGTATTTTTATTGCTTATTTCTACTGGGCAGAGTTTGTCCAAAACCAAACATTACCTTTCACATTCACATTAGCATTCACATTAACAATAATAATAGCAAAATAAAGACCTACAAAATAAACGCGGAAAAAGATAGAGCTTGAACAGAAGAGATAAGAATTCTGCTGAAAGCACTAAGAAACTTAGTACTATTGACCAAACCCACAAAAGAAACCTGTACAAGGTTTTCCAACAAGATGTGGAGGGCAATACTTTTAATATTTTATATCACCATTTGCAACAGGGTGGGCCACAACTGCTGTTCTGCACAGCTGTGCTTTGCCTTACAGCCAAATGTACTTCGTTTTACACTGAAGAGCTCCTTGGTACTTCCCACAGAAGTTGCTGTGGGAATTGCACAGGGACGGTGGCTCCTCTGGCCCAGGGCTCCCCCAGGGAAATCTATCGAACCTGGAGAGGTCACAGGTCTGGCTGCATGGCTCCCTCCTTCCAATCCATGTTACTCCACTGAGTAGTCCTCCCCCAAAAATACTTTGCTTGCTCCAAAAAAGCTCTCACTGTGGCCCTGTTTCCCAGTAAGGAACAGGACAGCTGCTGAGCAGCCAGGGACGCCTTCAGGAATAGGTTTACAGGCAGAGATGGTTGAAATATCCTCAGTACTGAGAAGCTTCAGGTCTGAGTTCCCCAGAGACAACACACATTGTAGGTCAGTTGGGAGGAAACACGCTCAGCGCTGCTCTGTGGCTTTTGGTCTGTGACAGCAACAGCTTCATAAAGCATCTACACCACTTGTTCCAACAGGGGCTTCACTCTTGGAGCCATTCCTTCGAGGGATGGGGTGGACTGCACAGGTATGTACTGCACAGAAAACACCGGCACAGCTGGCTCCGACCCTGCTGTGGTCTGCCTGAGCAGACAGGCGGTGGACAGAGGGGATGAACTGTCCATCCCACAGCTCCAGGTAGGGCTGAGGTGGTGTTCACAGGGGAAGCCATCACACATCTTTCCAGGAGGGAAAGTGCTTGGCCTCAGGTCAGTGCTTCTGCACAGATTTGTTCCAGTTTAATTGACCAGATGGGAACAGGGTGCACTTTGTTTGAAAGAGATTATACTCCTGAATTAGCTCTCCTGCCAAGTCTGTTATCGCTCTGCAAACAATGTGAGTATGGGGAAATGGACCTGGGAAAGCAGAGACTAGATGCATGAGGAAGAGTGTAGATTCCTCTGTTGATGACACAGATAAGCAGAGCTGACCATTCCCCAGCTCAGAAATTAAGCTAAAGAGATGAGATGACAGGTCTAGGGTAGCAAGGAGCCATAGTGCAGGGACTAGATGGTGGCCAGTCCATTAACCCTGGCTACTGACAGAGCTACACGAGTGCTAACGAGGGGACGTACAGAAGGGAAAACACCTGCAGGGAAAGATCGAGGGATCCACTCAGTCTTTAAACCTGGGCTCTTCAGCCAGTCATCTCCTCCTCACTAAAAAGCATTTTTAACGTCAGCAATTCCCCTTCTACAAAACTCTGCCCCAGGCAGGGCCAGATGCCATGTTGGTACCCACTGGCTTGGTGCCTGGGTTTTCACATGTCACATAACCCTCTAGCCAGCTCTTGGCACCCCCTGCCTTCATGCCTTCTCCCTGTCAGGCCACACGTCTCTTCTTTTTCCCTTTTTTCTTTTTCTTCATGTCTCCTTCCATCTCTTTGTGGTTTCTTTCTGTCCTCCTTCTCCCTGTTGCAGTGTGTGTTTCTGGTAAGTGTATGCCTTTCTGCGCACTCCCCCCCTCAACACGTATTGCCTCTTCACCCTGTTACTCATCAGCGCTCCTCCTTTCCACAGCTGCGCTCCCTCTCACCACTCCTTTCCTCATCATTTTGGACCGCCTGCGCCTCCCTCATCCTCCCCCAGCCTCTGCAGCTGTGATCCCTCACTTCCAACCCGCAGTCCCTTGGGAAAGGATGCTATGGTCACCACAGGGTTAAAAGCATGAGTGGGTGGGGGTGGGAGGCTGCCCTTCTCCGTCCTTGATTAGTGCCATCAGCCTTTTGAGAAGCAGGGGGTGGCTGGGATGAGCTGTGTCCTCGTGTGGTCTCTCACGTCCTCAGTGCAGCAGGCAGGGTGAGCGCAGGGTCCCGCTATCAGCTGTGCCAGTGCCAGGCAGGAGGGAGCCCAGGTAAAGCAGCCTTTTTGGCAGACACTAGCCAGTACCACATGTGGAAGCCTCAAAAACGTGAGGATTGAAAGGGATTGATATGGTGACTGCTTTTTAGGCAGCTGGAGAATATTCACCATCATTGTCCTTGCGTTCAGTCGCTTTGCAGAGGCCCCTCGGTCCTGCACGCTGCTCATGTGTTCCTCTAGGCTGCAATAAAGCTCCTTGTCTTTGCCTAGCCACACCACAGAGCCCCTCTTGGTAATCCTCACTTCTGACCCACCTACTCACGCATGTATATGTGCATATCTCAGATCCCAAAGCAGCTGAATTTCTAAAGAAGCTAATACCTCGCAGCAGTCAGTCTGGCAGACATCCTCCCTGGAAAACTGAATCTCCTTGGCAAAGGAGAGCGAAGCGACAGATGTAATAGAATGAGGTTTCTCAGAAGAACAAGGAGCAGGCATCTCCTGTCAAGACATCCACACACTCTCCACTCAGAAACACAGTAGAAGAATTTAGGGAGTAAAAATAAATGAGGAAACCAAACAGGACCCAGCTGAGTGAGACCGAGCACAGGAATTTAGGTGTGGTGGCGGGGACCGTGCCTTTGAGCCAAATATCCCCAGCTGAAGGACTGCTGGGTTATTCCTCCTTCTGGTACAGCCAGTTGAAACTTGACATAGAATAGAGCAGTGTCCTGCCAGATTCTCGGTCTTCAGGAGATCGCAGAACAATGTGTCAGGTGCTTCAAAAATATGTTGAAGATACCCACAGCTCCACACACTGTTGCTAATTGCACGTGTGTGTGTGTGTCCCACCATCCAAGCAGCACGTATGCATATAGGCTGCTTCTGCAGCACTGCAGGATCCAGATGCCTCCCAGCCTTGATTTTTCACAGCACCCCACTGAAAAGAGGAAAGAGCCTTTTTCAGATGCAGGACTGAGACAAAGACTAAAAGTAGATCCCAGACTGAGATGCCCCAATGCTGAGCACTGCAGCATGAGCACTTTCTCAGTCCCTTTAATGGAAACCAAAAGCCTGGAAGGAAACATAAATATTGCTACTACAGATCCAAAAGCCACCAGCCAGAGGAGCTGTAATACAAAATGGCTCAGAGGAAAATGGTAAAGCCCATCATCCTCCAGGCTATGCTGCTGTACTCAGCACCGCTGGGAGGTGTCTCCCTCCAGAGTGGACCTTCAGCCTCTGCCCTTCCGAACCTGTGCTTACCCCTCTACTTCTGAACCTGCACTCACCCCTCTCTTTACTTCTAAAAAAGCAGCTGCTAAATAATCTGTTCTTTCTTTCCATTGCCAGAGTAGCTCTACGGTTAGTGCAATACCCAAGAACGTGGGACCAGTGTTCAGCTTCTCCATTAACGGACTCTTTCTCTACATTCCTAGACATGGTGTCCATGGATCCATGAGCTGCTGTTGCAAGACAAACCCACTCACCATGCTGCTCTGAAGGCCTGATTAGGTCTCATAACTACCTGTGATAGTCCTTACAATATACATATGCTCTCCCTAAATAAATTAAAACACACTCATGGTGAAGAAATGACCGGAGCAAAAACTAGAAGACAAGATTGGCCGCCCTCCGTACCTATGCCAGGTAAGGTAGGGGTCAGGCTGCCTTGTGTCTCCTACCCAATGCATCCTTAATTATTCTTTGTGTGGGGCTGTGTCCCACTGCCCGACCCAGAATTTGCAATCACTAACTTCTTAGGGCTTCTACCACTCCAGTTACCTCCAGTGGTGAGAAGGGCTTCCTAAGGAGGCTATTTTATGGAAGCACACTAATCACCACTGCATTTCATGTCATGTCTGATCTAGCAGGGATGTAAACAGTATTTTCAGAAATAAAGCAATGACAAAAATTTGCCTCCAGTATCAGACAGCCACTGAGTGTGTTTTTTTGGGAACATGTTTTTTTCAGGCGAAGTTGCCAAAACACTGCCTATAGCCCCCTTTGGGTTCATAAGCCCCTGTACTGAAGTCTGTCTTAACAAGCACTGCACTACCTGTTTTTAGAATAAGCAGCTGAACAAAGGGTGGGTGAACTACAACAGACATTGATGTGGTCCTGGGAGCCTCTCTCAAGGGAGGAAGCTGTGTGCATATGTGGTGGTGGTGGACAGCCTGTTCGGATCTGCTTCTTAATTCCAGCCAGTGTCCTGGCACTACAACCACTGTATCACTCCTTTTCTCCAACTTTAACTCTCATCTGTTTTTCTAGATCTTCTTGTGGTAGCAGTGACTGAGACAGAGAGATGGAAAAAGGGAAAAATAAGAACTGAAGCAACAAATAAGGGAGGAAAATATCTGTCTTACAGAAAATGAAGGAAGGACAGGGAAAAAACGTGAGAGAAAACCATGATTCAGGTTAAGAAAATATAAGAAATTAATAGCTATGCAAAAGAAACGTATTTGTGAAAGAAAGTACAAGAATGTAATAAAAACAAAGAAAAGAAGAAATAGAAACAGAGACAGCTGACAAAGAAACTTATCTCTTTCTAGTAGGTGATAACCTACTGACTTTCAGAAAGTAACTGGGTGCAAGTTGCATGAGAGTGTGAGGGAAGGATGTTCTTGCAGCACCTTTGTGTGAAGTGAAGCAATTAGTGCAGTACTGAGCGATGGGGACAAAATATGTGCAGGATTCCTCCAGTGCCTGCAGAAGGATTTTCTTTTCAGTTGAACACCCACTACTTCAGCGACTCAGTAAGTTTCAGGTCTTCAAAGATTGTCTTGGTCAAGAAATATCTCTTGCACTATCCCTGATGTTAAGCGCAGGCTCTGTGCAGCTTTTTGTGTCACAGAGATGCAGAGCACCACAACCATTCACAGCCTAACCTATGCCAAGGGTTCAGGTTTCCCCGGGGAATTTGGGACCCTGAGCCAAACCACCTTTAACAGGTCCAAAGACTTATCAGATAACACATTCTTCAGCCTTTCAGAAGAATCACTGGATCAGAGACAGAGAGGACAATGTGCAAGTCACATGAGACCCTAAATCCTGAACTGACCTAAAAATGCAGTGGAGCTCAAAACTCCATGAATAACGTATTTATCTGCAACTGATTCCTAATCAAGTTTCGATGCAAGATTTCTTGGAACACCTTAAACTGTGGGGTGAAATGTAGTAGTAAAATACATGTCTGACTACTCTTGCTGTCATCTGAGACAAACAGATGTTCATACAGCAGAACCAAACCTCCCTGAATCCCATCCCATCCTGTGCCAGGTTCAGTGTAAGATCTGGAATTATTTCCCCATGGCAGCCACTCCCTTGATTCTTCCAGAGTTTACCCCGCAGAGCTCAGAATATTGCAGAAACCAGCAAATGAAACTACCGATGATACAATCTTCAGAGCCTGGAGCCAGCTAGGGATGGATTATTAACAATTAGTCCTCCTAAAGGGCCCAGCTTAAATCAGAATGACACTGCAGAAAGCACTGTATGTATATAAACAGTAAGAGATAGCCATGTGGGTCCCAAGACCTATATACATAAAGGAAAACAATTGGTATTTACTCTGTTTTGCTGATATGGGAACCAAGCGTGTAGTGATTACACGGTTGGACCAAGAGAAAATCCATGATGGAGCTATAAATCAATCCCCAATATCCAGAGACCCAGATCAGTGCTTCACCAGCTAAGCAATCCACAATCTTCCTCTGGAAGACAACCATCTCTGCCTGTAAGCCTACTCCTGAAGGCGTCCCTGACCGCTCAGCAGCTGGCCTGTTCCTTACTGGGACTACAAGCAGGCACCATAATACAGGTGGCTGCTAGGTCTGCTGAACAGAGCCACTACAAAAGCTGTATGTTCACTGTTCATCCCAGATTTCATGCCTCTTTACTTACCTGAAGCCTCTGGCACCAAAGAATAATTTCCTGGGAAACAAGAAAGTGTAGTTATGGATCATAAACCCTCACTTGCCTGCCGGGAATGTGCACAGCTGATGCTATCAGGAGTATCTACACATGTCAGATTCTGTCCACCTAGCCCAGACCAGAAACAAGAAAATGACCTTTGGAGCCACACTCCAAATTTTTGTAGTTAGATGACTGGAAAACTGATGTTCCAGTACAACGCTCTTCCTAAACCAGGAAGAAAACCAAAGCCACCCACTGGTTGGTGTTACGCACCAGAAGAAGTTGGGCTACAGCCCTTGGGATATTGCTGTACAGAACACGTTGTGACTGCTTAGGTGAGCCCCACCATATTCTTGCCTTTTGCTGAGAGGAGTAAGAGCTGCTCAGTACTGTGGCATTGCTCCTAAACTGTTGTTGGCAGGAGATAATCGGGTCAAACAGAGGACCAAACCAACGCTGATGAGTACATACCAAAAATGCAGCCTACTCTTGTAGCCCTACGGCTTTTTCTCCCCAGTGGGACCTTCAAAAGGCTAAACCAAACCTCGGTGGCTGGTAGTGCAGTAAAAGACCTGCCTTGACCCCAGTCACACAGAATTGACATGACATGCTCGAATACCGTACATCTTTTTCTGTCTCTAATTTTGGCTCCCTAATCGCCTAATATCTGGACCTGATGTAAACTGCTATGGTGAAGCAGTTTTATACGAGTCCAGCACGCTGTGCAGAGATCAGCTGTCTCCTCCTGCCAGGCAGCAGGTGTGGAGGTGGAACCTGCCCAGCCCCTTCCATCAGTCAGTTTTCAAGGTGCCCAGAAGACAGCAGGGAGGTCAGTTTAAGGTCCTCTGTTTTCTAGTACAAAAAAAAAAAGCTACAGATATCCAGAGAGAGATGTGGTTTACAAGTATGCACAGCTCTCAGGCAGTAAACTGTGCCCACATTCCCCAGCCCATACCAGCCCTTCCAGTTCCACTCTGCTTTACCTCCCCTGTCACAGGCTCAGCTGGTGGGCAGTCACGTTCCAGCTCCCACCGAACCAATGAAGTGCCTGAGACACCTCAGCAGGGTAACTACAGGCAGAATCCCTGATAGGGGGACATTTTCACTTCTAAATTCCCATTTGAGGCTGTCGTATAAGGCGGATAAGCTATTCCCTATGCCTCACTGCAAGTTCCCATAACGAAAGAGCTCACCCTCCTCTTCTGTTGCCTCCGTACCTCTTTCTGCTACCCTTTAAGCAGGGAGGCACGATCAGAACAGGAGCAAATGCATACATACACAGGAGCTGGGAGCATGTTAAGCAGTGGGAGTAGAACACATGAAACAGAGAAGGTTTTTATGCAGGCGCGGAGGATCTTACAATTGCCCTGACTTCACTCTGGCTCTTCCCCAGCTGGACAGATGCTGTAACATCTGGCAGCAATCAATGGCATTCAAGTATTGTGTTCCCCTCACTCTGTGTTCCCTGTACCCTCACCTTGCCTCCAGCTTTGGAGCCCCACCAGAGCTCCCCCACTTTGTGACCCACCAGTGGGAATCTGTCAGCCTCCACCAATGTGAAATTAAGAGGGGCCCACAGCAGTTTAAGCAACAACAAATTTAACTCCCTTTCAAAGAGAACAGGAGAACTTATGTCGCTATCCCACCCACTGCACAAGTCATCATGAACACAAGTTACTACATCGTGAAAAACTGGATGGAGACTGAACACAGAAGTCCACACCGACAAGCCTGTGTCTGCTCACCCCAGATACAACCTCTGTCATTCCTGCCTTACAACAGCTCTCCTGCAAGCCTCTCTCCCTCGGGGCCCCCTCTACCTGCAGCATCCCTCTGTTACACACCGAGGTAATCCTCATGGAGGAGCTCTGTTACCATTTGAAATCTTTGCCCTCAGCACCTGCCCTATGACATTTTCTGCAGCTGCCTTCCTAATTCCCTGACATGCAATTACCCTCCCACTTTCTAAGCGCTCTCCTCGGGACAACACCTCTGGAAACTGTGCTACAGGTGTCCCCCCAGGCTTGCAGCCTCAGCTGACCTGGCTTGATCTGCAGCCTCCACACAGCCTGCCAGCCTCACCTGCCTTCACCAGGAAAAGAGGAAGGCAAAAGGCAGCGCAGCAACAGGAGTTACCTCAGGGTCAGCATGTTAGCTGTGCCATCTGCCCCACTTCGCAACCCTCTGCTCCTGGGAGATCTCCCATTCTGAAGAACAGAGGGGCTGATCTCTTTATACCTGTCCCCTGAGAAAGCCCCCGTTTGCTACCCAACCACAAGCACTGACCAAACAGGGAATAGAAGGCCAAGAGAACTGGGATATAGCTGCACTGGAGACAGTAAACCAGACTCCAGCATTGCTGGGTCTCAGATCCAATCCAAGATTTGGACCGTCAGAACCTCCTCTCCTTTGCCCTTTCACTTGTTCCTTATTTTCTTTCCCCTCACCTCCATTCTCCTCCTCCCCCTCTCACCTCCAAAAGGCTGAGGCAGCGGTGCTGCTGAGGGGATCTCACTGTCACAGTGACAGAGCCAGCATGCCAGCACTGACCCGAGACCAGTGATCCCAGACAGACACGGGGTCTGGAGGCTGTGCAAGGTGTCTTGGCTTTGCTGTCCTTTCCCTGCTCCCCAGAGGGGCTGGAGGGACAAAGACACAGACCCGGCAGGGCCAGGCTGGCTCCTGAAGCATGAGCAGGCTGCGGGTTCCCTGGTGCCTCTGGGCTTGCCACAAGGCACGGTGCAATCCATTTCACCTCACCAGCTCGCCTGCTTCTAGGAAAACCTGGAAGCACCACGGAAGCACCACGGGCCATTTCCTCCCCTTTAAAGCTCGCCGGTTGTCTTCCACTCACAGCTGAAACCATCAGGTGTTCTACTTGTTCTACCTGCCTTTAGGTATACAGCTATTACAACTACTTCAGAGTTACTCTGGCTCATGAATTTTGCAAAAAGCTGACCATACTTCTTTCAGTCAAGGAGTGTTGGTATCTGTGACCACGCTAAAACATTCTGAGCTCTCCCAGCAATGTTTCCTTCAACCCCATCACAGGCCAAATAGGCAGAGAAAATGTTTGTGAATCTTCTGTTGCACATTGGATCAATTTAGGCTTTCTAGCTACATTTGTTAAAGTGTAGGTTACAAACAGGCAGCTTTTGAGAACTGTAAAAAAATTCCTCTTGTAGTTTTCCGTGTGAGTTTTCTTCTCTTAATCTGTTACAACAATCTCTTCCCAGTCTGTTTCACAGTGAGTGGTTATTTTGATAGCTATACGACCCGTTTCTGATGTGCATGTTGTTTCAAAGGTCTACACTTTTTTCCAGACTAAAAATGGCTTTGGAAGCAGGGTACTTATTACTGATTGAGGTAATTTGTGTTTTCTATAAAAACAGATGTAGGGATAGCCATAGCAGAATAATTATGCCACTGAGATGAACACCAGGTTATTTCCCCTCATAAATAAGAATGGCTAGATTCAACGGCAGCATGACCCACTGCAGCCAGTAAGGCTGTAGAACAAGGGGACCTTCTTGGGCATATTAATAGCTCTCCAGACAAAGTCAGCCTTGATTTGTCACTGAGTCCTTTGCTCAGAACACCATGTTAAGGACTGCGCAGAGAAACTACAACAGCAGCAACTAATATTCCCCACAGTTTACAAAGGTCAGAGTTATTTAATGCTTTTGCCATATGACAAGGGTCAACCATGCCAGGCCTGGAAATAGACTTCAAGCCTTCTAATTTTGTAATCCCATTATCCCCTGTTCCCCACCTCCACAGCAACCGGAATTCCTGGCCCTTCTTCTGTTCCCTTCCACCTTAGCATCTCTGCAGCCAAAGCTCCAAAACAGTAATATGATGGGAATGTGCAACTGGATCCCACAGCCTCCCCTTCGCCCCTCATGCTCACACATCTGCCCTGCACTCTCTCCTGCAACAGGCTCCCTTTCACCCTCAAGCTTCTGTGCTGCTGTGCTCTGTACCCAGCACTGCCCATCTCCTGCATTCCCTCTCTTGCACATCACACATTCCCCTTTGCAACAGTGATCCTCTGCATCATCTCTTCTCCATCACCTTTCTCGTCTCCAGCCTCATTTTTTCCAACATCTTTCTCTCTTTCTTTCTTAGGCTTAGTCTAGACTGAGTTTAAGGTGTGATGTTAGCCACAAAGGATAATCTGGTCATTTAAGTAGTCTAATACAGACACAGGAGTCTGGCTTTAGGTCATGTTAACTGGATCAAATTAGAATATGAGGTGTACATTAAATCCCAACTGAAGCAAGAAATTAGTGCTTCTTTGCATATCTCAGCTTTTATTACTTTCTGACATCCTTTCCAAGGGTCTCCTTGGTTTTGTTCTGGTCATCGTCTTTTGGAACCCATCTCTTTTTTCCCTGCTTTCTGCTCCAGAGAGGCTCCTTTACACAACTTCTTCATCACACTAAACAAGACACAAGTCTTGTTTTTCCCCTTCAGACTCAGCTATGCACAAGGTGAATCACATGGCTTTTCTCATGTAGCTGCTTCCCCTTTGCATGTTAATATGGGCTTGGTTCTTATTCTGAGTTTATCGCTTCTGACTCAAAGACTGTTAGGGTTTTTTTTAGAAGAACAAAGAACTTCTTTTCCATCTTAGATATGGATAAGGTGAGGCCAGGATCCGGAAGGACTGTCGCTAATCATACAGGGAGGCAGAGAGGGAACAGAAGAAAGACTAGAAAATAAGGCTGGAGTGAAAGCACAAAGGCAAAAGGTCACAGATAGGGCTGAGTGACAACTAATGTCAAGGACAATGAGGAGGCCTGATTCCACCTTCCCAGCGGTGCCTTTGGTACCCAGGAGAGGAGAGGTGGTAGCAAAAACTGGATTGCATAAGGGGAGCCGACCCACTCCAGCACTCTGCACTGCTGGCCAGTGCCCAGGAGCACCAGGCAGGGGACAGGGTGCTCCGGTTTTGCTCCCTTGCCCTGCAAGACAATGGGACCCGATGAGCACCAAACCCATCTCTGTTAGCTGAACCACAGCATTCTTGTTTGAGACTGAGGATGGCTGAATTATTGGGGGAACCTTAGCTAAATTCTATATGTTTATTTTGTGCTACCCATTCAACTTTAAGGTAAATTAGTAGGTCTTTTATGCACATTAACATCCTGCAGCACTCTTGTCTCCTACGGCACCTAACCATTTCCTCCAGTGGCCTGGATTTAAAACCCATGTAGGCAACATGTATCCATAACGTATTGTGGATAATGCTAAATAGCATGAAAAAGAGTTATTTGTTTTGCTGTATTCTTTTGTACTTAAATAAATACTGGTGTATGATCTTGTTTCAACAGGCATAAAGAGCTTCTTGGCCTCCTCTCCAGATATGCACAGATCTGTGAAATTTCCTAGAGCTTTTCTGTTGACAGTGCAATACAGAAGGCACTACTATTTGGCTACGTCAGAGCTCTTCCTGTTTTGTTGCAGGGAAACTGCAGTGTACGTCATGTCTGCCGAGTCTGTATTGAAGAGTTTCTGCATTTCCTTCATGGCTATAAGACTGCAGGCTTACCGTGAAGTCCCGTTTTTTTTCTAAGGGTCCTAGCTCTAGATCTTTTTGCAGCTTAAAATTTCCTTTATCTTGCTTTTAGCTACAATTTTTAAACAGGTTTTCTGGAGTACTTAGATCTTGGTAGGCATTCATTTCAACACATGCTGGCTCCCCAGACCTCTCACCTGCGGCAGTGTCCCACTCTCCTCTCTGGTGCCCATGACACAGCATCCCAGTTGCCCTCCCAGTCATTCCACCCCACTGCCTCTCCTCACCCCAGCTCTCCCACCCACTCCCTCTTTTTCTTTCCCTGTGTCTCTCACCAGTCTCCCCTCCCTCCTCCTCTCTTCCTTTTCACTTTTCCTGAATGCCTGTAACACTGCCAGGACTTGTCAGATGAACTGCCCTGTCTCCGAATGAGCTACCCGAGCTGTATGAGCTGCATCAGCTGTGCTACAGGGAAACCCTCTTCCACAAGCTCACCTCTGCCAGCCGGGGACAGGGGAGGTCCATTTTTAGAGGTGCAGTTTCCTGAGGTTGTTTAGCTGCCTGATGCTGTTTGCTCCTGCACCGAGCCCTTGTGCCCTGCCCAGGACAGGCTATGGGGTGATGCACCCCAAGTTATTTATGATGTAAAAATGTGCCCGTTGCCCTGGAAACCGGCGCTCCCGCGCATCTCAGGCAGGGGTTGCTAAGCGATGCGCTTGTGCTTGAGGGGAGGGGGATGCAGGGTTGAGATCTGGTTGCGCTTCTCTAAGAGTGACCTGTTGCAAAATATGAGGGCAAGGACAGGCAGAGGCCCCAGAGGGGATGCCTGATTTATTGTAATGTTTGACTGACAGCTAGTTGCTTGCCAGAGACAGTAAGTGGATGGGACAGAGGGAAGAGCAAACTGGCTCCCATGGCAACTGCGCTTAAGTCATCTGAGGTCAAAACGATGACTGAAACTGGCAGAGAAAACGAATTTTGATCTGATCCCACAGCAGTGACTGCATGACTCGGTCTGCCAGCTCTGGATGCCTGAGCTGCCCTGCATGCCCCTCGCCCCCCCATCCCAAACGGGACCACGTTGCGCCCCGCGACGGGGCTCCTCGGGGCTCTCCCAAAGCCTGGTCATCTATCTCAATGCCTGTCCTGAATTCACCCCTAGCTATTTTCGTTTCTGGGTCACCGAGAACACGTGTGCATCACCACCAGCGGTTGACGGCAGCGGGGGCTGGCACATCCACGCTGCTCTCCATCACGAGTGGGGGCTGCCCACGGCTGCCAGCCCACCCCCCCGGCAAGGAAAGCTCAGCTCACCCCTCACCCCCCACTGTCCCCAGGGTCCCGGCTGCGTAACAAGCCAACGCAGACGTGCCTAATGACGGAAACACCACGTCGGCTTGTTTCTTTCTTTTTTTTTTTTGGGGGGGGGGGGGGGTTTGGTTGTTTTTTTTTTTGTTTTTGTTGGGTAGGCAGGCAGTCTTGGAGAGCTCCTACCAGAGCCTTCCAGCCCAGAAAACAGCTCGAATCCAGCAGTCGCCGCAGGATCCTGCCGCGCTGCAACGGATTTCTGTTGCCATCTGGTGGCAACCGAAGAGCACCGGGAAACGGAGCACCGACACCGAGGTCCAACCCCCCTGCCGTTCCCTGAGCCGGGCTTGTTCTCCTCCATTTATTCCACAGGCTTTTACTCTGGCCACATCTCAATTGCCTCCCTTTAGAAGGGAGCAGGGGAGAATGTTCATGCTATTAATTAATTCACTCATTATTTAATCTAGATTCCAGGTTACACCTGCCATTGCAAGCCTTCTCCACGGTTTTCAGTTCAACACTGGCAATTTTCTTGACTGCTCCACATGCTGTATGTAGTCAAGACTCTCTTCTAACCTCTGAAGCTTGTGGTTTAGCTCACCCTAAATTAGAAATCTTCACTCTAGCCCCAAGAGCTGCTGAATGAGTCATCCACAGTGGGTCAGCTAACGAATGAACGTAAAATTACCCACCTACCTGTTGCAGAAATCTCCTTGTAGGATGGCACCCCTGCTTACAGAGGAACGTGCGAACCACCAGCCAGCCTCAGACTCCCTCCTTATCTCACCCAGGGTCCCACCGCTGCCCTGGAGGCAGAGGCCACATAGAAGGCAGAGATCTCATGTCGGATGGTTTGCCCTGACACATCACTTTCGTGGGCATTATTGAAGCTTCTTCTGGTCCCTGGCTTAAACTGCAGCACAAGAGTTTCTGCAGGTAGCCATAAATTCACCCTCTTGTAATCTCATTATTCCCTGGTAGAGAATAATTCCTGTCCCATTTAAGGAAGGCACCAAACCCAAAGACTGCACGGACAATTCAGAAGTAGGACATCCTTGTGGTTTTGCTCCCACCTATGCTTAGCTCCTTGTTGGAGCCTTGCCTTTGTGCCTCCCCCCATGGCAGCCTTGCTCTTGTCCCTGTTCCCTGCCCCGGCCCAGCCACATCTGCCTGCTGGAACCCCCCAACCTTGTTCGTGACCCTCTTGCCTAAACTCCAACAAACTGCCTTTACCAAGTCAGGCACAGAGCCCCCTGAGAATTTCCCACTCCAGTGTTCCCAGGGGCAGGGATGACTCATGACATCTTGTTGCTCCCAATAACTCAGCTGACGGAATCCCAGGAGCAGCCAGCCAGCCACACTCCAGCTCCACGTGGGTGTTGGTGCTCCAGCACCAGCTTCTGCCCCCTGTGAAACTTTATCTGTGGAAGTGCAGCAGCTCCTTCTCTAGCCCCATCTCAGAGCTGACACAAAACTAATGAAGACCACCCATGTTGTTTCGGTACTGCTCACCTATGCCATAAGTTGTTTTTGAACCAGCCTCCTGCGTGTGCTGCTGACAGTGTTGTGGGGGCCCAAACAAGCCCTCCGCTGCAGAAGGTGAGGTATGTATTTTAGCTGTTTATGCAGACCACAGGAGAGCAGTCAGCAGAAGCTGCACTTGCAGCATTAAAGCAGAGGCAGAGGGACTGTGTGGGGACGTTTGGCAGAGCTATGACCCTCGGCATGGTCCAGGAAGGAACCCTGCAGTGCAGCATCCCCACTCCCAACAGGGGCACATTGGGAAAGTCCTGGTGCAGCTATAAAAACCCTTCGCTTTAGGTAATTTGTTTTTTATTCTTTACATCATCCACTGGTGAGACAGGAAGGTTGAGATTTTGAGGGTCTCATAACTGGCAGTGATTTTCTCACCCAGCTCTCTACAGCTTCATGTTAACTTCATGTTTGGTCCAGTCAGGCCACAGAGCAGACAGGCACTAGAGAGCTGTTTGCCACCATGCTGGTGGGGGGATAGATGGTGGTCCTCAGCCGGTTTGAGTTAAACACTTGATTCCACAGACACCACAAATCCAGGCAGTCCAAGACACCCCACTGACCCGTCAGCCTACTGCTCTGGTCCCAAATGGGGTAACCTCATCGCACCACAGTATGATGGCAATGGGTCACATAGGTCTGAAAGACACCGGAATCTCTACAAACTTCACAGACACAGGATTTTATTGGGAATATTAATGTTATTTTACAGCTTAGGCCAGGAGCAGATCTTCATTAACTCCAAACTATTCTGTGACAGAGATTATTTGGTTACACAACCACAACAGTAAATGAAACAGTGGCTGGGAGTGTTCCCAAGCACTGAAGTTTGATGTTTGAAGTTTTATTAGCAGCCAACTAGCAGTCTTCCAAACAGTTCTGTTCATGGTTTAGGAGTTAGCACATGGCAAGGAATGGTCCAGAAGGGAGTCTGCATGCAGCCAGCCTGTTATGGAAGGTAAAAGAGTTTAGCAGGATGACCACTCTATGCCCATTAGCCTCAGAGCCAGAGAAGAGTCTTGTTTAGTTTACTACCACGGAGTCAGCCTTTCTCTCTGAATGGGCACTGAGCCAGTTTACAGACACTCTGTTCACTTTTCATACATCCCAATTACTTTAGGTTCTCTGCAGGGTACCAAAACCATCTGGGGCAAGGGACTAATGCAGGTTAGGTCCAAAGTCATCTTTCACTAGCATGTGTCTACACCTAATGCTGGATTCACTATGATGACAGAGCCAAGTTTATTGATTTTTTTTCAAAAATTGTGTTGCCTTTAGAAAAATTAGAGCTTGTTGTTGGTTTTCAGGATCCAGGTTACTGGAAACACTGGTTAATAGGTCAAGTGCATTGCTCTACCCCAGCGTCGTGCTTCACCAGACAACTCCCACTGATTTGATCCCAGACACAAAGACTCGGTATCAGAGCCAAAGCCAATGCTGCTTTGAAACAAGGGCAGGTTACTCTGAATACTTCACATAGGGTTCATGTGTTCCCAGAGCTTCATCTGCAGATCTCCACATTCTTTCTGAGCTGGAAAGGAAAGCTTCCTTAAATCTTGTGCTGCCTATCAGGAACTAAAGGGGAGAACTGGGAAAAACAAGTGCCTCTTTCATTGCATCCCTGAGCTACTGGCCTGCATATGGCAAAAATCACTACAAAGCTAGAGCTGGGGAAGCATAGAAGTTCTAAATCCAACAGGAAACAAATGGTAAACAAATCTTCCAGGCCAGAACTGTCATTTTGAGTATATGGTTACTCATTTTGCTGACAGTAATTCTTCCAGAGGCTGCAGGCCAACTCAGCTCTGAATATTTTGCATCATCACCAAGCGCATGTCATAACTGCAGCAATGCCATTTTAAGCAACCCAGAGCAGAACTGCTGGCTCATACCAATTCTTAAGGGCTAAGGATGATTCACATTCAGATTTCAAAACTCACACATTGAACCAAGCCTACTGGTGTTTAGGGACTCTGCAAATGTTTACTACCAATTTGTTACCAAGTTATCAATTAATCTCTCTCCCTGACACAGACTCCTTAAGCAGAATGCAGTATTTTCAGGACAGCAGCCATTCAAAAATCCTTTGGAAACCTTACACAAGCCTTTGTAAATACTTTTTCCCCCCTTCTATTCATCCTGTGTCTCCACAAATGTTTGAGACAAAAAATCTTCTGGTTATGCACAGGAACACAGTTATACTAGTTCCTCATTCCTTGGACGAAAGGGCATCTGATGCTGCCTAGTCCTATAAACCAACAACTTCAGAACATAATCAGCAATGTTGTCAAAAAATCCTGCCAGGAATTAGGGCTGTGTCTGGCCAGTGGTAGCACTTGAAGGAGTATGTTGTGCTTTCAAATGTGGACTGATCAGAAAGCTTTAAGTTCAGTTCAGAGAAGAAACTGAATTAAGTTGAAGTTAAATGGCTGTTTCCTTTTCCTGTTTCCACTCTACCACCTCAGGCTGAGTGGAAAAGAAAGACAGCAGATGCCTGTCCATGAAAGGAAACATTAGTCAGTGCCCTTCTTCAGCTCTGTATCTTCATTTCAAATTCAATTATACTTCAGCGTGACTCACACACCTTGGCTAAGGTTTCTCCTGGGCATTAGTCACCTACCAGATAATTTGGCGTCCTCAGCCAGGATTTTCCCCCTCATAACCCTAACAAATACCCCGGCCCAAGCGTATGGTCATTGATGACAGCACTAGACACTCGTGAGAGCTGTATCAATGTCCAGTTCTTTCTGAAAGCTAGTGAAGCATTTGGCTCAACCACTTCCTTTGGCAATGAATTCACCAGTGTAATCTCATGATAAGGAAAAGTGTTTCCTTGTTTTCACTCCCCAGTTTCATTGAACGGTCTCTTTGTTCTTGTGTTATGATACAGGAAGAACAGAAGCTCTGAAGTCTACTTCTACTCTAGCAATTATTTTATAAACTATCTATCCACTTTTATATCTCTCCTTTCCAAAACAGCAACATCAGTTTTTTTCTAATCTCTCTCTCAGAGTTTTTACATGCCTTAATCGTTTCTGTCACCATTTCCTGAAGTCTCCTCTTTAAGGGCAAACCTCTGGGTCCTCCCCAGAGCGTTCAGACAAGATTATCCACACTGGCGCTGAAATCTCGTGCCTATGATTACTATAGAGTTAATTTAAACCCCAGAAGGGGTAGCATTGTCCCTTGCCATTGCACTTTGAATTTCAATTACCATTGTGCTGCCCAGTCACCTTCCCTGTTTAGGTCTGACTGAAGTCTAATACAGCTGCTCTAAATTACTTTGCCTTCTGCAGAAGTCAGTGCTTCACTGTTCACTTTTCCCTCCTCTTTCCAGGTGAACAATGAAGAAACACAACACAAGACAATGGATAAATCCTTAAGACATTTTGCTTTCAACCTTTTGCCATGATGAAAATTAATTGTTCAATTCCACCCCTTGCTTGCTGCTTATAGGACAGTTCTTTGAAGACAATTCTTCTCCTCTTACTTTATATATATACATATATACACATAATGCTTATGATTTTTAAATATTTTTTGCACAATTTAGGGAAGGCCATTTTGAAAAGTCCCTACTTAATTCTGGAATTTTTCTTCCTACTGTTCAGCCTAACTTTGGCCACTCTACACCTATTTGTTCTTAAACTAGTAGTATCCTTCCAATTAAAAGCTCCTTCCCTTCCCTGTTGCTTACGGTCAGGTGTGTTTCTGGCCACTTCACTGTCTCCATTTTACCAGGCAAGGTTTTTAAGCCAAAGTTATGGTGATAGGATTTTCTATCATTCTATAGAAAATTCTAGGAGCTGTTCTTACACCTGTTTCAGTCTGAATGAATCTTTATTAAGAATGAAGGATCAGAATTATTCACAATATTCTATATGAGTGTTGGTTGGTTTTTTTAATTAGGAGATTCTCTTGGTACCTTCCTGGATCCTATTTACCTTTTAGCAGTTCATGGTGTGTGACCAGCTAATACTCAAAGATCCTTTTCCTCCTTCTCCCTCATTTCCAACTGATGAGTCCCTGGGAGGGGGAAGTTATTAGTCCCTGTATTCATGGCACTAAATTTTGCATACCTGAATCTCATCCAAGATTTTATTTTATCCAAATCTCAGAGGTCTTTCAGTATTCCTTCATAACATCCTGATCATTCTGTCTTTGTGCCATCAGCACATTTCATCCGAATGCTCTTTTTATTTATTCCAAGGCCATGAATTCAAATATGAAACAAGATAAGGCCCCAAAGTGACCTACATTAGTAATCCCTTTTCCCTATCAAGATTCTGTCTTTGTGGAGCAGCCTCAAAGGCCTTTTAAAAATCTAAATATATCAGATTAAATGTTTCTCTTTTATTAACTTCTTTATTGACACATTCAGAAAGCTGAGAAGGGGATTTATGAGATACTCTTTGCTTAAAGAATTCATCTTGGTTATCACAGTCTTCCAGATGTTTTGACATATTTTTAATTACCATTCTGACCAGCTTTTAAGAAACAGATAAAAGCTTCACTATTCCACTTCCCTGCTTCATCCCTAGCACCCTTTTTAAAATTGTGAGTACAGCCTGTATTGTCTCCTCTGATGCTCTGGTACTATGGCAGCTTTCTATGAGACCACGTATTTTCCTAATCCAAGAAGCCAAATCACCCAAATACTTCTCACTTGAAGTTCTCTGGAACTCTTGGAGGTATGCTATATTATGTTTTAAAATTATTAGTTTGGCCCAACATTTCTCCTTATGAGATCTCAATTTCCAAAAGCTGCTTCACTGCACAAACCAGAATGGATGCAGGACAGGGACATAAAAGCCTCCTACACCCTCAAAACTGACAGTGGATATGGAAAAGCAAAGTTTTTCTTAATTGTTCACTTTAACCTCCCCTGATCCAACACATCCACTAATTCTTTCACAGGCTTCCTGGTTCTCACACCCTGAAAGACTCTCATCTATACTTTTAATGCATTTCATTGTTTCCTCTGCAACTCTCTGTTCCAGGTTTCCTCCTAATTATCACATGCGGCAAATTCAAGCTTCTCCCTACTGTAATTTTTGAAGAATCTCTTGCATGACTCCCAGTTTCTCAGAAATTATAAGTTATGTCACACGGCTATCCTATTTTCCTTTTGATCCACAGGAATGCTTGTCATCAAGACTATCATTATTGCTGATATCATAGGTATCTGTAGCATTTCTAAGGAATTTAATCTTTTACTATTAACTCTGATGTCTGCTTCTCAGTCAGAATGCAACAGCATGAACCGCTCATTAGTTTGAGCTATTGCGATCAAACTTTATATCCTGTCTGCATTTTCACACCATCTGCTTTTGAAGTGGTAGACAGACTGTTAATCAGACTTACTGTGCTTTAGTGTCTGTGAAGTGTAGTGGCTCTTTGAAAAGTGACTTGAGGTGGCTCTACATTTACTGTTTCACAGGAACCTCTATCTGCATTTAGCAGCAGACAGAGCTTTCCGAGCCAATCCTGGGATGTGACCACAGCTTTCCTTCTCTGGCTCTGTTGCCTAATACGAAGATCCAAACTTTGATGCACAAAACAGGGTTTTCCTTTAAGGACAGCTACTAATTGTTCTTTTAGTTTGTTCACTATAATTATCTGAAACTTAGAATACGATTTTGTCAATTCGATACAGGAAGGATCAGCATCCAGCTTCCTCTCAGAGCTATTTTAATTCTGCAGGGTTAACAAGCAAGAAAAACTGTAAAAAATATTTCAGCCTGTCAAGTCAGAAGATTAGTCAGAACACACCTGAGCATCTTAACTGCTGAGTAAGAAAGTACCTTTTAATTTACAGCTTTTTAGCAGAGAGTCGCTTCACAATTTTGCTGCACTTTGCTTTGTATTCATTGAGCCTATAGTAACATAACGTGTAACTACCTCTGTGGGCTTTCGGCCTTAGGGTCTGATATTCATTATCACTTTGTCTTGTCTGTCTAACTACTGAAATGTCTCACTTGTGAGTACTTCATCATCTCTAATAGGTAACACTATATAACAGTAACACTACGTAAACCTCCTGAGTCAGGAAAGTGCGATTATGACGAAAATAATTTTCTCATGGAAAACTTTTTAGGTGTTTTATACTGAAGGAAAAACAGCATTAACTGAAAACGTACACAGAACAAATTCACTTCATTCACTGACACCCACTTCTCTTCCCAAGAAAGCTCCTTTTTCTCATCCAAGCCGGCTAGAATAGAGCACAGCAGACTCTAGGCCACTATAAACGCTGCAAAAGACCTCAACACCCTGGTCTGCCAGACCATGACAGCCCGGAATCTTGCCCCCAGGGGTCCCCTGCTCTCTAGCCTTACAAACACTGTAATCACACAGGAGTCCGCATTTAAGTATTACACTCATGTAAGCACTTGCTGATTCTGTTAGTTCTAACTTCACCCTCCAAGCTTTTCAGCTTGACCAGAAGCCCCAGAACAAGGCTCCTATGTGCGATTTCCCCCCACCAATCTGCCTAGAAGATGTCACTCCCAGAGGCCCATTCAGAGCACATCTCAGCCACAGGGAACCCATAGGAAGGGCTGGGGCAGACCGAGTACATCACAGTTACATTTCCCCCAGCCTGTCCGATCTGGACCCCAAACCCTGCCTCCCCACATTGCTTTCTGTCAGAGATAGCCGAGTCTGAATTTTGTCATGTTGTTTCTCCCTGGTATCTCACATATACTGACTGAATGTCCTGAAGACTGGGGTTTATAATCCGTTTTTCTTTCTGCATGTATTTAATCATTCACACAAAGAGGAAGAGCTTCAAGAAAAAAAGCCTTAAAAGAGCAACTGCCTTCAATTATGCAAAGCTGGGTAACAAGGGCATTTACCTAAGATACGCTGGCACGTCTGTCTTTCAAATAGGGCATTCAGTCTTGGGTGGACACAGAAATCTCCTGCTCATGATCCTTGGGAATGAGCCCTGCTCTGTCCTGGTACCTACCTACAGCCACTACGCCTGTCTGAAATATTGCAGGAAAAGCAGTTGACCCAGGTTTAAACCTTTGCTATAAAGCCATGAGAAGAATGAAAGTCTGTTGCAGAGATCTAAAAAACCAAGAACTCCTGTAGGGTTCATAAAAATAAAGAGACCAAATAGACAAGAAAGACTTTATTTCTGTCCTTGCAGAGGGAAAGGTCATGGTACAAACTAAAGATGTAAAAGGCATAAGAGAACCAGAATGAAGAGACATTACAAATGCACCAATTAGGGGAAAAGCTTCAGTTAAAACTTGTACCTTATCAGTTGTCAAAGAATCCAATTACAAGACTGAAACTGGTAAGGAACCAGGCTTTGTTAGTTCTGCAACTCACAGAACTACCTGCTTCAAAGCACATTAAAGTGCAGCTGTAGCCTGAAAAATGACTATCACAACCACATGCGATGGCACAGAGCCTGCACAGTCAGGCTTGGAGGAAACAAAGACCAAACCATCAGTCACTAAGAAATGAAGGCTGGGACTTTCCTTCTTTTGAAAAAGGACTTTCTGTACTGAAAGCAGAGCCATCATCCCTGTCTTAGACTTCCGAGGGTTTCAGGGAAGGGTTTGTATAGTTGCAGCTGCAACGCAGGAGCGGCCCCGTGGTACGGACAGGATAGTCCATGTGGAAACTGTACTTTGAGGGGTGGTGAGGGGCAGAAGGGCTTCTGTCCACCCAAAACAGTCAGTTACCTCTCCCAGTGACTAAAATCTCTGGGGCTGGGCTGATTTATTTTTTAATGTAACCTGGCAGCGTTACACTGGCACAATCCTTTCGCAGACATGGCTGTAACCAGGTAGAACATGCTCCATCTCCAAGAGCCTGAGTTTTAGCAGGAAAAGGTTACTACACTTCACCCTGTGACTTCAGTCACACCTGCTGAGCAAGCGGCTGAATTAAATTTAATGGCCTCTCTTACTCACGAACACAACTATGACAAGAGGGATACTGCGCTCCCGCATGTACCATCACCAGCACCCACCCGAACGCTGCACACTGCATCTGAACCGAGACGCAGCATGAGGAGCTCCGCACAGGCCTGAGCGCCTGGCAGGGGGGCGCAGCCCCCCGCTCCACCCGCGGCCGTCACAGCTCCAGTGCGGGTGCTGCTGCGAGAGACAACATGGAGCCCCTTCCTGCCATTTTGCAGCTGCCGCTCCCCGGGGGGGAGGGGGGGGGGGGGGAAGGGGCGGGGAGAGGCTCCCCCGCACGGCCCCACCTGCGAGGAGGCTGCGGAGGGGAAAGCCCCAGGGGTCCCCGCACGGCCACAGGGTCGCAGCTGCCCGCGGGACCGCCGGGGCGGAGCGGAGCGCGCTGCCCTCCCGGACCCGCCCATGGCTGCCAGCGCCAGCGGGCCCCGTGTGCGGGACGGGCCCCGTGTGCGGGACGCGGGACACGGCCCCACGCCAACCGTCCGGCCAACCGTCCGCAGCGGGGGCAGCGGGAGCACGGCCAGGCACCGCCCCCCCCGCCACGCATGCGCCGGCCGCCGGCCGAACTGCGGCCGCCTCTGGCCGCCGAGCTAACCCGGAAGCCGTCGGGCGCGGACAGGAAGTGACCCCTGCGCACTGTGACAAACAGCCCCGCCGCCGGGGCCCCCCCGCTCGCGCCGCACGCCAGCCGGCCGCGCGGCCCTTTGTGACTCGTTTGACTGACACGCGGGGGGCGAACCAATGGGGGTTACCGCTGTCTGCCCGTCGGCCCACCTTCTCTCAGGCCGCGGCCAATCGGAAGGGCGAGTTCTCCTCGGTCGCCGTCGCCCTTTGATGGGTGGATGCAGCAGCCAACCAAGCTGTGGGCTGCGGGCTAGCCCCGCCCCCGACTCTCGCCAATGGGCGCTGTGGAATGAAGGCGCTAGCGGGACCGGGGGGGAAGGGAGGGCCGCGCTCCGGAGCCCCCGCCCCAGCAGCCGCGCCGCCGCCCGCGCGCCTCTGCCCGGGGGGCCGCCCCCAACCCCCCCGCTGTGCGGGTCTGCCGCCGCCCCGGGCCGGGGCTGCCCTGCGTGTCCCCGTTGCCGCTGCGCTCCCCGCCACACGTTCCCAGGCTGGATGCGACACGGGGCGGGGAGGAGCCGCCCGGCCGCTGCGTGCGGGGGCTCCGTGCGCTCTTAAGGAGGCGCTGGCGCGGCAGCACCGGGCGGGCTCTGCCCGGGTGCGGGGGGCTGGCCCCGGGGGGGCGAGGCCCCGCCGTGGGTAGACGGTGCGGTAGCGGCGGCCGGCATGGCGCCGGGCGGGGACTGCCCGGGGTGAGGGCGGCGGTGCCCGGCGGCTCTGCTGCCTCCGCGGGTTTGCGGGGGGCGGCTGGTGGGGCACGACCCGCCTTGCCGTCAGGGGCGCCGGGCGGAGGAGCAGACCGTCCGTGGCCGTATGTACCGGCAGGGAAGAGCTTGTGCCGTCGGGTGTCCAGCTGCAGGGACGGGGAGCTGGCACACCGAGGGAACGGCCGCCGGAGGCCGTGTCCGCTCGCGGTGGGCCCAGTGTCGGAGGCTGGGACAGCCAACACGGCCCTCGACGCTTGTCCAGCCATTGGAGCTCCTGCCAGGCCCAGCTGGCACTGGTGGAGGCATAGGGCATGAAGCATGTAGGCAAGATCCTAAATGTGTATGTCAAGCGCCCAGTTCTAAACCACCACTTGTAGCCTCTTGGCGTGTATGATGCATCGTTACATGGGGGTGGCCTCAAAAGGGGGTAGGCAATGTCATTTTCATGTAGTACTCTTGAGGAATTCAGGGGGTGTAACATGAACAACTGAAGCAAATTATATGTATGCACAAATATGTAAAAGAAAGATTTTCCTGGGTAAGAAGAGGGTTTGGGGGAAAAAAAGCCACAAGCCAACCACCAAATCCTGCTCAGGGAGAAAAATATGTTGGGATACCTGCATGCTACAGGGGATTGCTGAGATGCCTGTTTACTGCTGGTTGCAAACGGAAGGAACAGTCCTTCAGCCAGGATGTGGAAGATAATTCCTTCCCGAATACCATCAGTTTCAATGTCCCAACTGCCAAAAAACAAAGCCACCTCCTACACCTTCCTGGATACCAGAAGCCCTAACTGCCCGCTACCCATCTGTCAAAATTTATAGCTTTCCCTAGACAAATATTAACAATTCAGTCATGCACAAAGCCAGTGGCATCTTGAAAAACTGGGAGGATAAAATACATCAAATGTAATGTAAAAATAAGGTACGTGGTGACTAGTTTACTTTTTTTCCACATGCCTCCATCTGCTATCCTTTGCTTGCAAAGGCTTTGGGGTGGATCTTTTTCTTCTCTGAATGCTGAATATGATAATGGATCATGATCCATTCACTTCTGTGTGTTTCTGCAACACTGATTCTTTGGCCTGCCTCCCTAGGGCTTTTTTTGTGTTGGATGGCATTTTTGTATTTACGTTCTTTCAAGTAGTGTAATAAATTAGTTACCTCATGTCTTTTTTTATCTATGAAAAGCAGGCAATGTTTCAGACATTCATTTGGGAGACAGGATCCTGAAAACCAAAAGGAAAAATAAATGGGGAACACGCATTGGATGCCTGGCACGTGTCAAGTCCAACCACAGTTTTCCAACACCTCTGCAGTTGGCTATAGATGAAACAACTCGCAGATACCACCCATCAGTGCCTCCCAGCAAAATGATGTCTGCCTTGTCTCTCAGTAGAGTTAAGAGGAGCCTGTGCACAGTATAGACACAAATCCTAGCTGAAGGGGAACTGGAGAGCTTGGTGTGGGAATAGCAGGGAGACCCAAAGAGCACCTAGCCCAAACAGAAGTCCAAGGAGAGGCAGAAGGCCAAGTGAACTGGAGCTAAGATATTTACGCAGGACTGGGGGGAAAGGACAGAGTAGGACAGAGCTCTGATGTGGAAGTGGGAGGGAAAAGAGATGGTTATTGGCCCTTGGTAATGATTAGGAACACTGTAATGGGATCTGTAATGAGATAACATGAATAATATGGGAAAAGGGGCGGGAAACCCTCCTTGATAGACGAACAAATAGTAGCACAGGGAGAAGAGTTATGGCCACAGCTGCTGGCGTAGGAGCAGAAGAAAGGTTTGGTGTGGGAGAAGAGGATGCAAAACAACCTGAGGATGGATAGAGGTTGAGCGTTCATCCTTGTGACTTCCTGAAATGAAGGCAGGGACTTTGGCACAGCTTTTGACCTGTTGAAGGCATGCAAAGAGTCATTGCAGGTACAATAGTAAATTAAGCCCTGCAAAGCAACAAGTCTTACAACACCCCTTCTACTACCAGAACAATTTCTGTATTACAGTTTCCATAAGGAAAAAAAAAATCAGAAAATGCCATTTTCTCCCAGCATGTGTCCTACCCTCTATGCCAAGCTATAGCAGTGTTACTGTTTGGGAGGATGCAAATGTGAAACTACCCAGAGAAGCAAGAGCTTGTCAAACACAGGGGTCTGACAAGTGTGGTAAGGACCCCCAGGGAGGCTGTTTCATGATTGTGCATTTTGGGTCTCCATGTAGAAGTGGCCTGCCTATGACATTGGCCTCAGATGCAGGGGGATCCCAGGCAGTGCCTGTTCCTTCTCTCTCTCTCTCACACACACACACTTTGGAGTAGTTCATCAATTTAGCTCACTTCGCTGTGCAGTCCTCTTTAATGTTGTAAAATCATGGCCAGTTGCCTTGGTCCGCATCCCTAAGACCAGCCTTACAACACACCAGCAGGGATGCCCTGTTTTTAGCCAGCTGGGCGACAGCAGGGCAACTCGCATTTCTAACTCACAGGGGTTTCTGTATGGTTTTAGCTGGTTTAACACATCGGAGAGCTAGCGATGAGACTTGTAACAGGGTTGTGGTGGAAATACCCAACGCTCAAGGTCTGGGGATGTTACTGCAACAGGCCATCGAGAAGGTGTGAGAAGATGAGGAGGGGTGGAGAGACAAATTTTTTGGGGGTGGGAGAAGACTCGATGGCCCTGGGCTGGCGCGGGGCACAACCACCGCAGGGCTGGTGGGAGCAGGGCAGGTCCCCCGGGGCGGCCAGTGCGGTGGGGGCGGCCAGGCCCGGCGCCAGCCCCAGCCCCAGCCCCGGGCCCGGGCGGCCATTCGGGAGCATCGTGCGGCGGGTGTGGCGGGAGCGCGCCGGGGCCGGGGGCGATGACCGGCGGGTGGGCGAGCGGCTGTCGCAGGGGTGGCCCAACAGCTGCCGCCGCCAGCCCGGGGGCGGCAAGAGGCTGCTGCTGGCAGCGGCCTGACTGGCGAGGGCCCCCCGGCCGGCCGCGACCGCCGGGTTGAATCGAGCCCTCGGCCCCAACGGGGTCCCCCGCCACCGGGCACAACGGGCGCGGCCCCCGCTGGGCCGCCGCAGCTCCCCCCGCCCCGCGCCTCCTTAACCCGGGGAGGCGGGGGCGGCCGCGGCCGGGGGGAGCCGGGGGAGGCGGAGCGGAGGCCGGGGAGGAGCCGGGGCCTGCAGTGGAGCCGCAGCCCGGAGCAGCCGGAGCAGCAGCCGCGGGAGCGGCGGGGCCTGGAGAGACTCAGCGCCGCCCGGCCGGGGCCCCCCGCACCGGAGCCTGGGGAGCCCCCTCGGGACGAAGCCGAGGCCCGGCGGAAGGCGGCGGAGGCGCCCGCTCAGCCCCGCGCAGGCCCGTGAGCCGCCGCGGCCTCCCGTGGTAGCCGGGCCCGGGCAAGAGGAGCTGGGGCCTGGGGGGAAGCCAGGGACAGCCTCCGGGCAGCCGGGGTGGGGGGACACCCCCGTAGCCTGCCGGGGTGGGGGAAGAGACTCAGCCCGCCGCCCCCCCCGCCCCATCCGCGGCCGTGAGGGGACACCCCGTTAGGCAGCCCCGCTCCCGGCAGGGGTGACACTCCGGCGGCCTCTCGCTGCCCCCGCCTCGCCGGCAGGCCGGGGCGCAGCCGCCTGCCACCCCCCTTCCCCGCAGCTGGTGCGGGAGCTTAACACCTGCCCTCTTCCCCACTAAGGAGCCGAGGGTGGGCAGAGAGGGCCCCGGCACCGAGCCCTGGCAACTAGAAGGAGGTCTGCTCTTCCCCGCTGTGGGATAGAGCCTCCTGGAGCTCCCGCAGGACCTGGCTAGGGGGGAGGCGTCCTCAGACCCCAGTATCGGAGGGCTGCGAGAAATACTCTTGCTACCTACTCCCCACCGCTTGCCGAGGAAATTCCTCTCCCAAGCAGAGGAGACAGCCCTTCGCCAGAGCAGATAGGAACAGGGGAGTCTTCGCAGAAGAAACCCTGTATGCCCAAGAGAGGCAGTCCCAAAGACAGAAATAAGCAGGAGCTCCCGGTGCTTACCTAGTATTTTTAATTATTTACATCTGCTCAGCAGGCAGCAGAGAAAGCAAAACGAGAGGGAGAAAGCAGGGGCAGATTTATTCTTCCCTTTTCCAGTTGCTGTTAACCACTGGAGATAAAGGTAATTTCCGATACTGACCTCATCCTCCTTCATCCCAAAGAAGATCCCTCATCCCCTGATCCCAAGAGGGTTTTCTTCAGATATCCTGTGCAAGGAGAGAAGACACACCTCCCAGTTACAGGGAAAGGAAAAGGCAGGTTTTGCTGGTAATATCCACAAAGATAGCAAGATTTTTTTCAGAAAAAGAGATTTGCCCACCCATTAGGAAAAGGTGCACCTAGAGGAAAGAGAGGATAGATTTACAGGTAGGGAGATTGGGAAAATTGATCTCTGAAATAATCTGACAATCAGTGAAAAAAGGCTGTCTCCCAGGGGAACACTCCTTTAGTAGTTAGCTGCCAAAAGGGAGAGAGGATCTCCATCCTGGGGTAAAACCAGCAGTTTTAGGGGACTGTCAGTCCCAGGCAGATTGTTTTAATACTCAAGATCCAGATTTCATCCACAATTGCTTCGTGCTCAAGATATTTCTTAAAGAAGCTCTTGGAATAGCTGACAGCAACGCTCTGAGGATGGGTCTCAGAGGAGGAGTGTGAAGGGCAGCACCCCAGAAACCAGCACTGAAGATAATCCACCTCCCTCCAGAAAATCTTCCAGACAGAGTGAGTGACCACATTATATCACCTCTCTATTCCTAGCTGCCCTTCTCTTTTGCCTTCTGTCCTTGTTTTCCATGTTTCTTGCTGTATCTGCTTCCCTTTTCATCTTTTCTCTGTTTCTGAGCCTCTCCCCAGGCTTCGTTTTCTGCATGTCTTTCTCCGTCTCTCTCATTGAGCTTCTTTATATGCTATATGGAAATGACCTGATTCTTTCCCTTACTTTTTTAGCTTATTGGAGACCTTAGCCCTGTTTAATTGTAAGAAACCTCTCTGCCCTTTCCCTTCTACTTTCTTTCACTGGTGTATTCATCCTAGGCTCAGTTTTTATCATCAACGGTGTGAAATTAATTTATGTCATTTAGGGGTCATTGAGAAGAATGATACTGGCCAAAAAGGCTTTGAGGGGACAGGAGCAGTGATTCGTAGTGCTAATGTTCAAGGATTCACCCGTGGGGTTGGAGTGTCAGTTGTTCTCCATGTGGGTCCTACTATGCTCGTAACTGTGGGAATAAAATCATTGTGCAAATGCAGACCTTGCTGTGCTTGGGAGCCGAATGTACAGATCCCAGTGCTAGTACTCTGAGATCTGTGTCCTAAAATGTACCTAGGTGCTGTGAGATGAATTCTGGAAATGGTGCCCTTGAGAGTGGGTTCTGTGGTGCTCAGGGGCCTGGGAATGAAAATTGTGACAGTGCTGGTGGAACCTGCTCCAAAAGCTGAAAGAAGCCATTCCATTGCCACCTTCATCTGTGTTTTATACTGCTGTGTTCAGGGGCTAGGAATGTGAATCCTAATGCCAGTGCTGTGGTGAGCCAAGCTGGCTGCTTTTTGTAAATGAGGCACTTAATTTCCAGTCACAAATGAGTATTCTAACACTAGCGTAGTGATTTCCTGAGAAATCCAGTGCGAGGGAGTCTTCATCTCGGATGAAGCCAAAGCAGATTTCCTTAGCAGAGGAATCATGCCCAAGGGTATCTCACCTGAGAGATTCCTGGTTTTGTTCTCCAGTGAGATAATCGTGAGGAAATCCAAGATCAAATGGTCCTTGGCCAGGACAGGAACCCTTCTGGAATCCATTTGGGAGCACAATGGTTAACAGGGAGTCCCTGAAGAAGGAACTCCTTGGTGTAATTTGCTAGCAAGATCAGACAAAAGATGCCAAAGTGATTCCCCATTTTGGCAGGGAATTTTGACAGTTATCCATAGCTTCAGAAGGTGCCTCTTTCTAAGGGGAGGCTAAACCATGAAGTGTACATATGTTCTGGGGGTACTGTTAGATGCCCTCCTACCTGTTGCCCTATAGTTATGCAATCAGCCTGTTTTGAGCAGTGCTGTGTTATCTAGCACAAGGGAAGAGATAACTGAGGCATTTTGGCCTTTGTACATTCAAGGGGGTAACTGACTTTTCATGCTCTTGAGGTTAATTTACCTCACGCTGCCCCCTTCCTCACAGTAATGACTTGACATTTTTCAAGTGCTTTTGGCTCTGATGGATGCCAGGGCACTTTACAGAATATATATGCCAGCCTTACAAAATTCTGCTCTCCCACAACAATTATCTTTCTGTATATGAATTTTTTTTTTCATTATTAATGATAAAGATTAAAATTTTGTATTTGCTGCGTGAACTTTAAATATTCATGACAGACATACAAGGCTGAAAGTTGTGTGCTGTAGAGTAATTGTTATTTATTTGTTAATTGCTGACAGTGCTGGCTTGGACACACAAAATTAAGACAGTCTTTGCTCTGAAGATCTTGTAGCTTAAACCACAGTTCTACAAAAGATAGGACATACTGATAAATTTAAGGAAGGGAATAATTTTTAAGGAGCATAGCTTTTCAGTGTGATCATGGCATTTAGATCAAATGTTTATCACAGGCAAAAATGCAGCTTCCTCTGAGGTGGAATACTGCAACTGTTCCACACCATTTATTTTATACAAAAGTATCCATAAAAGAAAAAGGGAGAGTGTTATTTGTCTTCATAAAAGTGCAAGGTACTTTATATACACATTTAAATGAAAGTGCTATGTCTTTAAGAGTTTACATTAAGAATGTTAAACCCGAACACCTAAAATTAGACTTTAAAACCCACATTTAGATACCTAAATAAATATCATAATTCTTGTAAATGCCCAGACACGTAGAGTTGACTTCAACAGAAGCAATGAAGTCCAATATTTGAGTAAAAAGACACGTAGTTTTGTGTATGGGTTTGTAAATTTGCATTTGGACATTTGTGCTTCTGAAAGTTGACTTTTTAAGTTGAAGCACTCTGATCCTGTCCTATGGGCACTCGGCTCCCATTTGAGAGCTGACTGTGTGGCGTTTCTCAGGTCAAGCCCTTAAGTAAAATGGAATGAGGAGGTCTAGAGAGTTGTGGGAAAAAGATTACATTACTGAAAGATCATGAGGTTATATTAATGTTTAAGTACATGTTCTGTAAGTTCTTGGGTTTTATCTTGAAATCTGGTTCTGTAGGCAAATTTCTAGGATAGAATAAGGAGTCAGAAAAGTTGGAATGGAATACAGTAAACAGTTTGAGGAGTTTGGATATTAGTCCCATGTCCCCATCTGAGATAGGGTTGTGACTACTGTAGTACTTCTTTTTTTCGCCCCCCTTTTTTTTTTTACCCCTTGTAAAAATACAACTGAATGCTTGTGTCTCTGGAGAAGTTTTTTCTTACCGCAGAGGTACAGGTATCTTTGCTTATTACCTCCTCCTCTAAACTTCAGCTGACCGTCGTGTAGTGGGTGATTCAGTCTGCATCCCAGTTTGGATCTTTGGACCTTTACTCCAAGTGCCAGAAATGAAGTATGGTCAATGGCAACTGTGATATGGACAGCTGCCCCTCAAGAGCAGGCAACTGAGCTGATTAATTTTACACAACTGTCAGACAGGAATTACACCTAGGTCATTAGAAACTATAAAGGTAAAATGCTTTTGGACTCATTCTTCCATTTGCTTCTTCCAGCGCTGGGTGGACTTTCACACAGAACCCTCTGAGGTTTTTAGTACTTCATTTGCAGAATCTGTTGCTGAGTGATGCCTCAGAATTGAAACTTGAAAAAATACTGTTTCTAGCATTTTCAAATTGGAAGATAACTTTGGAAAGATAAGTAGTGCCTAGATTAATGAGCAGCCTAAAATAGTATCTCCAAAATGTATGAACTCTCCAGTTGTGTTAACTCTGAAGCCTAAGAAGAAGCATGTAAATCTCTGTATTGCTGGCTGTTGCACATCATGTTACTTTAGCAAGAATATCCAGCTGATGTGCTCATCCCCCAAATGCTTATCATTTTGGTTGGAGTCAGTATTGCTACTTGCTATTTATTCTGCTGGTTTTGTTTTCTTCTTCCTTCTAAGGGACATATGATGAACTTAAAAATCTATAACATATTTCTGCCTTGTACTCATGTTTTCACTTTTAAAAGGCAGCCTGCGTATGTGTATTACTGTGGCATGCTTGTTCTCTCTCAGTATGTTTTCACAATTAATTAATTGCAAATTTTCATTTGAAGTTTGAAATGAAAATGCAAAACACTGGGAATGTTTCAAAATTTGGAGACCTCACAACAGAGTTTAGGACCCATTTAATGCTGTGTCCTGTGGTGCTTTGCCCAGACTTGGACTAGACTGCTGTTTTATTCTTCTGTCCTTGACCTGCCTCATCCTCTACCCCATCCTGTTATGAATCTTGGAGTTGGTGTCTTAAAGGTAGATGGCACAGATTTTCCTAGTTCCTGACCTTTGTGAACCCTTTCTTGAGTCCCATACTGACTTCCTAGCATCTTTTCAGGTTCCTCTCCTGCACCTTTAAGGCCCAGCATGTTTCCACCCCTCCTACTTCTTTATGCTCATTTCCTCCTACACCCCACTCCTCCTCCCAGTTCTCTCTGTGCTGCACTGTGCATCTCATTTTCCATGCTGTCCCTTCGGCATTCTGTCTTGTGGTCCTATAAGCCTAAAATGCTGCTTCTCTTCTTCAAGCCAGCATCCCTCACCTCCTTTCCAGGACTCTTCATTGGCAGGAATCCTTTCTTACTACATCTCACAGGCCCCGCTCTTACTTGCACACCTGCATTTTGACCTGTTCTTGGTTTGGCTTTCATTAGATTATGTGCTTGTGGACACATAGCACATTTTTTGTCTGAGGTTATGTCAAGAAACCTGTTCTTTTTTACCACTATAATAAATGGAATTTTGTTCCTCTGAAAATACCCAGTTCTGCTAGGCTGGGGAATGGTGCTTTGTCTCCCTAATCCAACTCTTTCGTTCTCCCACCTTCCCTTTTCCCCTGTCCCCTTCCCTTCCTCAGGAATAGCCAGATTTTAGTTGGTTAGAATGAAAATCCCCCTTGTATTACATTCTCTGGTTCCTTCCAGCACTTCAGGATCTTGGTTTTTAGAACTGGGGTGAACAGTTTGTGTGAGGCCTGGTACCTTGTTCCTCATCTTTCTAAGCTGGTCAGTTTATTTGGTGTGAAGTCAAGAAATAAGGAAATGTGTTTGGGGGTTTTTTTCCCCCTTCCTTTATGTATAAGAGAGACTGATTAATGAGGGAGATGACGAGTGAGAGCTTTTATACCTCGAGGAAAAAAATACTTGCTTTTTTGGTTTTTACAATTAGCAATTCAAATTTTGTTTATGCTCTCTGCTGTATAAAGACTGTGGCTGATTATAGCAGTAATATGTAATTACTGTTAAAAGTTCAAATCTGAATAATTGGGAAAGAATCTGAACTCTTTGTGGTCACAAATTAAAGGAGCAAAGTTTCTGAATTCTCAGTTTCCCCAAAAAACCTATTGTTAAGTAAAACAAAAACAATTCTCCCACCCCATTAGGAACTTGCAGAGAAAAATAAACAAGCTGCTAAAATAGTTAACTCTGAAATTCCCTTTACCTCTACCTGGACAAAGCAGACAAGCTTTGAATGTAGAGAACTGGTCTGGGATTTTGGAGACTTGTGTTCTCTGTATGGTTCTGCTACTTCTTTGCTGGCTGACCTTAGGCTGCACGCTTCTCCATGCATGGCTTCCCATTTATCCGGGAATAGGTTATTGATCTTTTATAAGGGTTCCAAAGTATAAGGATGAAAAACACTTCATAAAGGCTGGTTGTTCTTGCTGTTGATTACCTTAATTACAATACGATATTCAACTCAAACCCTCTACATGCTGCTTTTTGTGGGATTAAGAAACAGTGAAAGCATGATGCACTGGTGAATTTTTTCTTCATGGAAGGACCTGTGACTCCAAAACAGAAAGATCCTGTACCATGTCTGCAGCCTAGAACTGGTTTTTAAGTTAACTTAAGTATAGATATTCTGACTCCCTTGAAGCTTCTCCTAAGATCTCTAATGACCTTTTCTTGGCCAGGTCTCAGGGTCTCTGTTCCATCTTCATCCTTCTTGGCTTCCCTGCTGTTTTTGACACTTGATCATGCCCAGTCTTGAAATCTTGTCCTCCCTTGACTTTTGTGTCAGTATTTTCCTGGTTTCCCTCCTACTGTTCTAGTCATTCATTCAGTAGCTTCTGCAGTAAGCTATTTACCAGCTTCCATTTATTTTTTTCGTAAATTAGACACAAAGACCCACCTCTGATACCCTCTCTTTGGTTTGCTCTGCCTCCTTCATGCCAGTGATACTAAATTACACAACTTGGCATACTACCTTAACATCTCTTTTGAATGATTTGCTGTAATTTTAAGACTGCTGAGGCCAAGATGGAACTCTAGAAAGCTCCTTTGAGATTTCTCTTTGTTTCCTGCTTTCCTCAGTTGTGAGCCTTCAGTTAGGCCTATAACATGGGTTTTCTTGCACTCTTCTTGCTCTGCATGTACAGGATAGTGACTCATCTAGTTTCATGGCCTGAATCTCCTGCTTGTTTTTTCTTGGTCTCTTTGGATAACCCTTATGCTTTCTCCCTCATTTACCATCTCAGTTACTGCTAACTGTTCTTGCTGGCCTCTGACAACTACTTGTCTTGTTAAAACCACGATTACTGAAGCTATCCTCCTGGCATGTTTTCTCAACATGTTGCCGTCTCTACCTTGACAAGCCTGTTCTTTGGCTGTCATCCACCACAGAAGGTTCCAGCTTCACTCTAAGGGGCCTTCACATTCTCCCCTGTCACTGTCTCTTATTGTATTGTCCTTTGCTCTGCCAGCAACACAAGCATGACATTGTGCTTTTCCAATTTCTTGCATGAGCATCTCTTCACATTCTTCCTCAGCTGACTCATACCTTGATACATTTAGGAGAATTGCCAGCCAATAGAGGCCAGATGTACTGGAAAGTACTTATTTGCATATTTAAAAATTATTCAAAAGGTCTGATACCCAGAGATAGTTGTCTTATTACATGTACCTTCCTCTCCCTAGCTTCTTTTGTAAAAAATAATAACTACAAAAGTAAATAAAGATCATTATAAGCAAAGACACAACATCTCAAAGACTAGGAACATCAGGGTTGGAGCAGAATCAGAATAATACTTAACAGTTGTAAGGTGGCAACTGTGGCAAGTATGTGTGCGGAAGAAGGGGGCTCCTTTCGATGTCTGTAAGGAAATTAACAGGAGATTCAGTTTGAGGATGATAGACAAAATGAAGCATGTTATGAGTAGGATGTAGAAAGCCACGTAGCAATACTAGCATTTTAAGCCAGAAGAAACTGTTAATGTGTGTGTCTTCCTTGCTAGTGTGGTTCTCAATCCTCTTGACCTTCAAGCTTGGTACCAATCTTTACAAGTTGTGAGCGTGGCTAGGGATTGTCAGGTGTTTTGTCTCCTGGAAGACGGTTCAGTCAGTTTAGTTCACATTAACAACTAACAGAATAGTGAAAAGGAATTATGTTAAAACAGTGGTTGAGACCTAATTTATGAGCTTCACACAGTATTACTTGATTCTTCTGATCATTCTCCAACTTCAATTTCATCTGCACTTCGTTTCCAAACTCCTTTTGAACAGTTTTTGTGCAGTGCTTTGGTAATCTTAACTCTGGGAGCATCTGCTGTGTGTACATTTTTGGCCCCGTGGTATACGACTAATCTGCACTTGATACCAATTTCCTTATTTTCTATGAATTCAGTACATAGTTCTTGCTAGTGCTTGATGCCCATTTCCACAAGTGGGATGGAATGGGTTGTGGCTTGTTTCAGCAACTATTGCTGAGTTCATATTGACTAATCTGTTTTCAGTGGTTCAGGCTTTGGTGGACAGGTTCTCACCACTTGCAGTCAGATTTTCGTTTTCACTATTTAGCCCTAGGAGCTCTCTTACACAGAAGCTTTGTAGTATTATTAAACTGCAAGGTTAACAGTAATTTTTCACGGATAGACCCATTTTGTAATGGGAATAAGAATACAGTTTGCATTTATAAGTGCATGTTGCATTCTTTTAACCTGGGTTTCCGTACCTATCTTTGCAACCATGAGAAGATTTTCTGAGCCAGATACTCTGCATGCTGATCTACTTCTGATTTCAGAGACAATCTGAGAATCATATCAGTGTTTGCATATCCTGTACTGAAGGTTTGCTACTGGATGTGATTCTGATAGGCAGCTAAAATTGAAATCCTTCTCTTCAACCTGGGTGCTCCCACAAGGCTGGGGGAAATACCTTCTCTTAGATACGGTTTCACTACCACAGACTTCCTGGTTTCCAAGGGAAAATTTCATTCCAGATATGTGCTCATAAATCTGAATTATTCCAAAAACAATACCCGATACCTTTCTCAGTGTAAGAGTAATTGTTCTGTTAATATTCTTAAAGCAAATGCCAAAGATTTCTCTTGCCTGCCTTGGCATATGTTTAGAATTACAGCTCCTACTTCCAGCGGTAAAATACTGCATAGTGGTACTGAGGGTGGAGGGATGCTGTAGAGACATTTCTGCTGCGATGATGTATTTTCATTGTGCTTCTTCAAAGTGCTTGGTTTACTTTTTACTTCAAATCTGTTACTGGGAGGGTTGTCATGGGACATTGGGCTTATTATTAGAATAAATCTTTTATATTAGTCTTATTACAAAGAAAATAATTTTTGGCTCAAAAGTATTTTAGGCATACCAGTATTTTCAGTATCATTTGCTGTTTCTTTTGACAGGTGTTACATATTCCCCACTTTCACTTACGCAGCACCATAAATAAGCAAACTAATCTTAACTTTGAACACGTATTTTCAGACTATCTGAGGGGTCTCTGCAATGTTTGTGTTGTATTTCTCAATACATTTTTGCTGCATGTTTATGTAGCAGACAACAAAAATATTTGATTAGTTGGTCTTATTAAAATCTGGCAAGGCACTAGCTATGCTTCATCCTAGCCTTTTATGCCTGTAAAGATACTGTCTCCCTTGACATGAGCATATTTTAGATTTTGGCTGTAATGCCATCTGTTGATAAGTTTAAATAAGCAGGTCAGGTTTTGTAAGCTATACCATTTTGTCAGTTTCCTACAAAACAAGTGCATAATTGCCTTGGAGTTGGATCGTGATGCACTTCCAGCATGGGGGTTTTGGTGACTTTATAGTCCCCGCAAGACTTCTTGCTTCGTTAGTACCAAGAATGCAGGCGCAGTCAGTGCCATTCATTCACTAAATTCAAAATACAAAATTATACTCTGCTCATGCACCTTTCACAAAATGGAGGGAATCGAAAGGTCCTATGTTAAAATGTGCTATTATGATATTTATGTAATTAGTAACTATAATGAAAACAAATGACTCTTCCTCGATACAAACCTTATGTTACTGAGATTTCTGTTTGTTGAAGGAAAACCTTATCTGTATGACAACTCAGTTAAAACAAAACAGTTAGTCCAGTGATATATATTAAGCTATACATGATCAGGAAGTTTTCATCTTCCTCCGACTGATTTTTTTCAATACCATCTTAGTGTGTTGTAACTTTTTTAGCAGATTTCCAGTTCAGGATGCCACCCGTGTTCTTTTACCCAAAACAGCATTGAACATTCAAAGCCATTCGGTCTTGGACACCAGGTAGTTTTGAGTAGGGGTGTAGAGTCAGACCACTGTGACAGGGACAGACACAGACTGTGACAGTTCCTATTTGTGTAGGTGAAACTGTGCTGTGTGCTCTTAGGTGACAGTAACTTCCTTTGGCTGAATTCCTTTTGCCTTTCTGGTTCTTGACTAGGGAGAGCTGTGTGCCCCTTGTTACCACATGTGCAAGCTTATAGTTTATTGGAAAAATGTTTTTTGGCATGTTCTACAGCTCCCAAAGAAGAGAGACATGGTTCTGGGGTATGATGATTTCTCTTCACCCCAGGGACTGGTTTTTCTCCTTTCATACGGCACTCCAGAGAGAAGTGTACTTTCAAACTGCAGTGTTCTTCTTTTGGTTTGCTGATATGCTAGCATGACACCTGCTACTCCTTCCAGATTAAGTTTCAGTTTATGAACAATACTCAGCAGCCTCTCTCTTTCTTCTGGATTTGATTCCAGAAACATAAATACTTCCTGGAGGCTCTCACAAGTAGTTACCAAAATGATGGATAACAATTTCAGACTATGCAGGTAATCAATATTATTTTTTTCTGATTTCTTACATGAAAAAAGTATCTCTCAGTGAGACTGTTTGCTTAGAGAATATAGATTTTTAAGTGTTTTGTTCCTGCCCTCTTAGTTCATACCTTCTTATTTTTGAGGCAAAGCACATGTCTTAGCATGGCAAATTTCTGCCAGAGTTAGCAAAACTGATTATTTTCCCCTTTCTGTATTGGTATAAGAGTACAGGTTTCTTGTATGTGTAATTTACACAAGTATGTCAAAATTGCCTTTTTCCATCAGAGTAGAAGCTGTCAGTTTCTCCATGCATGGGATATTCTTGATGTGTTACTTCCTTACTTTTTGAGGCAGCTTCCTCTAACTGATGTTGCACTCACCTGTTGCAGAAAGGTTGCAGTCAAATCGTTCCTTTTTGCCAGCTTGGGTTTGAAGTTTTTTGTTTGTTAAATACCTTAGAAGTTAGGTGTATCTCTGAATAAATTTGATGTTATTGGTTAGATCACCGGATCTGTGTTTCAGGCACCTAATAGAAGTGGGCTTGTTTTTTATAGGTGTTCTACAGCAGTGTCTCTCACTGCTCGGTAGTCTGTTGTGCCTTTCTTCCTTCTCAATGTTTATGTCGAGAAACTTAAGTTGAATCTCCTTTGAATGTTTTGCCAGCACTGTTTCATTGAATTGGAATGGCAGCAAATAAAGCAACTGTGAAAGTAAATATAGAAGAGTAAATGTAGAGATTTATTCTAGAATATGCATCTTCTGTAGACTGTGCACAGCGTAGCTTCATTCATTATGTGACTCTGCTTCAGTTGTAACTGATTGTGACTGGCCAGCCTTTGGGTTCAGCCTTAGAGAATGTTTCAGGCTATAAATGTTTATTAACTGCATTCAATATGACCCTCAGAGTGCTGTTCCCCACATTTCACGCATTTTTCAGTCCTGATATATAGGTAGCAGTGATCTTGGATGAGATCTGACTGGCTTGGAGCAAGCACTTGCAAAACAGGGCAGGCAAAGTACAGATTTCTTCAGCCCAGCGGCAGGGATAGTACTGTCTGATAGACAGAAGGCTGGCTTGCGTTTTCAACCTGAGGTTCAATTTGCTAGTTGCAAATATTCAAAGTAAGGCAGTAGCTTTCCTGGAAAGCTATAGTGAGGTATTACTAGTCCCAGGTGAATTAGTGGTTATTAAAAGGTATTCAATGCTAGGATTGTTGTTAATGATTGATAAATTTTTCTTATGAATCAGACAGATTCTTCTCTGTTTAGTTGTAGTTTTGGATCAGTGCTTGGCTGCCATTTTTGCATCTCTCTGACCAGTCTTGATTTGGGGTTGTACTGGAACTAGTAAGTGCTTGAGAAATGAAGACTCTGCAGTCAATTTCCAGCTGTTGATGGTGGTTATGACTTGGCTAACTTAAGACTGGTTTTTAAAGTCGGCCAAATACGTAAACAGATACCATTTACCATGTAAAATGTGAGACCATGAATTCTGGTCTTTGACTTTCTTTTTACTTGCTTGAAGGTAATTCTGGCTTGCTAATGTGGTAGGATTTTTTTAAACACCCTTGATTTAAGTTCAATGTGTTTGTTAGTCATTAGGGTGTTTTTTTTCTTTGTTTGAGTGGGATCATAAGAGAAGAGTTTGAAAGAAGAATTGCCAGGCAATAAACTGAGAAGGGAAAGTTGGAAGAATCATCAGCTGCTCTGGTTTGGCTGCAGTCTTGTTTTATCATACCATTAAGTAGTGTCAAGCTGGTGTACTGCTTGGATCAGGTGAATGAGATATGCAGTACAAATTATAGCAAGTATTACTGTTATATTGAGTATTCTTTCAAATAGTTTAGTAGCAATTACACCAGATTATTTTTGCACTGACAGTGTTCTGGAATTGCCACCTTACCTAAGGTTTGACTGTGCCTGATTATTATAGATCCCATATTGCCAGGATACAGACTTCTAAATTAAGTAACATGATCAAGTTCAAACTTGGAAAAAACATTTTATTACATTGCTTTGAAACTTCCCATGTGGTATCTGTTGGGTCTGAGTCTTCACTTTCTGTCCTAAATTACTATCTAGCATTTATGTTCTTAAAGAGCTGCTGTAGTTTACTGAAAAGTAGTTGTTTCAGTACTGGGTGATTAGTGTGTATGTATACACAGAATTTTTTTTATTTAAGATTTTGGGATTTTGTTTTCTTGTCAAAGATTTTTATAAACCAGGGAATGAAAATATTCACAATCTTAGCATGGGTGTAAGGTGACCCAATTCTAACCTTGCATGTCTTCCTGTCAAGTGTATTTTACACAAATACACAAAAGCTTGTATATTTGGCAATGGGCGTGTTGCATATCAACCTTACATTTTACTGCATAGCCAATCATGCCAAATGCTCAGCTGACATAACCTGGGCGTACTGAAGCTCTGTGAAAACTGCAGTGTTTTCTTCTGCTTCTTGAATTTCTGGTGTTTCAGATTGGTATCTTACTCTGACATAGGCTTTTATAACCTGATTTTCTTGATTTCTGTGCTTGTCTTAAAGAAAGGGGAGGGGGGCACCTGGAAATTTATATTTATTGGATTTGTATTGTTAGCTTAACTGATATTTCTTAATGTCTTAATATGCATATGATAAACAGCAATAATTTGTTCTTTGATTGCACTGTGGAAATTGAAATTTATATGAGGTACACTTACAAAATTAAGCATGCAACTGATACCTGGTTCATGTTTTCTCCCAAGTTGAATACTACTTTTGGTGAGGGCTGTACCTGTAAAGTTACCATGAGATTGTATCTGTGTTTCAGTGACATGGATACCTCAGTGGTCTGTCCAGCCACACTGGATAAAAATACATTGTTGCTTGTCCCTTGTATGATTCAGGAAGGAATAGTGCTGCTTTTAAAAAAAAATTAAAATGTTTGAGGTTAGATCAATTTAGGCAAAAAGAGCTATATTCAATAAACAACAACTTGAGGAGGGTGGATAATGGAAAGCTTTTTGCAGCTCGGATTGCCTAGTTAGCTGTGTAGCAAGCAGTCATTGCTATCATATGTGATAGTGCGGCAGATGAGAAGATAGATAAGTTACTAGCAGTTGGGCTTTTCCTTTCCTCCACAGACAGAAAAATGTTTTCACTCACTACAGATACTGTAGTGCTGCAATTTTACTTTTCAGTCTGTGCATTCATATGAGTGAGAGTGATAATGTTAGCTGAGCAATTAGGAGGTGTTTTCTGAGCCCAGGGCTTTGGAGCCACTGCTTGTGGTGGTTGAAGGGTGGATTTTCTTGGGGTATTGTGTAGGTGTTTGAACCCTAAGAAGTGTGATGAGCACATGCATGAAAATGAAAGGTTTAGTGCATACAAATATGTTGAAATGTAGACTCTGAAGTGCTTTTGTGCTGTGAGAGCACTTCAGTGCAGAAGTGCAAGGTATAATGCATATGGTTGTAGGGGAAGAACAGTCAGCTTCTGTATCAAAATGCTGGGTGCATCTGTCTCTGGATCTGTGCATCCACACTGTGTTATTGTCAAATACCTATTTTTAGAACAAGTGTCTAATTGGTATTCATGCAGATGGGTGTCTCCCTGTCTCATCTGATCCACTCTGAGTGATGCACTTGGTGGGAGGTGTCTGCTGATGAATCTTTCCTAAGAGAGTCTGTTCTCTCTTAGATGTGTGCATGTGTTTAATTTGTTACATGAGTGTGTCAATAAGTATGTGCATGTGTGTTTGTGCATTTACCTTTTGTATCCACTAGCATGCTCAAAGATAATATTATCTAATCCTCTAAAAAGATTAATTTAAAAAATGAAAGGTGCAGAGCTTGCAGCCCTTCAAGACACGATTTTTCTCTTTATGCAAAGAATAAGTGCAGAGCAGTGCAGGTTGTGACCATGGAAACTTAGCTACCTCAGTCCAGACTTCAAGGGATTCCTGCTAGTATAGTGATGCAGCCAATGATAAAAAAGAATGGTGATCTTTCTGCTGCCTTGATTACGACAAGAGACAGCATAAAAGTTTGTGTGCTAAGTGTACAAGTTCATGCAAGTTCATGCTGCTAAATGTTTTCTTCATATAAAAAAAATAAGTAGAAAACCCTGGATACAAGTGCTAGCCATGTTAGACAGGTGTATTTTATTTTTATGAGGGGAAATACATAATGTTCATGAGAGGAAAGATCATGAGTCTGTTTCCACCCTGTGGCAAACTTGTTGTGTGATTTGGGACAAGTAAGTTCTTCTTGTGTCTCAGATTTGGAGAAAATAATTGCCTGTTATACTGTGAATTAAGCAAGATTCAATTCAATAAAACGATATGTATATTTAGGAAAAATGGGTTATGGTAGGCAAAGCTTTAACTATAATGAGCTTAATATAGTCTGTTCCACCTCGACATGGTAGATGTAATTATCTATATATAGTATTATGCATGATCTTGGTGTTTTAAAATGAGATATGTAATCCTAGCTCTAAGGAATAGGATTCATTATAATGTCACCTGATGCAAAAAGAGAGGCTAGGCCTTAGAGAGAAATTAATTTCCCCCCAAATTAAGATAGTCAGTGTCTTGACTTTTCCAGTTGATCTAATTAAATTGTGGTTTGTATATGGCATGAAGGAGTGTTCCCTTTTAGCTATGATTTTCCTCTTGCTTGACACGGTAAACCTACTGGATTACAGGTAATCTTGGTGAAGGGTTCCAAAGCTATATTGCTTATGTGGGAAAGGAGTGACTGCGATACAGCTGCTGAAAAAGCACCAATTCCTTTGAATAGATCTTGGTGCTTTACCTGGGAACAGTTGGGATGCTCTGGGTAAGACTGTCCTAGCAGTTACCATCAGCACTGTCCCAGCTACAATCAGCAAGGGTGGTCCTCCCAGAGACACAGTCATATGCCTTTTTGGATTCTTCTTTCTGGCTGTGAATAAGGTATATGAAGTGGGATGATCTTCACACAGGTATTTGTGATAGGGGGAGAAGCAGAGGAGGAATTCAAATGGATGTTTCTGTTCTTAGGGTTCACCTTGTTTATAACTCAGGAGTTCCCTTTCTGCTTCTTTCTTCTCACAGATACTCTTGCTTCCCAGCATCATGGCCTCTGACCTGGAAAGCAGCCTTACTTCCATAGACTGGCTCCCACAGCTTACTTTAAGGGCTACTATTGAAAAATTAGGGGGTTCTTCACAAGCAGGACCTCCAGGGGCTGCCCGAAAGTGTCCCCCGGGCTCACCAACAGATCCCAATGCCACCCTGAGTAAGGATGAGGCTGCAGTGCACCAAGATGGGAAGCCACGTTACAGCTATGCCACTTTGATCACATATGCCATCAACTCATCACCTGCCAAGAAGATGACACTTAGTGAGATCTACCGTTGGATCTGTGACAACTTTCCCTACTACAAAAATGCTGGTATTGGTTGGAAGGTGAGGACTTGCATTGCTAAAGTACGCTTTTGGTCTAATTACAAGACTTATTTTCTTAATTCTGTGCAAAATACCCTCACTGAGCAAAATAAAAAGACAGATGTGAAACTAAGTTGACCAACTGGAGAAAAATACAGAGTCAAAAGTCCCATTTTCTCTGAGAATTTTGTTGTATGTATGTGGTGGCCCCTTAAGGAGTGTGCAAAAAACCTACTACCAACAACCAAGAAAAACAAAACATCCCCCCGCCCCAAAACCTGCATCACTACCAACCTCTGCATCACACTGATACAATCTTCATTGCAGCTTCTGTAGATGTATAGGTGGTTCAACCCTGTATTATTTATCCTAACCCATCCCTTCCCTTTCCACAGCTTCTGTTGTGCTCTGTTCCGGGTCTGTGTAGTGAGCTTTAGCTTTTGAGTATGCACCATCCTTCTATTTTCTTTCCCCACTCCCAGACATACTCAGAAGGCTGTATGTTTTTGTTCTGGCACTTACCTGTATCTCTTACTCTCTCATCAGAACTCTATTCGTCATAACCTCTCTCTGAATAAATGTTTTCGGAAGGTGCCTCGACCGAGAGATGATCCTGGGAAGGTAAGAACTGCATGCTCCTGGGCAAGCAATTTAAAACTGCAGGGAATAAGCCGGGGTTGCCCTTTCTAACTCATGGTTGGAATTTGAAACCTAAAGTGTAGGCAAAAATGGAAGCAGTAGTAAGATTTACTGCAGTGCTTTGGCTACAGAAGCATTTGCTTAAAGGGAACCTGTAAAGGGGCCTTAATGTTTTTAGCAATTATTTTTCTTATCTGTGATCTTCGGTTGACTTTAAAGGTAGTAGAAGAAGGAAAAAGTAGCGTTGAATGTACTTTATTAGTTTTGTTTCTTTTTCTTCTTGATCTTTATGTGTATAACGTGGGTCTAGTCCAACCTGTTCTATTATGAAAGACTGTAGTGGCTGCTGGTGAGTGGCAGGACTATGATGTGACATCATGAGCTTCATGGAGGCAAGATCCATGGAAGTGAGAGCAGAATCTATTTAGACTGCAAAGCATTTGGTGTTGGGGAAAACTGTCACCATCAGATAGTTTAAATCTACAGAAGTCATTTACCAGTAAAACTCAAGAATCTAAGAATTCGTTGGCTAAGTAAGGGCTAACAAAACTCTATTAGTATATATAGATTGTAAACGGGAATATCTAGACTTGGCATCTTGGCATGCAGATATTATTACTGTTAAAAAAACAACCAACTAAACAAGCAGAAGGAAATGGTGGGGACAAGCAGCTATGTATTTAGACAGAAAGATTGTCTCCGCTCCCCCATCCTAAAGTTACTGGAAAAGGCTACTTGCTCAGGTCTTTTATTTCGGGTTATATTTCAGTGACTAAATGGCGCTCAGCTGGCATCTATAAACAGAAGTAGTATATCTTTGAAGATCGCTGCTCAAAAATACCATTGATTATATGGCTTATTCCAGGAAATTGTAATTGACTTCAGTATATATGTTTTCAGGTGTTCATTGGCGTGCTGGGCTGGGTTTATAATGAAAAGCCATCCTGTGCTTGTCACTGATGAATCAGATTTCAACTGAAGGTTAAAATGACCTAAATCACACTCTAGAGTTCTTTTTACACTTCAGAAAACAACAGACATAATTATAGACTATTTTATGTTGAAAGGGACCTCTGGAGGTCAACATGCACCCCCACCCCCTACCAGACAGGGACAATTAAATTGGGTTGTTGAGGTCTTCATTGAGTTTTAAATACCTCCAGGGATGGAGATATCACAACTGGACACTTGTTCCACTGCTGCACCACCATCGCTGTAAAGAGGTTTTTCTTTGTATCTGATTGTAATTTTCCTTCCTGTAACTTGTGTTTGTTGGATCTTACTCTTGTGCTGTGCGAGTGAGTTTGATTCTGTCTCCTTTATAATCTCCGTACACGGTTGAAGGTAGTGGTTAGATCCCCTTAGCCTTCTCTTGTCCAAGCCGGACAGATCTCTCTGTGTGAACTGCTTGTACATCATGAGTTTTAGGTTTTAACCATCATGGTGGCCCCCCTTTGGATCCATTCTAGCACATCAGTGTCTGTCTTGAACTGGGAACCCCCCAGATGGACACAGTACTCAAAGTGCATTTTCATAAGCATGAAAAAAGAGCGATCCTTCTAGCTGTCTCTGCCCAACCTGAATATTGAGTTGGTTCCCATCAGTCAATAATAAATTTATGTTGTGAGCAAGATACTGAAGGGGGTGTGCAGGCCCAAAAGAGTTGGCCTAGCTTGGATGAGAGCATCCTTTGGTCTTCTTGGTGTCCTGTCTCAGAGTGACGGAAATATAAAGCATTCTGCCTTCCACCAGTAGCATCGTACCTCATTGTTCAATGAATCCAATGCAAGAGGGGAATCTCTTTCCAACACCCAAGTCTTGGTTGTCTGATGTTCTGGAGGGTGGTGCTTGTGGTTCTGTGTTTAGTTGGTGCTTCATTCTTTGAGTCAATAACCCGCAGCTTCAGGAAGCTCCCTGGTTTAATCATGCACTCACCAATGGGTCTTCTTTTCAGGGCTCTTATTGGACAATAGACACGTGTCCAGATATATCTCGCAAGAGGCGGCATCCTCCAGATGATGATGTGAGTGTTGTTCTTTCCAGACGGTGTGGAAGCAGGAGGGGGAATTCCCTTCTTGTTCCAAGGAGTCCTTCCAGCACCAGACCATGGTATCATTTTGGGGGTAGGGTGTACACATGGGGAGACAAAGGCTAGGACTGAATGAACTAGCGTGTGTCCTGCTGATTGGCTGTGGTTGCTGCTGTTCAGTAGCAAAGTTAATCTTGTTTAAAGTCCTTTTATCCGGACTGCTCAGTGACTAAAGCCCAGTCCTCCTCTTTTCTAAGCCATGAACTTTTACAGCAGGGGAGCTGGCTTCCCATCTGCAGTTTCACTTCTCCATCTGTTTTTAATTTCTGCTCCTTTCCTTTTCTCTTTCTTCCCTATCCACAGATACCACAAGACTCCCCAGAGCAAGAGGCAAGTAAAAGCCCCCGAGGGGCTGTTCCAGTCAGCACAGAAGCCTCTTTGCCACCTGAGGCCACCCCTCAGCTGTCACTCCAGAGCACCACCCCCATTGCCAACTACAGTCAGGTGAGCAGCAGGGAAAAGGATAGAAGCCTTATGGTGGGGGAAAAGGAGAGGGGGAGGAGTGCATGAATGGAAAAGCGAAGTGGGGAGGAGAGGTAATCATGAAAATCGTGACATAAAGGCAAAAATAAAAAGAAGAGAAGAAGCTGAAATTGCAGGGACAGAAAATAAGGAGGAAGTGAGTTTTAACAAAGGGTTGGATGGGGACCAGGATAAAGGCATATTGGTATTAGATAGCTGAAGACAAGGCTGGAGCCAGTGTGCTGCAGAGGGGAAGTGGTGGTTGATTTTCCTCAAGCAAAGTTTGGGAAGATTTGTTGGGAATGAGCTAAGTGATATGGGATGTCAGTGCATCTAGTCTCTGGATCCCTGTCTCGAGTTACAAAACACGTACCAGCTAAAGCCCCTACTTCTGCCTTCCTTAGCAGAGTGCAGGGCCTGTGGATGTTGCCTCTACTGTAGCAGGGGGGCAGGGCCGTGAAGGGGCCGATGTGCCACCCCCACTGTACAGTGCCAACCATGACTTCAAGTTCTCCTACTCTGAGATCAACTTCCAGGATCTTAGCTGGTCCTTCCGAAACCTCTACAAATCCATGCTGGAGAAATCATCTTCCTCTCAGCACGGTGAGTAACTATATGCGTCGTGGGGTGGGCAGGTATCTGCCCACACAGTCTTGTCCACTGATCTATCCTTGGTATCTTTCGGATCTTTCCTCATTTAGGAGGCTGTGCAAACAGACTTTCCTTCTTTGGCACGCTGTAATTAGTTCTGCCAGGAGCAGATACGAAATCTGCATGTCCTTTATCTGTTGCTCCCCCTAGTTGTCTCAGAATAAAGAGAATAATGATTTAAAAATACCTTGTGTTGATACAAACGCAGATACTAAAATGGCAGAAGCTTAGAGAAACGAAGTCCTGAAGAAAAGCATGTCAGAGAAGTATTCATAATCTGTCAGGCTAGAAACCATGAGAGAGGGGATTGTTGCATGTGGAGTTTCTCCAAAAGGAGAGTGGAAAGTCCTTATTGCTCAGATCTGTTAAAAGTAGGATTGTAGAAGGCCTTGGAGAATTGAGCTTTGTGGGTTGAGAGTGAGGAAGAAAAAGCCTAGAACTCCATTCATAGCTTGTGTTTTTGGGATTGAGGAAGAAGCCACCAGAGGGCAGAATCGCCGTAGGGATGAGCTGAGCTGAGCTGAGCTGGCCACCAAAAACACTTCAGAAAAATCTATACGGTTGTCCCTGCCTTTAAACACTCTTCTAAATAGTAGTCTGGTGTAAAAAGGAATATATTATTAGATGGGCTTCTCACCTGTGCTCAGCCATCATACAGTGCAGGCCAACTTTGCTACTCTAGGAGGAGCCTCCTGAACTTGTAGCTTCAATAAAAATTTATTACTTTTACTGCTTTCGTCATGCTGGCACTTGAGATGCCTTGTAGGAGCCTGTTGTGTGAGGTGTTGTAGCATGAGCAAGCTACAGAAAAACAGAGAACAACCTTGACTCAGTGTGTGCCTCTGTAAAAGCTTAGCAGCAGTCTGGGTTTTTTTCCCCCAAGTCCTCAGCTGTAAGGTAGTCTAGGAAAGCACACAGTTTTGGACAAAGTTTTGTGGGAAAATTTTGAGTCAGGGTGGCAGTGTTCATCCTTTTGCCCCATTGCAGTAGTAGGATGCTCTAAGGGTTGATTTTGGATCTAATGAAAAACTGAGGCTTGCTTGTGGATGGTCAAGTAAGGGCACTCAAAGTAAGAGATGAGTAGTTCAGGTTAGTAGCGTGTAGCGTCCTTCACTGTGATTTTTTTTTTTTTTTCTGGAGGTTCCACAACATAAGGGGAGAATGAACCAGGGAAGCAGACGTAAGAGAGATGCTGAGCTCCTGATGTGGGGAATAATGGAGAGCACCTGATGCTCTTGAATGTAGGGGGATGCCTGAAATACAAGAGGCTAGACATGACGCAGCCAGTGAGTCGGGAGGAATGAGAGTAATAAAGGAGCCCTGATGCGTGCAGTGTGCTCTGTGTACAAAAGCAGTGGAATGTGTGACTTCTCATGATCTGTGTGAGAAAAACTGTGAAGGTTCCCAGCCAAGCTGCTGGTAAGACAGGAACTGAAGGGAGCTTTCGGAAACAGCGAATCAGATTTATCAAGTTACCTGTTTTCTAAATGTTTTGTTGTTTAAGTTTGCTTAATGGTTATTTCTAGGAAAACAACATGTGCGTGGCATTTCAGGAGAGCATGGGTTACTTTGGTAAATACAGGAAAAATCCAGGGAGGCATTTCAGTGCCCAGCTCGGTACTGGAAGTTTAAATCCTACTGGAGCTTTCTTGTAGAGCCTTTTGTTTGGAACAGAATCTGGAGCACAGCAAAGGGCGTAACTGCGCAGTGAGAGTTGTTGGCAGCCTGTAGAGGGCGCTCCAAAAGCTTCGTAAATAGCAGGGTGAGCCGTGTGAAATTGGAGATGGATGATTTAAGCAGAGGTCTGATCCAGGCAGGTCTTAAAGCTCCCTCCTTTTTTTTCTCGGCAGGTTTCTCTTCTCTCCTTGGTGACATGCAGCCCTCCAACCACAACTACTACATGTACCAGCAGCAGCAGCAGCAAGGCCCCTCATCAGTGGGTGCTGCTCCCCCACTCCACACTCCAACCCCAGAGGGCTGCCCATCCCAAGGGGGAAAGCAGCAGGGTGGTGAAGGTTATGGCCCTCCACCAGTGATGTCCATGCATCCACCCCCAATGCAGCATGGAGGCTACCACCAGCATCAACATCACCCACACTCCCACCCACAGCAGCAGCCACATCAGCACCAGCAGCAGCAGCAGTCACAGGCTTCAATCAACAATGCTGGCTTTGGTGAGTCAGGGGCAGTGGAAAGAACAGCTGGGCAAAAGGGAGCAGTGAGGATCCTCCAGACAGAAATTCTGCAAGTGAGCTTTCCCTAAGTAGTGTCTGCGTGGTGTGTGGAAAAAGGGTGAAAGCCAGTTATGATTGAAATCTGAGAGCGAAATTGTGTCCTCACTGAAGGAAAGGAGGATACATCCACGCTGAGTCTGGGATTCTGTTTAGGGATGCAGGATAAAGTCAGGGGCTAAATGAAAGAGGAGGCACCATCCCTGGTCTTCCAAAGGAGAAAGGATTTCCAGTGTAGCATCAGGCTCTTTGGTGAAGAGGGGCCAATCATTTTATGTGAAAGGGTGGAGGGAAAGGGCAGTCTGTATTGGAATAATCTTGTCCCCGTTTCATTCCAGCATTTCCCCCTGACTGGTGCTCCAACATTGATTCCCTGAAGGAAAGCTTCAAGATGGTAAACCGGCTGAACTGGTCTAGCATTGAGCACTCCCAATTCTCAGGTCAGTGTTGGCCTAGTGACTACATCTAGTGACTCAGTGACTGGGGCTGTAGTCTAGAATATGTGGGTGCTGTGCCCAGGTTTGGTTTTTTTTCAGTGTAACCATGGCAGAGAGGTTGGAACTAGATGATCATTAAGGCCCCTTCCAACTCAAACCATTCTATGGTTCTATGATTCAACCCTTCTCTTTGTAAAATGCGGTGTCTTACTTCATGGGTTCTGTTAAAGACCTTGAAGCACTTAAACACTGCAGGAATCTTGAGCAGGGGGAATTAATTCATAAAAGTATGTCAGAAAGGTAACTGAGATTTTTCCCTCCTACTCTTCCCTCCCCTACCTGAGTCAGTGAGACAGTATCCTAGGTATGGAACTCTTCAGGAGTTTGGTGACAGATACGAAGCAGTGAAGTTGGGTTTGTGGGAAGAAGGTAGGATATAGGGGTAGAAGACAGAAGCTCTTTGCAGGGAGGACCACAGCGTGAGTGCTGTCTTTGACATTGTTCTTCGTCCCCTGCAGAGCTAATGGAGAGTCTGCGTCAGGCTGAGCGGAAGAACTGGACGCTGGATCAACACCATATTGCCAACCTCTGTGACTCCCTTAATCACTTCCTTACCCAGACGGGTCAGCTCCCTCACCTGGTTGGCCCACAGCAGCCCCCCCGAATCTCTGATTCTTGTGCCCTGAACAGTGGCAAACAGGAGCAATCCATGAACCAAGGTAATTAGGAGGGAGACTAAAATGACATGTAAATGAAGGTCCAGTTCTGTGAATATCCTAAACTACTTGCAGCCTTGCCAGGCAATGTAACACTGAGCAACTCAGGGCTGGGCTGAGTTGTTAGTCAGAGCTGTCTGTAGCAGCTCAGCTTCCTCTGGCTTGAAAGAGTTAGGATGTCCTATGTCCATGGCCTAGACAGACCATTGTTATGTGACGCATACCACTGACAGGCAACTTCTCCAGGCAGAAATACATTTAAAAGGTAAACCCATAAAAGGAGAAGGGGGTGTGTGTGTGTGTTTTTGGTAGGTGACCAACAGAAGGGAATGGCAAGGTAGAGAGATTGCTGTTCCAGATGGCAGGCGCTGTAAAGAAGAAAGCTCTTGCACCCATGTTGGAGAAATACTGACTGGACAGGGAATAGGAGGATGCGCTTTTGAGAGACAGGATGTCATAGTCTTGGTAGAACTGTAATGGTGTGTGTCATCTAGTACTGAACTAAATGGATGATATTGAGCCAGCTTGTGGCGTTTCTGGATGAAAATTTTCTTCTTTTACAATAGTAGAGAAACTGCTGCTGGTTCCAAGAACAAGATCCCTGACCAAGCTATAGCTTGCAGTTAGGACCCAACAGCTGAACATCTCCTCAGTATCCCGTGGGTCTGAGTGAGTTGCTCTGTGGCTGAGCTGCCACCCAGTCAGGGCCAAGACAGTTGACCAGAACATTAACAGGGTGGGGTTTTTTGTTTTTTATTCCTTTCCTTTCATAGTGAACTCCTATGGTCAGCCCCAGCCACCCCATCTCTTCTCCGGGCCATCTCCTATGTACCAGATTTCCACCCAGGACTCTCCAGGATATAATCGCCCAGGTAAGGGGTGACGTTAAGGCATATTATACCATGAACATTAAAGAACCAGTTCCAAAGCCCTTTGTGCAGTTCTCCCAAAGCACTTGCTAATCAAATGGAGCACTGAGGGTAGAGAGGGAGCCCGGACCGCAAGGGACACTCCGTGTAGGGCTCCGCCATAGCTCTGGCAAGGTTTAGGATTTCAGTGGCCTGATTTCTTTCACTTCACATAAATGGTCTAGCTCAGCCTCAACCTCAGTTGCTTGAAGGCAACTTTGTGTGAGAAGCTTCTGTTGGTGAAGTCCTTTGTGCTCTGTCAGCAGTCAGCTGTAAGGGAAGTTAAGGAGGCTGAAACTTAACCTCTGCAGAAGCTGCTGTGGGGAATTTCACAGCAGACACCTGCAGACATTGGTAGGTGCTGTCTGACGGAGAAGCGCATGCCAGTAGTGTTCTTGCTTAGACTGTTGGAAGGGAGAAGGCCCTAATATTTTATGCTTTCTTTTGCTCAAGGGCCTGCTGTGAAAAAGTGTGACTCTTTTTTTTATTCTAACTGTTCTCTTTCCTTTCTCTTCTTTTTATCTTGTTTTTGGCTCAGCTCACCATCTGGTCCCTCGGCCTCCAGGGCCTCCTCCAGGCGCCAATGAGGAAATCCCCGATGATTTCGACTGGGACTTGATCACCTAGCGAGTTACAGACTTGATAGCCCGTCCTTTGTGAAGGACGCGGGAGGGGAGGGGGACATGGGGTCAATGGTGCCAGCACCACCCTCCCCAGCCTCCCTGCCTTGCCTGTATATAGATATATATTCTCTATCTCCGCCAGAGAAGCCACCGCAAGATGCTGCCGAAGATAATCCTTCCTTGCGTCCTGTTTTATCTTCTTTTTCTTCTTTTGTTTATTATTATTATTGTTATTATTATTATTATTACCAATAATTGAGCACAGCCCTCCCCCTCCTCTGGTGGCCTCGGACGCATCAGATCGGCTCTTTCGTATTGTGTGGTGCCCTGTAGAGGGCGGAAAGATGGGTCCTTGGTGCCATGAAAAGACCTCGGAAGGCTGAATCCTCGAGTGCATCTTTCTCTGCCTCCATCATTTTGCGTTTAACAATCCCTCTTTCCCTTCAAGGTGGCCGGTGAATCTGTCGTATTGGCTACTGGAGTGAGAGAGCCTAGTGGACCCTGGGAGCCTGTAGTTATGTCGCTTCGTTAATGTTGTAAAGGTCAGGGGGCTAAAGGGACACTGGAGGGGTGATCTTAGCTCTGTGAACTTTCTCGCACCGGCAGGAAAAGCAAGAAAAGAAGTAAGAGTTCCCAAGTACGAGAGCGTAATCCCTGAGGTAGGGAGAGCTGAGCTGAGCTGAGCTGGGAGGGTAGACCCGAGTTTGGGAAAGGAGAATGTAGCAGAGGTGGTATTTCAGCAGAGAAGTTCGGTTTCAGAACGCAGTGCCATCGGTGAGGACTGAGAGAGGTTTTTGAGGGAATCCTGGCCTATTTTTACACTGCCTTTTGCAGTCTCCAGGTGAAGCCTACATACCCATCAGGTAAAATAAGCAGTCAGGGGTGTCACATGTGATTCAGCAAATTCTATTCCCCAGAGCTTTTAATTTCACCCCCCACCCCTTCAAGCCCTTCAAAATATGTAGTGAGGCTCTTACTTGCATATGCAAATTTGGAAGTTTTCTCCTATCAGTATTTGTTCTGTTGTTATTTGGGCCTCTGCCCCTCATATTTCTTTGGAGATTGTCCTTGTCTGTGGTTTGAGAGTGCCAGCGACAGGAGTCTTGTTGCATAGGTGCAAATTCTCAGGCAGTGGTTCCCACTTTGTGAATGAGCTAATGGTGGGAAGAGGAAGCCGCTGCTCAGAGCGGAGGTGCGTTAGAGGACTTCTGGGCAAGGGGCTGGACCTTCCGGTCAAGTAACTGGGAGGCCCTCACAAGTGGTTTTTGTAAGAGGTGCATTATAAGAGAGGATGGAGCGGGGCAGATTTTTAAACCGAACAGCAAAAGAGTGTAGTGTAAAAGGGAGGAGGGTGGGTCAGACCCTTTGCAGTTCAGCTGGGGAGATAACGGAATCTAGCGTAAATCCCGAACGATGAGTTTTGTCAGCACTTGCAAATCAGGAAGGTGGAAAAGGTGCAGGAGCAGGAGTGAGTGTTGAGACGCCTCCTCCCCAGAGCTGTGTCCTGCGTTCCCCTTTTTTCTGGTATGGCTCTGTTCTGTCAAACCTCTTGTGTCCTCTTAATATTTTGTAAAGCCTCCCCCCAGCCCTTATTCCCTGTTTACCGGTGAAGGGAACCAAGACAGGAATAAAGCATCATGGCTGCTTGACAGACCTGGGGCAGGGGAGTAACAGCCTCTGCTCTGACTGCAGGAAGGTGGGGAACCAGCATTGCTTTTTCAGTTTGCTGTAGGGATAAACCAATTGGATCTTTGTCAGGAAAGTGGACAGAGTCTCATTGTATTGCGGGGGAGGGGGGGAACGACGGGACATTTTTGTTTGGGTTTTTTTTTTCTTTTTTTTTCTTTTTTAAGTGTGCGGTTTTGGGGGGGGAGTTCGTCATTGAGTGTTTCCAAGAGAAATGAGGAATCCCAGACAACTTCAACACGGAGTCAGCTGTTATCTCTGCTGCCTCAGGATGGGAATGATACAGCTTGGAAGCATGTGTGATGGGTTTCTGTGGAAAGCAGCACTGGAGACAACCACGAGAGGTGACCTCTGGTAGGTGCCAGCTAGTGCTTTGCAGAGGATGTTACTGAGAGCCGGCCCTGTGGAAGTCTGAACACACCACCAGAAGAAAAACAAACAGAGATGGCTCCTTCTGCGTATCCAAGTGCTCCTAATTTGCATAATTGCCTCATTCGCATATTAAGTTGTGCCTCATTTGCATATGTAAATACATGCCGGTCAGTGTGCAAATTAGCCTCGTTCCTCTGCCCCTGAAATCAATGTGCGTTGTTAGTGTATGGGAAGGCACCGGGTGGGCGGCGTGGAGCTCTGCCGGGTGCGCGGGTACCGGCCTGCAGGGCCAGGGCGGGAGGGATGCCGCCTGTCCCAGAGAGGGACTCGGGCCCTCCGGCGTGGTGTGCCCACCCTGTGCTTTGTGTCTGTGGTCAGGGAGAGAGGGGCGTGGTCTCACGAGTTTATTTTTGTGCATGCTTTCTTAATAAAAAGAAAAAGTGAATGTTTATGGTTTAACTCTTTTGGTGCCAGTATTGAATTTTTTTTCAGCGGCGCCCGTCAGGTGGGCTCAGTTCCCACCTACTTTACCTTAGAAACAGAATTTGGGTGTGGACATAGCTAAATTAACAGCCCACACCCGTATGTACTTTGTGACTGAGGCTTTAGGATGTCAAAGAGTTGAAAGGTCTCACGGCTGGCTGTTCTTCGGAAAGGAAGATTTGGGACTCTGGTGGTGGAGGGAGTGTTGGGGACAGTGAGTGCGTGCTAAGGGACATAGCTACAGCATGTGTGTCGGACCAGTTACTGTTTGCTGCGACAAAGAAGTATCTTGGGCATCTACCAGGGCGTGAGAATCGGCTCAGTGCAGCTGGCTGGGGCAAGTGCTGTACTGCTGTAAGAAAATGTAGTGCTGTCCTCTAGGGAAATCTTCAGGAAAAATACCTGTTAGACCCCCAGTGTAGACAAAGGAGAGGAAAGATGGGATGAGAGATTCCAAGGAGATACATCAAAGCTAGTTTCATCTGCAGTTTATCAACGACGGATGTAGAACATAGACATACGCAAATAATTCTAATGACATTCTCATCCAGCAATTTGGAGGTTAAACTACGTGATCTTGCTTTCTTCTATAGAGCATTCTGTGTTTCCTGCTTCACCGGAGTCTTCCCTCAGATTATTATTCTGGGTACTTCCAATGTCCCATCTCTCTAGAGCAGGATGTAAAAGCGGTTAGCTGTTATGATCTGGACAGTCTTGGTGTCCTGTGTGTGGATCTGCAAATTACTCAAATGTCTTGGAGCAAAAGAAAAGCTGTGGAGAGTGATTGATGTGCGGGCCCATGGCCCTCTTTCTACAGTGGTTCTGCATTACACTGTGCTGCTTACATCCTTCTCTGTTGAACTCTTGCTTCCATGAAGGGAGTAAGTGGTCGAACGTGTTGGTTCATCAGTAAAGGCATTTTCCAAGATTTGTTGCACTGATTGCCATGCCTTTGCCCTGAAGTCCCGTCCCACAAAAACATAGAGCAGGGGGTTAATGCAGCTGTTGGCATAGGCAAGTGCTGTAGAGAGGTGATCCCAGAGGATCAATGACTCCTCCATTGTTTCAAGAGTAGGTACAATGGACAGAATCCCAACTACGTGGTACGGAGCCCAGCAGATGAAGAATGCAGCTACCACGAGCACAATTGTTCGCAGCATCTTGTTGCGTGGCTTGTGAAACTGATTGGCACGCATTCTGAAAGCAATAAGAGCATAGCAAACTGCCATTATGCCAAAGGGGAGTACAAAGCCAAAGACAGCTCTAGTGATGTTAATTAGCACTAAGGGAAGCGGCACAGAAGAGAGATCTTCGTAGGAATTTCCCCATGTGTCATTACCGTTGTAGGCTAAAGATGGGTATTCTTCCAATAACTCATTTACAGAACCCTCTATATGATCTTGCTCCTCAAAATCTCCAAAACTGTACCCACAGTGAGTTCTGTTCTCAAGAGTGCTAGTGTCACGGTAGTAGAAGACAGGACAGCAGAAAATGAAGGCTAGGATCCAAATGCCAAGGCATATTATTGATACAGGTTTCACTGTCCGATGATTTTGGCACCAGACAGGTTTCATCACAAGGAGGCACCGGTCAATGCTGATGGCCACAAGTAGGAAGACACTAGCAAACATAGTGAAGATTATGACTGATGGGATGATTTTGCAGAGGAACCAACCATATGGCCAGTGTTCATGGAGGGCCAGGTGAACAACAAAAAACGGCAAGGACAAGCAGCACATGAAGTCAGCCACAGCAAGGTTTAGGAACCAGACAATGTTCACAGACTTTTTCATTTTCAGACCAGCTACCCAGATCACCAGTCCATTGCCAGGGATACCGAAGATGAAAACGATGATGAAGACAACAATGGAGACAATGGATTCTGATGCATAATACACAGCAGCCTGTTCATGTGAACTGCTGTGATCCAGGAGTTCAGGCATTTCTGTAGCTATAGAACAGAAAGCAAATTAGTAAGCAATTCACACCTCCTCCCCGAAGTCTTCCCTTTATCTGTACTGAAGCGTCTCTGAGTCAGGTGACAGTACAGAGCTGTCAAAGGCTTTTACTAATCTGACCATTATACACCACCATCATTCCCATGGTGGCTAAGCTACGTAAGGCCCACTACTCAACCAGGGGGCTGTGTACCGTTCAGTTCTCGTACCTCTGTCATCCCCTTTGATTTCAGTCTGGTTCTTTTTAATCTCGGGAATGGAGGTGTCTGTTCACATGCCTACCCCCCAAACTGGAGCTCTCCGCTCACATGCCCACACTGTCAGCAGGTGTCTTTCCTGTCTTCCCTTACATACGCTCTGCTTTGGAAAGGTAAGTCAGCATTTTAGTTCCTTTTCCCTCTAAAATGAGTGATTTCTTCTGGCACAACCAGTGAAATGGGTTTATGTTAAGAAAGCAATGCTTGTCTTAAAGAAATAACCCTGCTCCGTTTTCTGGACACTATAAATAGGACAGGACAGCAACTCTGTTTGCTAAGGGGTATTTTTAGGGAAGTCTCAGCAAGCACTTCCTTCTCCCTGTATTTGTTCTGAGCTCTCTGCACATTTCTTGGAAACCTAGTCTTGACGAGACGAAAAGCCAGAAGTGAGCAGTTTAAGAAGAACAGACAGGGATTTAGTTTTAGAAAGAAAAATGAAAACACAGAGTAATAGCAGTAACGCTCTTGAGCCATTTTAGATGTAAGAAAAGGTGTCTTATTGCAAGACAATGAAGTTGAGCCACAGAATACTTAAGTGATGTTTTAAAACTATAAGACCAGTAGTGGAAAAACTTTGATTGCTCAATTATTCTTGGACTTACATCTTAGTAAATTTAGAAGGGAAAGTAAATCTACCAAAGTCAAGGTAAAACAGAAAAATAGCCTGATCTTTGTCCTTTAGGCATTAATAGAATTGTTTATAAAACCCCTGTTAACTAAACCCTTGCCGAATCAATGAAGACAGCTGTGTTGCTGAAAGGTCCCAGAACGCAAGGAAACTGCAGAGGTGACAGCTGAATACACTCTGCAGAAGCAGCTGAGGAGACACAAATAAGACAACCCAGACTGATTCTATTTTAACTTCTATTATGCCGGTACTTAAATGACAGGCAGGGACTGTTGTGTGCAGGACTAAATATCAATACTATTAAAAAAAAAAAAATAATTCCCAAATCAGCAATCTCTTTCTTGTATAGCATATAGTCTAAATGTGGAGTGACACATAAGTGTTAGAACCACTTCATCATGAAGAAAATGAGATAAACAGTTTTACAAACATTGTAATTTACCATTTTTTTGCTAACAACTGCTAAGAGGCTTTTAGGTGAGGGTCACCTGCAAGGAAAGCTGTGAAAGAAGTCATGGGAAGGCAGCAAGGGGCTTAAATTAAAAACTAACAAATTTGTTCCATTTCCCGTGGTCTTGCTGATATACGCAGAAGCGACTTTTACAGGGACAATGGGAGAGCAGTGCTGCAAGAGCTGCATCTTCCTGCCTCCCCATATAGCTACAGAAATTGGTATGAAGGGGGTAAGGAATCAAGGAATGCTGTAAAGATAGTAGTACAAATCCCTACTCCACAGCAAACTGAGGGATGAATCAAAAAGAAAATACCGCCCACGCTGTGTTTTCAAAAGTGCTAAAAGGGCTGCTATGTGGTTATGAAAATGGAAGGGGGAACTGGAGGGGAGAAAGAGGTTTTCAGGAGTGAAGAGTAAGGAACTGCAAATTGAAGAGGAAAACAGAATTCTGCAGCTTATTATACCTACCTGAGTGAAGCAGGTATGTCGATGTGTCAAGAGAGCAAGTACCATCAGTCTCGTCTCTGGAGTGACTGAAGAAAAGAACTCACATGACATTTCAGGAACTGCTTTTTTCCTGTATGTGCAAGTGTGTGTGCTAAGTATGTTCTTTCATCATCATGGAAAGGTTTAGAATGACTGATATTTGAATATTTAGATATGATCTGCTGATAAAATAGTCAACCAAATGAAGCTCTCCCAACATCGTCGAAATAATATAGTGCCCGAGTAAAATAATAATAGAAAGCAAGGGAACGATAGTGCAGTGGATCTGCGTGGCAAGGTTTTGGTGGGGGGTGGGGATACAGGGGTGGCTTCTGTGGAAAGATGCCAGAAGCTTCCCCCATGTGCAATGGAGCCACTGCCAGCCGGCTGCAAGACGGACCCGCTGCTGGCAAAGGCTGAGCTCATCAGTGATGGGGGTAGTGCCTCTGTGACAGCATAGTAAGAAAGGGGGAAAAAAATATCTGCACTAGTGGGACAGGAGTGAGACTGTGCGGGAGCAACAACTGCAGACACCCAGGCCAGTGCAGAAGGAGGGCAGGAGGTGCTGCAGCCCACGGTGTGGCTGGCTGTGCCCCCACAGCCCATGGAGGTCCACGGTGGAGCAGATCCCCACCTGCAGCCCCAGGAGGACCCCACGCCAGAGCAGGCGGATACCCGAAGGAGGCTGTGACCTGTGGGAAGCCCACACCGAAGCAGGTTTGCTGGCAGGACTTCTGACCCCATGGGGGACCCACGCCCCATAGGAAGGACCAACGCTGCAGCAGTGTGTGAAGAACTGCAACCCATGGGAAGGGCTCATGCTGGAGAAGCTCATGGAGAACTGTCTCCTGTGGGAAGGACCCACATGGGAGCAGGGGAAGAGTGTGAGGAGGAAGGAGCAGCAGAACTAATGTGGTGAACTGACCGTAACCCCCATTCATTGTCCCCCTGCACTGCCTGGGGGGAGAACATAGGGAAACTGGGAATTAAGTTTGGCTTGGGAGGAAGGGGTGGGGTGGGGGGAAGGTGTTTTTTCTGATTTGAATGGTAATATATTAAACTAATTTTCCCCATGTTGAGTCCATTTTGCCTGTGACAGTAATAGCGGAGTGATCTCCCTGTCCTTATCTCAACCCATGAGCCTTTTCTATTTTCTCTCCCGTCTGGTTGAGGAGGGGAGTGACAGAATAGTTTTCATGGGTACCTGGCATTCAGCCAGTGTCAAACCATTACAGATAAGCATAGACTATAGTTTACTATAGTTTCCATAAGACAACTGCATCAGTTGTCTTGCCTGTTGGCATAATGCTGACCATTGCTTGATATAATCCATAATTCCAAACCCTGCCATGCCACCGTCAGGTGTCTGATCTGTTGTCCTGTATCCACTTCCATGTTTTATCAGATTAGCACATTCACCTAGCTAATCCCATTTGGGGAATTTTTATCAATCCAGATCAGCTTCTGTCCTAGCTTGAGAGAGCTTAGTTCACCAAATACAGCACACTGTACTCAAACTATAACTGGTCATGTCAAAGGGATTTTAATCTGATTTTTGACCTTTCAGGGTATTAAAAGTCTTGTTGTTTTCTTTTTCTTTTAAAGAAGGAACTTGACGGATGAAAAGTTAGAAGTGGTTCACTGAAATGCTGATAGCACAAAATGTGGCAAGACTATACCAAGAAAAGACATCTATGGCAAGGCGTTTCAAATGTGCAACAATAGTTTTCCTCCGTACACACCCGATTTGGGAAATGAAGACCGCTAGCAGAAATGACAAAGGGCAGGCATACAAGAATCAGCCTCAGTATTTCCGTTTTCGCCTGAAAAATGAACCAGAGCGGAGCTTCTCCTAATCTAGCCCTGTCAGCTATTGACATTCTTTGCTGTGAGGGTGCATTGCTGGCTTACGTTCAGCTTTTTGTCCACCAGGACCACAACATCATCATTCTCTGCAAAGCTGCTTTGGTGGTTAGCCACCAGCATGTATTAGTGCTTGGGCTGTTCCCCCCGCAGGCACAGGACTTTGCACTTCTTCCTGAACATGAGGTTCCTGTCTGCCCAGTTCTCCACAATGTCAGTTCCTCTGAACAGTCACAATCATCAGCCACTCCTACCAGCTTTGTATCACTTGCAAACTTGTTAAGGGTGCACCTTGCTTCATCGTCCAGGTCATTAACAAAAAGTTAAACAGTACTGGAACAAGTGTCAACCGCAGCCAGACACCACTAGTGACTGGTCTCCAGCTGGACTTAGTACTTCTGATCACCACCCTCTGAGACCAGCATTTCAGTCACTATTCAGTCCCCCTCACTGCTTTATCTAGCGCGTACTCCATCAGCTTGTCCATGAGGATGATCATATTGAAGTTTATGTTGATGTACAGTCTCAACTCGCCACCACAAGCCGGCTAAAACCTTAATGCAAGTTACCACTTATATTGCCATTTCAGGTTTGTTACAACAAAACTGCACCAGTCTATCAGTTACTAAACAGTAAAGCAATTGCAACTGTACACACAGAGTGGTGATGTACTCTAGGTAAGTTACTACCATTCGAAGAAAAAACACCCGTCACTGCAGAAAGTTCTATGAAAAATCATGTCAACACACAACGCAAGGTAAATATAACAGGAAGTATTTAGCTGCTTCTTGAATACTGAATGCTGTTGTGGTCCTCGATCTTAAAAACAATTATAGAATCAGAAAGCCATGGATCAGAATGGCTTCTTTTGGCGGACAAGCTAAATAGATGAGAAAGATGTCTCTTTCCCAAGATGAATCAAAGTGGCAATATGAGACACACATGGAGAAGGTGACATGAATTCTTGTAGCACGAGAACTAGGAGGTATCAAATTAAATGATCAGGTAGAAGTTTATAACAAAACTACACTTTTTCATACTGCATAATTAGATTCACGGCTCCAGGGATGATATGGGCAGCCAAACATTTAAGTTTAAAAAAAGCAAATAGATGAATCCACTAAAGGAGTCTGTAAATATTGCTAACAAATGCACACCAAACCTCTGGCCCACAGAGCCGTTATACTACAGATTGCTAGGATAGTATACTAGGAAAGTGTAATTCCGTACTGTTTTATAGGCTTTATTTAAGCAGCTCTGTTCCTCTCCAAGGTCTGCCTCTCACTGACGTCTTCGCCTTATTTCTGGCAGCCTGGCAAGCAATGCAACACTAGCATATTGCAAGCAGGGAGGCAGAGCCTGCCTTTACACTGTGGCATTGGTTATCAGTGCTGTCTACTCCTACTAGCTCTTGTGCAGGCTGCATAAAAGGGCTCAAATCTCTCTTCTCTGGGCTGGTACCTGTCCGCCCCGGCAATCAGCCTGGCAGGGCACCCACACAGCAGGGTGTGAGCCTCTGCTCCTTGGGGCATCGAAATCTGCCACAAAGCAGAGCGTGTCAGCCCCTCCCTCCCACTGCAGGGAGGCAGAGCAAGCTGGCAGAGGGAAAGGGAAAAGGAAGCTGCGCATTTGCGTCATTCTGTATCTGTTCAGGTACTTAGCTCACCCCAGTCACGCGTCTTTCCCGTGTATCTACTCGTACAGCTGCGAGCATAATTTCTGGGGAAAACTAGGCTTATTACATTTAGATATGCTAGTTAAATTACAACTATCCTACTTTGTTATTCTTAATGACCCAAGATAATTCCTGTCCTTGGCTTCAAAATATCTTCACTTACTAGGGCTATGGAATCACCAGTACAGACCCCGTTTCTTTGTTTCAAAGTTTTTCTGCACCACTTGCTGTCAAGAGATACAGTGCTGGGCTAGTTGGATGCTTGGCCTGACAGGACAGCTTGTTTGACTGCTGTGACTGAGGTTCATTACCATCTTGTTCCATTTATCTCTGGGAACAGCAAGAAACAAACCTCCAGGTACCATTTCAGCTCTCACTGCACTGACTAACACTACTCCCTACCGGAAAAAAGTAATTCCTCAAACGTAGTGCTGTTTCATTCACTTTTTGCTTTACCCTCAGCAATAAACTGTGCTTACTGTCTTCCATGGAGAGCTTAAATTGCTTCCTAGCACAATTAGCTCACGCTACGCCCACCCCTGGCTCTGTGGATACGTAAGTTTGCTTGTAACTTTTCTCACACCTTGTCTTCCACTTTTCAGAGTAAGTATTTAGTACTTTTTAGAGACTCAGGCATAGGCTACTGCATAGCAGTGAACTGCAACGCCAGTTGTCACTAGAAAGTCACTATTAAAAACCCAGCAGCTTAAATGCTAGTAGTTTTACCATATTTAATAAATAAAACTAGCATCTATACACTTATTTTGGCCACATTTCTGGGAAGTCACACTCCTGAAGTTAACGTTTACATAGCAGGCATTTTCACCGCTTCTAGCTGCAAAGCTTGTAAAGGTTTGTGCTGCGTCTGCTCTTTGGCTTGGCGTTTTGCCACAGGCCTCCCGAGCCTGGCGCCACAGGCCACACCAAACTCCATTCGCTTAAACCCCAAGCTTCGGCCCAAGGCTGCAGAAAGGACCCCGCGCCGGGGGGCAGCGCCCGGGCCCGCGGCCGACCAGGAGCCCACGAGCCCCCCAGGACAACCGTGTGGCGGCACAAAGCCCAGCCCCGTGCTTCGGCCCGGCCTGACCCCGCCGCCTCTCGCTCGGTGCCGCCGCGTACCGGGCTGGCGGGAGGCCGGTGCCTCAGGGCCTCCCCCGGCCCCCCCGCGGGGCTGCCGGCAGTCAGGGCCGCCCCATAGCGCGGACCCGGCCTCCCCGGGGGCGCCTTATCCCGCCCGGCTCTGCCCGCTCCCGCCACGGCTCCGCCCAGGCCCAGGACGGCGCCCGGCACCGTTCCATCGGCCCGAACCGAACATGGCCGCGGCAGGCTCCGTGCGGAGCTGCCAGGATCCAAGATGGCGCCAACGCCCGCTGCTGTGTCAGAAGGGGCTCCGAGATGGGCTCCGAGATGGCCTCCTCCCCGCCCCCGCGCTTTGAGCTGCCAGGATCCAAGATGCCTGCCTGCCCGCCCGCCCGCCCGCCCGCCTCGCCTCTGACGTGGCTGGCTTCCCGCCCGGCCGCCCCAGCGTCCCTAGGCGCTGTCTGCCCTCATCAAAGATGGCGGTCGGAAGCGTCCCCGGTTATTAGGCTCCCGCCCGTCGCTCCGTGCCGGGTGGTTGGGCTCGGCGGCCGAGATGGCGGCGGCAGAGCTGGAGTACGAGTCCGTCCTCTGCGTGAAGCCCGATGTCAACGTCTACCGCATTCCGCCGCGCACTTCCAACCGCGGGTACAGGTGAGGCAGCGTGCGGGGCCCAGGGTCGCTCCGGCTCGGTGCGGCCCAGCCCAGCCCTGGCTGCAGGGGCCGGGCCCGGGCTGGGGCGTCCAGCCCCGAGCGCGGTCTCAGGCAGCCGTGGCCCGCGGCTGCAGGCGGGTCAGGCCCGTCCCCCGGGGCCTTGGCCCGCAGCGGCCTGAGCCGCCTGTGGCGGGGGCTGTGGGCCCGGCGGCGGCAGCGTGTGCCCCGCGCCGTGGGGAGCAGCGGCCGCTCTGTGAATCCCGTGAGGGCACCTGAGCAACGTGCTCCTCCGGGGCTGGCCGCTGCCCCCGGTTTGCCCAGTTCCCTGGGCTGTCAGCGGTGTGGTGTAGCGGCATGCAGAACTTGGCCTGTGGGCTCTCGCAGCTAGCAGGGAAGAAGGCAGGAGTTCAGCATGGTTTTTGAGAACAGGTTGCAGGACCAGGAGTTAAAAATGCTTCCTCTCCCTAGCCCTCCTCTCTCTAGCTAGAGCCAGGGGAGCGCAGCTGCAGGCCGAGCCCACAGACCTGCTGGAGAAGGGGGTTTGCGCTCTGAAGCGCCCATAGCTGTTGGTGGTACAAGGTTTGATGACCTTGGCAAACCATTGCCACTGTGGATGTCGTGTCTGGCCACAGGTGTTTGTTTCCAGTTGTAAAATCCGTAGGTTGGGGCTTTTTGATATTTTTTTTTTCCCTTCACAACAGTCTGTAGCAAAGAGTTTGGGCTAGTCAAGATGGCTGTGCATATGATGTTTTCCCTAGTGTAAGCTAGTTGCCTCTTTGCCCAGAAGTACTTGATACCATTTTACAGCAATAGGGTAGAATAATTGAGTAGTTTTTCAACATGCTAGTAACTAACTCTGGGGTCTTCCTGACGCTCACAAGTCATTTATTAGTTGCTTTTGGGCTTGCTGTTCCAAGTGAGTTTCAGTCTTCACGCGTCTGCAAGCTTATCAAGGTAAAGTCAGAGTTGCTGTTTTCTGGACTGTATCTGTTTGCCTTTACCCAGCGGAAAGAGGCTGGTCAGAGCCTTGTGTGTTGACTGGCAGCAACAGGGAGGAGCTGAGGCTTCATATGTTGTTTGGGGAGAGAAGTGGAATAAGGCAGCTGGAGGTGATGAAGGTTTGTGAGCAGAGACTTTTGCTGACATGGTTGGACATAAGTGGAGGCGTTGATGCATGGTCAGTGAACAATTGCTTTTCTTTTTAGGGCATCAGACTGGAAATTGGACCATCCAGACTGGACAGGGCGGCTTCGTGTCACCTCCAAAGGCAAAACTGCATACATAAAACTGGAGGACAAGGTTTCAGGTAAGGGAAAGGCTGTGGCTTGACAAGACTGTGACTATGATTGCTGCTTATGAGCCTGTGCTTGTAAGCCTGCTCAGAGCTGTGCGTGGCAACCCTGGCCATGCTTTAGCAAGAGGTTGCTCTCAACGCTCAATTCTTTGTCTGCAGGAGAACTCTTTGCCCAGGCTCCTATAGATCAGTACCCTGGCATTGCAGTAGAGACTGTGACAGATTCCAGCCGCTATTTTGTCATTCGAATTCAGGATGGGACTGGTGAGTTGCAAGATCGTGTATGTGCCAAGGGTTAGGGGTGGAGGAGACTTAGCCTGGTGGAGCTGGGTGTGCGCCAGGTGGATTGAAATGGTTTTGGGAATACTGTAAAGTCTGGGTAGTGTGCCTAGAGGGCTAGGAAGGCAAGGTTAACATAGGAGGGTTCTTTATGTTGCGCAGAGTCCAGGGGCTGGGAAGGAACGTTCAGTTTCTGAGAGTGCCACATGGGAAGAAGGGTGGATCCTGAAGTCTAGGAACAATGAACTGCTGTGAGCTGCTAGCGTCCAGCTGCAGGTGTGTCGGAGGGAGGCAGCACAGAGTGGTGTAGGAGAAGCAGAAGGATTTTGGAGTAAATGAACACAAGGGCCCATTTGCAGGGCACCTCCAATGACTCCTCCTGTCTCCTTGCTAGGACGAAGTGCTTTTATAGGCATTGGCTTCACGGATCGTGGTGATGCCTTTGACTTCAACGTCTCTTTGCAGGATCACTTCAAGTGAGTTGTGCTTTTCTGGAATGCTGTTTTTCCTCTGGCCTGTAGAACATGGTGGGTGGTGGTGCATGTTCATTTAGTGCAGGCTTCCATGGGATGGTCCTGAAGTCCTACTCTGGCTCCATCAGGGACACTTGAGTGTGCTGCCAACTGTTGTGCGAGCTGAGAGTCCTGCAGAGTCAGATCTATAAGTCTTAAGCTTAGGTCCTGTGATACTACAGATGCAGTGTAGAAAGTCTCTTGGGTTTGTGGTGGTCCCAGCTTTTTGCTGTACTACACTGGGAGTAGGGAGGTAGCTGGTCTGTCAAGGCAAGGTAGTTCTTTGGCGGGATGGGGAGAGGAGCCATGCATTTTTCTGAAACCCCATTCCCCTTTGCCACAGGGTCTTACATCTTCCTCTTCTTTTTAGGTGGGTGAAGCAGGAGACTGAGATCTCCAAGGAGTCCCAGGAAGCTGACACACGTCCCAAATTAGACTTGGGGTTTAAGGAAGGGCAGACCATCAAACTGAACATTGGGGTAAGCAGCACAGTTTACCCTGCTTCTTTCTCTGCATATGCCAGTGGAGACTCTTCCTCACTTGTCCTTTCTTTTTATACAGAACATGACAACAAAGAAAGGAGGAGCAGCTAAACCCCGTGTGTCTGGATCGGGGGGCCTAAGCCTGCTGCCACCCCCACCAGGAGGCAAAATTGCAGTCCCTCCTATACCTCCCCCTTCTTCCACAGCCATTGCCAACCATGTCACACCGCCACCCGTGCAGAAATCCAGTACTGTGAGCAATGCAGGTAAATGTCAGCATACAGCAAACAGTCTGTTGGATACTAGTAGGTGCAAAGAGAGGCAGGAGGCCTGCTTTAGAGAACCGGTGTTCAGTCTGGTGCCAGTAGTGCCTGTGAGACGTAATTTTTCCTGAGGGCTTTGCTGTGTTTGACCTGAGGATCTCCGTGCTTGTTTAATAGTACTTGCTTGTTCTCCTTGCAACAAGGACTGAATTGTAGCTTCTCTCTTTGCGAAAGGAGAAACCAAGCGACTTGGTCAAAACAGTTAGGACAGTGGGATGGGTATGAAATTTAAGTAGTTGGATTTTTCTGAACTTGTGTGTGCTTTAGGGGCACTAGCAGAGCTGTGTAGGGTATCCAGAAAAGTACTGCATGGTCACTTGCTTTCTGCAGAAAAATACAGCTAGACTTGCGGTTCTTCTTGAAAGATGCAAGAAAAGCACTTCTTGGCAATCTTTGAATAGGGAGACTGCAAGCTTTAGTATGAACAGCAGAAAGAGGTGCAAAGTGTAGTGGGATTGTGGATATAGCTATACATATTAAAAATATGTAGATAATTTTATATAGTATGTATTACATATAAAAATAATTATTAAAATGTATATGTTGAACTTCATATATGTGTGTATGTATGCATATACACGCATGTATGTGTATGAAGTTCAGCAAGGCCAAGTTCAAGTTCCTGCACCTGCAGTGGGGCAATTACCAGTATCAATACACACTAGGGGATGAGTGGATTGAGAGCAGCCCTGCAGACAGTGACTTAGGGATACTGGTGGATGAAGAATTGGTTATGAGCCAGCAATGTGCGCTTGCTTGCAGCCCAGAAAGCCAGTTGTATCCTGGGCTGCACAAAAAGAAGCATGGCCAGCGGATTGAAAGAGGTGATTCTTCCCTGCTGCTCCACTCTTAAGACGCCACCTGGAGTACTGCATTCAGCTCTGGGGTTCCCAGTCCAAGGAAGACATGGCTTTGTTAGAGCGGGTCCAGAGGAAGGCCACAAAAATGATCAGAAGGCCGGTGGAACACCTCTCCTGTGAATAAAGACTGGGAGAGTTTGGGTTGTTCAGCCTGGAGATGAGAAGGCTCTGGGGAGACCTTATGCAGCCTTTTCAGTGTATAAAGGGGGCTTGTAAGGAGGATGAAGAGAGACTTTTTTTACAAGGGCCTGTAGTTACAGGACAAAGGGCCCAGGTTTCAAATTGAAAGAGGGTAGATTTAGATTGGATATTTGGAAGAAATTCTTTGCTGTGAGGGTGGTGAGACACTGAAACAGGTTGCCCAGAGAAGTTGTGGATGCTCCATCATTGGAAGTGTTCAAGGCCAGACTGGATGGGGCTTTGAGCAACCTGATCTAGTGGAAGGTGTCCCTCCCCGTGGCAGGGGGTTTGGACTTAGATGGTCTTTAAAGGTCCCTTCCAACCCAAACCATTCTGTGATTCTGTAACAAAGAGGTTGCTGCAGTCTTCCGGATGCTGTGTGAAAAGCGTGACCGTACAGAGGTGTCTGGAGAGCTGATGATACCCTAATGAAGCCAGAAACTTCAGCAGTGCTGTATGCAGATCAGTGAGAAGAAACCACAAGCTTCTGGATAGGGCGGGGCTCCAGTGCATGGTTCGTATGGTTAAGGTGGTGCCTTTTTGGCAACTGTTAATAATTGCTGAGCTTGGGCTGAGTCTAAGCCATGTCTGTTGGGAGAGGTATTACGTCACAAATCTGCCAGTTGGTGTGCTGCACGGGGACTGAAGAGTGCCTGAAGAGTGTACCCCTGCGGCATGAGCTGGATGCTCTGCGCACTTTCAGCAAAGTTGTAACTTCCTTCTTCTGGTGGGATAGCTGGAGTCCCTTCAAAGATTCTCTGTGCCTGCATGCAGCAGTTTGTGTAAGATGACAGTTTAAATGCTTGTAAGGTTTTCTTCTTGATTACCTTGATTTTTTTTTTTTTTCCTTTTTGTTTTCTTCTGCATTAGATATTCTATTAGACTTAGATGCCCCTGCATCTGCATCCAAGGCACCAGCATCAGCTACCACAGACCTCTGGGGAGACTTCAGCACTGCATCCAGGTAAACTGGTGAAGGGAACTGTACACAAGAAGCGTAATGTCCTGACGGGCACTGGAAGAGCTGTAAGTTAAGAAGTCTTACTAGATCTGCTCCTTTGATTCTCCTTTCTTTTATTTCAGTGCTGTTCCCAATCAGGCTCCTCAGCAGTCCAACTGGGTCCAGTTCTGAATGGTCAAAGCAATGGAATGGGACAAACTGATGACCAAGAGGCTCTAGAGGCACCAAATGGGATCAGAGGGGGCACAAACCTCTCTAGTCTTCAATCAGAAACAAATCGGGACAATCCTTCCTTTTTAAACCAGATCTTCACTTCAGTCAGAACTTACTATTTTTGATCCCACAGTGAAACCACTGAACCTGAAGCGAACATGCTGACTCCTCACAAGATGGGCAAGGAGAGAGGTAGTCTCAACACAAAACCTTCTTTGAATTATGTCTGTGGTGAGGAGTGAGCCTCCCTATGCACGCACTACTCTTCCTGTCTGGTGCAATTGATAGTGCTCAATGTTCCTGTGCTCTTGTGGGAGGAGTTATGCAAGTCCTTGAGTAGACCTGCTGCCATTGTGCTGTAGCTCCAGGTGGGTGCCCCATCTTGAGGCTCCTTGTTTGGTTTGCGGGTTCACTGGAGGAACTTATCTCATTTTCACTCCTTTCTCCCACCCCATGCAAAGGCCTCATTGTCATTGAGATGTTTTAACTGGAAATAGCTTTTTTTTTTTTTTTTTTAAAAAAAGCCTGTTTTTATAATTTGGTAGTTACTTGCACTAGATGACAGCCAGGTAATCCCACCAGTCAGCATTTCATGTTCCTGCGTCACTATCCTGAGCCCTGGCCTTGTGACTTGGCACTGTTACAAGTATTGCATATCCATGCCACAGTAAGAACTATGGTGGGACAGTGGTTTATTCTCTGGTGAAGGGACAGTCTCCTTCCCCTTCTCAGCTCACACTTGTCTGGGTAAGAAATGTATAGTAGGCCCAGTGGTGAGAACTGTGGCAGCAAAATTCTCCCACCTGTGTTCTTTCTTGTGGCTTTTATTCTGAGGCTAACTTTCTGGGGATGTGAGCTGGGTATTGCAACTTGGGTGGTTTTTTTTCCAATTTTATTTTTAAAGTACCCCAAACCGCCTCCATTTCCTCTGGTTTAGGGCATTAGAAAGAGGAAAAAGGCTCTTATTCTCTGCTCTTCTCTATTTGGGAGAGTTTCCTGAGGCCCTTCGATCTGGCCGCTATTCAGTCTCCAGCAGCTATGGATGTGGTCTGGGCCGATTACCCTGGGCAAAGCCTGCAGGCCGGCTTGAAACCTCACAGAGCTAGCTACTCTCCGTGCTAGCTGGTAAGACAGAACACTAGCTGGGAAGGTGGTCTCGGTGGCTCTTCCACAGCTGTACCCAGTTATTAGAACACTAGAGTTTTGGTACTTCACCGGAAGGCTTCTTCCTGTTCTGAACACTCAAGCCAGCAGCAACACTTTTGTAACTGGGATGCTCTGCTAGCACACCTGTGCAAGTACGTTTTTCTCTTGGGGCAAAGATTTCCTGGTGAGGCTTTTAGAAGAGAGTAGTTAGCTTTATGCACCTTGTACTTGCAAAGGTCTCTTATCCTTTTTGTCTTACTACACTGAGGGCATTTTGGAGACAGTTGCACTTAGACCATCCCTCTGGGAAGCAAAATTCTTGAAAATGGCTCTAAAGCTGCTGCAGTTCCACTTGTGGAAGTGGGGACCAGACTGCTCTTGGATGTATTTTAAGTAGTCATTTAATCCTGATCCCTTAGATGTCTTGGTGTTCCCCCTGCTGCCCCTCACTTGCCTTCATAGTCACTCCTGCAGTCTCATTGTGCTTAAACTTCCCGCCTCCTCTGAATTTGTGGGTGGCTATAATCTGCTAGCACAGTCATGCACTCTGCTGGTTGGCTTTTTGTTTTGGTATTTTTTTTTTTTTTTTGCTAAGATCATCGTGAGGTCCTGTCATTTCAGCTATGTATCAGTTCCCCAAACCAAGGAAGTTCATGGCACCAATTAACAACTAACTAGGAGCCTCCTCTGTATTGTCTTAGTATTCTGGAGATAATATATTATTACGTATTTGAAAAGCTGAAGAAGCAAAAATTAAATATATATGTATATAAAGCATAAGATGTACCGGTGCAAATGGTAATTAAACAAGTAATATCGGGGAAAGGAATGTCATGAGTCTTCTAAGTTGTCAAATTGTTGCTTTGGAAGCACTGCAGTATGAAGGTCTTTATGTCTCCAGCAACATCCTGATAGCCTACTTGGCCAGTCTGCAGGCCTTAACAGACTTGCAGAAGGATAAGAACAACGTCAGGAGTGAATGGGTTCCGGCTCTGTCTGGGTGACAAAGTAGGAGCATGGAAGAAGAACACGAAAATGACCTATGGCTGCTCCAAATGGGGTAAAAAATACTGAACAACAACATGGAAACAGGCTGGACTGTAGAGGTGTGTGTGATGCTCGATAAGAACGTGGATAAAACTAGCAGGTAAGAAAACTTGGTTGCCCTGCCATCTAGCACTTCAGGCATTTGAGGCTTCTACACCTTGCAGATGTTTTAAGAATTGATTCTTGCTGCTGTTGTAAATGGGAAGTAGTCTCTGCTGACTGCAGAGGTGAGCAAGGTGAGCTGCGTGGGCCCCCTGTCAGGGAGCAGCAGGGGCAGGCCGCTCTGAAAGGGAGAGCGAGCTGGAAGCCGAGTCACAGCAAGGCAAGCAGGGGCAGCGGCCTTGCTGACAAAGGAACAGTCCCACAGTACATAGCAGGAAGATCAGAGCAGGTCAGGTTGAAGGTTCGGATCAGCAGGGTACGTGGTCAGGCATGGGCATGGCAGCTCTAGCTCGGGCCTGGATGAAGGATGAGCACCCTAGCCTGTCAGCAAGCCTTGCTGAGGTTTCTCAAAGCCAGACACTATACTATCGAAGCTGGACCTGAGTCCAGGCAGCCAGCCCCCTAGGAAGTAGAGAATATGCTCGGGGCCCTGATGTTCTTTTATCGGTCCTGTTCGCAGCCATCTCTTCTTGCACAGAGACGCTTGCTCAGTGTTCTGCTGCCAGACAGCAAAGCTCTGCGTATGGTTGTGTTGAAAGTGCAATGGGAGTTGTGGCCTGGGTAGGGGTAAGAAGTCCTGACCTTTTAAGTCAGCTGTTTGAATGACACCAATGGTGTCATTGTCAAATATTCTAGCACCTGTAATGGCCCCAAAAAAATAAGAAAAAATCTGTACATGTCTTCAGATCTAGGAACAAAGCTGGTACCCTGTTTTGGTGAACAGGGTGGATATGTTGCGTAGGTCCTGGCCAGGCAGAAGATGAAGGGTCTTGTATGTGAGCTGTGCTCAAGCTTCTCTGCCTCTTCAGCAGACTTTTGTTGCAAGTAGCAGCAAAAAGGGTTGACTAGCCTAAGAAGAGGGTATTTCTCCAGAGTAGGAGGATTTCCAGGTGAGGTGTACCTAAGGGAGGTGCAGGGATATACTCTTGCTGGTGCATGGAGAAGCATAGAGGTCTGGGAAACTGTTCATGAAGGGGAGCTTAGTCTTCTCTGGAGACCTTCCTGGTGTTCATGTATTTCATCACAGCGAGTCCTGCTAGAATGTAACAGCTTGGTGTGTCTTGATTAAATCCTCTTCTCCTTGGCGACCATTAGGAACAATCTTTCCATCCCCTGTTGGCTGTGATGGTGAGTTGCTGTTGAAATGACTTGGCCTGTGACTGGCCTGGCTGAATCCTCCCATCTCTTCCTGCAGTTTCTGTTGCTGATGCAGCAGAAGCCAGTATGGAGGCTGCTTGAGACCTACACTCTGATGTTGCAGATGGTAACATTCTCTAGGTAAAGCATGAAGGCCAGGCTTTTAATGGGGATCAGCAGGTCAAACCAAAAAATTATTTCCTGAACATTTAGTATGTTCCACATAATAGATAACTGGTTTCCTTTGGCAGCTGAGAAGAGCTGCCCTCGGTCTGAGAGGGACAATGGTCAAAGGGGGAGGAGAAGTTCATGCCGAATGGGAGACAGACTGTAGCATGTAGAAAGAGTCAAGAAACACGTCAAAGGGAAGATCTGAGTTCTGTCTGGTTATTGGTTGTCATTTCTTTTGTGAGAACTGTAGTTGAGGTGGGATGTGAGTGTTTCCCCCTCATTAAGTTGGTTCTGCATTCTGTGACTTAAAACTCCCGTCTCACAGCTGTGCAGTAACTGTTCCTACTGCAGCCACACAGTATGGATTGCAGCCACAAACTCGCTAGCTTGAACAAAGCTTTGGTGCTGTGTTGAGGACTCCTGCAGAAACGGAGAGAAACGGATGTCCATTGAAGGAATTCAAACAAACAAACAAACTCAACAAACAGGAAACCAAATCCCCAAAGTCCTCCTGAGCTTTGGTGGTGAGGGAGCAGGATCTGAAGCTGAACTGATCCTGTTAAATCAGCATAAGCCTACAATGCTCTAGGAGGGAGCACAGCTGGGCTGTTAATGTGTAAAAACAGAGCACTGGGGCCTATGTAGTTAACACACATTGTAATGCCTTGAGGTCTAGGCAATCCACTGAGTGCTCATTATGCTATGTGAACAATAGATTCTCAATTTAGACACAGTTTTAGATGTCTTTTCTTCCAAGTTAATAGCTTTGTCCATGCTAATAAGAAAAGCACATCGCAGGATGTAGTGCCCTTCTAGTCTGATAGCTTAATTTTGCCAGCTGCCATTAGCTATAGCTGTGTGCCCTCATCTAGAGTTGGGGCTCTGAGGGATGTTCCTTGGCGCTGCTCTGAGCATGGATCGGTCGGTCAGCAGCAGCTGGTGCCTCCCGGCCAGAGCCGCGTTTTGCCAGCTGTTGCTGCTGGGAGCCTGCGGTGAACCTGAATCCCTCCTGGCTGGCCTGCCCCAGACACGTAACTTGCAATGGCCTGGCTTCCTTTTTCTTTCCCAGATGTTGCAGGATGGCAGCTCCTACATGTTTGGGCAGAGGCAGCTGGCTTGCTTAGGAGAGTGGCTTTTTGGTTCTTGAAGAAGGCTGAAGAGACGTTCCCTGAAGGAGGGAGCTGCCTGTACTTGCAGCCTTTGTGTTGAGTCTTGTGGTCTGGGGATGTAAAGAGGCATGGCGCTCCCCTGCCCTCCTGGCCTGGTCTGCCAGCCTGCATGGGTTGGTGACACCTGTGACCAGGGCTTACAAGTTCAGTCTCACCTATGACCATGTGCTGCCATGCTGCTGAAACCCCTTGTTGCAGGGCTTCTGGCAATCCCTGGACTGGGCCACCATCTCCAGGGACCGACTGGGCCCGCAGGTGAACATCACCTGGGAAGTGGCTAGCACTGGTGAAGTGTTTCCTGAAAAGCAATTCAGCAAGAGCATGCTGACTCCTGGGTTGGCTGCCCTCGGTGACCTCCCCTGGGCTGTGCCTGGGAGGGATTTGGGCAAGGGCTGGACCTGGGTATGGAGCAAACCACAAAGCAGAACTGCAGCACCTGGAGGTGTCCCCAGGAGCATCTGAGATAGAGGGGAAAGGAAACATGTCTTGACTTTAGCGCACAGGAGGCACAAAGGAGGTAGGCAACATTAAGATGCCAGAACAAGAACTTTGGTGGGTCTGGTTTAAAGTGGACCAAAACAGCTTTGGATGACAGCAGAGTTTGTATTGGCTTTTACTGAACGCTTCCCTCAGTCTAATAGCAGCTTTGCCTTCATGTCCACCAGTATCATAACTCGTCATTCAAATGCTTTCCTGAACGAGTTAGAACCGGTCCCTGGTCAAATTTGCAGAAGCAGGGTTTAAAGATTTTTAGAGGGGTTTTTTTCTTCATCTCTCTTGATAGTTTGGTAGTAGTGGAACTGGTGCTTTCAAATGTAGCCATGTTCTGCTATCCGAACGCCCTCGGTGCTTCAGTGCCCTCATGCACAAACAGCTCAGTGTGGGGCTTAGAACTGAGATGTGCCAGGGCAGGCACCTATCTCTTCTTGTGGTCTGTCAGTGCCCGTACACGTGTGTATGTTTGTTGTCTTTAAAGTTTGCCCTATAGGAACTGAACTCCTAGTCTTTTTTTTTAAAGTCTAAGCACTGATCATGGTGTTAAGCAAACTGTTCAAAGATGTGTGGAGACGCTATTTCGGTAGTGATATACAAACTGTTGCTTTGGTTAGCTGGTAGGGACAAGGAACTGGATTCCAGTGAGCAGCAACGCCGAGAGGAGATGGGTAGGAGAGTGTATTCTTTGGAGCATATGTGCTATGGGGCTATAGATATGGCAGCACAGGTTGCACGTCCTGGCCAAGAGTTAGGGGCTGCTGTCACTAATACCTACAGCTGAAGTCAGTACCATGGGGACATGTATAAAGCATGCTTGGAAATGACCGCTGCATGCTTTGTGGGTCTTAAGGAGAGGAAGAGTCCTTAAGAAATATATTCCTTACAGAAACTGGGTTACTGTAAGCAGAGAACCTGGCCTGGATTGCCTGGTATAGCTTCAGAAGTATCCCTGCTTCGAGCACGGTTTGCAGGAGAGACCTCCAGCCTGAACTATTTCCTAGCGCTAGGCTGTGGTGCGGTGGGTGCTGCAGCGGGCCAGCAGTGTCTGGTGAGATGTCTGCCACGGGCGGGTGGTTGGTGGTGGGGAGCACTGGGGTCTGATGATGATCCTTCAGCTCAGCAAGGGCAGAGGCAGCACAAGGACTAGCGTGGTGTGCCGTGCTATCCCAGTCTTAAAATGTGACACAGGCAAATAACTGAACTGGAGGCAGAGTCTTAAGACGTGGGCCGCGGTGCTGGAGGTCAGCGTGAGTCAGCCAGCAGCACTTTGCCCTCTGGGTCAGGCCCAGCCAGCAGCTCCGGGGCCGGCAGGGGCTCAGCGCAGGGCCCTTTGCCCTCTGAGTCAGTGCTGGGGGCTGGTGCCCGGCAGCGCCGCTTGCCCACCCTTTTAAAGTCAGCTTTACCATGATGACTTCTGTGTCTTAGGCTGGTAAAAGTGGGTGATGCGGGCACCTGGACAGCGTGCCCTTCGAAAACACAAAGTGCCCTTCCCCATCAGTGCTGACATCTGCGTCACGAGGAGGCTCCTGCGTGCTGTTGAACCCCAAAGCTGGAGCCCTCGCTGCCTGGCATCGAAACTTCCCCAGCGGGTTGTTTCCAGATGGTTTTTGCCTTGTCCCATCCCGACTGGACGCATGGGATGGGTTTGCTGCTCTGGGGGCAGGTGTGCCCCTTCGCCCCGAGCGCCCCCCGCGATGGGCGCAGGGGGTCCCAAGGGCGTGCGGGGACCCCTTGGCTGGCGGGCGCGGGGCATTTAGGATCTTCCCGATAAATCCGCCCGTGCGGGTAGCAGGAGCAGCGGGGCAGAGCCGAGCACTGCCGCGCCCAGGCGAGCGCCGCAGGGGCTGCGGGGTTTGCGCTGCTCTTCCAGTGCCATCTGGTGGGACAGCCGGGCCGGCGCGGCGCTCCCGGACCCTCTGCGCAGGCTCCACCGCATTCCCCTCGGGTGCGCGGGGAGGATGGGGAGGGAAGCACCTTGGGAGCAAATAAAAATGGCCCTGAGGTTACAGCGTGGGTCTGGATGGCCTTACCTGCCAGCCCCCACGCTTGCTTTGATGAATGGGGTGGTTTTCCATTCTTCTGCTTTTTTTCACACAGCTTGCTCGTGTGCGTTGCACGTGCCCGCTCTAAAGAAGTTAAAAGTTTACAGCCCTGCCTCTGAAACAGGCCGCTGGGTCTGGCCAGGGCTTGGATCTGGCTCACGTTTGGAGGGAAGGTGCAGCTGTGGCAGGCAACTGCAGTATCTGGATCTGATCTCCAACAGTTTGATCAGGGGGCTGGAGCACCTCTCCTATGAAGACAGGCTGAGTTGAGGTGGTTCAGCCTGGAGCAGAGAAGGCTCTGGGGACACCTTATAGCAGCCTGCCAGTACCTAACGGGGGTCCACAAGAAAGCTGGAGAGGGGCTATTTACAAGGGCCCGTAGTGACAGGACAAGGGGTAATGGCTTTAAGCTGAAAGAGGACAGATTTAAGATTAGATATTGGGAAGAAATTCTTTACTGTGAGGGTGTGAGACACTGGAACAGGTTGCTCAAAGAAGCTGTGGGTGCCCCATCCCTGGAAGCGTTCAAGGCCAGGTCAGATGTGGCTTTGAGCAGCCCGGTCTAGTGGAAGGTGTCCCTGCCCATGGCAGTAGGTTGAAACTAGATGATCTTTAAAAGTCCCTTCCAACCCAAACTATTCCATGATCTTATAAATCTCTGGCCCTGAGGCTTGTGGCTCAGATCCAATAGAGGAAGGGGGTGAAGGTGTGACGTTCCCAGTAATGGCATAAAACAAAGCTGTGGGATAATGCATCTGAATGTTTCCTGTGTTGGCTTTGGTTGGATAATTTGTTAATTGGGGGAAAGAAATAAAACTTATCTTTTCTGTTCTGAAGAAACATTTCTGGGTTAAAGGTATATGCAAAGAGGCAGGTAGGGGATTTTTGTCTGTTTGAAGATTCCCTGGACACTGTTCTTCCTTCTCTTATTCCTTCCCTTACACCTGAGGGATTTTGGGAGCCTACCATCACAGGTGAGCACATGACTTCCCAAAACTGAGCCTGAGCTCCCTTGGCTCAGATAGCTTTGGGACATGATCTGTTCTGCTTGAAACCCTCAGCTCTTGCTAAATCTTGGCAGAGATGTGGACGGGGGAGGAATGCACAAATCCTTTTTGGGGTGTAACATTTCTTTCATATCTCTCTAACTTTTCTTTGCTTTCACCATGTTCTGCATGGTACTGTACCGGCAGCGTTTTGGGGAGCTGGTGGTCTCTGTCAAAGTGCTAGAGTGTCACTCCAGCTGGATTTGCTCAGGACACTGTTGCTGCTGACTCAGGCTTGCCTGTGGTGAAGTGCTACCACCTGCCAGAAATTACTGTGGCTTTGCAGTGCTACCTTCTGTTTTATCTGTCCCACTCCCTTTCTCTCCATCCGGTTCTTCCCTGTTTCCTCTTCGTCCCTGGATGCTCAAATGTCCTTTTCTCTGAGCTTTCACAGCTCTATACAACTCATTTCTTCCTAGGTCTCCTGGTATATCAGTATGGCACCCTGGTTCACCTTTTGTCATCAGCAAGGGTGACTACCTGCCAGAAGAGGCCTCTTCCCGGTGCAGCTCTGGCCGGCTTTGCCAGCCATGCGTGAGGAGGGTGTAGGATGCCCCTCTGTCCGCTCCCAGCAGGCTGCCGCGCTCCCACACTGTCCCCTGGAGCTGGGGGAGCTCAGCCCCTGCAGTCAGAACTGCAGCATCCTGCCCCCCCCGCCCCCAACCAGTTCCCTGCAGCAGGGCACAGTGTGGTTGCTGACAGGGGGGTTGTTCAGCCTGGAGAGGAGAAGGCTCCGGGGACACCTTCCAGCAGCCTGCCAGTACCTAACGGGGTCTACAAGAAAGCTGGAGAGGGACTATTTACAAGGGCCCGTAGTGACAGGACAAGGGGTAACGGTGGTTTTAAGCTGACAGAGGGTAGATTCAGATTAGATATTAGGAAGAAATTCTTCACTGTGAGGCTGATGAGACACTGGATGGAACAGGTCATGCAGAGAAGCTGTGGGTGCCCCATCCCTGGAAGCGTTCAAGGCCAGGTTGGATGGGGCTTCGAGCAGCCTGGTCCAGTGGAAGGTGTCCCTGCCCATGGCGGGGGAGTGGAGCTAGATGATCTTTCAGGTCTCTTCCAACCTGAACCATTCTGTGATTCTATGATCCCCTCTAACCAGCCAAATCCCTCAGGAGCTGCCTGAATCCCTTTGATTAGGTATCTGCCATCCCTTACTAATTAACTGTCCAGTGTTGGGCCTTGGGGCCCCATTCTCCATGCTTTTTTATGCTCTTCCCTTGAGTGCAAGGGCTCTGCTCTTCCTTTATTACCTCCACGACCTTAATCTCTAGGAGAGGAGAAAGGTGGTGTGGAGAGGGAAGACCAAGAGGGTGGCATGCGTTCACTTCTGATGCTCTGCTCACCCAGGTGCAGGGACAAAAAGCCAGGACTGGGTTTAGGCTGTCTTCAGCTGAGTGACCTGGAGGAGGACTGTGTTAGCTAGAGATGCCATGAGAGCAAGTGATGGCAGGGCTGTCCCACCAGTGGGCAGCCAGGGTCCAGGTAAGGTCAGAGGAGAGGGTTTTATGAAAGGACTGGGTGTGTGCTGTGCTTGAATAAGGTCTTGTGAGAAAGTCTTGTGCTATCGGTGTTCCATTCGAGAAACTGAACAAAACCACACATAAGGCTGGGTGATGATAAATACTTCGTTACGTGAATGAGAGTAAATGGAAAGAATACAATTTGGCTGGAGAAATTCCTCGCCCTCCATTTCTGTCTGTCTTTCTTGCTCTCTGCTTTGCTTTCCAGAACGCAGCAAGCTGCCTTCCCCGTGTCTGTGCTCAGGGGGAGACCACACAACTGGCAGAGCAGCAGGGACATTCTCCCTGGACGACTGCCCTGGTACCAAAGGTTGCCCGACTGGCAGCCCAGCTGGCTGGGGGAGCTGAACCCTGCTCGGATGATGAGAGCCACATCAGCAACCCCCTTCATGCTGCTGGCTACAGAACCTCAAGCTGTATATTAGCACCTGACTGTCTCCTGAGCAACCTCCATCTGACAGATGCTTTGGATAAGTAATCTAAGAAAGACTATACTGATGCCAGTGGCTAAAGAATAAAAACAGGGCAAGCACACAAGATGTTCTTCTTTAATGCTTTTCCCCATTCCTAATGTTATCAGAATAGAAACTTACTGAGTAGAGTATGGTTACTGTGCATTAAGTAAACTCTCAGTGCATTTCTCTCTCATTATTTTTCCCCCAGTTTCCACCTTTAAGCCAAACAAGCTTTCAGGATGCCCAGCATCCTGGGTTAAGGAGCCCATTGCCCTACTCCGTTTTGTGAAGAACCACCTTCCTTCATTAAACTCTCTCCTGTTCTCTTCTTTCAATGCCTGATAGTTCTCGCATTAAAAGAAACAGAAATGGCTCAATCCTCACTCAGCCTTTCCTCGATGATTTTGTAAATCTCTGCCTCTTCCCATCTTCAGGGTGGAAATGTCCCATCTTAATTTGTTGCTCTTTATGCGGCAGTCATGCTATACCTTTTTGTCACCCTTGTCTTCCCCTGAGCCTTTTCTGGACCCACTGTATACTTCTTGAGATCATTTGAGTTATGAGGACATAACCATAAGGTGCTATAGCAATATTTTCTGTTCTGTTCTTTGTGCCTTTTTTCCACCATTCCTGATGCTTGATTTGCTGTTCTTTCTGCCTCTGAACAGATTTTCTCATACAACTGTTATAATCTGACATTTTTCTTTATGCGTACCAATAGTTAGCTCAAAGCTCATTATTTTATATGTGAAGTTAGGGCTGATTTTCCTAAAGTGCATTGCTTCATTACCCATTTCTCTGAAGGGCATTGCTTACCTACACAGGGCTCTCTCTGTCCCTTTACCACCCTGCTACTCAGTCTCATTCTTTTGCAGTTCCTTGCAACTGGCCCTTGAATAACTGCCTTGGATAATTTGGTATCGTTAGCAGATTTTGTCATATCATCCCTCTTTGCCATGTTGTTTAAGGAAATGTTAGCGTGTGTCCTATGACAGACCTGGTGGAGTTCTGCAGGTGCTCTCCCTCCACTGACAGAACTGACCGTTAATTCCTACCCACCTTTCCTGTCTGCTTACTAGGAAAAGATCTGCCACCTTATCCCATGGCTGCCCACTTTCCTTAGAATTCTTTGCTGAGGAACTTGAGGTAGCTAGATTATTCACATGCATGTGATCATTGACCCCTTCAAAGAACTAAAAGAGGCAGGATTTCCTTACAAGAGTTATATTGACTCTTCCCAAAGTACATCATACTTATATACATGTCCATTCATCTTTTTCTTTTGTTATAATCTCTACTAACTTGGCTGTCACAGATGTAAAAGCTTTAACTTCCTAAGTCTCCCTAGACTTCTCCTCTCCCCTCTCCTTGACTTATTCCTTGCCATCCTGCAATTTGCTGATTAAAAGGCAGTTTTAAGGCAAGAGGCCACTCACTGCTCTTAGCAACTGTTTCACCCCTGAGTTTCTTGGAAACCCCTGGGGCTACCTTGCCCAGACCTACTAATTCCATACATTTTGCACGCTTTTATTTTGGACAAGTCCTTTGGTTTAGTCTCCCGCAAAACAGGGTTCTTGTGGGGGTTTTCTCCAGTTTCTTCCACTGTCACAAATAATTAATTTAGCTTTGTTTTGACGTCCTTGTTCTCTCTGACTGCTTCTTCTATTCCCTGCACCTTCAACCTTCAGTTGTCCCCAAAGCTTGTGAAAAGGTTTCTGCTTTCAGTATCCAAAGGAAAGGATTTATTATACATTCTGATGTCTTCTGCTAGTTGATTTTCAGACTCTTTTTTGACCTTTGCTGTGTTGTGGTTTTACACTTAATGCAGGACACGATCATTTCAATTTTCCTGATTTGGATGCAAGGTCAGCTTGTTGAAGAATGCATACTGATAATCCCTTTGGCTCAACGTTTTAGCCATGTCAGCTTCCTTTTGCCTTTTGTCAAATCTTCTAAAGAGGTACCAGGTATTGGCCTTGGGCTGCCCATGTGATGTCCCTCTGTAACCTCCACGGCACCTCTGATGACCGAATTCCTTCAGCTGCCCCTCTCCCTTCTGACCAGGTTGTAACAAGCGTGCCTCACCTCCCTGCAGCTTCCACCACAGCAGTGCTCAACTTCAAAAGGGGATTTTTTTGGGATGTGTGGGGTCACAGCTTTAGGATTCAAGTCCTTTGCTTATGAATTCAATTTTAACTCAATCGGTTCACCTTGATTTTCAAAAGAAGTGAGGCAACGTGCGATGGTGCTGTCGCCCCTGTCACATGAACTGCTTGCTAAATTGGGTGAAGCTGGCTGTGAAGTGGAAGGCTTGCAGATGTTACCTTATTCAAATGTCATTGACAAGTAGGGGACAAAGAGTGTTAGTGCCTCTGCTGCTTTCTCCTTGGGTCAGCTAGCCGAATGGTGCCCGCGCCGCTTGCAGAGCAGCCACCTGAAGGCAGCAGCTGGAGCCTGAGTAAGGAGGGAAAGCAGGGCTGTTGTGGTGAGCAAACACACCAGTCCTGGAAAGGAGCTGGGGCTTGCAAGGTACGAGGTGTGTGGGCGGTACCTGGCAGAGCTGAGCGGGGCTGAGATGAAAGATGTCTGTGGGGAAGCACAGGTATCGCGGGAGGACGAGGGTGTGCTGCATGGGGTGGGCAGAACGCGGGTGGAGGGGGAAGGGAGGAACTGAGGAACAGCTTTGGGAATGCAAGGGAACAAATAGTGAGATCTGGGGGGGGGGGGTGTTTGAGCAAGGTTTTCTTTTTCTTTATTGTCAGCCCCACAACTAACTGCTGTGCTCAATTTTCCCTGTCTCCCACCTGTTTACACGCCACCAGCGTGTATGACATTCAAAGCATCAATTTTACCCTCAGGAGTATCACCTCACTGTTGTTGCACAAAAGCCCAGTGTTGTATCCTGTGGAAGTATGATTCAGGGTTGAATTTTCACAGCAAGCAACAACGCTGGTGTCTGAGAAGGAAAAATTGAGCCACCTCCTGACGTTTGAGCGCAATTTAGTCTATTCTAATAAAATGGGCAGCTAGATCCTGAATTTGCATTTGAAATGCCTCAGCTGTGTTTGGAGATGTATTTCAACAGCAGAAAGCTCATGAAGCTACATGGAGATTTTCTTCTCTGTCTGCTGATTGTATTTCCCTTTTCTTCACAGCGGAAAGCTTGAAACCCTGCCGTGAAGTAAGCCTTTTCCCCATGAGACTGTGAGTCTGCTGTGACTTGGTTGGCCGGGGATGGGGGGAAGCACACGGAGCGCTACCCCGACTGAAATCTCAGCGTGAAATTTGAGGGCATAACTAGGTTTCAGCAAACAATTATTTTTTTTTAATTGTTTAAAATTAACAATTTTAATTCAGTTAAATTAAATTCTGAGGCTTAATTCCAGTGAGAGGGCCAAGCATAAAGACAAAGGAAAGTGCTGGAAGGATGTTAGAAAGAAAAGCAGGCGTCATGCGTCTTCTCAAGGGACCAAGCTTCTGTCCTGCAGCTCCTCTTCTTCTTCTATAAAAGTCAGCTTTTTTTGGCAAACAAAATAAAAAGGAGAAGTGAAGCCAGCTCAGCGCATGTGAGACATGAGGAGGCTCGTTGGTAAAGACATCCAGCTACACGTGCACTGTTTGTTTAGGGGCAGTTCTCCATAATCTGTGTTCAGGTGTACACTACATCCCTCCCTTGCCCTTTACCTTCTGCCATGTTGTTCACCTCTGTTGTCTGATGCGTGTTCTTCCTTCCACTGTCCTACCTCACCTCCAACTCTGCCCTGTGCACCCTCCGTGCTAGCTCCCTGGGTGTCCTGCAAACATCTCATTCTGGTCTGCCTTGAGGAAATTCCAGCTAGCCAAACAAACTAAGCCAAGCTTCCTCCTTCTACTTTCTGGTTGTTTTGGAGACCTTATTGTGGCTTTTCACTACCTAGAAGGGGCTTGTAAGAAAGATGGAGATTATACCAGCACCTGTAGTGACAGGACAAGAGGCAGAGGTTTCAAACTGAAAGAAGCTAGACCTAGATATAAGGGATAAATTCTTTATGATGAGGTTGGTGAGACACTGGAACATGTTGCGCAGAGAAGCTGTGGATGCCCCATCCCTGGGAGTGCTCCCAGGTTGGATGGGGCTTTGAGCAACCTGGTCTAGTAGAAGGTGTCCCTGCCCGTGGCATGGGGGTTGGAACTAGAAGATCTTTGAGGCTCCTTCCATCCCAAACCATTCTGTGACTCCTAAGTCCTGTCCGCTGACTGAACCCTTCTCACCTTTTTCCCCTGGTTATCCTGACTCATTGGAATTTCTTCTCAGAAGTCCTTCTGATTCAGCGTGTATCTTGGCAGCCATCTCCCTTTGTTATCTCCTTTCAACACCTGCCCTGGCTTGAAATCAGACTAAGCAGCAGTCTGACATTTTTCCCAAGGTAATATCAGAGGCCTTTACCAGAAAGCAGAAAAGGGAGGTAAATGACAGTATTGGAGTAAGAAATCTAAACCAGCCCCTTTCAGCCTCAGAAATGGAGCCTGAATCCCTGAAGCAAGCACTCCTCTGAACTTCACCAGGCTGGAAATCAGGTTGTGATAGAAAGGTCTCTGTGTGTGCTCTTCCCAAAAACCTCTCAAACCATCAACACCATTTCTTTTTATTCCACTTTGCTTGTTCTCCTCCCTGACCCTGGCCTAATCCCTCTCTGTTTCTTCTTGGATTATTCAGATTATTTCTATTCCTCTGCCTAAGGCTGCAGTTTCCCAGTCTCATTTCTAAACAGTTCCTCATTTGAGATTTGTTCTAGTGCTAGCTGCCAGCTGGGCTGACTTCCTAGATGAGAGATAGAAAAAAATGCCAGCAAATAATAGCAAATAGCATGCAATAAGCAAATACAGCTTAACTGCAAGAGAAAAGTGAGGGCAGAATGTGTTTTGTATTGGGCTGGGCTACAGGTTAAAGTGGGCTAAGGCTCATGCTAGCTGCAAACCTAAGAGCAATGGCAGGATTACTAACAGGTGAAAGAAGACGTGAAGGTAAGGGAAGGAGAGAGAGTTAAAAACAAGGATGAAAAAATAAAAAAAAATTAGATCTTTAAACGGAAATCTCTCAGCTGAGTATCTGGTATGGGGAAAGAGTGCAACTTCCTTTCCAGTTATTAAGTTCTCATTTTTCTTTTCTCAGAAGTTTCCATAGTGCTGGGGCTGATTTCCTGGGCTAAGAAACTGAAGATCGGTTCCAGAGCATTTCTGAGATCCCCAGAATCCTCAAGTTATCTCAGTGCTTCTAGAGTTCAGCGCAGCAGATGTGAAAGGCTCAGTGCGTTGTTGGTGCCTCTCTCTGGAACCAGAGACCTGAAAGGCCCACGGTTTACCTGGCAAAACTAAAGACAGGGCCAGCGATCACACTGTGATTAAATGGCATCAGAAGTCACCTACGCTGAGGTGAAGTTCAAGAATGTATCACCAGCTGCAGTGGTCAAAGGTAAGGAATGGATGGGTTATTCCAGGGAAGAGGACCTGAAGAACAGGGAATAGAGATTTCTCCTTCTGTGATTCTGGTTCCTTCTTGGTCTTGACAAATTGAAAAAAGGAGTTGTCTACTATTAGGTGAGCAGGAGACTGGAGGAGTTTTGAAGTGAGAGGGTCAAGGAATGTCTACAAGAGGAGAGGTGGGAGTCTTTGGGTGCTTGGAGTTGCAACATGAACAAGGATGACCACTGGGAGCAAAATCAGTGGGTTTCAAGTGAGCATTCAGTAAAAAATGTTTTTTGGCTCCCTTAGTCTCCTGGTTGCAACACCAACAGTTGCGAACGGTAGAGAGTCCAGGATGGGTGCTGTACAGTCATAGTGCTCAGTCCTGGTGCAACGCCAGTGGCAGCTGCCTCCTTACATGTTATGTAGTCTTGGATGAGAGAGTAAAATTTTGGACAAATGCTGAGTACCAACAATAAAGACTATGGTTTATTGCAAACAATCTGCTCTCTCACGAAGGTGACGAGCCTCCCAGGGCAGCAAATGGCAGCAAATGGCAGCAAATCAGCCCGAGCCCTGGCTGCTGCTGCCCTTGCCCCTGAGAGAGCGAGGCCACAGAGTGCTGCTTGTGCAGAGAGAAGGAGCAGAGAGCCAACGTGCCTCCTTACAGCAGAGCAGCCAGTTGCCCTCTGCAGCTTCGTGAGAGGTGGCACTGGTGGCAGAAACTTATAGCCCCATTGTCCTTGGTTGATTGAGTCCTTGGTTTGATTGAATTTGGTTGATTGAATGGTCCTCGGAGAAGAGAGGCTCAAAAGCTAAAAGGAAGAATGGGCTTGAAGAGAACACCCTAAAATATACAGAGGAAAAATTATCTAAGATTTGGAGGAAGATCCAATTCTGTGTTAGATGTCTGCCTCTCCTGAAAAATAATTAACACACCAAACTAATTTTTATTGCTATTAAAAATCACAGTTGTAAAAATGTGTCTTTACTAGGCTTTGTGCAAATTTAAGGCATGTTCTGATCAGTATGTATTCTGTAGTCATTATGCCACAAATAGGAACGCATAGAGGTGCTCGTTGCTTCCACCCTTAGATACAGGACCCTACACAACAGCAGGTTCCAGAGATGTGAAGGTATGTGTGCATAAATGAATGAACGAATACATAAATTATTATTGCTGCTAAGGATATTAACTTGCCTATTTACGGCTTTACCTCAGTTTTGCAATCCCCGACAGAGCTCCAGGTTATTCCTTGCCCGCTCTGAGGCATGAGTCATGGAAATAAGGGATGTACATACTCCTGACTGACTTGGAAGTTCACTGTCTTTGATGCACCAAGATTAGCTGGTTACAGCTAGCATTTCCATCATGGTGAGGAGGGGGTGGTGGAAGTTCCCCGTTGTGTTCCCAATGACCTGCTCCAAAGACACCTGATCCAGCCACGTTTGCTTGAGCCGCTGATGCCAGGCTCATGCTACCGGTTTGGGGGTGTGCTCATTGTCTGTCTTTGGGTGCACATGTCCAAGTGATCACACCACACACTTATGTAGTTGTAGCTTATACTTTGAGTTTGGAGAAGTGTCCAATAGTACCATGACGCACAGTACTAATGTCTGTCAGAGCATCAGGGTATGCTTGTAGGACGAGAGTTACGATTAAAAATTATTGAAAGGAATTTTGAAATTGAGAATTATTGAGGAAACCTTGCTGCTCTGTTGTCCTTCTGAGCAGTTACTCTGGCCATGCAGACTTCATGCTGTGGTGGCCAAGCACACCTGGGTTTTCCCATTTTGTAGCCTCTTCCAGTTGTGCTCTAGAGATGCCAAAATTGGCGGTCACTGGAAGATAAAGAGGACAAGGTAGCAGCTAATCAAACAACTTATAATCCTTGGCAAGAGATGGCAGAGACCACTGGGGTGGGTTTCACAGCACAGTGCAGTTAGCTTTCCTGCATTTCCGACCAGGATTTCCTGGGTAGAAACATAGGTGTCTGTGCAGTACCACACCTGTCGCACGTGCCTAGGAAACACGGGGTTTACATGTTGAATAACCAGCATATGCTCTCAAGTCTGTTGTGTTGTGATCATGATGGACACATTGCAAGCATGCCCACTAGCTGTAGGAAACATTTTGCAGGGAGATTATCCCACTGAGTACGCACAAGACTTACTGCGCTGCAGTTGTGTTGGTGAGGTGCATGCATTCCGGCGGTGCTTTCTCTGCAACCTGGGTGTGAGTGTGGGATGCACGGGCTGAACAGTCTATCTATGGGCAGGCAGCACAGCAGAAAATCATTTGGATTGGTCAGATCTATTGTCTGAAAGAGGTGGCTGGACTCCAGATCATGATTCAGGTCCTTGTTATCACTGCAGACAAAAGCTGTGGCCAGAAAAACGTGATTTGGCCAGGGAAATCTGAGTCTTGTCTGTTCATGAATGTTTTCTCTTCTGATAATGAAACATGATGCTTTTTGCCCTGCTGTAACAGCCTCCCCCAAGCCTTTGGGAAGCAGTCAGAGGGAGGAGGTTTCTGGAAGTCTTGCTTACTAGGCATGGCTGGCAGGCACTTGTTGCTGCTGGCAGGCTTGGGAGTATCATGCTGAACAATCAATGAGGTTTCTCCAAAGCTTATCGATAATATCAGTCTCTCCCAAAACGCCTTCACTCCTGTCCTGCAGTGAGTGCTGCTGTCTCTTTACCCTCCTGTTTGCCCTGACTTTGCCCTGTGTACCTGCTGCAACCTAGAACAGTCTCCTTACAAGTGTTCGCTTCTCCTTCCCTGGGACCCATTCTCCTGCCTGCTCCCGAACCTCCTCAGTACTGGCACTGTCCCTCTGCACAAAAGTCAGGCCCTGGCAAGTCTGAATCCGAGCGGGATACTCTACTCATGCTGCTGAACGCAGCCCTCCCTTCTCCCCAGGCATCCAGCACAGCACAACCTGGTTTTACTACAGCAAATCTCTGAACCTTGGAAAGCATTCTCTGAATCCTGGAAAGCAGAGATGGAAGGGAAAAATATTTTTTTTTCTCTTCCAATGATTCTGTGCCGTCATAGCATTGCACATGTTTTGTCTCATTCGGCTTACACCAACCTTCTGTACAGAAAGTTCAAAAAAACTAAGAAGGACCAGAAGCAGGCATAAAAAGGTTTCTGGGGAGAAGTCAACATGAGATCTTCACATGAACGTCTTAAGTACCACAGACAGACCATGTATTTGTATTTGTATTTGGCAGCTTTGAGCTCAATCTAGAAAGACATGGTTTCACTCCGGATTTGAAGGCCATGTGAGGACCTCACCCCTAAACACCGGCGATGAGTACTGCTAGCTCACCAGCTGGGCTGGGGCTGTGAACATCACTGCTGAACATGACCTTCCCCCAAACCCACAGTGCTCCCCTGCTCTGTCCCAGCCCGCCCCTCTCTCAGCCTGTGTAACTCTCAGAACTGAAACTGCATGGTTTTGGAGCCGCTCTCTCTTGAGTCGTACATCCATGGTTTGGGGACTGACTGAAGCATAGTTGACGGAGGTGTTGTGTTTGGTGTGTTCCTTCACTTGTAGTACCTCTTGATGTGAAGAAGCGTGAGTCCCATCCCCAGAAATACCCGCTATGGCTCCCATGGCTGACCTCACTGCTGCTCCTCTTGGTGTGCATTGCCCTTGTTGTTGTTCTCTTTGGTGAGTATGTGCAGGTGGGTTACAAGGGAGGGGTCTGGGGGAAGTGCTGGGAGAAAAGCAGAGAAAGCAGAGCCCAGAGTGGAATACGTTCCAACCAGGGAAGAGCTTTTACTTAGGAGCAGTTTTGTCATGAGAAAGGATGCAAGCACCAACATTTGGGCTCAGGAAACCAGACGCTGAATATTTGAAAGGTATGTTTAGGAGCAAGATCTTTCCTGACTACTTAAACATTGGGGATTTAAGGGTATGGTTGCAACTTGACACAAACTTCTCTCTTGCAGGCCAGCCAAACCAGATGTTTAGGCTAACTGGTATGTGGGAGCTAGGACTACCACAGCGTTATGCCGTGTAGTTCTGTTACACCCATTCTCTTTGTTAGAATGATGGAAAGAGTTAGGTGGAAAGGGGATTCTGGAGGTCTCTAGTCTAATGCCCTACTTGAAGCATGGCCATCTTCTGAATTTCAGGGTGGTTTGGGCTATCTGTAAGGTCTCAGGCTTTTCTGCCCTGACCTTGCGTAGGTCTGCATACATCCACCAGATCTTCTACTGTTTACCCTGAGGCCTTTTCAGTGTTCCCACTTTGCACATACCCACCTTGCACAGCCTCTTTGGAACTGTGAAACAATTGACTACCATCATAGCACACTAAAGGAACTTGGTTACATTCAGCAGAGGGGGCACAAGTGTCCATAAAGGTAACTGGATCTGCACTTGAGCTCTCTTTGTGCTTGGACACTTCATGTCCTAATGGAAAACCTGGTTTTTCACAGTCCTGGCATCTCTAGGATTAACTGTGTGGTGCGAACTCTCACACCTTTTTAGTATCAATTGCAGTGTACTAGAATAATGCATAAAAAGTTACTCTTACACAGTTTGTGGAGATTGTGGTCACTGTTACATTCTTGTTTTCTGCTAAAGATCATTTACAGCATGTTTGCACAAATTGTCAGTAAAGATGGCGGATTCTGGAAGAGGTTGTCAGGATAAATTGCTGCCCTTCCTTTTGCTGTCATCAGTTCCTGAGCCCCAGAAGTTTGTATTGCTTTGCTCCCAACTTTTTTTTCACAGTTTTCTGTTTTTCACAGTATTCTGTTAAATGGTTGGGGGGGTTTAGGGTGGGCTTTTAGAGTCTGACACTGGCCAGTTTTTTTAAGGTATTCCACATACGGAAGGTTTAATCTTTAACGGCGAATTTACTTATCCAAGTTAATTGATGGTACATCGGATTTTGGTTTGGCAGAGTGTTACAGCAACATACGTAAATGAAAACACAAGTACAAATTGTGCTTAGCAGAGGGTAGCAATTGCAATGCACAGTTCAATCACAATATAAATGTGATTCTCCTTACCAGTCTCTGCAATGTGCTCAACATCGAGACACTGAGTGTTCCCAGTGACCAAGGAGCATGTGGGTTAAAGCCAGATCAGGCCCATTGCTTTCTTGAGATATGTTTTTGTTAGTCATTCAGTTTTTCACACTATTTTGGGCTAAGCCACGTACGTGCTTGCCCCGTGCTGGTCCGGCTAACTGACTAGCTGACCAGCTGACATTGCTCTCTTCTTGATCATTAGAGGGATGAACAGTTACACAGCTGGTCAGCTCACTCAGCTGGTACGACTGGTTGATTCACTCATCTGGACTAAAGGCCATCGTTTGGTCCCCTTTGTGTTGAGAGAAGGTCACCTCGCTTTGCAAAGGTGTGGTCAGTCACGCATCACCCTTGCCCAACTTCTCTGAGCCTTCTTCTGTTATAGGAATTCACTAATGAGGCACAGAGGCTGCTATGATCACCCTGCCCTCCCCACTAGTAAAAGTATTTCTAAATGAAATGGTTGATAAAAATAGACATCTGTAATACTTAGCACACCCTGAGCAGCTTCCAGCCAATATCCCTGAGTGTTTCAGTTAGCGATAAGTCCTTCAGGTTGTGGATGTGGCCTGCTGACACCTGTCACCAGCACTGCATTATTTATTCATAAACTGGCTAGTAAGTCCTAGAAGTTTACTTTCCACCCTGGTTTCAGCAGCTCTAGCTGTATGTGGTTACCTCCAACTGGACTGGTTTTGTTGCTGGTGAAATAGTCCCATCTGATGCGTTACTCATCCAAACGACTGTTGATGTCTACCTTAGGAAGAGACAAATGGTGCCACCGAAGCGCTGCTTTTTATTCACTGATTGTAAAGAGATTTAGTCAGGCAGCTTGGCTGTGTAGGTACCTACATGGTAGATGTTTGTGCTCGGGTGGAATCAATCATCTCACCCTGTCTGGCATGTCCTCAGTGTGAAATCCTTCCAGCGGTCCTTCTGCTCTCTGACGTGGAAGATTGTCTCCTTCTGGCTGGGAAGGCAGCCACGCCACTTGTTTGGGACGGTTTTCTCAGAGCTGTGGACTAGGGATCCACGGACCCTGCACCTGCAGCCCCGCAGTGCCCGAGGGGGCCCAATTCCAGCTGCTCGGTGCTGGGACAGACTGATGATAAACCGCAGGCTATGACCACCAGGCACTGCTTGGATGGGTCACAGGCTTCTCTAGCTTTGTCACGAGGTCATCCTGGCCAGATCTTGTCAGTCAGTGGCTGGAATCATCCTTGCGGACAGCTGTGGGATGCTGCCTGTCCCCCTCGCTGAGAGGATGGCAGTTACCGCTTGTGAAATGGAAAGAGACAGCCTGAGGGGAGGCGATGCTGGGGCAGCACTTGGCAGGGAAGTGGAGAAGCAAGAGTGAAGCCCAGAGATGGTGTGTGAGCAGCTGGGAGGAACTGGTAATCCTGCTGCCTTTCCTTTCCCTTTCCAGCCGCTCCCTTCTTCCGTAGAGGTGTCCAGCCCAGAGCCCTACAACAGAATTTCACGGAGTGGCTGTGTGTCTCAGAGGTGCCACGAGGCAAAGGTCGGTAGTGCTGGCAGGGGTGCAGGAGGTCTTTGAGGTGGGGACGATGAATGCTGGGGTCTGCTCTGACAGCAAGCGGCAGCAGGAGCAGACTCCGGAGAGGCAGGCTCCAGAGGAGAGAGGTGGGGAGCAAAAGGATTCCCTGCTGACAGCTTGGAGGGGGGGAGAGGGCCACGTTGGCGATGTGCAGGAGGGCAGGGTGGCTGTGAACACTGACAAACAAAAGGGACAGCATGCAGCAGCACAGGGAAGGTTAGCAACGGAGCAATAATAAAAGTGCAGCTCTTGTCAGGGAAAGAAGCGATAGATATCCCCAGTTCCCTGGGGCTAAAGCCCTAAAGGAGTCTGTACAAGGAGAAGTCAATCCAGATCACCAAAATAACTTTGTCAAGACCTGAGGTCATGTTACAAGGATGACCGTGGGTCTGTGTACACAAAGCTCTCTGGTCATACCCCAAAGCAATAGGAAGGCATATCTGTACTATCCTTGTTTTTTCAAGCACTTCATGTCAGAAAAAGTGATCTAAGCAGAACACGAGCATTGTCCCTGGGTAACGGGGATCCTTGGAATCACCATCTCTCTCTAACATTCATCTCCGTGGTCCCTCCCTGCACAGAGGGAGGCTTGACGTGCTGCCCCAAGGGCTGGAAGCGCTTTCAAGGAAGCTGCTATTACCTGTCCACTGGTGCGATGTCCTGGGATGACAGTAAGCAGAACTGCACTGGGATGGGCTCCCACCTGGTGGTGATCAACAGCGAAGCCGAGCAGGTACGTGCAGGGCTGAGAGAGGGGCACAGCTGCCAGGGACACGGTGCCAGGTCCTGGAGGGGACTGAGAGCCCCTCCTGCAGGGGAGGGGGGGATGTCGATGTCCTTTCCGCATCCCTTCAGCACCAGCTCCCCGCTGCCACTGCCCCCCTCGGGGACTCCTGCCGCTTCCCTGTGCTCCGTCCTGCACCTCATGGACTTTGCACTCTCCCCGATTTCCAGGATTTCCTCTCTAGTGAGCTAAGACAAATTTCAAGAACAGAGAATTACTACATCGGCCTGAGCGCACAGGAGGTGGGCCAGTGGCGCTGGGTGGACCAGACTCCATTTAATGTGACGGCAGCGTGAGTATCCCCCGATGGAGAGTGTTTGGTGTTGCTCCTAGTACTGCAAGAAAGTAGGGGAGATGTGAGGGTGTCTGTTGGTGTGTGAGAGGGAGATGAGACAACTCCTTGTGAGAAGTCAATGATGGAGTAAGAGAGGGATGCATAGGACACCAGGTTCACATGGCCCTATCCATGCTGGTTATTGGTTATTAATTAACTAACTGTGATGTGGTCATCAATGCTATAGGCACAGATGAAGCTGCATCTTGCCAGCAGGAAGACACCTTCAGAGATGACCAGCTTTGCCTGACCTCCATAGTGTCCCCACCATGCCTATGTGCACACACATACATCAGCATGGCCATGGCTGGTGCTGTTATGCTGTGGAAAAGATAGGGCACAGGGACAGATCACCAGGGCTGTCCTTGCTGAGTCTTTTTGAGGACAAACTTGTCCTGGAGGCAGACACATGCCTCTGCTGGGTGTGAAATGCATCATGTGAGTGCATCATGGGAGCAGCTTCCCCCAGCAGGACTGAGCAGGACCCTGTGGCGTTGGCTATAGGAAGAAAGCAGATTTCCACATAAGACTGATGCCAGTGGGATATCAGAGTGGTAGGAAGCGTACCGCTTCTGTCTGTGAATCAGCATCTGGAATTTTTCTTTCTGCCCTCCCAGCCTTGCATCCCGCTGTGGGATTTTTTAGCAGTGCTCTACAGGGTATGCTGGGGAGTAACACATCTGTCTCTGTCTCAGGTTCTGGAGGAAAGATGAACCCAGTAACAAGGATGATCAGAAGTGCGTTGTAATGCATAAGTTTTCACCACCACCTAACAACTGGAACGATGTCAAATGTGAGCGTCATCATCGAATTTGTGAAGCTGCAGCAGTAACTGTGTGATGGGGATACCTTCATCCTGACTAAAACTGAGACGTGAGCAGTGAGCTGGGAACAGCGCAGAGCTGTGCTGGTGGGAGGGGTGGGGGGCCCTGAAGCCTGCATCTTCCATGTGCTGGGTGGGACAATGTGAGTGGAGATGATATTACCCTGTGTCCAGCATCCCCAGTGCACATAATGGCTCAGGGAACACAGGAAGTCTCAGAGTTATCAAAGCAGGTCCTGGGCTCTTGTGTCCTCTTCTCTCTGAGTGGGTCTAGAGCCACCGGCTGAAAAGAGGTTGAGTTCTTCAGGAAGAAGACAGATGTTCAGAGCTGCAATCTCCTTTGTCTTCTTGAGCAGAGGTGCCTACTTTTTGTTGAGTCACGCAGAGCATGTCCTCTAGTTGCACTGGTTTTGCTGAACAAATACTGAATTCTTACACAAGAGAAAATACAATATTAGGCCAATGAAAGGCTCTGTGCTGTGTGTGTATCTCACTTTCTCTTTCCCTCTCTAAGTTGCAGGTGTTTTCTATAATCATAGAATGGTTTGCGTCAGAAGGGACCTTAAAGATCACCTAGTTCCAGCCCGCTGCCCTCTCCAGCTTTCTTGTAGACCCCCGTTAGGTACTGGCAGGCTGCTATAAGGTCTCCCCAGAGCCTTCTCTGCTCCAGCCTGAACAACCCCAACCTGTCTTCATAGGAGAGGTGCCCCAGCCCTCTGACCATCCTTATGCTTGCTCCCAGGGGAAGATGAATACACACCCCATTCCCCAGCCACCTCCCTATATGCATTATGGGGACGTTTTCTCCTCCCACAGTATAGAGGGGTTTTGTTTGGGCAGGACCGGATCAAAAGATGTTGCTGTGCCAGGATACAACCTTACGAAACCACTGCAGTAGAAGTTGCATCCAGCCAGGGAGAGTAAACCCCTCAGAGACAGATGTTCCACTGTGCACAGCCAGAGCTCCAGAAAGGACTGGGCACAGGAAGCCAGTTCTAGGGATATTATGAGTATTTGTTTCCATAACTGAGAGTCTCGCCCCAGAGAGTGACAGGATCTTGTGCCAGGAGTCTGATCAAGATCAGGCCATGCTTGACCAAGTATGAGGATCTGTCCCCAGCAGCAAAAATGACTGAGGCCTTTGGTGCCACCTCAAGGAAGAAGTCTCCTTCCCAATTCAGAGCACATCACAGACTCACCTGATAGGTTTTGGCCTCCCAGGAAGGCTGTTCTGAGAGGTCTCTGTAAGGACACATCTGCTCAGGCCAGACCAGGCCGTAGAAGAGGCAGGAGGGGGCAGGGCTGCTGTGGCACAAGAGGTCCCTTCCAGGAGTGCGTTGCCTATTGAATTGCCTTCATGTCCTGCTGCAGACCATATGTCACCATGGATCTCACCTTTCCTCCACCCGTTCCCACTTCCTGGCCACTGCACCCCCACTTCTGCTTGCTGTAGGAAACATCATCTGCCTAAACTTTCCCAACCAAACAGTGCCAGCTCCCCACAGGGCACTGATGTGCATCTTCCGGCTGTGTGATTCTGTCCTAGGGATGAAAGTGAAGCCTCTCTCTGTGTCTCAGCGAAAGGGGGGAATTGTACTGGAGGCAAGGTGACCAGGAGATTTGGCTTCCTAAGCCAACGGGAGTAGTTCTGTGAAGGGCAGTAGGTGGTGGCAGGAGCTGCTGATTCCCATAGCCCAGCAGAGGCAAGGCTGCTGCAGCTCCATGCCCCCACCTCCAGACAGTAGTGAGACTGAGCGTGTATGTACAGTGGGTATCTGTACAGATACATATGGAAGACAAAGGATGTATACATATAAGCAAGGTCCACACAGACAGAAAGCACTGACACAAACACAAACAGCACAAGCAGCCTGATCCTGTTCCCCTCCCTGCCTGCCAGCAGGATGAAAACCTGCTAGCAGAAAAATTCAGTACTAACATGTATATAATATGGACTTCTCCAGCAGTAAGGTTTAGTCATTCAGTCTATCCATAGCTGGTCCCTGCATCCCCTGGTCTTCCCTATACTCAGTCATACGGCAGGCACAAAGAGAAGAAGGTCCCTCCAGTAGCTGGTCAAGATTTCTGGTCTTCCTCATAGGTGCCTCTCAGATCCCCTGGTCTGCCTGGAAGGTGGCTTGGACACCTGGGCCCCTGCTCCCTTTTCAGTGATGAGGTTCCTGGGATTCATAACTGTCTGATGTTCAACCACATCATCTAGCAAGTGAGAAGGGTCTGGAGTCCTTTTTCTGAAACTGGCCACCCCCACTGGCTGATGGGGCTATTTCCAGTGATGTAGTACTGACACTTGTGGGGACTTGACTTAATTCCACAGGATAGTATCAGTAACGCAAGCCAACACGAAGCAGCGTCACAGCCAGCTGTTAGAAAGCAGGCATGAGCAGAGGCTTGTGGTGGTATCAGAGAACTGGAGAAGTGGGGTGCTGGAAATAGCCTCCCTTCCCCTTCTTGGTGTTCTGGTCTTCTCCAGCTTCACAGTGCAGAGGTATATCTCACATAGAACAAAATCCTTCTCTGCTGCCCCTTGAGTTAATGTCCTCCAGTGTTCTCTGGTGGGAACACGACCACTGTGCTCTTCACAGCCTCTTCATGGCTAAGATGCTTCTCTCCCTCTTCCAAATGCTTTTTCCCAGGGCCAAGTCTCACCTTTCCTCACAGGCCCCACTTAACAGCCCTCTTTTCACTGTTTCTCTTACCTTCCTCGGACTCCTCTTATTCCCTTCTGGCTCTGGCTTTTGAGATGGAGAAAAGTCAGTCTGAAAACAAAGTTTAGAAGAAGCAAGGACATTTTTAACAGGCAAGAGAGGAGTGGAAAGGAAATAGCAATCGACACCTGGTTTGATAGTTGCCCTGCAATTTTGCAACCTAGTCTGTAACAGAGCATCCTCCCTGTTGGATGCTGTGGGTAGCCTACATACCTGGAATTAAGGGGTGCAACACGTACGGACCCACAGCTTCTGTATGTATACGTGATCTTGTGCTCTGCCACTAGCCTGTGGGTTGGCAGACTGTAGGAAGTGACATGAGTACACACAAACCCTGCACCTCCAGCAGGAAATGCGTGAGAATAGGGGAACCCCTGCTCCCAGAAAAGGGGATGTGTTCTTGCAGCTAGCTTTTCCTGTGGTGGGGACGGGAGATGGGAGGTTGCACAAGTAATCATGTGAGTGTGGGTGTATATGTGGGGCTTAGAGCTTTTGGGGATTAGTTACCTAAAGATGTTTAGAAATCCGTAGATGTTTATTAATATTTTGTGCCTGGTATTGTGCTTTATTTGTTGGATTGCTGATACTGGTCCTGAATATACAGGTCACAGTTTGTCAGTTTATTACATGTCATGAATAAATCGGTAAACTGCTTAGATCCATCCTGATTGGATTTAAACCATGTGAACTGAGGCACATTTTCCTTCCGACAGTTTTGCACCCTCCACATTCGCCATACTGATCAGCTGAAGTCAGCTCCTCACCCATATGCCCAAAAGCAAGTATATGTTAGAGCAGTAACAAATACAATGCATTCTCATTTTGGGGCATCTGTGGTGCAATTCAGTTCTGTTCCCCAGCATGATGGCTGGGAACTTTTTAAAATGTCACTTGGGATTCTCTCACTGCGCCGCGCATCCAGTAGCTAGTGTTTTCTGGTAGCTCATACCTTCTACAACAACGCCAGCAAGCACACGTATGGACCTTCTTTCCAATGCAACAGAGCTGTTGAATGGTTTGACCCTGCCTGCAGTCTGCTGTGCACGAAACAACATACTCAGGGGGTATTACAGTTTCGGCTTGTCCTCATTTGTAACCACTTCTGTGCCCTGTCCTTTTGAGACTTCAACTGATATGCTTGTGCTATTGCTTTAGCTATCCCCTTCCTTCCTCAGTGCAACCATGGATGCCTCTTCACAGGGAGAAACTAGCTGATGGAACATAGAAGAGCAAAGGCTGCATACCTACCCCAGTCCATTTAGAGTACGATGTGATCCAGCAGGGATTCTTTATCCTTATGGACGCTTTATCTTGCAGGGTTTTGAACCAAGTCACCATGGGCAGTGCTAGAACCACCATGTATGGCCGTGCCTTTTGTGGTGGTGACCAGGTGTAACTTCTTCATCTGTAATGCACAGGAATTCTGGCACCATCTAGTGATCCTTTCTGACTTCCAGCTCCATAATGACAGGCCACACGCAACCCCTCCACTCAAAGCTCTATCCTCTTATCCTGAGTAATTAAAACCAGTGTTGGCAAGTTCTTTGTTGTGCTCTGGGTTACAGGGCTCAAGCTTCACGTGGGGACTTGCCCAGACTGAGTCACAGATACACTTTTCTTCTGTTTTTTGACTCCTATTTGCAGGACATTGTGAGTGGGTTTAGCCCTTTGCTAGCAAATACCAACAGTAGAGGCATTTTCACACACATAGTCACCAGGAAAGAACAAACACCGGTTAAGGCCAGTAGTATGTCCTCTGAAACTGCTTTAATATGTGAAAAAGGAGGTTCCTTGAGCTGGAATGGTACTACTCTTCATCTGTTTTCATTTGCCTCTAAGTTTCTGTGTTGCAACGAGCATCTTGTGAAATGTTCTGGCAGAGAAACGATAAAAATTCCCCCATCTCCATGTGCTGTGGGAACACCCAGGACATGACTTTTTCTGCACACTGGATTACAAACTGCGAAGGCTTCTCACCAGTGTGGGAGCTGCCTTAGCGCAGTCTTCTGTGCAGAAAGAGGGCTGTATTCGTAGTGATACTGGTAATGCGGACTCCTGAAGAGTGATACTGTGATAGTGATAATGAACCGCCGAGGGAGAGCCAGTCCCAGAACCGCAGGTAACCACAAAGCCTTCCTTTCTGTCCTGCTGTAGCAGAAGGAGGAGGGTGGGTGAATATACAGGAGCAGGATAGATAATGGGCATGGAACAGTGGCTGGCCTCATACCAGGAGAAGGGGCTTAGGACAAGAGCAGAGCAACAGATGAGGGAACTGGGGAGCGCTCAGGCTGGGGGAATGAATTTTTTCCCAGAGCCAGAGGGAATGAAGGTCCAGGCAGGCTACGGTCTGCCATCCTCTTCAGTGGCTTTTCTGTAAACAATGGGACTGAAGAGTGCTATCCTATTGTTATCCAGGTAAAATTATCTACACCAAGCTAAGCACAAGTCACTGCTCCCATCTCTGGTGTCTCTAAGGAGAACCAAGGGCTCTCCCAAGAGCTTCAAAGTGCTCATTCTCCCTGTGGAAACAACCTGTTCTGCGTGTCTGCCTCTGCAGACACTAAGCTGGACAGTCACTCCTTGGAGTGACTATGTGCTATTGCATAAAAGGGCTTGGGGACAGAGCCGGAATAAAGGTAGCTGAGAGAAAGAAGCTCTGAAGAGAGGGAGGTACAGCAAGAGCATTCAGTGAAAGACAGGGGTGATGGAGGGCAACAGGGTAGATGTGTTGAGGAGAAAGGAGGCGCGGCAGGATGAAGCAAGTGTAGTTTGGGAAGAGTATAGGCAGGGCTTGTGGTAAAAAGTGAAATGAAAGAGCAGTTTCAGGGCAGCGCCTGTTTTGCTCTACTCTGTGGGTCTGACCCACTGCTAATGATGGGCAGCAGGACCTCATTACAGCACCTGTGGGGCTCCCAGTCCTTGGCACGAGGGTGCCAGCAGGCTGTTGGGGTACAGACCCACCTGAGTTATCCTGCTGGCAGCTCTGGGCTGGGGGATTCCACTCTTGCCTTGTGTTTTTCAGCCCCGACAGAAGGAAGAAGCTGCTCCTGGCTGAACCCCTGGGTCTTCCTTGTTTCTGTCCTTGTCATCAAAGTTGCCTTTGTAATCATCTGCCTTGGTGGGTTGCAGGTTCTCTTAATTCCCCTGGGATGAAGGGGGCTGCTGACTGCCTTTTGCCAGATGGAAGCACAATATGCTAGTCTCTCTGCCAGCAGGCAAACGCCCTTTGCCAAAACAGCCTGTTCTGGGGCCCCTCTCCTGCCTCTGCCCTCTTGGTCGGGGAGCAGGGTCCATTCCACAGTGAAGGCTTGCTCCCTGGCAGCACCTTCCCACCGCTCCTCTCACTTCCCCACCTGCCTGAGCAAAGCCAGTCCTGGATTAAATCACTCCGTTTCTTCCCTCCCACCAAGAGTTGAAAAGCCTCTAGCGTCAGAGGGCATCTGAGTAATTTCCTTGAAGGCTGGCTGTTGGATGTTGATTCTCCTGACCTGGTCTCACTCTCAGAGCTCCCTGTGACAATATTGCAGCTGAGGAGCCAGTGTGATGTCTTGAAAACACTGCTACCAGGCTGCCCATATTTTAGCAGGGTGGGAGTGAATCCATCAAAATGCTCCAGCCACATCCTACCCACACCGCCTGGGCGGACCAAAAGGGAAACAGACACTTTGCTTGTTCTGTCCTGGAGCATCACATTGCTCTGTGGTGGCTCGTCTGTGCTTCTTCTTAACTCCCTTTGGTGAGGCCTCAACACTTACTAGTTCTACCCATTCCTGACAAGGGTAAAAGTGGTGCTTTAAAGTTGCAATGCCCGGGAAGATTAAGAGGGACTGTATATTAATATTCCACCTTTATTAATCTTATCCCATGACTTCTTTGACCCTTTCCTGACCCCATCCTCAAAGGATGTCTAAGCTGGTTTTGTCAGCTGGGAAAATGAGTCCCTCAGCCTCAGCTCATCTGATTAAAGCCTGTTCAGAGGGAGTGACCAGTAGCGGAATCAAAAACCTGCTGTTTCTCCTCTCTTTATTCAATACATATTTCGGAGCTTGCTAATGTAACAATCTCGATGGGGGCTCTAAGCTGGAAGGTGGAGGATAGGACAGGTTGCTCATGCAGGAGTAGAAGATGTGAGTAGCACTTTCCTTCTCTTTCCTCTCTTCTCAGCTGTTTTCCTTCATGGAAGCTATGGCCAATACAAGACTCTGCTCCAGAACGCTACAGAGTGGCATTGTGTCCCCAATGTATCTGCAGGCAAAAGTGAGTGATGCCAAGAGCCTCATAAGCAACACTAAGAACCTCACTAAAATTTACCCTGGTGTCAGTCAGCCTTTGAGGTTGAGAATGTGATTGTCAGCCAGAGCTGGATTATTTTAAAGAAGGAAGCTGCAGAACTGATGAAAGAAAATGCTGGATTGTACAATTTTACTTAGGATGCTATGAAAAATGTTTTGGGGCAGTGGAAGAGGGTGGGTTGTTCCACACTTACCTTTGACCACACTTCTTACTCTTGCCTTCTCACATAGCCCCTTAATTGCCAGTTCAGTTCACAGATTGAGCCGAATGTGCTTCATCCTTTCGCAGGGGCTGGCCCAGCCTGGCTCCGCTCCCTGTGCTGGCCCACTGCCTCTCGGTCAGCGCGAGGAACAGAAACAGGAGTGGTAGAAGGATCTTGTTAAGCAGTTTAGAGTAGCCGGAGAGCTGAGCTGCAGTCACACATAAAGTGATAGCAGCGGGAAGTGCTAAAATTCCCGCAGTGCAAATTCCCAAACTCAGTTCAGAGATCTGTTCTCGTGTAGTCTCATGCTTTGAGAGAATGTATCTGTGGGTTTTTAATCCCTCATGTGACTTTCTGGCTAAAAGGCAGATCTCTAAGAAAACCTGGCTAGTGTAAAGAGTTGCCTGCCGTGGCAGCAAGGCTGTCAGAGCAGTTTACTGCACATGTCTGTCAGTCTGCATGAGTTGAGAGCTAAACACTTGGACAACACTTCTCTGACGGAAGTGTTCCCAGAGAGGCATGAGCCAGCTACTTCCCATCTCACCTCCCCAGGAAGGGAAAGGCAGAAAATGTGTCTCTCACCCAACAGAGGTTGCATGGATGTGGCAGAACAGACAGAGAAAGGGAAAGACACTTCAGGTGGGCCCTTGTGACAGGAACCTATCAGGCTGTTGACAGCTTTCCTTGTGGGGCACGGAACAGAGCGTTTATCTCTGTCCAGATTAAAGATGTGGTTCAAACCCTTCCCCTAAACAACTGGGACCCTATATTAAGGTCACGGAGATGAAGGACAGCACATCTGGCTCAAAAGCAGGATTTTTTTCCGCCCTCAGAGGAGGTCTGGATGTGCTGCCCCAAGGGCTGGAAGCGCTTTCAAGGAAGCTGCTATTACCTGTCCACTGATGTGATGTCCTGGGATGACAGTAAGCAGAACTGCACTGGGATGGGCTCCCACCTGGTGGTGATCAACAGCGAAGCCGAGCAGGTACGTGCAGGGCTGAGAGAGGATGTCGATGTCCCTTCTGCATCCCTTCAGCACCAGCTCCCCTCTGCCACTACCCCACCCACCCCCACCAGGGACTCCTGCCACTTCCCTGTGCTCTGTCCTGCACCTCATGGACATTATGCTTTTTCCAGGAGTTCCTCTTCAACCTGGCAAAAGGAGTATTTAGTAACGCCTATGAAACAAAATACTACATAGGTTTGACCGCTTACAAAAATGGGCAATGGCAGTGGGTGGATCAGACTCCATATAATAAGGCAGCCACGTGAGTATCCCAGGGGAGTGAGGAAGGTCCTGTAATTCACCCCCCCACACCTGTCCGAGTGACCAATACACTGTGTAAGGCGGAGGGTGGGGGGGGTGTTCCGTCTCCCACTGCCCTGCAAGTCAGAAAACTTGACTAGTTTTCTAGTCAAAACTATGACTTCTGATCTTTGTCACAGTGACCTTCCCTTTCTATTCCACAACTGTTTCAGGTGACTCCATCCCCACCTGTCTTGCATGCCAATGCATTCCCAATAAAGGAACTTTCTTTTACAGGTTCTGGAAACCCAGGGAACCCAATTTGCTCTTTGCAGAAAAATGTGCTGCAATTCATGTCAAGGGTAACAAAGATTCCAGCACCTACAGTAACTGGAATAACATCCTTTGCTTCACAAGTTGCTATCGAATTTGTGAACAGGCAGTCAAATTTGTCTGAGGAAGGAAACTCCACTTTGGATGAAGGACCTGAAGGACTATCTTTGAGAAAGGGCAGCTCACAAGAAAGCTGCTGAAAAGCTGGCCTGAGCTCACGCAGATGCTTTACCTTGTGATGTAGGGTGAGCAAGCCAGCCACAGAATCCCAGCTCCGAAGGCTGTCAGTTTGCAGCCTGTGCCCCTGCATCTCTTTCCAAGCTGCAGATCAGTCCTGGATGAAATTGCTTGGGCTGATGTCAAGGACCTGTTGTGTCCTTTTCACTGTCCTCCTTCACAGATGTGTGCTCTGATCCTCCAGTACTTTTCCTTGACTTCTTGTCCAGTTGATCTCTCAATGATGCAGAAAGACCCTCTCCGTTTCATGAAAGGACACTGGTCCTGCAAATCCCTGGAGCAGAATTTGAAAGAAGAGCATTCAGTGCAATGTGCTTTGCCCACTCCTGAAGGGAACAGTTATTCATGGCTTATCTGTATGTTTCCTTCTTCTTTCAGCATATTCTCTGTTGATAAATTAAAAAAAAAAGTATCAATAAATGTTAATTCTGCTCTTTGCGTGAGGCTGTCTTGTGAGTGACAAGTCCCAACCGCCCAGCAACCCAGCCCCCTTGCAGGGAGGTTTTAACTTTTCAGTGTTTGGCACCTGCAGGTGAGAATATTACTGTGCTGGACTGGCCAGGAGCAGGAACAACCTAGTGATCATCTGCAGAGCACATGAGAAAGGCTCTGAATATTTTTGGGGAATCACATGTGAGGGAAGCAACAGAGCAGGCTGTGAGCGGTCAGCGCCAGCAACGGTTTGCCCAGGATGTAGCAGAAAGGAGATGCATTTTGGAGATCCTGCTGAGACATGCGGCAGGATTAAGCATGGCAATGAAGGGGAGAGAAAGCAATCAAATACCACATGAAGGATTAAAGCCAGAGTTTCCCAGGAGGGATTTCTAATGTGAGAAGAGGGTAGAAAACCCCTGTCAGAGGCATCACTGCAAATCAGACACACAGAAGTCTAGAGCAAGTGCTCTGCTTCCCTCAAATTCCCCAAACCTCTGTCTGTATATTCCTCCCCTTTGGTCAATGATACCCATACTCCTCGAAGAGCCAAAAGTTTCCAGTTTTGGACTAAAAATACATCCTGAAAAATCAGTTCTGGGTGATTTTTTTTTTAAATTCATCAAAAATCTGTGCATAAATTTATGTCCTTTCTACCTGAAGCAATGTATGTGCAAGTTTTCTGTTTTAGCCATTGGACCAAAAGCTGAGCTGTTGCAAGGTCTTGGCCTCCTATTGTCTGAAGATGCTGGATCTTTTCACAATGGAGAAAACTTTGTAGTCCTGTCCAACATGACAGTAAACGAAAACATTGCAATGCACTTGTCTTTTCAATTTCCCCCAACTCATTTGTGGAAACCACAACAGCAGAGTTTTGGGGAAGAAAGAGGGGCAGGCAGGCAAGAGACACAGAGTGACCGGTGTTTTACAGGAGGTTTTAGAGGCAGCTGCAGTTCTGGCTCCTGGGAGGTGGTGTGAGGCAGGGCAAAACTCACACCAGAGGACTGTGTTACAAGAAAATTTAACTTGCTAGAAACAGTCTCCGTGCCCGACATTTGGAATGCAAAATTTTTCTTGAGATGTCCCAACAAAGGGGGGATCTTGGGAGGTGATACTGGGTTTGCCTGCAGAATTGCTGAAGAGAAGTTCCTGATCCCATCTCCCTGCAAACACACACACACACAAATAGAAACCCATTCTTTTAAGTTAGCTGTACAATACAGCAAGCACAGGTAGACAGAGGCATTGGTCCTTGTCCCTGCTTTGTGCAGCCACTGTTGAAGGATAAGTGGTGAAATTGAGCAAGAGTTTCAGCCGTGTCTGTGAGTAAAGCCAATGCCCTTGACTAGTCCACCCCAACAGCAGCGCTCAGGGTTTAGGCAGGGATGGACTCTGTACACAGTAGTTGTTTGCACAGATGTAGAGCAATGCAAAAGCCTTCCTCTTCATTTATTCCTCCTCAACACAGATTTATCTGAAAGAGGTACCTTTCTCTAACACGAGAAGCAGGGATTATTGTCTCAACCCTGTCTTGGATCAGGAGGCAGCAGATGCCATAGCAAGAGGCAAAGATGTTGCACTCCCAGAAAGCGTCAGGACAGTCCCTGCATTTCGAACCAGGAGGCTGGGTGAAAAGGACAAAAAGTTTATCAGATTAACATACTTCATGATGACATCTGCAGTCCTTGTTTTCTGGTGGACATCCTGACCACATCCCAACTGCCTGTCAGAACAAGACCTGGATTCTCACCACTCCTTGTCACATTAACTTTTCCTTTAGAAAGGAACTCAGGTCTGAGGATAGGGATGGAGCCACAGCAACATTCACTTTTGAGGATACATACACTGAAGACATGGTCTGACCAGAGCAAAAAAACTCTGTTGTGGTTCAAACTTGAGATAGCTTCTGGTTTTCCTCAAGAAACCCTGTGATGCCCAGTCTTTGAGATGCTGTCTTCAGCTGGGAAAACATCAGAAGAGCCATATTAGGACAGCCTGGGAATTCACCTCATTCTCCTGCACATTGCTACTTTTTGCAGAGGAAAGCACAGCCAGTTCTCCCTACTCACTCAGTCGTACTCTGCAAGTCTTAGAAATTTACCGCTGGGACTCAGGGCGGTGGTGTGCCCTGCTGGGTAGAAAGGGAGGTTGGTTTCCTTTTGCTACTGGCAAGCCCTGTGTCCATTGACAGCAGTATAAGCAAGAGGTGGAAAGAAAATGTCAGGCATTACTGGGGGAAGAGAGAGAAGCAAGAGTGGGAAAGAAACAGTACTGCATTCTGTTTTCAGAAAATGTTTGATAAAAAGTATGTACCCTGTGTGATCTGGAATACTTCTGCTTGTGCAGGTATTAAAGAAGGCATCCATTGTGCCCATGGATGGCATTAGGCAGGAGAAAGAGACCAGTGCAGGTACCTACATCTAGCTAGTAGGATCACGTGGAAGAGGAGCAGTGGTGCAGGGTCTGTCACAGTAACAGCGTATTTACCCTTTTGAAAAATTCCTTATTTCCTTGGAGAGAACTGGCATGTGCTGGCTTACCTTCCTGCTCCTCTGCTCAGAGGAATGACAGCAAAACCTCTGGGAGGTCACAGCAGTTGGTACTGACATCAGCTGGGCAGTGGACATGTAAAGCAGTGTTCATTATTAATCTGGTCAGGCTTATTAATTACATCTGTACACTGCATGCTGCTCTCTATGTTTAGTTCTGACAGCTGGTTCTTTTTTTATAGGATACACCTGACTTTCTTTATTAAACCGTGATCCTTGCCAAGTGAAGAAATAAAGTGAAATGTTTGTTTTTCATGACAACCATTGTCATTTTCTAAGGACTTTTCAATAAAAATTTTCCCCAAGGGTCTCTGATCTTTTTTTAGACAAAACAGAGATTTCCCCCCCTACTCTTTCTCACTTTTTCTCTTTTATCCCACCTTAAATTCTTCTGTGTTCCCTTACAACACTTATTCCTCCACTTATTTATGTTTCTTTGCACTCCTGCTGTCTCTCATACTGTTCCCACCTTTATTTCTCCTTTCCTTTTTAATTTGGTTTCCTTTTACCTTTCCTTGCTAGACCACAGATGAGGAGCGTACAATGTTGTTTTAGAAAATAAAACAGAGAAATGGCATTTAAAGGAGTTCTGACACTGGAAACACGTGTTCTGGCTTTTAACAGTTTATAAGGAAAGAGGAAAGAGATTATTGAATATGTGCAACTTGTTCTGCCTAGATACATTAATAATGAGAAGTAGCACTCAACCAAAACTTTCATTCTGCAGTGACTTACTTTGATGGTACGTGGGATTTAAGCATTTTTACTTTTCTGTGATCCACTCCTATAGCTCTTAGAGGCCTGGGTAGGTCCCCACAGAAACGGTTACTAGATACACCCTTAGCAGAAGTCAGAAGGCAGCTCCTGCCCCAAAGACCTTGCAGTCTAAATGCAGCAGAAAAAGCAAAGGAGATGAAAAATAACAGTCAACTGACCTGAAACTGCTGTTTCTGAGCTGCAAGTTAGAAAGCAGCATAAGGGAACCACTCTCCTGTGAAAGGGCTTGCGTTAGGTAGGATGAGCTTCCTACTGAACTGGAACTGCTACACCAGGAATCACGATTTCTACTGTGCTCCAGTACGCTACTGAAAGTAACCATTACTCTGATAACTCACTGTCCTGAGCCACTGACACCTGCTGAGCAAGTCACAGATCAGGGAATAGAATGTCCCCTCAATGGTGGGTAGTGGTGGCCAGCAAGAGGTCTGTCTGTTTTGACCCCTGTTACATCAGTCTGTTTTTGCTACGCCAAAGAGTTCTCACTGCGCATCCCTGAGCAGAGCATCCCTGCTTTGCCCCTTTCTTGCAGCTTGCATTGAGTAGTGAGTTGGTTTGGAACCTCCTGTTGGCTGCAAAATGCTCCTTGTACAGTGGGTGTGTGACCTCACAGGTAGCAGGCTGGCTGTGTTTGCCGTGCAACTTCTTAATGCCAAATTGTTCTTCAGCTAAAGTCAGGACTGGATGAGCCAATATGGTCATCATGACAGTGGCCTGGCCACACTGCCTGGGAATGGCTAGGGATTTCTGCTCCACAGGGTGTTTGCATACGTACCTTACCTTGAAAGGTTCATCATCCGGTATGAAGTAGGACTAGGCTAGCAAAAGCTTTAAGTTCCAATGTTTGCATTGCAACCAAAGACAACAGTCAGTCAAGGGGCAGTACGCCGCTGATGCACTTGTAACTTCTTGCAGGGGCATTGTTATAACTCTGCTTGTGACACTGGTTTAAGAATTTCTCATTTCCACACTGGCAACTCATTCCCACCTCTGCTCTGAACGTAGGGGTCCCACCCCTGATGCTAATACAGCTGTCTACTGTGTTGTGTCTTGGATAATAATAATAAAAAAATAATCTGGGTCTAAGACCACTGCGCTTTTTTTTAATGGACAAGAAAAATAATCCTCATTCTATAGTCAACCGGCTCAGTATTAGATCAGATATGTGCATATACATGGTTAATAGAAGGTCAGTTTGTTGAAATTTAGACAAAATATGTAAATATCTCTAATGAAAAACAAGAAAAGATTTGAAGAACAGAGGATGTTATGAACAGTTAACAAAACTTGGCCTTGGGAGAAGGAATAGACACCATAAAAATGTCAAGCTGAGGCATAACAAGATAAGCTCAGGGAGAACCAAATGGTTGATGAGACCAAACAGAAGATTACTTGAACTATGTATGGACTATCCTAATTAGCATACTAAAAGATCCACCCTCGAACAAAGAAAGCCCCCTCCCCACAGATCATGCCTGGTGAAATAAAAGAGCACTGCACCTTTAAATGGAGACAAGGCTCGTAAGAACTAGTGAGAATTAAGTGTGACTGGATGCAATTGTAAACAATTGTTCAAAGTGTGTAAAGTGTTTTACCATCTCATGTTGTAAGGGTCTCCCGCACAGCAGAGATGTTTCTACTGTTCTGTCAGCTCATTGCTTGATCTGTCCCATACCTCTACACACCCTGCCCACCTTGTCCCACATGGGCTGGTTCAGAAGGAGACAGCTCCTCTCCAGGAAGGTCAACTCAGGTGTGAAGGAGCTGGAGAGGAAAAAGACCAGGAATAAGCTAAGATCTGCCCTAGCAGATAAGGTGAAAATGTGTGAAGCTCCTGGGTTTGCAGACCAAGCCACCTGAGCTCAGCTGCCAAAGGCCATTGTGTGGTATCCAGCAGGGACCAGAACCAGACACGGCAGCAGTATCAGACTACCGTGGAAGGAGTATGTGAATTAAGCTTTTTTTTTCTCTCTAGAAGGGGATTTCTTGGTCATGCAGCCAACTGATACTCAGTCATCTATCTCAAAGCATCCATGAAGGTCTGATCTGAGTGGTCTTTGGCCAAGGAATCCTGAAGATGGGAAAGCATAGTGCCAAAGCAATGTAGTTGTTTTGGAAGACAGTTGCTGCATGTGGTGCTTTCTTATCTACATTTTCTGTACTGTGAGACTGCAATACCAAGCTGTCCTGCTGTTTGGTACCTTTGATCGCACAGAGCATTTTAGGTGGCATTGAACAGCTGGAGGTGTTTAGTCCTACCCACTGCCAGCAGCAGGGCTATCTCAGAGGCTACATGAAGTTGCTTTTGTCCTTTTCCTGTTGAGACAGTCTCAAGGATGAAGCTCACACAGACCCACTGGCCACGTGTTCCAATGCCACACCACTCTCAGGGAAAAATTTTTTTTCTTGTACCTGATCCAACTTTCCCTTATGGCAATGCATGAAACTGCCTTTGCTGCTCTTCAGCATACTGACTTGGTGAGATGGAAGGGAATGTGTGGATTAATGAGCTTATGGAGAAGGAATTCCCACCGCCTGTGCCTTCTCAACTCCCTTTACAATGGACCACCAACACATATTTCCAGAGTGTCCAAATCTATTCACCATTTTACAAAAGAGGAAATAAAAAAATACCTCTTCTGCTTTCCACCCCAAGCAGATGTAGGGGAAATCCTCTGCAGATGAGCAATCACAGGTCAAGGGTCCTTTCCATCCACCTCACTTATTTCAGACTTTTGTAGTGCCAGCTGCTCAGCGACTCCAAACTAGAACCGCTAGATAAAGCCATTTCCAGCTGTGGGCAACGATAATGCTTAAATAAATTACCTAAGTGTTGCGATTGAGTTACGGCAGTCAGGAAATAACACAACACAAATAAAACAGTAAGCAGCAAAAAGCTTTACCATCGGTCAAACTCTACTGTCCATGCTGTTTTGCCATCCTCCAGAGGCCAGACCACACTCCTCCTTGTCTCTGCTTTATCCAGGTTTTTCTCCCACCCTCCTCAGAGCTATTTAACCGCTTTGCTGTAGGATCACAGCTGCACATCATCAAAGCAAGGCCACAGCTGCGTATCATCAATGTCAATCAACCCACTGTCTTCATTCCCCTACACCTAAGATGCGACTAAATTCAATTTCCATTCCAAAATGAAACAGTTGGATTATTATAGCTCTTCCAACAAGGACTGAGAGCCTCTTGGGGGGGAAAGGGATGTATTTCTTGGCTGGAAAGGGTCTACAGGGCAGGAGCGGGGGCACTGTCAGACCTGTGTGAATGGCCCAGAGCTGAAGCAGCAGGCAGCCTGCGAGGCAGAGGTTCCCTGGATCGCAAAAAGCAGGGATGCAGCTGTCTGCAAGGGCCTTTGGCCAAAGGGCTGCCCAGCCTTCCTGCTGAGCTGGGGGGCTGCTGCCTCAAGCCCTCCCAGGACCACGGCGGCCAGGGCTGCTGGACGCTTGTGCCTTTGTGCAGCTTGTGAGAGGCAGGGAGGGGATGGCAGGGCCTGAGCGGGAGGCACTCGGTGGGGGCCATGCAGGGGGCTGTCAGGGGGCAGGAGGAGGTCAGTGGAGCTGGGAGAGGCCTTGTGAGACCAGCAGCTGTGGGTGGGGAGAGACAGGGAAGGGAGGCAGGGGCAGAGGCGGCTGACCGGGATCTGCAGGGTGGAAAGTCCTCCCTTCATGGAGGAAACATCCTCCTCCTGCCACAGAAGAGAGACAAAGCCTCCTGTCTGTTCCCTCCACCCCTGCACAGCTAGCAGGGAAAGGACCAGCCAGCCCTGGGCCTTAAGGTTGTGCCACCAGAAGGTGAACAGGTCATGGCAGGCTGCTGGTGCAGCGCGGGGGGTGGCCAGGGCTTCTGGCAGTTGTTCTTCACGGGGAACTGCCGAAGCTTGCGACAGGAGAACTGCAATGCAGAAGAAAACTTCTCCCACGGCTCATAGCCCTGAGGAGACAGCTTTTTAAAGCCGCAGCAGCGAAATGCAGCTACTTCATGTCACCAGATTATCCCAAAGCAGTTTCACCTGCTCAGCAGAAATTTTGGTTATTCTTCTGCCCAGAAAGGTTCATCTATCCCACACAGAAATATGCAGAGCAATCATGTTTGCATGGTCAGGTCCTGCATGACTGCACCTGTGGCAGACACATCTGCCTCAGAGGGTTTCTGGCAGTGCCCATCAGTTGCCCACAGGGTTAGGCTGGCTGAGAGACACTGCGAGACCTTCTGCACGTGACAGAGACACAATTTGAGCTGGCTTAGCGGAAGGTAGGCTGAACAAAGCTCCTGAATAGAGGCTACGAGGCAAGCCTCTGCTTCCCTGTTGATACTTTTCAAATTCATTAAAAGATGTTAGAAACTACTGCTGTTCCCAGCTGGAAACAGGTACATCTCCAATAGGGCCAAAGCAATCAACAGAAGTTTGGCTCTTCATTGCCCAAAAGCTGAATCTTTGCTGTCACAGGTTTGCACACAAGAGGAACCACTTCCTCATTCCTGTTTGGACAAACTTGCTGGATCCATAGCATTCACACCAAAACTGCAAAGTTTAGCAGTGTTGGTCTCATTTGCCCTGTATCACTTCTCAAGAACATCTGTGTCTAAGCAGCCTCTTCTAGAACATGTTTAGACATTGTCAAGAAGTCTTCACATGGTAGGCTGGCCATCCTACACTGTCACATCTTAAATGTTTGAAATTTGCTTAAAGAATAATGCTTTCTTCATTCCAAGATGGTGAACCAGGCCACCTCAGCCTCTCCTCTTTTGGCATAATAAGAGCCATGATTCAGGGTTTCCCCAAGTCCTCTCTCGTCAGATTCCCTTAAAAGAGCCAGGGTGGTCTCTCTTGCTGTAGCTCAACATCCAGGAGACCCAAAGAATCCTTCACAGATATTTTCCTGGAGTGCCATGAATGTGACAGGCTCTCAAGGAAAACCAGGCAATTCCTATTTCCATTCTGGTATGTTAATCCTTTCACAAACACAATAAATCCTCCTTGTCTATATGATTAAATACCTCTGGGTACCAGCCTCTCTGAGAAGCAAATGCCCTTGCATCAGAAGGGAATCATTATGAACATGATATTGCAAAGATGGAGCTGGATCTGGATCTGGAGGGGTGGGAAGAGTCTCAGAATAACATAGAAAGGTGTCTTCTTTGCCCCAAGAAGACTTTCTCTCAGCACAGCTTTTACTGTTACAGCAGAAAGACTTCATTGCAAGTGAGGAGAATGAACCCTTTCACACATGCATCAGCACCCAGATACACACATGCCTGACAGCCTCTTCAGCCCTGCTTACTGCTGGTGTGTCCTGACAAATGGTTTCCATCATGGAGTATACACACATCGCAATGTGGCATGCCCAGTGGCTACAGTCTTCTGCTTCCTCCGCACACAGACCGATGCAGAAGTTTACTTCTTTGCTGCCCGTGACAAGTACTGAGACCCAAACAGAAAAGGAAATTCTGCTAAAACATAAACCCAGCTCTTCAGCAGAGGCAGGGCTTGAGCAGACAAGAGTCTCTGCAGGTTGACTGTGGGACTGAGGGTGAAGGCAGCCCTAAGAGAGAGGGTCCAGGTCGGGAGCAAGGTGGGGGGTGTAGGATGCCACCAGAACTGCTGAGCTCTGTAGTTACCTTCTCAGCACCTGTACAGGTCAGGTGGGAGCCCATCCCCTTGCAGTTCTTGTTCTCGTTGCTGGAACATTGTGTCAGACAATACGCAGGACTAGCTGACTTGAAGTCCTCTTCAGCTGATGGACAGCAGATCCTGCCTTGCCCTGTGCATGGAGGACAAGCACAGAGCAAGCACCAGTGATTTCCATGGGATATCCCATAGTCCCTGGGAACCACACAGAATCGTTTCCTCCCTAATGTGTCTAAGCATTTGCTATCCTATGTTTAGGTCTTTGCTGAGACTGGGATAAAATATGGGTTATGAGAAGATCTTCCTAATACATTTAGCAGCTCCAGCTACATCAACAAGCTGATTATTGTGGATGTAACCTCTCATGGAAATCTGTGCCTGCAAAAACCAGTAGTATCTCAATGTAATCAGACTCATCTGTCACTATTTCTCCAATCCCTGACTTGAAATGCAGCCTGTTGCTTTCCTTTGTCCTTATGTCCTCCCTCGTAGTTGACTCTTCCTCTGTTTTTAAGAACAACAATTTTGAGTGGGGAGATGTGGGAGCAAGTTAGCCACCTGACTAACATAGGAGGTGTTAAGAAGAGATGATCTACATCGTTCCTGGTAAGCAACTTTTGCTCATCAGGTATCTTAAAGACACAGTCTCTGCCATTCTTAGGTACTGCAGCAAAGCTTTGAGCTCTTTGCAATTTCATGTCCATGCAGAAAATATGGAAGAGGACAAGGAGTAGAAATCTTAATAAAAGGGGAAAAAAACCTTTTTTGGTTAACTTCTCTAGTTAACCCAATGTTCTCTGGTGATGCCACATGCAGAAGTACCATGGGTCACTTCCATCAGCAGGACTCTTGCCAGTTCATCTTCCCTCCTTTCCATGCTGGCTGCTGGGAAGCCATTCTAGTGCATGGCACTGTTCACCTGGTGAAAGAAGGAAGGGTGGTACGGGCCAGGTTGGGATGAGCATGCTGTGGGACAGATTGTTGTCCTTTCTCCCTGCCTGAAGAGTTGCTGAAGCGGAGGCCATATGGTGTGGCTGCACCCCAGAGCCAAAACATTATGAGTCATTTCTGAAATCCTGATAGTTTTGCAGTTCTGGAAAGCAAGTCGGGGTGGCTTCCTGTTTGCAGAGCGCTGCGTGCTTTGCTGCTGGAGTGCTGAGGTTTTCAGCCATCCCTCCACAGCTACTGAACTCACCAAAGAGTTATTAAAGCAAATGAAAGCAGTGGATGAAAACTGTCCAAGTAACAAACACCATCACACTGTTAATGGGAGCAGACCTCCCTCGCTCTGGGTAGTTCCAAAGAACAGTTACTGATGACTTGTAGCCACATGAGAACAAGCATCTGTGCTTCCTGCACAAACATTCAAGTGCCATACAACAAAATGAACATAACTGTGAGGGAGGTTCATGTCTACACCAAAACCATGCCTGTACTGCAGCTGCAACCCCTTTCTGATCAAATGCCTACCCGTGTCTGTAAGCCAGGCTAGCAGTTCAGGCAGTTCTGGCAAGAAGCAGGCAGAGGGGCACAGTATTTATTGCTTCAACAAGGCAGCCTGTGCAGTCCTATCTCTCCTGCAACTGGTAAGTGGTCAGGGCAACCACAGAGCTGCCATTGTCATATGTTTTCCTTCTGGCACAGCCGTATGGGCAGGAGAATATCCCATATTTCTGCTAGGCATGAGGGTTGAGTGGTGGTAGAGCACTGCTGGCTTCATGGAGGTGCAACAGAGCTGGTGTGGTTTAGAGCACAGGGGACCTAGATCTTCAGCCATCCCAGGGGTGTCCCAGGACAGCTGTATTATTAACGCCCATCGACCAAAGCAGTACAGAGCTGAGGTGCTAACCTGCTGCTGCAGTTCACTTTTGGATCTCCTAGACAGACTCAAGGTAAGTGGGAAATTTCTTAAAAGTGGTCTTTGGATCAGAAGGGGTTGGATCCTCTGCTCTAGGGAACTGAGGCCCCCCCCATCTGCCAACCTGATACATCATCTGGGCAGGTTTGCTGTTTGCCAGGGTCTTGCATTTATGATGTTGTGGAAAGATTGTCAACACTTGTCTGGCCTTTAGACTATTACACCCTGCTGCTCTTCCACGTGGGCAATGATGGTACTGCCAGGGGAGACCTGGCGCATAACAAGAACTACATGGCTCGGGGAACAAGGGACAAAGTCCAAGGGGATGGGAGCCCAAGAAATATTCTCCTTGATCCTGCCAGTGAGGGTGAAAGGACTGAGGAGGAATGGATGGATTCTGTGGGTAAACAACTGGTTATGCAGCTGGCGTTGGTGTTTGGCACCAAGAAATGTTGTTTTGTTATGATCCCAGTATGAAAGGCACTCACACTCTTTAAAGTACCAGCTAAAATGTTATTTACCAGAGATAAAACTATAAAGAGTGGATAGTACAGATAATGTTATGTCCCTTTGGATGCTGGGAATCCTGAGCTGTGCAGCACTGAACCATCCTCTGATCAGGTCACAGGATACTGAGCAGGTCCCACCTCTGCAAAGGGCTACCTCATTTTGCTCCTCTGAACTCTTAAAGGATTTTATTACAGGGAAAACAACTCTATTCATAATTTCTTCTTTTTTTCTTTATCCTTTACTGTAGAGAAGGGAGTAAGTCAAATTTTCTGGGATATTTAAAAGTAGCTTTGTGGAAAATTTTCAAACATCGAGGTTGAGGAGATAATCATGCACACTGTTAGGTTTTAGTTCTTGAGAATCAGATCAAAAAGTCTTGAGCTCTTTTTCAGCTTAGAATCCCCCAAACTTCAAAACAGAATAGTTGTAGGGCCTTGCCAGAGAAAAAAAATCATAGCATTTGTACATTTGGCTTCAAAGTATAGAACAAAGGTTTTCAAGTTCAGGGTGGTTAAAGGATTTGGGGGAACTTTCTGGATAATGTGCTATTGGATATACATGTAAATGATCTGTATTATTAGTGCAGGTCACTTCATTGACTTTGGATTGCTCATAGATTTGGCATATGTTTATCGGGGCACAGAGAAAAGAAATGATTGTATCCCTTACTTCCCAACTCCTTTGCTGGGATGAAGCTGGGAAGAATCTGCTCAGCTATGGCCCATGAGATTTGGAGGAGTTGCAGAGAGTGTCCAGCTCTGTCACTGCTGTCCCTTGGGGTGTGTGTCAGTGGTCTTAAACTGCAAGATCAAGAATTCTGTAATATTTGGTTGAAAAAGAAACCACAGCCACAAGACAAGCAACTGCTTGGCTCAGGATCTTGAAATGCAGCATAAAAACTGGCTTGTGCTACAGTCTGTGTTTTAACATAGGGGAAATTCAGGTGTAGCATTTAAGAACAAGCCATTGATCTGTTTATTTAGATTTGAGATCAAAATAGACCATAGTAAACACAGTCCAGCGCTGCTTTCCTGTAAACATATTCAAACCTGTGAGGTGAGGCAACTGCTGTCTTAGATCCTTAGACAGAGCAAGTTGCTATAATTTTACTACAGATAACTGCAGATATATTCTAGCTGAGGATCAAGGTGGTAAATTCACTGCCTGGACTCTGTTTTACTTCTGACATGAGCTAAAGCAGCAGTTTCTTACTACACAGCTACCAACTCTGAGAGCACAGCATGAAGGCAACCTCTTCCAAAACATTAAATGAAGTTCAAGGCCCTGTTGGGAAGTAGTGGGACCCTAACACACAAAGGCAGGCTTGGGAGGGAGCTAAGAACAATCTCTTCTATCACAAGTACAATTTAGAGCTGCTTCTTAGATTCATTACAGTTCCATAGCATCCAAACACCATTTAAAACTGCTGCAGAGCACCATCATATTTCCATTTTCATGAGCAAAAACCTGCTTAGGAGATGCACTGCTTCATTAGATCGTCTGACCAGCTGGGGAAAGGCTCTCCTCGGTGGCCATCCCCAGGATTTAAAGAAAGGAGTCAAATTCTTCTTCACCAGATGAAAAAAGGTTTCTGCCCACAGATTCATTTTTAAGTCATTATCATCTGGGAGTTCAGACATATTTTGGTATTCAAAATATTTAATTAAGGCTTCCCAATCAAAAGCCTCTTGCACCTATAAATCATAAGAAAAGTGAAACAGTACAAAATATATGCATGGAAGTTTAGAATTACTCTACCTGCATTCTTTACTAAATCCAGTTTCTGATTTTTTTACAGGATATTTTTCTTTCTTTTTTATAAGTGTAGCTACCTGACAAATTCTAAATGCCTACTGAAGAATCAGAGCAGCCCTTTAACACCATCAGACTATTCAACAAGCCTATGTTTCTAATATTCACACAACCCCCCAAATCAAGTATTTATATAAATGATTTTCATCCTGGAGGGCATGGCTGTGCTTACAAACTTCATCGCTACTCTTTTCTTTTGCAGTTGTTACCATTGTTCAAAACAAGATTGATACAAATATCCACCCATGTCTGCATGCTTATAAGTATGCATATGTGTAATACCTCTGCATATTTAGAATGCATAAGACTGTCTTCCTGCAGCACAAAATACAGGCTCCCTGCTTGGTGACTCTGCACTCAGTGTTTGTAGTCAGTTAATCCTGGGGACTCCTGAATGAAGTATTGCACCAACAAAACTGAAAGACTGGCTTAAACTGGAAAAAAAAAGAAAAAAAAAAGAAAAAAAAAAAAGAAAAAAAGAAAAAAAAAGAAACCATTATCGATGATGAGAAGTCATGGTTGGTAATGGCTAAAGGCTGTGGTTTACATGGTTTACCATTGCATCCCAAACCAGTACACTCCACAGGCTTTTACACTGTGCTGAGATCACAAATTACTCAGAACAAGTACATTTGTTGGGGACTGCTTCAAAAACATTTCCCTGCAGCCCTGGGTCTCCTGGTGAAGTGTGCTACTCAGGGACAGATCATGACTGACTCATGTTGGTTTGTGGAATCCTATGAGCTGACACATAAAGACACTGTTGGAGACTAATAGAGTCAACAGAGAGAGATAATCTGGGGTAGGCATCAAGTGGCTGTAGAAAGTGAGGAAAAGGAAAGGAGCAGTCCAGATTTTAAATTACCAGTTTGTAAACCTTTTGCAAGCTTAACTTGCCTGCAGATCACCTGCAGGTATGTCTCCAGGGCAGTAAATACTTCCCAGTACTTCAGCTGTGATCCATTTTCAAGGTAATCTCGAATCTTCTTCCTAAGTTCTAGTGCAAGTGCATTATGGGCCTTATCTTTTGGGATGCCCAACACAGTCTTATTCATATAAACAGACCAGAGACTGCAGGTGGCTTTGGAGGCGTGAGGGGAAAACTGTTCAGATTGCTGCTGGTTGTGGCCCAGCTCATGAATGGCACCCCAAAGGCCATTGGCTTCAAGGGACCGAACACCCACCACCTCTGTCACTGACTTCAAATGATGCATGACTGGGTTGCCAGCATGCATCCAACCTGCAGGGAAGGTAAACCACAAACAGTCTTGGCAATCTGCCTGGGAAAGCTTATGGCTAGAACACAGGATGAAAATAATTCTCTTTACATTAACTCATTCTTTGAGTTGTTTGTCAGGAGTGGATGCTACTCATTACGTGCTTCCACTCCCTCTGCTGGACTATCAAATGTATCAACCACAAGCAAAAGTTTAACGTGCATATTATATGCTTTTCTGCTTCACTTCCACTCCTCGGCACTATATACCACAAAGAGCAAAAAAGGCCAAATTACTTTTGCCAGAGCTACGGACACTGCAGATGACCTTACTCCCAGCTACAGGAGTGGAGAGGAGGCGTGGAAATCCAATCCTGTCTATACAAGAATTTTCTGTTGACACTGGTGCTTTCGTATTTTCAGATCTGGCAAGGAAGACACTGTTGCCAGGATAGTTTGTATCCTTGTACAGCCAAATAACTGTATGGCTTGTGTTGATGAAAATGACCCCAGCACCCTCCCCAGCTCTCCCTAGAAACTCTGTGATCTAAGTTCTGGCTCTATAGGAAATACATGGGGGAAAAATATAATGATAAGCAGCAGACACAATTAAAGTAGAAAAATGGATTATTTTTTTCCTGAAATGCTTCCAAAGAACAAGCAGATCTTAATGTTGAAGGCAGGGGACTAAAATGTTTCACTGCAAAATTCTGTCAGGGCCCTGAGTGCACCAAAAGGCATTAATGGCCTTGAGGAGCCCCACTTGGGGATTCCACCTACACCTCCTGTCAGTGGCCCCAGGGGCCACGTTTCAGCTCAGCCCTGGGCTGTCAGTCCCTGCCTGAGCTATGTTGTAGGTGTGTTTGTCTCCAGCTCTGTCACAGCCATGCCTGTGTCTGGCCGTGGACCCTGTTGATCCAGTCCCTGATCCACGGTCTGACTTCCTCACTGGATTTCAGATGTGCCTCATCACGACGGGCCTGCCTGGTAATCCTGGTTACCATCACTGGACCTGACTCTGAGCCGTGGATTGACTTCTTTGCTTCACCACAGACCTGCCTCATTCCTGAACACTTGTCGGGCAACCTGGACTCTCAGCTGACCCTGGCTGTTGTGCCAGCTCTGCCCTGCTTGCCTCACTTAGGTGTTGTGGGATGGCCCCTGTCCTGCTGGCTGTGTCACTGCCATTTCTCCTGGCTCCCTGTCCCCCAGCCAGCATCCTCCACTGTACCCTGGCAATGTCTGTTGTACCAGAAAGCAAAACAGGAACAAAAAAAATATTTTTTTAGGTATTTTTGTGTGTGTGTGAAGGCAGATTTTTCTCAGTGTTTTTAGCAAGACAGCTCTTTACTATTGAAAAATATTCCACAGTTCAGCTTCAGCTAGAACTTGCTGCTGCTGGCCACAGTTACTACCTCACTATAATTGTCATCACTTTGGTTGCAGTTACGCTGTTTGTCATGCTGCTTGTAAAAATCTTTTTTCAGAAAAGACAAACAGACTTACCATACTCCTTAGTATCTCCCATGAGTTTCTCAGTATTGCTGACTACAATAACCAGCTTTAAAAATCATGTTTCAGTAGCTTTTCATAGAAATTTACTGTATTTATTTCTTTTTCTTTCAGTGCCAATTCAATAGGCTCAATGGATCCTTCACTGTTTTTTTACAGCTCCAGCATAGTGCAGGGAGGATACAGAGCCATTCGCATCTCTGAAACGGTGCTACTCTCCACTTATTTCAGCAGGCACGATAGAAGCTGGAAGAGTTTTATATGTTGGGTTCTGCCAGTGTGGCCTCTGATGGACACAGCTGTCTATCATCACATGGTGAGTAGCTGTGCGGAAGGCTGGAATACATTCAGAGACGGAGCCACATAAATCAATAATTCAGAAGTCTTTGTTTCTAAGTGCAACTTCACTCAGAGAATGGCAGCTACCTGAACAACAACTGTTTCTTCAGGCAGCTTCTCAGTCGGTGCAAACTCATTTGAAAGATCTGATTCATAGCAGCTGTGAATCAAGTCTGCATGCCTTCAGGGTCATGCTGGTTTTTAAGGCTCAAGGGAAGGGAAAACTAGTGGTTTTAAAGTTCACCTCAACCTGTACACATCCAAGGATTTTAAACTCTGGTATTTGGAAATCAGTTCTTCCTGTGCGTCAGTAAAAATTACTGCAGAACAGCCACTTGTGTCAGCGCAAAACCTACCCGTTGGCCTGGGTCAGACACATGCCATAGCTAGCTTACTGGGCTTGCGGGGTCGATACAGCTAAAACAAAGCAGGGAAAGGGATGGACTCTGCTCTCTGACATGCACTGCCAGATGAACTGCTTGCTCATCCTTTATACCTGTACAAAATTATTCATGACAATTATGTTACCTTTGTGTCCTGTGTCTGAATTTTCAAATAGAGCTGTCACTAATGGTCAGAGTGAATAGGAAAAATGTAATATTCCCATGTTCCCCTGTTGATCTTGAGGGGTTAGCAGTTACAAAAAGTAGCAACTGACATGTAATCTAAACACAATTGTTGCAAAGTCACTCTCAGATTACAACTTCACTGTTAAATTCAGAGCCATAGGTGGCCAGATGCAACGATTGATTACTCCAATAAAATCCTTCTTACATGAGGATTTACCTGGAACAGAATATGCAGCATGGCAACATAGCACCTATGTATCATGGAATCATGGAATGGTTTGGGTTGGAAGGGACCTTTAAAGGCCATCTAGTTCAACCCCCCTGCAATAAGCAGGGACATCTTCAACTTAATCAGGTTGCTCAGAGCCCCGTCCAACCTGACCTTGAATGTTTCTAGGGCTGGGGCATCTACCACCTCTTTGGGAAACCTGTTCTAGTATTTCACCGTCCTCACCATAAAAAATTTCTTCCTTATACCTCGTCTGAATCTACCCTCCTTTACTTTAAAACCATTACCCCTTGTCCTATTGCTACTGGCCCTACTAAAAAGTCTCCCCTATCTTTCTTAGAAGCCCCCTTTAAGTATTGAAAGGGGGCTTGTTATTTATTTTGGGTTTATTTCACTAGTGATTATAATTAACTGGTTATTAATAACTGAAGTGTAAGTTGTTTACACTTGAGCCAGCCTCTCTTGAATTAGTGGCACTTGACTGACAGCTGCTACACCACGTGAGTTAAGCTGCTAGAGCTGTGGATTATTGACAGAGTGGTGGCCTGGGAAGCTGATGAACTGATCAGTTCCAGTGGTAGAAAACACCTCTAGTGTTACAATCAAGTAAAGCTAAAAGCATCCTCCAATCCTACTGAGAAAAGTGCAATACTTGAACAAAGATTAATTGCAAATAATGGTGAGATTTGGCCTTTAGGAGCCTCCTTACCACTCCTAACAGGCTTCAGTTCTACTGGCCTAGCGAATTGTCTTTAAGCAGCACGTTTCTAATGACAGATAACAAAATGCTGCTTACAATAAACTTTCCCCCCTACTCCTTCCCTTATTTCTTGACTGATGTAAGTGATCCTATGCCTGCTGCATAGGGTCTTATTACATAGTAGGTTGCCTGTGCATCAGTTAAATGCCTCGATTTAAGTTTCAAGATCTTGTTTGTCCTGCCTAAAACAGCTAGCTCTGTGTCCCTTCTTTCTGTTGCTATTAGCATAAACCCATTCCCACCGTAATAACAGTAACGTGACACTATACACATCATTTGGTGGCTAGCCTGTCTCCCTGCACTGTGTTTTACCCTGGGACAGCCTCAGGTTTAGCAGCAGAATGTGTTACCTCTTGACGTTCACAGAAGATTCTTACTTTCACAAAGGGTCTCCTTGAATTTGGTGGGATTAATCTGCTGATTTGAGGATCTGCATGATCTTGTGGTAATGTTACTGCCTTGTGTATTTCCCTTATAAATACCCATCACAGGTAAAGACAAAATTTTCTAATTATTATACTTGCCATGAGATATATGGACATCTGCCACCATCCTCTCTGGCCTTGGAAAAGTTGCTGGGATGACTGCCAGTCTGGCTATTGCATACATCATCTTGTTGCAGATGGAAAGCAGACTCGCTGGGTTGTTCATGTGGTGTACATCAGCAGCTGGTACTGTCAGGATGATGTCCTCTGTGGCCAGCTCAGCCCAGGGGGCCGGGTAATGACAGATGGTTGACTGCCAGGCAGAGACGTCGGTTTCCCCTAATTCAGCATTCAGGTGAAAAAAGGTAGGCAATTTAGAAAGAAGTTTTAAGTGTGACTAGAGAGGAGAATCACTACATAGCTAAAACTCTCTGCATAGCCTCAGAAACAAGTTAATCTAGACATAACTGGACTTTACTGAATCAGGGGGAGAACCTGAGATTCTGGTGAGGGGTCCAGTCATCTTTGGTGACCGTATGTCTACTGTCACTGCAAGGGGTTGATGACATTGATTTTTGAATATCAAGCCACCTTGAAGGTGTCTCAGAAATGCTTATACTGGCAACATGGACAGAGATTAATTCCTAAATGCAAGTCCTACCAATATACTTTCTGCACTGAGAAATACAAAGCTTTATGCAAAGGCTTTCCTGGGGCATTATTTATTCTGAGGTCTTTTCCATGCATGACCACAAAAAACCAGGAAAATGTAGGCAAGCAATCAATACAGAAATACTTCTTTACTCCCCTGCCTGTAGTTAGGTTTTGGGACTGCTTACTAAACCAGAAGAATGGAGCCTGCACCGCTGCTTTAACTGTGACTGATATTTGACCTAATGTTCTCTCCTTTGGCACTATGCCATATATGAGGCCACCCCACAGACTAGAGACTTCCATGGAGTTTTTTTTCAACTTATAACTAACTTCTTTACCACCAAGGGAGGCTGCTGCAGGTCTGCAGCATAGCTGAGGACATCAGTGTGACAGCTAATCTGCACCTGGTGGGGACCAATGGTCACCAAAAGGCACTGCAACTTGGTCAGGCTTGAGTAGCTCCACTCCAAATTCGGTGTGTTCTGTAGCTGCCATAGTCTCTCGTCTCAGCAGGGAAAGACAACAGTATACTACCATATGGAACATCATTCTTCATGTCGGCACAGGCATCAATCAGATGAAAGAGGCATGAAAGAATTCAAGGGCAGACTTAAGCCCCATGAAGAATAAAATGGAAATGCTGGATCAACTGTCAAAGAAAAGCAGAATTCTCTTTCTACAGCTCTGTTTGAAAGGAGGGATTTCATTGGTTTTGAAGAAATTTCGAAGTTGGTTGGCCCCAGTTTTAGCACCCTTACTTACCATCACAGCTACCACAGCTGTGCTGCTATGAATGGATCAGCACCAAGGTGAAAAGCAGAGCACGAGCAGAGATTGTCCTGGTATAAAATGAGTGAGAAGAAAGGAAGGTGGTGAAGGGGATAATGTCCCCATTTATAATTCACCTGTGTTCCATGCGCTCTCTGAAACACTGTAATGCTCCCATGGGCCAGCCATCAGTGACTGAAGAAGTCCCTGGTTTCCAGACTAGTTATTCCCAGTTCTTCCTACATTTTTATATATATATATATAAATGTACATATTTTAAAATATAAAATAGGACAATTATCTGCCTAAATAATTGTCCTATTGTCCCTTCAAAGAGAAAAAACAACTCACCCTGCTATGCGATAATACTGTCTGGACAACTACCTCTACAGTAGTGTTTATCCCTTTCCACTTACAATAATGTAAGGACTGGTTTCAGAGTCAAGATATAAGCCCCACAAAAATATTTTTTGATAGTGTGAGTGTTTGTCCTTATGACAAAGGTAATAAAACTTGAAAGAAAACAGCTTGGAGGCCTTGAAATGAGGCAGGATGATAGCAGAAGATAGCAAGGTGGGGCAAGTGAGATATTTTTACAGTGGGCAGAAAGATCTATTAGTCTCCTCCACATAGACAACATTCAATTTTATTATTTCTCATCCTATTTAATGTCAATACAGGGATTATTCTGTTAATCTTGAAAGCAACAGTATAGGTATTTGTCTTGTTTGACCTCTGCCCTCTCTAGGGGAATGGAGTAGAGCACAGAGGTGGTATGAGACCAATGTGAGATGACCACAGTACGGACCAGATGAAAATCAGAGGTGTGTCCATTACGGCTGTATAGGGCAGTCATTTTTTTAGGACAGAAGTGAGTGTAACTTGAGAAATGTAGAAAGATGTTTACGATAGGAGAAACTTGGGGAGAAATTGTGACTTAGTAAGGCCAAGACAAACTTCAAAGAAATGAGAACAGAAACAAAGAAAGTTCTTCTGACTGTAATGAGAAACAAAGGCAAATGTTCACCTCCAGGTTAGCTACAACAGCAGAAGCAGGAAAATGCAGAGTGACTACTCTTCTGGGAGGAACAGAAAGCCCAGTGCTTCTCCATGCTTCAGGATCTTAGAAAGAATCACAAGCATTATCAAATAGAAACACGTAAGTCGTATGATAGCCTTCAAGTTACAGGTAAAATCCAGCAGCTTCAATTCTAATCCTAATAAACTAATTTTCTGAGGCTTTCACCTTTGTGCTGAATCCTTCCCCATCTGACCAACAGCTAACTCTGAATCTTCTTTGAAAAGTTACAATTCTTAACGATTTATAGGGAATTGAGAAAATGCAAGGAAATTTCAGACTAAACTATCAAGATAACCCTGCCCAGCTGTCACATCATAAAAGTTAGTTCAGTTGGATAAGCTTGGCATCAAGGTGACCTTTCTGTTAAATTTTATTTAAAAACAAAAACCCAACAAATATCAGAAGTGACGTTTGTTTCTGAAAAGAATGGAGGACAATCTCCAAAATCTGTGATTTTATATGTCCATTTTATTTTTATTTTGTCCAACTAGAAACACTCCATAACAGTGTGGCATTTTTTCTTTCCAGAGAAGCTCTCCTCAAGCAAGACAAAATACCCAGCTTCATGCAATAACATCTTCAGGTAATGTCATTGCACCTGAATTTGCACCTGAATTTGACAAAGAGCAGTAGTGGTACTTTATATTGAGCAATAAGTTAAATCACTTCCTCTGGAAACATTTATGTATGAGCCATGTGTCTGGTCAACTCCTCTACTGCAAAATCAAAAATTTATTCATCATCTGACCAAAATTGTACCCAACAGAAGATCAAATGATTAATATACCAGCACCCATTATAAGACTGAGGCATTTCTGACTACACGGTGAGCATGCAATCTGGGACAGGAAGGAAGCAGAGAGATTTAGACTATTATATTTATAGAGTACTCCGGGCAGCCTGATTCCATTCCATAGTTTTGGTGCTGCTGAAGAAGGAAAGAGAAAAATATGCCCTACCTTAATTTCTTCCATTGATCTGAACAGTTACAGTTGGAGAAGTAGTCATTTCTGGAAGATTTTTGTTGGGAGCACATATTCATTTCTATACATCAAGGAAGTTGTCATAGAGCTCTGCAATGTTGATTAAAACCATTTCCAGAGCTGCCTTTGACTGGGCTGTCAGCACTGACCCTGGAAAAGTACTAGGTCAGTCATCTCCTCCTGGACAGAGCAGACAGCTAGGGAGGTCTGAGCTGGAATCCTCAGGAACACTGTTGAGGCCTGTGCTAATTTCTTGAGCCAGGAGGAAGGTGGCTTCAGAACTTCTTTCTTTTTGTGGTTTTCCCAAAATTGGGAGAGTGCCTTGCAGAAGTGGTACTGTGAGAAAACCTCATCGGGATGTGAGACTGGCTGACTTGATGCTAGTGTGTTATTGCCTAAGATACCACCTCCAAAATGTTGTAGTATTTTGTTCCCATGCATCCCAGCAATGGCACTCTCAACAGCATTCCCTGCTGTTCCCAGGACCATGCCTGTTCTCCAACCAGCAGACCACCACCCCTTGGAGAAAAGACATGAATCTTCACATTCTCACCACTGTAGGCTTTGCAGCAGTACACACTCAGGTTTTCCTTAAGATCTGTTAGTTTGCAACGGAACTTCTCCTGGCTTAGGAGAGAGAAAAAGTCCTGTAGATGACCACAACTTGTCCTCCCTTCCCAGCATCAAGCCAATCAATGACATTGAGGATAAAGGTGTTAATCGCTGATACCTGGAAAAAGTTTTCACAAGTGAGTACCACAACATGGCCCCTGCCACAGTGTGCAGCTGCAAGGAATGCCTGGTGGGAGGCATTCATAGCAATGGGAAACACTAATGCACAATGGATGAGTAGGTGGGAGGAGACACTGCCATATTCAGTTTTGCATTTGGTAACTCCCTTCAAAAGGAATTCTTTTTTTTTTTTCTTTTTTTTTTTTTTTTTCCACCCAATTCATGTCTGGAAAAGCAAAAGAAATCCTTGTCATCCAGACTTGATTTATAAGTGCTGAAAGCTGTACTCATCTTTGCCCTGTTAGTAGTGAAACACTCCTTGTTTCAAGAAGTTATCAAGGCAAATATAGTAACCTCTGTCAAAAGAGGCTTGAAAGTTAACCCAACAGATATTACCAAGTGGCAGCAATGTTAAAATTATAGGGATCACCAGCTTTCCTTAAGCATGGTATCAATGGAATTCCAGGCAAGAATGGTGCTGTGTCTTTGTGACTCATGTCATATTTTTCTGCAGTGGGCTAAGACGCTACTACCCACAGAGGGTGGCTCTGTCCTTTACAAGAAGTTGTTGTCCCCGGGGCACAGAATCCATAAGAGATGAGCCAAGCACTTCCTAATCCTTTCCAATGCAAAGGCAGGCATGCACCTCAAAACATTCACAGCAATAGCTTCAACTAATCCACTTGATTTTGCTTTCAGAAAGTCTAGAGGCTCTGACACTCTTCTAACAATTCAGCTTTAAGGTGGTGACCTCCAGCACAGAGCAAATGGAAACCAGGTAGCAAAACGTTAAAACTATGGTAGTTTTTTGCAAAGTTGCAGAGTCATCTGCTCTCTTGCTATTCTCTTTACCACAGGCTTCAGTAGAAACTTTAGCCTTCGTTGCCTGCCTGCCTCCCCATCCTGGGATATAAGGATAATTTTCTCCATCATAATAGTGGTTAAACACTGAAGAGATGTCAAGACAGGTTGTGGAATCTCTGTCCCTGGAGATATTCAGTACCTGACTAGGCAAAGCCCTAAGCAACCTGCTCTAGGTGGCCCTGCTTTGAGCAGACATGGGAGCAACTGACCTCCAGACGTCCCTTCCAACCTCAGCTATTCCATGATTCAGTTTTCCATCAGCATGTTCCAAATGTATTGGCAGTGCAGAACATGTGAAAAATTAATGTGAAGACAATGGCTTATTGCCTCAGCAGAGCTGCCTCCTGAGCACAGTCTTATCATGACATGGTCTATTATCCTTGTCTGAACATAGCTCTGAGACAGAGATGAAGCTGTAATATATTCTTCCTCATGTAGCAGTATAAGGTCCAATTACAGAACTTCAAATTCCCACCCTATTTATCAGAAATTCCCTGAAGAATTATCATCACTTTCAAGAACTTCTGATGAGAAAAGAAATTGCCTTACTCTAATAGTCTAAGGTTACCTGCCTAATCAATGAAGGGCAGGTGGTGGATGTAGTTTTTCTGGATTTTAGTAAGGCTTTTGATACGGTCCCTCACAGCATCCTTCTGGACAAGTTCTACAGCTGTGAGATGAACAGGTCCACAGTGCGCTGGATGAAGGCTCAAGGGTAGAGCTCAGAGGGTTGTGCTGAATGGGGCTACCTCTGGCTGGTGGCCAGTCATTAGCCAAGTCCTTCAGGGGTCCATTCTAGAGCCAATTCTCTTCAATATTTTTATCAATGATCTGGTTGCAGGAGTTGACATTAGCCAGTTTGCTGAAGATGCTAAACTGGGAGGTGCTGCTGACTCTCTGGAGGGACAAGAAGCCTTGCAGAGGGATCTAGATACATTGCAGCATTGGCCGATCATCCATGGCATGAAATTTAACAAGAAAAAATTTTGGATTCTGCACCTGGGATGAAGTAACGCTGAGCACAAGGATAAGGTGGGAGTGGCTGGAGCGCAGCCCTGCAGAAGGACCTGGGGGTGCTGGCCGGCAGCAGGCTCAGCGTGAGGCAGCACGGTGCCCTGGCAGCCAGGGGGGCAAACAGCACCCTGGGGTGCATCAAACAGCATCACCAGCCGGGCAAGAGAGGTGACTGTCCCGCTGTGTTCAGCGTTGGTGCGGCCTCACCTCAAGTGGTGTGTGCAGTCCGGGGCCCCACAATTTAAGAAGGATGTGCAGGTCCTGGACTGCATCCAGAGGAGGGCAACGAAGCTGGTGGAAGGGCTGGAAAGAATGTCCTGTGAGGAGCGGCCAAGGACTCTGGGTTTGTCTAGTTTGGAGAAAAGGAGGCTGAGGGGTGAGCTCCTTGCTCTCTACGGCTTCCTGAGGAGGGGAAGTGGAGAGGGCAGTGATGGTCTCTTCTCCTTGGGATCCAGTGACAGGATGCGTGGGAATGGTCCAAAGCTGTGTCAGGGGAGGTTCAGACTGGACATTAGGAAGCATTTCTTTACCGAGAGGGTGGTCAGACACTGCAACAGCTTCCTAGAGGGGTGGTCGATGCCCCACGCCTGTCGGTGTTTCAGAGGCATTTGGACAAGGCCCTTACTTTACTTTTGGACATGCTTTAACTTTTGGTCAGCCCTGAGGTGATCAGGCAGTTGGACTAGATGATCCCTTCCAGTTGGAACTATTCTGTTCTATTCTATTCGCAGCACTGGGCAGGAAAGGATCACCTGTGCTGAGTCTAGTTGTCCCCCCTATCAGACATTTATGCAATATACAATCTACTGGGGAATGCACAGCTAGATCATGGACCCTCTGTGCACAGAACCCAAGACTCATGGATCCGCACAGTGTCTACCCCAGGTTCCCAGGGACTTTGAAATGCACCCTGAGGTGCAACAACACCCTGTAACAAAGCTAAGAACTATGCTTAGTTTTAATGCCTTAAAGTTTACACCACGCCACAGGAAATTTGCAGGAAAGATAAAGGTCATCTTTTGTGTCCCAGGTCCTGCATCAAGAAGGATTTAAATACCTCAGGAAGTGGCCCCATAGCTGTGCTGTTGACATAGTGGGGAAAAAATACTGTGTGTGTCATTGCTTTGCAGATCAGACCCAACCAGAAGTTTCTTCCAGAACAGTCATCTGTTGAACATTTTAACATGGAGCACATGAGCCAAACTACTTGGTAGTTTCTCAATAATCTATAGCAGCACCTTCAGCTCCTGCATATCCATCTCTATTCATGGTCATTTCTTTAGGGGGACAGGGAGAAGAGATATTTTTCATTCCAGCAGGCTAATAGCAGCAAACCCAAGGCAGAATAAACACTATATACAATCTAAAGACAGCACAAATATTTAAATACTCACTGGGTGATCAGAAGTATCCTTGACATTCCTTTGGACACTGAGAAAGTGCCAGTCTCTCCCTCACTGCCTATGAAATATATGCCAGCCACGCTGGTCACCTGGTTCCCAGGGAACTCCAACAGCACCTTCTCCTTGCCATGTTGACTAGCCCAGTGCCAGGCCTGGCCTCCAACCAGCAGCCCTCCCCCCCCCCGCCACAAAGCCAACCAGGTCTTTCGCCCGCGCGCTGCCATAGGCGTCCATACAGTACACCCCCAGCGAGGGGCTGAGCTCTGCCCCCGCCTGCACTGCGGTGCCAGCCCTGAGCAGCAGCTGGGAGAGGGAATCCAGATGAGGATGGACCCCAACCAGGGCCTCGGGGGAAGGCTTGAGCCACTCCACAGCATTTCTGAGGAACTGGGAGAACTTGGAGTCCTTCAAGATTCCTTCATGGGAAACAACCACCATCCGGCCCTTCCCATAACAATATTCTGCAATTAGCCCATTGGTACTCACCAGCAACGGGAAGGCTTCATCTCCAGTAAGCAACAGCTCATATGGATGATAGTTTGTTGTGAACTCAGACGAATTAACATCTTCCACCAGAGAGGCACAGGCTGCTGTGGAATCCATCTGATATACCTCTTGTTAATGAGTACTGAAAGAGAAAGGAAGGGAAGCACTGCTTAGGTTAGAAGCCACATTTGAAATGTTTAACATATTTAAGCTATTGAGATATATACCAGCTATGCTATTCTACAGTCCCATGAGGAACCTCTGTCCCCAAGTGGTGCACAAATATACGGCCCAGGAGTAACGTGAGTCAGGAAAATACGACAGGAAGGAGGGAACATTACATGGCTACTAGTCCCACAATAAGCCCAACAGACATGTTAGGAAATGTACATTGAAGACACAATTCCAGTTAAGCCTTTCTATATTCTTCTGCCTGTGAGTGTCTGAATAGGTATGAAACTGCTTTACAACACTGACATGTCTGGAGCTGTACAACAACCCCAATAATTTTTTAATTAGATAAAATGTAGATTTCAGATTACTAGGTCTAGCCACAAGCTATTGTGCTTCCACGGCTCAATTTTAAGAGGAAGTCTGGCATCTCAGAGAGGCAAAGGCCTTCATTTATCTCTAAGAGTGTAGGACATAGTGTTCACCTGTCTGGCAGAGGTGGAAGCAGTGGCTCTCACGCCATTGTACACCTGCTGTCAGAATGCGTTGCATTCAATGAAAATTATATAGACTTAAAGGAACATGCCTTATATACAGAGTAAAGAATTTCTTGTTGGTCTCATTAGTGCCTTGACAGGGTGTCACATTAAGAAGGGGGGTTTCCTCAAACCCTTTGTGTTAGATCAGCCTGTCCGTTTCCCAGGAGAGATGAGACCCTTGTGCCTGCCCAGCCTGCCCGCTGCCTGCGCTGTGACAGCCCGCTGTATCGGAGGGGATGTGACCAACCTATTCAGGGACTCCCGCTGACAGCGTCACTCAGTCAAATCCCTTACAACAATGACTCAAACCTCCAGAGACTTGTACAAAATGAACGTCAGCTGAAGATTTTTATTGCAAGTTTGTGACAGAGTAAGGTTTGAAGATTGCCAGTGATGACACACTGACTGCAAAACAAGCTTAGAACGATTCACCTAATAACAGCTAGCATGAGTTAGTCAAAAAATTAAGTTCTTACCCAGCAGGCGTCCCTATGGGGGAGAAGACAGGTTCAGCCTGCCAACTGATCCCAGAAGTTACAATGGAGTCTTCCCTAACTTCTGCCCTCAGTTGCCCACTTTTACACTTCATAGTACATTGCGTATTCATTATCATACACACGACTGGTTACAAGTTTCTCACTTCCAATATAAATTAGTACGCATCCTCAGATAGCACTATGGAAGTTTTTCGCTAACTCCACATGCTCTCCAGGTGGGGTTTTGCCCTCTTTTGGGGGGGCTATTTGAGTCAGAGGTCATGATCTCCCACTACCACAATTACCTTTGTCCTACTTTCAACTAAGTTTCTGTTGATGTATGGGGGTCATGACACCTTATCAGCTTGTCAGCCAGAACTTACAGCTTTAGAGGGTGGGTCAGCTTCACCTAACCTTGTGACACTAAATCAGAGTGTGGTATTTTGGGAGTTTAGGCAATAATTTCCCCCCTTTAGATTTATTTCAGTCCAGGGCCAGTCCATTTTCTTTACATTTAGGTGAAGTTTGAGTGACACATTTTTGCTACTGATTGGTATCGTGTACCCAGTGAAGTGTTAGTACCCTGGAGGCGGCTAACTTTGGGATGGAGGCGTGCATTAGTATTACAATGACATTATTTCATTTAAGGAAAGCAATTTTGCCACAATGGTCAGATCAGCAGCAGACACCATCTCATAGATTCTTTATATGACAACTGCTATGCAGCTTATCAGACCACCAGGTCTCCTTTCCTGCAGGGAAAGGCTCCTTTTCCTGCAGAGCCTGGCTGAGGCGTTTCCAGTCTGCTCCACCCTCCGTTACTCCTGCCAGCACATGCTGAGGTGGCAGGGTGTGCTGCTTAGGGAGCCGTGGTAAAGTAGATTCCATGCATGCCAACCATCCTGAAAGTGATAGCTCTATTTTACCCTAAAAAGCTTTCTGTAATACCACACTTCTGTTAGGTCCCGATTATCTCTAATACCCCCCCAAAGTAATTTTCCCACACAGGGTAATTACAACAAGGCAAAAATATTTATCCAGTTAAATTGATAACTAACATATATAATACAAATTATTCCACTATTGCTAAATCCCAGTAATGATCCAGTTAAAACTGATATACATAGGTTCTCCAGTATCTAACCATTTCCCCAGTGCTGGGTCCTGATGTGCAGTTGTGATAGTCTTTTCTCAGAAGAGATGGTTTGCGGGGAGCCGTTAATATCCTGAGTTCTTTGCTGGGAAGAATTCAATGAAAGAAAGGAGAAGGCTCTTCCTCCTTGATCTTAGGTCCTCTTGGAGTTATTTTTATACTTGTCAAACAACCCATTTCTCACTGGCCCATGGGTCAGTTACATGATGACTACTTAGTAATGTTAGACCTCTACCATATCGGATAAATATGCAGAATCATTGTTAAGCTATAGGAGACAGGCCTCCCAAGTCTTTCCTGACACTTAGAAATTTCTGAAGTTATAACTAAAAGAGACCTGTGGCCACACAAGACACTGGTGAGTCCTGAGCTATTAAATTAGTACGAGGCCTGTGAATTGCCTCTAGCAACAGCAACAATGCATTTACTGGGCAACCTGTTCCAGAACATAATGTATGGGGTGCTGAAGAATTAGACAGACTCACGCTTTTGCAAGGCTGTGTGTTTAGGGGCATGTCTTCTGGCATAAGCAGCGCAGTCCCCTTGCCTCCCCACCCATCTACCCGACCGTTAGGATAGATAACTGCATGCATTCATGACCAGCATTGTCTTCTCTCGGGCTACACTGGTGCAGCAGGTTTCACATATCTCCACCTGTCCAGACAGGAAAATTACCCAGTAGGGTAAAGCTGTGTTAACAGAATCTTTTTTAATCCGATCCTGCACTGGGTGCCACCTCCTTACATAAGGTGACCTAGTGACACGCTGGGTGCCTTCCTGTATCAGCAAGGGAACAGGGCAGAGACGTAGAGATGTGACCCATGGGGAGCAGAGGTAGGGTGCCCCTTCGCATCTGCCCCAGGCTGGAGTGAACGGAAACTCTAGCCATTTAATATTTGCTTCCTATAGCTTCAGTGAAGTGACTAGCTGATCTAAACCCATTTCCCTCAGAGCTGAGAACACCTTGTCAAAATAGCCACCACAGATAGTTTTCTCCTGGTAGTTGGGACTCCATGTTGGGAGTCCTGGGTGCACCAAAAAGCCTTAATGGCCTTTAATGGCCAACCTTGCCTCCACCCGCTCCCCCTGCCCATAGGACCAGGGACTCCATTCCAGCTCGGCACTGGGCCTCCAGGTGTCGGCGTGCCTGTCTCTAGGGCTGCCTCCGGCCCTGCTCTCAGAGATGTGCTGTAGGTAGCTTTTCTCCAGGATGGGCCCCGCAGGCATATGTTCTAGCTTGTCTCCTGTCCAGCCTCTGACCCCCTCTCCTTCTGCTCCTGATGGGACTGTCTGGAGAGACCATGGACCCAGCCCATGGCTTGCCTCGCCTGGGACTGCTCGGGGACTCTGTACCAGCACCCTGCTCTGCCTCCGGCGTTCGCGCCCCATGGGGCTGTGCCCGGTCCGTGAGGGCACTGCCGGTGCTGCCACCCCCTCAGCTCCAAGCTCGCTTTCTGCCACGAGCAGCTGTCACCTGCTGCTCCCTCCCAGTGAGCAGCTCCAGCCTGGCAGTGCCAGGGAACCCCTCACCCCCCCAGCACACAGCAAAGGGTGGGTGGCAGACGGCCGTTCAGGCAAGGGACAGGGTCTTCCTCTCAGAATGTAGTGATTTGCATCCTGATCTAGCTGTGGATAATTCATTTTATCTTTTAAACCTCTTTCATTTGCTTAACTAGACTGCAGCCTGTGGGGAAGGCACCATTGGTTTCTGTGTGTTTGTGCAGTGCCTGGCACGAAGCTCTCGCCCTCACAGGGCCCTGACGGCCTAAAAAGAATAATTGTAATAAATGACTGTCAAATCCCAGGCTGAACCTCTCTGAGCAGATAAAAGCTTTTGCTTTCTTGACTATTCAGTCAGGCGGTGGCGGTGAGCACTGAATTATCTATTACTTTTTTTTTAAGGTCGAGGTAAGGTCAAGATCTAATCCTGGGAGGTGGGAACTGGATCCCAGTGGAGATATTGTACATCCCACACATACCTTTTACATTCTGCAGAAGCAGCAACAGCTTCTGGCCGATTCTGTGCCTGATCTTGTATTTTCCCATTTAAGAAACAGCAGCAGGCTATGCACCCCAGCTCTGTAGGTTTCAGGAGCGTTTTTCAACCCGTTACCATGAGCTGGACCATATTCAGTTTTGCCTGGGTTTATTCCCAGCCAGTTTGGTGAGGCCATACCCCTAAACAATACCAAACACTGTGCCAAGTCCTCTTGGCAATACCCAACACTGCTCTGCGATACATCTTGGCCATCCTGTTTATCTTTGGGTCTCCCACCGCTTATGGGTCATCTCAACCATGTCAGCTTCCTATATGCAGGCTGGAGCATAGCCATAGTCTGTCTACACCAGTGCATGCATCAGTTCTGCACCTAAGCTCACAGACTTGCGCTCTATGCTCCTGATTATGGATCACAGGGTCGCTAAACTTTGTATTCCAGTTTCATCTTTTGTACAGGTTCTTGACTCCACTGATTTAGAGCAGAAGAGTAATGTATCCAGTCCCACTGAATTCAACACCCCAAGCAACTCCCAAAGAAATAATCATGGGGGGCAGTTTGTGAGCTCAAAGTCAGTGATACCGAACCCCCTTAGGATCCGAAGGAAGAAATAGGTCCAAAGACCCAAGTAGCTGACGTACATGTTAGCCACATGAAGGAACCACGTAATGGGAGAGTCCCAACCTGATGTTCTATCAGATTCTTACCTCCTGGGCTCTTATTCCACCACCTCCTTTCACCCCAAATAGTGGCCATTCTGGACAAAGACAATGCTTCTGGTTTGCAAGCACTTGTGTCCTCAGCCAACCACCAATATTATTTTGCAATTTTCCCTTACTAAGGGCCTTTCAGCATAATTAATTACCAGCTGTTCTTCCTACTCCATCCGGGCACAGAGCCTATGTAAATTATTGGCAATGCAGGATTTAATCCAATGTCACACAGTGGGGACAATTTTTATTGTAGAGGTAAATGCAGAAAGTAACAGCTATTGATTCATTTATGTAGTCCAGGGTGTCAATAACGTCCCCTGCTTTTACCTCTTCTTCAGGTAGGTCCAAAAAGGGAAGGCAGGCAAACATTTCATACAAGAAAGATAGTACCAGTTACTTAAGAATGTAATTCATTTAATCCACTGCTGAAAAGAAGTCTCATCTAAGTAGTGGATTTTTGGATTATGGTTTCATGAAAGCCCACAGATTTTAAGCAATGTGAACTATCAAAAGGTATGCCATGTCACCCAAGCTATACCGTACTGTTTCTTTTTCAAAAAAGAACAGAGAGCATTTATCTGAATTAAGCCTTTATACTTTGCAGAATTCTGTTTATTTTGGAGCGCACGAACTCAGATGCTCACTGTTATGAAAGGCAATTTAAGCCAAAACAGTGCTCTAATTTGGTGTGATGATTACACGGTAAAAGCAAGGCAGCTCCCTCAGAACAGCCCAAACATCTGCAGTCCCCTCTGGCCATTCTGTGATGAACACTTCTCAGTCTGCATGTTTCCGTCTTGTCCTGCACAGGCTTTAGCCAGGTTACCGCTTGCACTTGTTGACTCCTACTCTGTGCTATGTGCTATGGCAGCTACCCATACTGTGAGCAGCCTGAATCTCAGGGTAGTTTAAAGGTGACTCTGATTTGCATAAGCTGCAGTTCTACCAGCAGATCTAGACATAACCTGTACCACAGAGCCAGCGCCGTTGCCGCAGCCTGCATACCCAGTGTAGTGCTTTGCCTCCGACACACTGCCACGAGGGACCTTTTCTTCAGTGCATCAGCAATCAGAACCGTTTTTTCTCAGTTGTACGATTTTTTTTATTTTTTTCTGAAATTACAGTCATAATAAAAGTTCCCCCTTTGAAGGTCCTACATCTGCATGGTTGAATCTGGATTATGATAGCGGGGAACAAGGAATAATTCATGAAAATAACCCAGATCTACACACTTCTCTACAGGGTGTTAAATGCCAAGTATGCCTGATCTGAAAACATCCACATATCTTGAATTAAGTCACGGTATGCTTTAGGAAAAGAAGCCACCAATATCAATAATGTAAGATCATAGTGTTACTTCAATGGCTATTTCCTATCTAATAATGTACATGTCTACACACATAGTAAAATCCCTGGCTCTTACACAAATTATACTTCATCATGAAGTCACTTATTTTCACTTCTCTCTGTTATCAACTTACTAAAACAATTTCATGTTTCACACTAAGGCAGACAAATTTAAGTAGAATAATGAGTGCATTGTTTGTAACTGAAGAATATCAAATTGGGAAAGTGTATAAATATATATGCAACAAATTCCATTTCTAATTATATTCCTACTTGGTTGTCTTTATAAATTTAGATACATACAAAAATGTACAAGAATGCTCAAACCATGTTATTTAAGTTGCAAAAAGTAAGACTGCCAGATTTAAGGGTGTCATTTCACTTTAATACTGCCTGATTGCCCATCTCTGCTATATACTCAATCAATTTTATCTTGGGAGGAAAAAAGCATCTTAGATGACACAATTCAAAACTATGACCATGCATATGTAGAAATGTCATAATTCCTACATTAAGTAAAGTGATTCTGATGGAAAAAAATGGGGATCTAAAGTAATACATGCAATAGAAATAGCTTATTACAAAAATAAACCTGTAATGCTTGCAATATGTTTTACTTGCATTATAATATTTTTCATTCTCTAGTTCCCATGTAGCAGTCCCCTTTTCACCCTAAATATATTTTTTAAAAAATAAAATAGAGAAGGCATAAAGCTCCAGATGGCAGTGACTTTGACCATTTGATTGACACAAAAGACTGTGTTTAACAAAACAATTCAGGAGGAAATAGAAAGTATGATAAAAAGGTCAGAAGCAAATCATGGTGGACAGCAAGCAGGGTGAATGGACAAAGCAAAATTCCACATAACTGCAGGACAGAGAAGAGCAAAGGGCAAGATGAAAAAGGGGAATTGCATTTTATAACTGGCAGACTGAATTGTTTCAGCTTCAGGTCTGACCCAAAGACTACTCAACCCTCTCTGTATAGCAGACCTCCATTGATTTCAGATGATTTAGAATCAGGGACTGTGTTATTCTGCTGTTTAGTTCAAACATGTGAATGAACCAAACAATTTGTGTTAAAAATGCTGCTTACATCTTCAACAGTGTCTCTTTGGGCTTAACTGAAGGCTGCTCACTTAAAGTAGAGCTGTAACTTGCAAAGCAGAGCTGTAACTTGCAAATATAAAATGCCTAAGGATTTTATCAAAGTCATCGATAAGGTTTTTCTAAAGGCAACCCTGTACATTTCTCACTGGATCCTCCTTCCACTATCCTGTGTTTGTATCACAAAGGTGAGGACTTCTCTAAAGGGAAACCAGTGTGTGATGCAGTGTTTACACCAAGCAGTTGTTTCATAAAATATTGTGCAAAAGGAATTGTGTTTCCTCAAAGAAAAGCACCATTCCTATATTCCAGAAGAGTTTTATTGAGGGAATACTGTGGCTTATTCAAACTTCATTTCACTCACATAGCTTGCATTCTCCACAGTTCCATCTGACTGCCCAAAATCTCTGCACCTGCAACAGGCTTCTTTTCTCTCTTGTGTAGCCTTAAGCTATGAAGTACTAAATCACTCAGCAAGGTTTTTTATCCCACTCCTTCTACTCCCACAGAACTCCCTGGATCCCTAGTACCCCACTGCTCTGCAATGGAAATCCAACTTCTGCTCAGCTCTGGCAGTAATCAACTCAACTCAAAGTGTCACTTTCAGTCATTCATCCTCTCCAGCCACTATTCCCCATTCTCATATACATTCAACTTTCCTATTATTGGCACGGTTATACTATGCAAGACTGAGTGGGAAGAGCCTTCAAGTCTCCAAGACATGAAGCACACAGCACTGAACACCTGAGGAAAGTGGTCAAAAAATCATGTATGTCACTGCTGTACCGCAGAGTTCACTTTCTTCCATGTTAAGGTGATGATTCATCTATCCTACCTTAGAAACAGAGACTTCCAAGGGGCAAACCCTCTGTGCTGTCTCAGGGGGTGAACTGCCCTCGGCAGGTGCTTGCTTCTCTGTGTTGGCCCTAAAGGAAGCCTTGGGCGAGCAGCTCCGATTGAGATAGCGAACTATTGAAGGCCAAACTGAGGCAGATGAATTCCATTTTACCTATGTTTGATTTGTGGATTACTTCCTAAAGGTGCTGCCAGAGAATCAAAGGCTAAAAGAATCAATACAAATGGTATAAACTTCTCTAGCTGTCTACCTGAATTTGGAGAAAACAAAATTAGGTGAACCTGTTACTAAATTAGCAGCTCCTTCAATACCACTGAGTTCTTTACAACCACAAAAGGAAAAGCCATGTTTGAAAACAAATTTGCTGCTAGCCAGAAAGCTTATACAAACATAGATAATAAAACTGACAATCATTGATATCTTATTTCATATTTCCTCTTGAAAAGGTATTGTGCCTTGGTGTGTTTCTCCAAGTGTCGTGGCAAATCTGGCACTTTATCTATTAGTGAAATCACCCTTAGTCTGATAATAAAAGGAAAGTCTTCATCAGATCTTTGTTGGGCCTCCGTCTCCCTACTAGCAGAAGAGAGTGTATAGCAATAGCAGGCAACTTACCACTAAAAGCAAGCTGAATGTAAAAATGAAGCCAGTAAGTCTATATGTAATTTGGAAACCTCACCAGTGAACCCATTCATTCACAATTTATCACAGCATGAAAATACTCTGTTCCTGGTTTTATTTTTGCTGTTAACGTGGCCTCCAAATCTATTTTACTTTTTTTCCATTTCAGCTCCTGCTTAGGTTGGTCTCAGGTGTGTCCTAGGGTTTTTCCAGACTGCATGCTGAATTGCTCTGTGACTGCTGCTTGAATTACATTTTCACAGGAATTTTTAAATGTTTCATGTGTTACTTTGCAATCTGTCTGTGTGCTAACATTTCCTTATTTCTACAATCTGAGTTTCTGCTTTGACGGGCTACTCCAGCATGCACCATAACTAGTGGATATGGAATTGCAAAATTCAGTCCTGCAATGTGCCAGTCTTTTCTGATTTATACTATGCTGCTTTTTATTATTTATTTTTTTAACTTTATGGAGAACAGACACCATTCCAAGGGTAACAATCTGAGTTAAGTCTAGTTTTGAATTTTGTTACTATGTATGCCTAAATATTTCAGGCTGCATTTAGGGCTGGTGTAAATTGTAGCTTCTCCATTGGAATCCCTATGGTTGGACAAGTTCACCTTAGGCCAGAATCCAACCCATCACCTTTTTCTTTTGTCCTTTTTTCTCCTAAGTATTTCAAGATTCATTTTGTTGTGCCATTCATGAAAAAAAGAACAGATCCTGCCATACTTAGGTAACAGATCTGATTATATTTTGCATTTTTTTTAATGGAATATGAACTCAACTTTTATTCATAAACTCATTAGGGATGAATTCTACTTCTGTAGGTAGGGTCAGGTCTAAATCTTTACACTATGTGAATTTTCTTTTGAATCTCCAAACCATGACCAAATCACTACTGAAACACTGTCCAAGCTATAATTAGCCTCTGCATTTATTTTGTTGCAAGAACAACCCAAACTAGTAGTGAGTAAGAATAGAAAGAAAGTTTGAAAGACAAAGCAAAATATTAGGCCAATTAATCACAGGGAAATTGGAACCACATCTGAGCCAGAATGAAAAAAGAAAAGCTGCTGTACCAAATCTTTGGAATACTTCCATTTAGGCTTTTCTTACTGGGCATAGAGATGTGAAAGTAGGACCACATGCACAGTCTGTAAGTCCACAACGATTGTTTTATTTATTGCTGATACACAAGGAATGGGTTGGGACTGGTAAGCTATTAGGCTAAGCATTAACATGCGTACCAGCTCCCACAATAGCAAAGCCGTTAACTTCTGTTGCTCTGTGGAAAAGGCTGGTCCACTGCTGTCTTCCACCTCTCTGCTCCCTCATGCTGTCATGTCAGCACCTATTTTTTAACCTTTGAGGAGTCCGTGAGTTAAACCGTAACTGATTACAACGAAGTCACCTCTTTTTTTCTACTCTCCCATCTTTCACGGCATGTATCTTGCTGCCAGGCTGTGATAAGTGACAGATACAACTTATAATTAAACTATTCACATAAAGGTGGGTGTTGGGTCACACAGTCATACAATGTAGGAAGAAATCTACAGTATTTCAGTATTATATAAGCTGTAGATAAGCGTTATAAGGTCACTTTCATGACAATAGTTGTGGAAGTTCTGCACACTTAGAGTGATTAAAAATTAGGGATTTTAGGGTAACTAAACCCATAGCGAAAATCTCATGTTACTGGGATTATAACTGAAGAATACAACATTGTGCAGGCTACTATTTGCTTTAAAGATCCATATTCTATTGGTATTGTCTTCGAGACCACTTCAGTGACCATTCCATCCTGAAAACTTCCTGCAGAGAAAGGTTCTGCAGGAACCAAATCTACTCAGTTACATTCCTCCTGAGGTGAAGAACCCAGAACAAAGCTCATTTTGTTATTTAACCCTTCAGAAGATGCCTCAGACGGTTGCTGATCTGCACACAAGTTTCTGTTAATTTCTGTTGGGGCTGACCTCCACTGACAGCAATTCAGTGTAAAGCTAAGCACCCAGTGAGCTACCATGCAGCATACAGGGACGAAAAGATACGCTATAGATAGTATGAGAATCAACATTTAGATATTTTTCCTTCATGGTCTATAGGATCTCATTGGGTCCTGTTCCCAGCTGGGTAAAGAGGACAGTTCCGCAGACAGCTCTTTCTTGATAGGCCATCCCCAGGCTGTAAAAAATGGAGCCAAATTCTTATTCACCTGCTGAGAAAACTTCTGTGCCCACAAGTTCATCTTAGAAGGGTTGTCTTTTGGGATGGTGGACATTTTCTGGTAGTCAGAGAAGAGGTGGGTGAAGGGGTCCCAACCAAACCCTTCCTGCAACTGATGGAGAAGAATATAGTGTAAAAACAATGAAGTTCTCATTTCACTGGCATTATTCCTGTGTTGCAAGCAGTAGAAAATTCCGTAGGTTTCTGCAGCGTCTTTTAGAATGAACATAAAATTAAATGAAGGCATCCAACTTTCAGGCTTCAGAGCATAACTTACAGCGCCAGAGTACAGACAAATACACCTCCCCATTACACTGGCTTCCCAAAACAGATGAAAGATACCTTGGGAGCAGTCACAAATGTCAGCAGCCTACTATACAAACTCCTGCCCCTTTGGGCAGAGGAAAGCTGCTTGTTCAGTGAAAAAGCATCAAAGAGGACACTGACAAAAAACCCAGAAAGAAGGAGCACAGGAGAGCAAGGAGTAAACAGAAAACAGGAATGAGAGATTGTGAGCAGGGCATGCTTTGGCTAGGAATAAGAACAAAAAGGATCCAGATAGGAAAACTGCTGTTGCATGAGTAAGGATTTTAAAGCGGGATGGGAAACCTACGTTGTTGCTCAAGATGAGGTTAATGCGAAGAGCTGATGTGGAATCACAGCAAGACAGGATGCAGAATGTCTACTCAGTGTCCATAGTTCTTTTACCAAGCCATGACCTCACTCCTGATACTAAACAGATTGACACTAAATCGCATTCCACAAATCCTTCATCGTGCTGGAACAGCTAAGGAGGAGACAGCACTTCTACATTAGACAGAACAAACAGGCAGGTTATCTACCTTTGATAATCCCCTATTGATATGGAAACTCCTGGTGCTGAGACTAGCTATGGACTAGGCAGTATCTTTTTGTGAGAAGGCTGGAGAGCCACGAGGAGGCTGAGTGGAAGGTGGGAGATGAAGGGGTCTGGTCTTGTGGCAGGTCAAAAGCAGTAAGCCAACTTATACTGGAGGAGGCTCCACACCATGTTAGGTTATGTCTGAACTGCAGAATGCAGGAGCATCTCCTGCACCCTGAGTTCAAGTATCCACCCCACACACTTCCCAACACCTTGTCACAACATGTCCACAGTGAAAATAGTCTGTTCCCTCTCCTGTGGCCAGTTTTCTATGAGAAGAAAACACAGGTCTTCAGGTCTTTGTGGGGTTGGCTGTGGCACATCCTGGACAACTGGTGGAGCCAGTGCCCTGGAGCATCCTAGAAGTGCTTCTTTTTCCTAGTCTAGACAGAACGTTGGAGGTCTCTGACTTTACTTTAAAGCAAGCAGTGAGGAGGTGAAGACAGAACGGTATAGATAGGAGTTTTGTTGTTCCATTTTAATCTGTAAATCTCTTGAGCCAATTAACTGATTTTCTAATTGTTTTACACTCTTTTTTGCAAGAACTGTGTGACAGGCTTTAGGGACCACTCTGGAGAGGTAAATGGTATCCAGGTCGAACTCCGAGAGACGGCTGCTCCATCAGGCTGTGGCAAGACACCGTGTGCTGCCATGCAATGTAAGAACCAGACAGGAGTTGGACCTAAACAGGCCTGAAGAAGGCTGACTACTTCCTGAAGGAATGTGAAAAGTGTCTAAATGGCAGCCAAAGGAGGAGCTCAAAGGAATGCAGAAACCATTCCATAGAAAAAAACCCCGTATTATGGCTGTAATAGGGACAATATATAGACAGAACTGTAATTGCTCTTTCATGTCACATTTATCCCAGCAGTCCTGGATAGGTAGCCAGATATTACTAGTCCCGTTAGCCAGACAGCAGATGGGAGATCCCAGCCTTCAGGGTGTGGGTGAGGCAGTGGGGCAGTGGCCAAACTGGTAGTGTGGGAAAATTTCCCCTTTTGCAACTGTTCCGCTCTGTGTAACTATTTTGATATTTGTTGCACCAGAGAAAACAGAGATTGACTCTTCAGCTTGATGATTCAGGCCCTTCTCTAGGAAGTGGAAAAGTCAGGACCAGTACTCCTCCAATATTTTGTTATTTGTCTAAGCTGTGAGAGCTCCCAGACAAGGGGGCTGAGGGATACTCACCTCACAACAGTCAGTAGCTTAAGCCATTATAATGGACTTTTGCCTTACAGTCCCAGTTAAAATCAGGTTGAGTGCTCTAGTTGCTAAATTACACTAGTTGCTATAAGGATAAAGGGAAAAGGGGAAGAGAAAAATCTCTCTCACATGTTTCCCAAGAGAACGCACTTTAATCTAGGACAGGAGTCATGATTGTAAAGGCTTGACCACAGTAATGGATTCAGTTACATGTGCGGGAGGATAAGCTGAATCCATCCTCTTGCCCCTTGATGAACTACACTGGCTCCACACAGCGCATCAGCTGACAGGCACACCCCACTCTTTGCTAGGTTTTGTAAAGAACAGCCTAGCCATGTAACTCACCAGGACACTGCTAGAAGCCTGGCTCTTCTAGACACTTGACAATGCCAAGGGTTGTTTTGCCAGCTAGCCCAATGTCCCACAGGAAATCTGCAGCAGATTAATGAGCTGTTCCCAAGTTTGACCACCCTTTTCCCATGCTGTACTACAAGAAGCAGTTGCTGTTTCTTTTCCAGAGAGAAAGATTAGTATATTGCTCTTAGCTCTCTCCCTGAGTGGCTAAGCCCAAGTCTGGCAAAAGAAGGTTTTCAGTAGACATCAGCATTAGACGCTCTGTGTGTATACCTCTCAGGTGCTTTCTGAACCTAAGATGAACCCAGATTGTAAGCAAACATTTAAAAGGCATGACAGCTACAGCCACCAGGCTGCAGACATCCTTCTGACACAAGCTTCACTGACTGCACTAAGAATACACCTGCTTTTCCCAGTTACCTGCAGGTACGTCTCCAGAGCAGTCCACATCTCCCAGTTCTTCAGTTGAGCACCTTTCTTCAGATACTCTCTTATCCTTGCCTCCCGACACTGTGACTTAAGTGCCTGATGGGCCTGATGTCTGGGAATCCCCAGCACCTCCTCGTGAACATAGACAGACCAGAGGTTGCAGGTGGCCTCTGTGGTATGAGGGGGAAATTCCCATGCTTGCTGCTGTTGATTGTGTCCCAGCTCATGGACAGGACCCCAAAGACCAGCAGTTTGCATGTGCTTCATGTCTAACATCTCCTTCACTGAATCTAGGTGGCCCATGATGGGGTAGCCAGCATGCATCCAGCCTGCAGGAAAGACAGGTACCAACACACATCGTAAGTGCTCACCCCAATGCCTCTTAGATATAAATGACTGTATTTTATTTCATTTCTCTAGTGCCTTTCCTCTGCCTCACAATCCACACTGTATTACTATGAATGATAAACATTTCCCTTCGTGAGATAAGGCAATACTACAAGTTTCACCCTAACAAACAGTCAAACAAGGAGTGTAAAGGTAATACTGAACTATCACTTAAGCACAGTTTCTCCTGCTTTCCCTTTTCATACATGAGCATACACTAAAGGCTGGACTGAGGTTGAGATTTTAGGATGAGGGGGGAAAAGCCTGACCATTGCCCAGGATACACCTGAACCCAAACTGAGCACAGGTGACATGAACCCAACCATGCAATAATGTGATTCAGCACCCTGGAAGACCTTGAGTCTTCCTATGTAGAGTGTGGGTACTGCAGGTCTGCACTCCAGTAGTCAGCAATGTGGATGAGGCACATGGAAGTCACAATTTGTCACGTGTAAGGGCTGCAGAATTTGTTATGTTTAAGCCTATTCTTAACCTCATAGGAGAGCTAGTCTATAAACAACTTCCCAGCACTATGCTAGGCAAGAAATCTGTGCTGCAAGAGATGTTACTTATGTCTCCTTGGTGTCTTCATCCCTAATTTTTCCTTCTTCTTGAAGATCCCAAAACTTCACGCTAGGTCATGTCCCTGAACTCAAACACCTATTGCAGCAGGGGATAAGCAGCCCTTGACACTCACTACATAGGGAGCCTACACAGCTGGCTCTGACTGAACACTAAGCTTGTAGACTACCCAAGTGGGAGAACACAAATGGCAAATCCTTTCCTGCAGGAACTATTAAAGATCTTGAGCTCCCTCTTTTTCAAAAAGAGGGAAGCATGCATTTAGCAGCCATGGGTATCCAAAAAGTTCTGGTTCAGAAATGCAAATGAAACCATTTAGTCTACCCAAAACAGAAGGGAATTTTATGCCTGCAGACTATTTTTAACTGGCATTTGCTCAGGACGGCAGAAATTAACACTCCCAAGATGTGCAACAAATTCTTTCCATGTGGCTTAGCAATGGGTTAGGACATCAGGGTTCATGCCAAGCCCACGTCTCATTGTTGGATGATGAATTTAATCAGTCTATTTTGAAAAACAACAAAACTTGTATTGCAAAGTTCCAAATTTACCATATAATTTGACTCTAGATCAAATGCACTCCGTTCATAACTGGGAAAGCTGGGGTGGAGGAGCATCAGTTGCAAAACTACACTCTCACGAGCTTTGACAGTGATACTGGTTGTACTTCCTCATTGCCATCATCTCAGGCACACATTTTTTTAGGCTAAGCCTTGCCCACAATAACCTTTGTGGAGCCCATCTCCAGCAGGTAGGCACACACAGGTTTAACAGCTGTCACTGAATGTGTGAGAACAGGCCTGTGGCTGAGGCAGGGAAAAAATAGAAACCAGGTTGGTGTCTCCTAGCTGTACTGACTCTGCAGTGCATTCAGGAGGGAGAATGAGTAACTACATGTGAGTCAAAGCCACTGCAGTCAGCAGCTCTGCCTCTTAACACACCCAGGCAGAAGAACAGCTGAGTGAGAGTTTTGAGAGCAGGGAGGCATCCGAAAGGGTCAATACATTTTTTAAGCCCAGCCCTACCATGTCTTGATCCTGATGGAGTAGCTCACAATTATGCAAGGGTCACAGTCATTTAACACCTTACATATGTTCCCAGTCTGGTTTTAGCAAAATAACCTTGAAGGAACAGACGTTGCTGCTAGAGGCCACTTGTCTCTCAGCCCTTGAGAAGGCCATATGGCAATGTACCTACCACACGAGATCTGGACATCTGTTACAATCCTCTCTGGCCTTGGGAATTTTGTTGGTATGGCTGCCAATTTGCTTATCGCCACCATGATCTCATTCCACAGGGTCAGCAGTGGCTGTGGGTTCTTCATGTGGCGGATGTTGTCAGATGGCACCGTCAGGATGAGATTCTCAACAGCCAGTTCTGCCCAGGGAGCAGGGTAGTGCCGGATACAGTCCTTCCACTGGTTTTCACACGTCTCCCCTACATCAACACCACAGAAAGTCAGTTAAGCACAGCTATGACTTTTGAGCATGCTCCCAGAGGGCAAGCTGGAAAAAGAGACCACAGTCATGAAATTCTTGAAAAACAGTATGTAGTAGTTGCATGACTGGGGGTGATGGCTGTTAACTAGTTAATCCTCATCCTCTGCTTGTAAGTCTCCTCAGGCTCTTTAATGGATGAGAAACAGACAGAAAAGAGCTGGCATATACCAGATGGGTAGCATAGCAAGAACAGATCCACATCAGGTTTCTCCAGCAGGCCTTGATGATCTCCTTTTTTCTTTTCCAGCGCAGATTTGTTGTTTCATATAACAACACTGGTTTTGTTTACTTTGCCAGAAGAGCAGGAAGAAATTGCATAGAGGAAGAGAAGAGAAACTGATGGAAACATGGAAAATTCAGATTTACTGTAGGGACTAGAGATGGACATATGGGGGCACAGTAAAGCATGCAGAGCGCAAGGCAGGCTTTGTCATTTCAGAGGTCGGCCTGTCTCCCTCCAATGCAACGGTTTCCATCAGAAATTACAACCCCAACCTCCAAGAAATGTCGGCTTGGACAAACCCTGCCCATTTTGTGACAACTTCTTCACCAACCTCCTGCCATGTAGCAGGCGCAGAGTGACTAACTGACTTACCTGGAATCCCAGAGGACAACAAAGTAAGGAAACTAAATCTAGGTATTCCTAAATCCAGGCATTTCTAAGATGTTCCTAAGCACAGGACCATCTTTCAGTCACAGGGACAGAGCATCTGTGAGCAGCACTAAGGAGAAAGGCACCAAGGTAAACAAACCTACCAAGCTTGAAGAAAGGAGCTCTGACTGCCCCTTCTACCGTGATGGGCACTTTCCCCAGGATGCTCTTTGCTGGTACGACGATGTAAATGAGGCCACCCCAGAGGCAGGAAACAGACTGTTTCTGGCAGGCAATATCACAGGTGCGTATTACCACTGGGGCCCGTTTCAGCTCTGTGGCATGAGAGAGGTCATCCGTGTGACACCCAATCTGCACCTGGCAAAGAGAAGGGTAGGAACAGCTGGTCAAAGGGCTCCAAGTGTGATCTGGCAGACTGACTGCAACTCCCTGAGTTGTGTCTGCTGCAGCACTGTCCCTGCAGGGCAAGAACACAGAAGCAGCCCTCTGACTCCAGCCTAGTTCAAGTTTTCAGCCTGTGGTGACCAGAAGCAGTAAATACAGTGAAAAAAAGCTGGTGAAGTTCAGTGCTATTCCTGTCTCAGACAGTCTTACAGCTATACTCCCATTATTACTGGCTTAACTACATCCTTCAGCAGCAGCTCGGGGTACAGCAGTGAATTCTTTACTTGGATTGATCACTCTTTCACCACCATCAAAGTCACATCCTATAACATACGAGTTGGATAGATGTGATCACTGCTGGCTTCTTTTATTGTGCCTCTTTCTTGGTCCTCATACAGTAAAACAGACAGCCTGTGGCTGCAGGATCAGACAGTAACACCTGAGTTAACTCAGCATTTCAACCGCAGGGAGCTCACTGCAAAAAAATATTCAAGCAGGTAAGCATTTATCTGCTTCACAGAGAACAGGATCCCAAGTAACCTGTTTATATCTGATCGGGATACATCTACATGAGCAATAGTGACAGCACTGTGAAAGTACCGTATGAGAGATCTGCAGATAGAGAACTAAGTTTGGTGCAAAGAAGGGCCCAAATAGTTATCTTGGGCCTGAAAATCACCTTAATCACTTCTCTCTGCACAATAACAAACAGAGCTGCCTTCAGGCAGCAGCCACACTGAATTATCCCACCAGCAAACAGAAATCCGAGGAATGCAGAAGAGAGTGGGAAACAAGGTGAAAAATTATGAGAATACATGGAAATGCCACAGGATGGCAGCAGTAGGAAAGGACTGAAAAGGCAGCAAAACCAGTAAGGAGAAAAACCTTCTCCGTGCTATTTTGGAGTGCCCACCTGACAAATACATCAGTGTAAACACAAGCCAAACTAGAGACAGCTTACCTTCAGACCAGCACCGACTGCCAGGCATGGGAATGTTATAACTGCTGTATGCCCTTCAGGTAGGTAGAGTCCTGTACTCCTCCAGGCTGTCTTACCTAGAAGGTAAGAGAACACAGACCTAAACAAGCAAGCACTTCTTTGGCCTGATGTTATGGATTCTGGAGATTTCAAGCTGCAACAGAAGAATCTTCCATTCTTTTCTCTTCCCTTGCTCTACACTCACAGAACTGTCTCGTGTTTTACCCAACCTGTCAGAAATAGTTTTAAAGCAATAGGGTAGCAGCGTGAACAAATCAACACACCATTAGCAAGCAAACCCACCCAAATCTGAACTTCTGGAAAGGCCAAGCTTAAATGTGTTTACTAGTATCTTTTAAAAACAAGAAGAAAAAAAGAGAAACCACCCCCCCCATACCTTCTCCACTCAGATCTTCTTACATTAAAGCCCTCATAAGAGGTGCATACTGTGGTGGCATTAAACATGGTTGAAGTTGCAATGATCATAATCCATTTCCTAAATAATAGACTGACAGTGACATTGCATTTTTCCTTACTGACTGGTCTGGCACAAGCTGGGTCCCACAGGAATTCCCGTTTCTAGCTGAGTGAAGTTATGAGAAAGTCTAAAAGGAATGTCCTGTGCTAGGTGTAACTGTAAAATGGCTACTCCACCATACTACTACAATTCAGCATGTTTCTAGACGGTCTTGCCACGGAAATGCAAGTCTCCTCTCCTTAGATATCTGTAAATGCTTGCAATACACAGTGCAAAACTGATCCATCTCTACTGCACCAATTGGGCAAAATCCACTACATAGTTCTGACATAAAGTTTACTCAAGCATATTTCAACACAAACAGTAAAAGTCCTAAAAAGGGTTCAACTGTCATATAGCACCCAACTTACAACCTCTCCTGTCCTCTAAGAAGGTGGGGCCAGTTTTGTCAAGCAAAACCTAATCCAAGGAAAAATGCAAATTAGACTATATCACAGTGTTTCACCAATTCAACTCAGTTTTGCTGAATTTACACCAAAGGCAGTTTTGAAATGGTGTTCAGAGTTTGCTGGCATTTCGTTCTTTTCTGCTCATATCAAATGACACAAATTCTGAGTATTTCTGGTCAAACAAAATACTATGTTCAATCCAATTGGCATTCAGTTCAGCCAACCCTAACAATTTTTCCTTTTTGTCCTGACTCAGTAGTGTTAAAACCAGTGAGCAGTTATTCCACAACTTTTCTCTCTGCATATCCTCTGCACTCGGACATTGCCACTCCAGCAAAGTCTCCTTTATCTCATTAGAACAGTTTGGAAACAACTCCTCTCAATCATATTCTAATACAAAAAAAAAGATTAACCTGTCCAGGGGATAATACTTTACCAGTGAAATTTAACCTAATCAGCTGTAAGCCGGAATCTCAGCGAGGTTGTAGAGATACAAGGCCTAAGCTTAGACAAATCATTCAGGGTGTAATTACCAAGTACTTCGGCTTCAGTGGCGGTGTCAGCCCAAGAAGTTCCCACCATGCTTTCAGCCTCTTGTTTTTATCACCCCTAAAACCAGACCTTCACTCCATCAAGTGTGCTGACACAAGTTGTGAGACCGTGCTACAACTCAGGCTGAAATTATCTAGATAAACATTTTGTTCCTAACTCCTACCCCTTCACAGGATGGCCCATAGACGGCTGCATCAGCACAACTATGCCAACAACAATTTGCAGTGTAGAGCCCAGAGTTTCTCAAGGAAGCTTTCTTGCTTTCTTGCAAAGCCACTGTGCTGTGCGAGAACCCTGAGGCACTTGTTAGGTGGTTCTTCTCCCCAAAGTGCCTGTGCCCATGTTCAGGCACACGCAGACACACGCACACTGAGGACAGGCGCCCCACCGATCCCAGCAACAGGATGCCTCAAGAGGAAGGGGGATAGGCTCCTCACCTGGGTTTGTGCCATCAATTTCCACAGTGACAGGGAGGGTGCAGACCCCAGCAGCAGATTTCTGCACTAGGGCTGCACTGTCCGTCATGGTGAGGGACAGCTCGGTCGCCATGCAGAGAAGGACTGCTTCTTTGGAGTTGCTCTTGACAGGGCATTGCCTGCTGACATGTGGGATCCCACTTCTCTGAAGCACTTTGGTCAGGATGCGGTGGAGCGAGGCATATGCAGGGCAGTCATGGGCTGGGATGTGCAGAAAGGCAGCACAGTCTTGTGCTAGCCTTTGCAGCCAGTCCTTCAAGGGGGCCTTGAGCTCCTCATGCTTCTCTACATGTCTGTTGAAAAGAGCCAGCGCCTTGCGGAAGTGGTAGTGCTCCCCAGAGCCCACCGCCGGGTGCTTAGCTGCCTTGACGCTCTGCCCCAGGATGCTCAGCCCAAAACGGTTCAGGATTTTGTTGCCAGGATATTCTGCCACAGCAGCTTTGCCATGATTCTGGGAAGCCCAGTACCAGGCCTGGCCTCCAATCAGTAACCCACCTCCCTCTGCCACAAAAGCGTGAACCCTCTCCGCATCTCTGTCGCTGTAAGAAGAGCAGCAGTACACACTCAGGTCACCTGTCAGCTGTGACACCTGTGACTTCACCTCTTCCTGAGAGAGGAGGCTACACAGTTTCTTCAGGCTGGCATCCACCCCCACCAGCCCCTTTTTCCCAGCATCCAGCCAGCAGACAGCATTGAGTAGGAACCTGGCCAGCTTTGGGGAGAACAGCTGGCTCTCATGGGTTGCCACCACAACACGGCCTCGGCCGTAGCGTGCCGCAGCTAAGAAGCAGCGGTGCGAGCTGTCCAGGCAGAGCGGGAAGGACAGTACACCATGCACCAGCAAGATGGAGGGTACACCCCCTGTCACCAAATCCAACTCTGACACACCACGCAGGAGAAACTCCACATCAAGGCTGAGGTTGGCCTGGTGCCTGCAGAACCAAGAGAGGTCCAGGTTAGCCCCCTATCCTGAATCCTCTGCACAAAAGGCCACCTTGTACAGCCCTGCCTCTTCTTCCTCCCTCATCCTTGTACATCTCGTCAGTTCTTTCATTTTTTAAAAAAAAACAACAAACCCATCAACACCTCAATTTTTCTCCTTTTAAAGCCTCAGTTTTTTGCAGTCAAGCAAATCTGTAAGAATCTCAGCACTCATTTTAAAAAAAAGGAGAGTAGGAAGAGTTCGAAGGGATGCTTCTAGACCTCTGACTTTGAAGAGCAGCTTGAAAATCGAAATACATTGCAGAAAAGAAAAAATGAGAAGATGTTTCATATTTTTTAAACTGCAGGTTTAAACTGCAAATGATGTGGGAATTGGCACATCTCCTCTGACAGAAACTTTCTCCATTTACCCCACCCTAGTCATTATCAATCAGGCAAGCCCAAAAGATTTCTCTACGCCTTCTTCTCCCAGCCTCTGCCACTTTGAGAACTGAAGAAAGGGTGGCTAGGCCAGATGGGCTAGATGGCCAGGCAGACACACAGCTAGACAACTAATGACTGACTAGAAGTTGAACCAGGGCCCTAACACATAGTCCTCACGTTACTACTAGTTGGTCTCCACAACATAAAGAGATTATATGGTGCAAGGTCCTCTTATCTCTGCTATTTCCATATAACTGCTATATGTCATGGTGCAGAAAGACACATCAAATTACTCTCATGTGCTTTGTTTACACTTTCTCCTGGTTCTGCCAAACACAGTTTTCCTTCAACACCTGGAAATAATCTGTTGTTCTGCGGCCACTGCAGCCAGCTCAAGAATAAATGCTGCTGCTCCTCTGTATGCCCGTAGGACAGGAATTAAATCTGCAGCTCTCCTTTGGTTATTACTTTACTGAAACCCTTTGTCGCACAGAGTATGTGCGCAGGCATATGGCACAGCACCTGCCTTGGGCTGCAGTCTGATTCTCCGTGAGTTAAGCAAAGGCCAGCAGGAAGGCCCAAATACACAGAGCCATTGTATTACATGGAAATTAGGTATCTAAATTTCTCTGTGGCTCTGGATCCAACCAAAACTACCACAAAAGCACCCCCAAAAAGGTGTAATTCACCCTTAGTTACCATTTAAAGTCTTGTTAATTGCTATGTAATTTTTCTCTGGTGAATTGTCCACCCCTCTCCCTCTTCCACACACTGTGCATGAGGCGGTGGGAACATGCCCACACAATGCAGGTGGGAAGAAAAACCAATCGGCAAAATTTAATTAAGTAACTTCATTTGTTAGCTGTGTCCTAAGCATTTCGCTGAATTCAACAGCAGAGCTTTCTGCTACCTTTATTGGGATACAAACTGAGCAGACACAAACTGATCCAGTAAGCATCAGATGCAATTATTTGAAAATATTAGAAATTTAGTACTATATATCCACAAGGAAAAGCCTGCGAAGAAAAGACTTGCAGGGAATTTTATCGTCATTGTTGCAGCTTTCACTGCAGTGAAATGAAGCTGCCACACAGAGGAAGCGCAGCAGCACTCACGCTCCTCGGAGAACCCACTGCACCTTGTGTAACTTGGTGGAAAGTGGCCAGAGGCACAGCCTGGCACACCCACTGGCACGGGGAGGTGGGGAAGACAAAGATGGCACTCCGCTGCCAGGTCAGCTGTGCGATATGAGTCACAGCAACCCTGAGCATTACACCTGCTGCTCCAGGTCCCAAAGGATCAGGCTGGGAGCCCAAACTAGGAGCATGGAGATTTCCTGCCCACAGCCTGCCAGAAGCTGAGAAGGGAAGTGGCACTCAGGCGATCTCCTCAGCCCTGCTCCAGCCTCAGGGTTTCACTTGCAGAAGGTGAATTTCCGCAAGTAACAGGCTAAACAGGTTTAGCAGCTGCCAGCCAGAGCCTGGCCCAGAGAGGTGGCCTTGTGCTCCATCTCCAACCTGGTTTTGAACTGCTGGAAAGCTGCTCCGAACACACACACACGTGGGGAGTAGGAGTCGTTCCTCCTGTCCCTGTGTTTGCTGCACATTGCACTCAGGCACGCTTCATCAGGCAGACTGCTTTAAAAGATGGCTCCCCTCATTTCCTTCCCTCTGAAGAAACTCCCTGGACCTGGCCCAGCTGTCCTGGAAGCAGTCAAAGACATAAATCTTCCCAATTGCAAACAGTGGAAAGTCCCTCTTAAAAAAAAAAAGACAAACAGTTGCATCCCATCCTGGCTATTAAAGAACCAGCATTCACCATCATCCTCATCTCTCACCTCAAGAATCTTCTGTAAACCCCTCACCTGCATAACCTGATCAGTTATTTACATAGAGAGCAATTCAGATACTCACGGGACAATTAATGGGATCTTGGGAATTTTCTTGGCGACTTTGAAGATGCCTTTCTCCACAGCGTTTCCCGTGAAATATATGCCAGCCACGCTGGTCACCTGGTTCCCAGGGAACTCCAACAGCACCTTCTCCTTGCCATGTTGACTAGCCCAGTGCCAGGCCTGGCCTCCAACCAGCAGCCCTCCCCCCCCCGCCACAAAGCCAACCAGGTCTTTCGCCCGCGCGCTGCCATAGGCGTCCATACAGTACACCCCCAGCGAGGGGCTGAGCTCTGCCCCCGCCTGCACTGCGGTGCCAGCCCTGAGCAGCAGCTGGGAGAGGGAATCCAGATGAGGATGGACCCCAACCAGGGCCTCGGGGGAAGGCTTGAGCCACTCCACAGCATTTCTGAGGAACTGGGAGAACTTGGAGTCCTTCAAGATTCCTTCATGGGAAACAACCACCATCCGGCCCTTCCCATACTGTGAAACGGCAATCAGAACCTGCTTCTTGGAGCTCATAAGCACAGGGTAGGCATCCTCTCCGACAAGCAGCAGCTCACAAGGAACAAAACTGCCAGTGAAGTCCCATTGCCCAACACCGTCCACTAACAGCTCATAGGCGGCAGAGGGTTTCATCTTCAGGTCACTCCTATCTGGTGGAGAGAAGACCAACATTCATCACAGTATGGCTCAGCAATAACAAACAGCTGTAATAACCCTGTGGAGTCATTTCTTTGTTGTCTAGCAGGAACTCCAAACGGGAATCATTTACTGGAAGCAGCTTTGTGGACAAACTTTTTCAGGGATTTGGGATTATTTTTTTTGTGTTTGGCTTTGCTACCACACTATTTAACATTTAAACAGAAGTGACAAGTATATCAAAATGATGAAGGAAAAGAAAGTGACTGTTCCAACAAATTCTGCTATGCATCATGGAGAAGAACAGGGAAATAAGTACTCACTAATCACTCTCCCATTAACAATTTATTTGGAAAGGGGGAGTGCCAGAGACTCCAGGAAGTTGACTAGGCTTGTCCAGTAGAGGTGGTTCACATGGAAATAGCCAGAAAATTAAAAGACCTTATCAACACAACACACAGCACAATTCAAACATGTGGTCCACATTTTAATTCCTAATTGGCTATGTACAGAGTTACACACAGCTGCTGCAAGATGGTATTCCAAAGTGTACTTTTCTAACTCCGTTGAGGCACAATAAGCCCTTGCTTAGTATTAGGAGATGTGAGGGGGAGGAGAATCAAGCAGAAATGATGGAGACTACCAGCTCCCCTGGAGTAACTGCCAGTTTAAGTCACACAGTACCTAGAAGAGCAGGTCTGGGCACAGGAGATTCATGCCCTAGTTCCCTGATCCAAACTGCCGCATGATCTCAAGGAAATAATTTCCCTTTTCTGTAGCTTTTTTTTCACCTGTTTTCCCATCTATAAAGTAAGGAGAGTGGTACTGACCTCGATTGCCAAGCCTTTTGAGGTCTACGGATCACACGTGCTCTACTTAGGCTCCCTCAGGTTGAATGCTTGGCTTAGCTCCTCACCAAAGTTACCTTCTGCTGAGCTGGGGCAGCTGTGGCTGTGCAAACAGGAAGGTTTTGAAGTAGAGAATATGACCCAGCTCCACCCAGTTCCTGTCATTCAGGATTCACAAGGCTGACTTGGAGCACAACGCCTACACCATGGGAAGGAGCAGCTCCGGGGCTAGCCTAGCCCTTTCCCTGGCAGCACCCATGCCAACACTGCAGCGACCTTCCCTGGTCTGCACATGCATTTCGTATTTGGCTACCCTGAAAGTAAATCCTTGCCATGCAAACACAGGAAAATGGAGAAATCCTGGAGAAGCGGCATCCTTAATTTGGATTTGTCACAGGCCCCAGGGAGCTGAGAAACAGCAACCCAATCAAGAGTGACAGTATCATTCCCATTGCTTATCCTCCGGACATGCCTGGAAGCTCCTGTTTTTCACCCACACTCTCGTGGGACTCCACATATGATTTATGAGTCAAAGCTGCTGATTAACATAGGATAAAACCTACACTGCCCAGTCATTTAGCTTGTTTGCTGGCTTAGTCTGAAGTCCAGCTTTGTTTCCCTAGGTTTGAATAAGCCCGACATTAAAAGGCAAATACAAGGTTTAAGTAGTTTAGGTTGTTTTACCAGGAATCATGCAACAAAGCAGTAACACAGTTTGGGAAAACACTGAAGTTTTTTCTGGTGGCTTCTGTGGACTTGATACTAATGTACCTGTACTGACACACTAACCATAACGTAGGGGAGAGGAAAATCAGTTGGATAGTTTCAACAACTCGTATTCTACCTGAGGACTACCCTACAGGACTAGGTTTGAAGTAAATTCAGTAAAAAGCAACCTTTACTTCTTAGTCTGCACCCTTCCTATCACAGGATTTGAAAGCTAACTTCCTAGACTGGGTCCCACAAAAGCATGGGTGCTCCCTGGCATTTATCCAGAACATGGTGTGGCTGTCTTGGACAGGATTTTAACTCTCTCTAAATGGAATGCAATTTTCACCATATAACAGAATTCCCAAGTTCTATATAATCACAATTTCTTCACTTCCATTGCATTAACCATTTGAGTGTGGAGAGAAGAAAGGAAGTGTACTCGTTAGACTCAGAACAGACACAACTACAGGTGAATTCCTCTTTCTACGGAGAGAAGGGAGAAAACATAGCAGGGACAGAGAACACACATGTCTGACAAGAACTGCGGGAAGCCGCAGAAGACTGAGCTGTGTGACTTTCGTGTCAATTAGGAGGAAACGACGACTACACCTGGGCACACACAGAGAGAAGGGGAAGCTCTTCACTTGGCCACTTCCCTTCTTAACATGGAAGTACAAATTCTCCATGACAGTGTCCTGAACAAGTCAAAAGACTCTCAGTTCCTTGTCTTCCCCTCCTGTCCCTTCCATTTCTCACCTCCAGACAGTTCCCTATCCCCACAGAGCTGAGAATATTGAGAGTAGGTATTGCAGCATACATTTATAAATCCTGCCAGATGACTAATTCTCTCCTAGCATTTCTTCTGTCTCTGGAAAAGGGACAAAAATGTAATTGCAAGGTATTGGGGCTTCATTAAATGCAGACTTAAGATTCCATCATCTGCTGTCCTGAAGTCATCACATCCAGGCAAAAGGGATGAGGTACAAAGGAAGGAATACCCCTTGGGCCACTCAGGAAGAATATCTCTGGGAGAGAGATGACCGGGGAGGGGGGGCTCTAAGGGTGAACAAGGGAACAGACTTTGTGTGTCAAGCGCTCACTTTGGGGTAAGTCTTTTAGGTCCCTGTAAAGCCTGTGAGAATTTCAGCGAGTAAAAAGCACGGGAATGTGCAGTACCTGAGAGGAAGAGGACAAAAGGCACAGGATATTCACTGGAGTGGATCACTTGTTAAGAACACAGGCAGCCTAAGTGAGTGCGAGAAACACAGGTCCTAGACATTTGGCTGCTCTTCCTAAATGGTGGGGGGCACACTTGGGGGTTTCCAGTCTTTTCTTTCAGATTCACAGTTTAGCAGTCTGCACAGTAACCAAGCATCAAGTATGTTGCAAAGTCTGTAGGCAGTAAAGAACTGGTGGGCTCTTTCTTTTTCACGTTTATCAGCAAATTGAGCAAGGAGAAAAATGCTGACATTTGGCATTTGCTGAAGGGACAAAAGTACTTACTATATTCATTATGTCTGTTCATCATCAAGTGAGGTTTTAAACTGAAAGAAGGTAGATTTAGATTGGATATAAGGGAGACATTTGTTATGATGAGGGTGGTGAGACACTGGAATGGGTTATCCAGAGAAGCTGTGGATGCCCCAACCGTAGAAGTGTTCAAAGTCAGGTTGGATGAGGTTTTGAGTAACCTGGTCTAGCGAAAGATGCTCCAGCAGGGCAGGAGGGTTGGACTAGATGATAATTCAAAGTCCCTTCCAACCCAAACTGTTCTATGATTCAGTGATTCTAAGACTCGCATGCTATGTAGCACAAATGCACACTGCAAGAGTAAGTGGGCCTTAGAGCTGGCTTAAGCACATAAGGGAGAGCCTAGGCTGCTGCCAGGGCAGGAATGTGCTCAGGCTCTGCACTACTAGAGGATCAGGAACTTGGTCTTAGCCAGTGTGTGCTCACATACATACAGCATCCAGGGTAACTGTGAGGCTGGACCACTTGAGAATGGGCTCAAATTTGTGTTAACCTGAAGATGGAGATGATGACTGTCAGAACTGAACATCTCAGGTATGCTCTGCATGCTTCCCCACCCTTTTCGACACCTGTGAAAGCAAAAGCACCATGAAGCCACCAGTGGGGAAGGCTAAAGCAGTAAGCCGTAAAATGTAAAGATTAAGCGATGTGCAAGAAGGGTGGTGAGATGAAGCAATAAATTCAGGTGCAATGGATTGCATGCAGAAGGGAACACAACACTTAAACTTTGACCACAGCCCTTCTTAAAGAACTGCTCAAAACTATGGTAAAAGAAGACACCTAGTGGAGATCACAGAATATCTCAAGTTGGAAGAGACCCATAAGGATCATGAGTCCAACTCCATGCTCCTTGCAGGACTACCAAAACTAAACCATACGACCAAGAGTGTTGCCCAGATGCTCCTTGAACTCTGACAGGCTTGGTCCACTTCCCTGAGGAGCCTGTTCCAGTGACGGATCACACTCTCAGTGAAGAACCTTTTCCTAATGTCCAAGCTGAACTTCCCCTGACACAGCTGGAAAAGTGAGATGGAGAAGCGGGAGGCAGCCAAGCAATAGTTTGCATGGGAAATACAAGGTTAGAAAAACATACATCAAAAAAAGCCTTTGCCTTTCTAATGTTACATAACAAAAGTCAAAGAAACAAAGCTAAATACATCAAAGGGAAATAGAGCCAAAGAAGTAGTAGATTAGGTTGTAAATTAATGGCACTCTAAAATTAGGTCAAGAAAGCAATTATTAAAGGAAGCGACTATTTTTTTTTTGTTTACAGTTACAGTGTTTAGAGTTATAAGAGAGCAGATTGAAAACCAATAAAAACTAAAAAAAAATAATTTTTAGTGAAAGTGCAGCTGAATCAATCAGGCAATTACCTGTAATTACTGTTAATGTTATTACTTTTATATGGCACTTTACAGCAGATTACAAACCACTATAATTTCAAAGCCGAGTAAAATGCTGGTGTGTTTTAAGGAAAAAACCAGGAATTTCCCATGCTTTCTGGTGGTGTTAACATGCATGCATTAGGGTACGCTTCTGGTGGTGTTAACATGCATGCATTAGGGTACACTCACTGGCTAACAGGATGCAAAGAAACAGAAAATATGAATGTCTAAACACACATCTGTCCAGCCATCTTAGTTGCTTTCCAAGATAAGGCAAAGAAAGAACCAAATGAAAGCAGCTGATGACATCTGTCTGGGTATTTCAAAATAATTTTGCATTTGGAAATGTAATTAACATCTTAATAAAACTGATTTTACTAACTTCCTATGAACTGAAAGCAAGCTGATCGGCTATGATCAGTAAAGACAGGGATACACTGAATCAGAAGAAATGTCTATACAAAAAAGTGCTGTTTATAGTCTCTTTAAAAAATCTACACCTGTGATCTAAAAAGGACAGCAAGTATCACATGAATGAAATTACCAAATAGAAAGTAATGTACAGAAGCACAGGAGAAGAAATCATAACCTTACTAGAAAATAATTTTTTAAAAAATGAGAAATTGCTTGAACGCAAGTCCTCTGGCCTCTAGTTTTAGCGAAGTGTTGACATCTGTTGGTGAAGGAGGAGGAGAGCAGCACAGAAATCTCCAGCAACTGTTGATACAGAGCCCTTTTCCAGAGGGGCTGAGCCTCATTTACATGCCTGCTGTGTATAACAGCACAGATCATTTCCCTTTCAATGTTGCTGGGTTTTAAAGCACGGGATAAGCATAACCTCGTCCGCACCAATCTGCTATAGCCTGCAGTGATGTTGGTAAAAGATGAGGGAAACCAACAACTTTATCCCTTCTAAACTAAAAGGAAAGCACAGGACTTGTTTTGCTATATTCTGCCGGGGAGCAAGGGAAAGCAAGGATACTGGGACAGCTCACTGAAGCTGAGCACGAAGAACAGGCAGGGTGTAACTCAGGTGGTGGGCAGCAGCTGATACCCTTAATGACCTATCAAAGACATGTCACACAAACTAACAGTGTACAGTTAGACTGGTGAAGGTTTGTGCCTTACTGTGAATTGCGTAGCACCACTTACTGCAACAAAAAAATGTGCAGTTCACATAAACTGAACATTGTTTCCTCCTTACCGTCATGCACTATTATATTTTACAATGCAACAAGCAGAAGTATTACAAGCCATGCCTTATCTCTTAAATCATATTCTTTTTCAACTCAGTATAAGGGTGATACACCAACAAGGAGCATCTGGGGCTTATTTTGGATTCTGAGACTAACCAAACAATGCCTCAGAAGAAATGTATGCCAAGTAGAAAAAGTACCAAGTTTACTTAGTTCTTTGTTACTGCAGCTAGATTTACAATCGATACATGTTTTAAGGCCTTATTTCAAAAAACATTGGGTGCACAAATTACTGTTCCCTCCCATGCCCTATGAGCTGTTCCTCTGGTATTAGCTTTCCCAGAGATGTCCTCACCACACTCAAGCCACACTGGGTTGAATCATGTCTTTCCTGGCAGTTGGCATCAGGGGCGTCCCCGCCAAGGGCCAGGCTGTTAGTCTGCCAGCCGGTGAGTTTGTGTTGACACAGAGTGTGGGGCTTCTGCCTTTATTCCTTCCTTACACCCTGTGCTTGGCCCTTTCAAGCCAATCAAGCCCAAACCTTTGCTCATGATAAGCTTGGGTTCAGTTCATGTTCCAATCACAAATGAATATTCAAGATTGTTCCCTTTTTGGATATTCTCTTTGCTGTTATCTCATACTGTCATCTTTGTACTTGCACAGACCTGCATTCTTCACTTCTTATCCCCATCTGTGTGCGTCTGTGGTGCCAGCTTGATCCACACAACTGGGCAAATGAACCTCCAAGGCCACACAGCCTGTCACGGCGGGGCTGTGGTCAACCTACGCAGTGCAGTGACTTGAGCCATGACATACCTGGGAAGCTGACCCTTTGATAGCACCCCAAAGGTCCTTCTTGATGGGCTAGGCCACCTCAAGTCCTGCCCCGGCCTCTGCAGGACCTGTCAGTAAAGCTACAGCTGAGCTGCATTGCCTTACGCCATCATTACGTTTTACGTCCAAACCTTGCTATCTCTAGCAAGTTTTTATATAAACCTATTCATAACTCCAGCATGTTGCAGACCAGCTTTAGATAGGCTTCATGTCCTGGGAGGCTGGTCTGGATGTGTTCTGGGAGGCTGTTCCAGACTATTGCTGCAATTAGTCGTTTTTCAGGGCATTTTACTGCCCAGGCTATTCTCTGCTATTTTAGGCAATCACCTCACTTGTCTTTCACTCTGCCTGAAAGCTATTGCCAAAATTTTTGTTTTCACCTAAATGTACCCACCAAGATCCAAAATCTTTCCTTTGTATTCTCCTCACCTTGCTTAGTTAATGTCTTTAGTTTCAAAATTGTCTCCACCATATATCTTCTGAAAACAGGCCTGACATGACATTAAGGCACCTTTCCAATGCTGTGGTGCTATAAACACACCTTAAAAGAGGCTAAAGCCAAGGCTTAAAAGACAGGGGAGACTCTTTCAACCTACCTTCCACCCATACATACCCTAGCGAAAGCATTATAGCATTGACATCACCTAAAATGCTCACTGCCTTTTTTCTACTACCTCTGCCCCCTTTTTCCATAAAGCCCTCCAGATACAGCCTGCTTTCAACTTCTGTTCTGCCTGTAGTACCCTAAGGGAGGCCCTTAAACAAGATCTGGGCAGTCGTTGAAAAGTTATTAAGGGACACAGCCCGCAGTACTGGGTTTAAATTACATACGTAAGTTTGCACCACTATGCTGAAAACAGGAATGGCTGAAAATATGAGATATCTAACACTAAAAGGTAAGAGATCTCCACTAAAAGATCTTTCTTTTTTACTATTAAACACTTTCCTCAACTTGGTTCTAGCATGTTTGGCAGTTGTGGCAAATTTAGCACCGTTTCTACATACTGCAACTTTTAAATGCTGCATTATGAAGCATACAATATACAGCTGAAAAAGTACTAGTCCCAAACAGAAACTTCATTGCCAAACGTAAGGCAGATGACCAGTAAACGTTTATTTTAAACCAACATATTGGTTTATTATTAGAACATCTAGGTGAAAAGAGAGGTCAAACCCAATGAATTAGGGTACTCCTAACTTGTGTGTTAGCGCTGACTGAAGAATGTAAATTCAGTACCATGCAGACTCATTACGGGACAAAACGAAGAAGCACCTCTCGTGTTTTTGCTGTGCCTTCCCTAACAAGACCTGCTAGACCTGCTGGGCCAGAACCAGCTTAGATGCTTCCCTCTGTGTTCCTCAGTGTATCGGGGTCTAGGGTCTATGCGCAGAACCAGCTTTGTACCTCCTACAGATTTAATCTACAGCCAAATAACTTACTCGTGCTAAACTGCAAACTGACAGCAGCTAGAAGCTTCTAGACAAAATGCACCCAGAAACCACAAGTTTCTTTCCCTCTCCACTTACTCAGTTTGAAAGTGTATTAAAGCACTTATGTTTGCCTGGGGTTGAAAGGCATCTCTTTTTCAGGGGAAACCCGTAGATTTCCCAGTTTACACCCACCTACTGAAGTAATTGCAGGTACTTTATTTAGGCTCTTTGTTACTACCTTCCTTTGGCATCGGCAGAAGCTGGAATCTGTGTGTATAGATGCAGCTTTATACTGGCACAGAACAAGTCCAGGTTGCATGCAGAATCAGGGCAGATGCAACATGCGTACTCACAGAGCGATCTTACATACTGCTGCCAGACCTCCTGCAGCCTGTTCAGGGATCCCTTGTGAACTTGGCGTTCTGCACCGCACAGGCCCGGATGGCAACGCGGTTTGTAAAAGCAACTCCGGTAGACTGAGCACCAGCCTGTCAGCCTCTTCCCTTTTACCTTCAGTGACCGGTTACCCTTAAGGAAGAATCAGACGTCACGCTGAAGAAGCAATGCAAAACCCACTAGGCGCACAACAAGCGGGCGCCCGCTCCCCGCGCCCCGCAGTCGCCCCGGGGCTGTGCGCGTTATGGCCGCGGTTGCGCAGCCCCAGCGCCTCTCCCGAGCCGCCGGCGAGCAGGAGCAGCTGCGGCAGGCGGGCAGGAGGGGCCGGCAGCGCCCAGCACCCGTCGGGAAAGCGGGAGGAGAGAGGGGAAGGGAAAGTTCAAGAAGGGTCGGGAAAGCGCCGCGGGAAGTCGCAGCCGTCGCGGGGAGCGCGCAAAGCTGTGCGAGGGGGCCGTGGGAGCCATGGCTTGCAGTGAAACGCCGAACACGTTTAACATTTTGGCCTTATTTGTGCCTGAAGTGACGGACAAGGTCCGTGTTTTGATTTTACATCATGGGAAGCGGCAAATGATTTGGTCAAAAATAGCATTCAGCCCGCGAGGTTTGCGCAGATGCCGAGCAAGCCCATAATCTGGTCTGCTAATTTCTCTACACTTGCGCTAATGCTCTCTAATGCACTCTTCATATCCAGAGGGCGCATCCCTTTTTTGATGCATCCCCAAATATTCCAGCAGCAGGCTGAGGTACAAAACGGTGCTACCAACCCTTATGGATATGGACAGACAAGCCACACAGCCTGCACTCTGCGCCCTAAGCGAGTCCTGGTCCAGGGTTAACAAACCGTTTTCAAGCACATGATTTCTAACGGGATCGCCACCCCGGCAAGCCAGGGGATGCCCCGAGCTCCCGGGGCTGCACGCTCGCTGCCGGCACGTTGCTCCCGTGCCTGATTCTACCTTTCCTGCGCTCGTCCACAGCTCGCGGTGGGCGAAAACGCAAGCAAGCGCCAGGCAGCTGCAGAGGCCGCGGCGGCAGCAGGGCTTGCTCTGCTCCCAGCCCAGCTGAGCGCAGCGCCTTGCCCGGGCAGCGCAGGGGGCAGCGGCCCCTCCCCGCTGCGGGGCCGGACCCTGCGCCACCTGCGGGAGGTGGGCGCGCTGCCCGCGCTGCACAAGCGGCCCTCTCCCCCCCCCCCCCCCCCAATTAACTCTTCCTCCTGCTCCTCTTCCTCACCCTCCGGCCGTGTAACGCCGGCCGCCTCCCCACCCTCCTCTCCGCCCCCAGGGGCGACACACACTTTCACCCCGGCCCCTGGCACGGCCGGGCGCTTTGCGGCAGCCTCTCTAGAAACTTCTCGGTCCCTCCCTCTCCCCTCCCCTTCCTCCTCCCCGCCGCCCGCGAGCCGGCGCTGCGGCGAAGGCAGGAGGGAGGGCGGCGCGCGGCGCCCGCCCCCGCCCGCGCTGCTCGGAGCCGGAGGCGCAGCGAGACGCGAGCCCCAGCCCGGCGGGAGGCCGGTGCCGACACCCCCCCCCCCCTCGCGGAGCGGCCCTTTCCTGCGCAGCGGTGGCAGCGGCAGGCGGCATGACGGCGGAGGAGATGAAAGCGGACGGGGCTCCCTTGCAAGGGGTGGACATCACCCCCAAGCGCGATGGGGGCGTCCTCAAGGTACCTGGTGGCTGGGGCGGCCGCTCCGCGTCTCCGCCCCCCCGCAGTGACTCGGAGGCCGGTGGGGAGGGGTCCGCACGGGAGGGGTGCGTGTCCCTCCTCGCCTGCGGGCGGGCGCCCCCGAGTACATTGCCGTGCCGGGGCGGGCTGTGCCCGCTGAGGGGCCGGGGCCGCTGCCCGCAGCCCTGCCGCTTCAGCGCGCGCGGAGGGCGGGAGGCCGCCTCAGGCGCGCACGCGCTGCCCGCCCGCGGGGGCTCCCACACGGCGGTGGCGGCGCGGGGCTCCCCTCAGCTCTCCGGGGCTCCCCCGCCGGCAGGGCGAGCCGCAGCCCGGGCCGCCCGCTAGGAAAGCCCGGGGCCGTGGTGGAGGGGAGGGGCTGCTTGCTGCCTTCGGGCTTTTCCCCGGGGCCAGGGGTGTGTGTGTGGGGGGGTGCAGGGGTGCCGGGCCGCGCTCTCCGCCCCGCTCGCAGGGTGCGGCTCTGCCCGCACGGCGTTTTTTGGGGGGGAGTGGGGGGTGGGTGTCCGGGCCCGCCCCCCAGCACGTGTTCGGGGGCTGGGAATTAAAGATGGTGCCGCGGCAGGGCACGTGTGGCTCGTCTGCGGCCGTGGTTGTGGCGCAGCGCGGGGCTGGCTGCCTGCGCCCGCCCGCCTTTGCGGCGCTGGAAGCGGGGCGCTCCATCTTGGCGCGAGCTCCTGGCGCGCGCCGGCCGCTCGTACCTGCGGTGGCGCGTCGTGCACGTGCGCCCGGTGTGAAGCCGGCGGCGGGAGCCGGGCCGGCGGCCCGTTGGTGCGGGCTCGGCGGGAGCGCGGGCTGCGAGCCAGCTGCAGGTGAGGCCGCTGGGGACACCCCCAGGGCAGGCTGCGGGAGCGGCTTGTGTCCTGTATTCAACGTGCCAGTAGACTGGCTTCTGGCTTTGTACTGGAAAGTCAGTTGATACGTGTAGCAGCGTTTATACCATGAGGGGGAGTTGCACTAACTTCCTCTGTCAGATATTTCCTATTTCCATATCTCTAGAAACTTCTAATGATCACTGGAAACGTGTTGGTTGTTTTTTTTTGAATCACAGTGAGATTTCAGAGTTCCGGTGTTAAAAAGAAGAAAAGTAGCACCACAGCAAAGCAGCAAAGACAAAACTCTAGTTTTAGCCTTTAGAGCCTTCTGGCTTTAAATTCTGGGTTTGTCATAGGGGTGCTGTCTGCAGTCTTAGGAGGGTTATCAGGGGCCAGATTGAAGATGTGTGGCTGGTTTCTGTACTCTGCTTTCCCATGTTTCCAGCTTATGTGCTTTGGTGAAAGTTTCTATTTTTTACATATAGCACAGATTAGAGCATTAGGTTAGAGTTCTCATCTGCGTGGCTGCCTAGGAAGCTGCCCACAGGTCTCCTGCATCTTGGATACCTAACTAAGCATGGTAAAAGGCAGAGAGTGTGTCTGTCTACATCGTGCAATCCCCACCTTTTGATGGTGGAAAAGCAGCAGGTGACTCTTCAAAATATTTTAAAAAGGGGGTAGGAAAAATATTGGTGAGAGAGCTGAGGTTGTGAGAACTTCAAAAAAGGTGAGATTGTGAATTGATAAGGCAAAAGACTGTAGAGGTCACGAAGTCCAGCCTTCATGGATTTTATTTTTCTAGTAATTACTAGAGTGCAGAATACACCCATTGAAATCAAGGGTCTAATTCTGAACTAATCTACAACAATCTTGTACTAGTATGATTGCACTGATTCCACGAGGTTTTTTAATTTTTTCGTTAGCTTTGTATCAGAATAGTATCCAGAGGTTTTTTTCCTGGTATTGCTCAATGTGATTGCACTATTTCTAGTGTAAGCACTTAAGTTTAGAAATACTTGCCATCACAATATGAACAGAAAAGCCAGGTTTCTTCATCTGAAAGGGAAATAAAAATCTTACAGAAAATAGGGCTGCCCTGTTGAGTATATGAAAAAGTGAAACGAGTTTCTTGAAAATTAAGTAGATGCAAAAGAATAATAATGCATAAATACTCAACATGAGATATTTGTTAGTTTTATGTTGAATAACTTAGTATGACACCACAAGAATATGGCATTAGGGATAGAAGTTTTCATTAAAAGCAACTCCCATTTCAAAGTGACTTCAGTTTGACTGCTTTAAAATTACTAGTTTGGATCCACTGGTTTTATACATACATCTAAACATGATGTAGTTTAGTTTGGTTACCAGATTCATGTTATTTTCATATGTCTCTGTTCCCTTACCTCTGTGATCTGTGATAGTGGTTGCTTGATTTTTTGCCTTCCTTGGAGGAGAAATCAGTAATTAGTTCTGTAATGCTAATAACTGCTGTAGCACTGAGGTGGTGCAGGGTAAGGGGATGGTGTGCTGTGTGAGATCAGGCATCCCTTTTCATACTGAGAATTCTCTCCCTAGGAAGCTGAGCAGGTAGTATTTTTTTCAAGATTTTACTTTTTTCCCCTCCTCTTTTATGTATCCAGTGAGGTGCTTTCAGTTTGTTAAGAGTCTGTCCGCATTGCCTCAGCTTTGGTGGAGGGTGCTGGCATTTCAGCCATATAGTCAGCTGCAGGGATGGTGAAAGGCAGAGTGGGAGATAGACAGTGGTTGGTTGCAAGAAGTTGAAATTTGGGAAGGAGTCTCCCAGCGGTCTGGTTCCTGCAGTGAAAACCACGATTGGTGTAGAAGCATGACATCTTTATAGTTTTTCTTCAAAGGAGGGACACCAATCCATACTTCCATATAACTGTCCTTGAGTAAATGTTTATCTTGTATGAACAGTATGTTTTTCAGGTCTCTATAGATGCAAGTGAATAGGGTTCTCCATTGGTTACCTTTTGCCTAGCTAAAGTAATGCAGAACTTTGGCTCTGAGCTAGATGGTTTCAGTCAGTGTTGGAGAAAACTCAAATCTGAACTTCCTGGATTCCTGTTACGGGCAAGGCTTCATATCTTTGCCCTATGAGATATGTCAGTATTATTCTCTTATTTTGATATACATTTTAAATGGATACTAGATAGACTGGCTAATCTTGCATTTTGTATAGTGTGTATTTAGTTGCTATTGGTCTTGCTAGCTAGGCTGGGGAACCTCTTGAGAAGAAAATTAAATCCTTGCAGTTGTATGTGAAACTGGGGTGCTGGCACCCAGAGTGGTGGCAAGACAAAAATACAGTTTAATAATTCCTAAGTGTTACTGTGGTAGCTGCTAGAACTAACCCGCATTGGGGCGAGATTCTGTTAACTTTTGTTGAACTGTCTGGTTTCACTTGAGCAATCTCGAGTTGCATGTTAGAATAGATTTTGCATGGAAAGAACTAGCTCATTTCTTATTTAAATGCTTTGCCTAGAACACCAAACTTGGAGGTAATGATAGAGTGAGTGGTGGTGAGGAAAGTACTTGAATAAATAAAAAAAAGGCAACTTGCCTAATGTTTTACCTGTTAAAGTTTCAAGAACATTTAAAATCTTGTTGAGGAAATTAAGTGACATTGCTAACTATAGATGCAGAGAGATCTGTGAGCTGGTGCCAACTGTTGCCAATTAAGTTCTTGTATCACAGCAGAGCCATCTTAAGGCTCCTGCATTTGCAACACTTCTAATCTGTAGACAGAATAGCCAATCCATTTCCAAATAACTGAAGTAGACCTGCAAATCTTTTATCTAATGAAGATGATAATGCATGCACCTAAGTGCGTGGAATTAATGTCCAATAGGCAGACTTTATTATTAATTATTATTAATAATAAAAAAAAAGACTTTAATGATCTTTATGTTGCTTACTGTTTTTTCTCAGGTTGTCAAGAGAGAAGGCAGTGGGACAGAGTCTCCGATGATAGGTGATAAAGTGACCGTCCATTACACAGGATGGCTTCTTGATGGCACAAAATTTGACTCCAGTCTGGACAGGAAAGACAAATTCTCGTTTGACTTGGGAAAAGGTAATAACTTGTGTTTGGTATTAATAATTGAGATGGGATTTCCTTGCATGTATGACTCTTTGCACCTGAAAGTTGCTATTTAAATTGGTTTTCAGAGCTTAAGGTTTATTTTCTGGCCAAATCAGAATGGCTTTGAGATTTTTCTGAATGAGGGAATTGTGTAGCCCCTGAGGCCTGCTGAAGAAATTATGGGCCTTAGACAAAGCACTCCAGGGGAGCAAATTTGCACTGAAGTATAGTGATAAAGGGTAGTTAAGTAGCCAGAATATGCATTTTGTTGGTACTTGTTTTGGCAAAGATGCAAATTCAGGAGTACTTAATAGTGACCAGACACTGGAACAGAGCACATAGGGGCAGCTGTCAGCTGCAGCATGATGAAACATACTCCCTTTTTCCCTTAGTTTCCAAATTAACCCAAATCTGAATCTTGAAGTACACCTCTTTATTATCAAAAAACTTCATTTTTTGAATGCAGAAATACAAACATCTTTGTTTCAGCAAATCTTACTACTCAATTGTTTATTTTTTTTCTGCTGACACTTCCTCACCCACTGTTTTTTTTTTGATTGAGAGAGAAATTCTGTGGTGTACTGAAATTTGAGATAATAACGAAGTGTACCTATTAATGCAAGACTGATAGAAAAGCTGCTTGATTGAGTTGAAAGGAGCAGCAAGTAGGAGAGCTTGAGGAAAAGACAGGATTTTGTTACTTGAGATTCCAGCTTCTGCTCTCTTTTGGCTTTAGAAGGACTACTTCTGTTTTCCTCCCCTTCCCATTCAAGTGGGTGTTAACTTCTAGTTACCACTTGTGCTGCTCTTTGCCAGCTGATAAAGTAGAGAGAGAAAAGGCTTTTTTAGATTGTTTTCAAAATAGGAGCAGGCAATCTCTTGCCCTAAGACCTTCAGTTTATTGTTATTTCCTCGTACTTGAGATTGTGCCAAGCACTTCAGTCCATGTCTGTATTCAGATTACTTGTGTCCCCTATAGGGGAGGAAAAGAATCACTACACCTAGAATGAAGAAACCTTTGATAAATCAGAGCAATCACAAGTCTTTCAGCATTTCTGCTCTGTCTTGGCTTTTGTATACCGAAAGTAATGAAGTTCAGTTTTACAGCTGATCTTGCCTTTCATGTATGCCTAGCAATCATGTGATTGAAATTTGACTTGCATAGGTGAGGTGATAAAAGCATGGGACATTGCTGTGGCAACTATGAAGGTTGGTGAAATCTGTCAGATTACATGTAAACCAGAATACGCCTATGGCTCAGCTGGGAGCCCCCCAAAGATACTTCCCAACGCTACGCTGATTTTTGAGGTAAGTGAGAGATGGTCACTAAAACCGTATGCTTGAAAACCACAACAAAGATCAGATTTCAGTGTAGAAAATGTGTGATGTAATACCCTTTTAAAACAGGAATGTTAGGTTTTCAAAAGAAAAAGTGTGCTCAATTAGGGTAATGTGGGCAATGTACAGAGTTCTAGTCTAGCTGCTACTGATCTGCAGTGGCTCAGGTTCCTTTATTTTGGAGTTCTTAAAAATACTTGAATGTTTTCCAGGGTTCATAGTTTTTATTTTACAGTTACAGAATGAATCACTATGGGAGAGTGCAGGTTGGGAGGGTGGACCATCTTAGTGACAGACTCTGAAGTAGTTGAAAAAATGGAATTTTTAACCCTCTTTCTACTTCATAGGACTCAAAGTAATGATACTTATGTTGAACATGTAAAAGTTCTCAACAACAGGAAGAGCAATTAATGTCCTAGTAACATATTTTTTGTACTTTTTTTTGTGTTTTCTTTGCAATATTAACATGATTTTTTATGAGCTGTTAGGGGGAGAAAAGAGATAATGGTGCCATATAAACTGCTGGACTATAAAAGTGTATTTGAACAGCTGTGCAACTATGAACTCAGTTTTCTGTAGAGCCGAGCATTTTAATAAGCCTTAAAGCACCATAAGAGTTTGCATTCAGGTTCCTTGTTTATGACCAATGTCTGTGGATCCAGGCTACATTCATCAATATTACCATCACAGAAAGTAGTCTGTACACACTTGGTCCCTGTGATAGATTCTGACAGTCCTGGGTTTGGGGTCTGGATAACAGTGATTTTTGCCATTCATGTGGACAGTTGGTTTCCTGGGAGGTGAACTGGGTGTCTTGGTGAGCGTGGAGCCAGTTAGCGTGGGTATTTCTTAACCTCATCAGCAGAGGACGGAACCCATTTCCTAGGGATCTTCAAGGCATCTTCCCTCACCATGTGCCCCCATGCACCCCCCACCACCCCCCACAAAGGGATTGGAAATAGCAGCTGTCTGTTGTGCGTTATTTCAGTAGTGAGGGTGGCTCCTCAGAATGCTGAGACTCTTCATGTATGGAAAAATCAAACATGATACTAAAGCAGTTCCTGGAGCATGCTCTGACAAACAGTCTAAACTGTGTTTGGGAGGATATATTTCTTTTTATTGTTGAAGCAGTTCAATTTTCCAAGAAATACTTTAATTGAACCTGAGAGAAGGCAGATGGACTTTAAATGTGGTTTTTTGAAAATCACTTTATTCTAAAATACTTAATCAATGAAATGGATTCCTATGTTAGAGGCATAAGGAAAATTAAGCCCTGATGATTGCTGTAAGATTGAAGGTTTCATCTAATACCTGAGAAAGGTAGAAGGAACTCACGGAGTAGGGACTGAAAGCCTGTTTAGATTTTAAGGGAAACAATGAGCATCTGTTAAGAAGGATAAATTAAACATAGTTGGATATTGTATTCCTATTTCTTTTCTTGCATGAACTTGTGAGTAATAGCATTAAAGGTGTATTTTGTGTGGAAGGATTCAAAAAATGCTGCCAGCAGCTAGTACCCCAGGCCACTAAGGGATAAGAACTATTTGAAAGTGTATCAAAACTCATGCCATTATTTCTGCAGTTGACTGTTGAAACAATAGTATCTTGTAAAGCTGTTCTTAAAGGGCATTTTTTAAACGTCTAACTCTGTAGATACTTGTGGCTTCTTTATATTGGCTAAAACTACACATGCTGGAATGCTCTGTGCTTTGCACAAATGCGAGTGATACTAAGTATAATACAGGGCAGGATTTTGAAGGGAGAGGTTTTTTCCTCTACCCCTCTGCATTTTTCTGCCCACCTCATTTTGTTGAGGGAAAGGAAAAACAAATAGACCTTCAGCATAGCAATTACTGAAGATGCTCACCTCTGTTTTTTACTGTCCATGCGCAGTGTTTCAAAGGTCAAGATCTTCTGCCTTGTCAGCATGATGAAGTATTCTGAAGGGCTTAGCAGTAGCATACAGGATGCTACATTGTTGTCCTGCAACAAGAGATAATACCTAACCTTTTGATAAATAAAAGCGCTACCTGCAAGATGAGATTTGTTTCATCAGAGTAGTACTGAGTCTTACCTGATAGTCATCCAGATTATTCACTTCCCACTAAATTTTTCTTAATGATGCCAGTCTGACCTCTCCATCTTCTGGGTAGTTTAGGTAAAAGTAGCGTTTCATTCATGACCCTTTCTATCCCCTGCCTGAGCAGTAATGTTAGAGGAGAAAAGGGAGAAAGAAAGAAAAACACTGAAGCTGCCTGTGCCTCCCTAACAAAAAGGCCTGCAGATGACTAGCTACAACAGATAAGCAGTGCTGGGTATATCCTGAACTGGGGGAGTGGAACTTGGATCCAGAAACTCTCTTTTTATTAGGTAGAAGGGACTTCTAACTAGTATGACTCTCAGGTGCTTAAAATCCCTTGAGTTTCCACTCTTGTAGTCCTGCCTCTACATTTTCTTTTTATTATTAGAACAGTGTCAGCATGGTTCCTTTGCAAGTGCCGTAACCATACTAAAATTCTGTGCAAGTAGCCTTAAAAATGACCCTGTAAAACTTATTTAAAAGTTTTTTGTAGCTGTCATCACCACATCAGCATTTCATTATGACCAGAAATAATGGATGTCTTATGGTTCGGAGTTTTGGGGTTTTTTTCTGTTCGGTTATGTTGGGGGGGGTTTGTTTGTTTTGAGGGTTTTGAGCTGTTATCGTGGTTGCTTTTGCTAAGGAATATAAACAGATAGATTCTTCCATAGAATACTGTTATGTAGGTGGAAAAAAAAATAATGAGGAAACCCGTATGGTCATCAGTGGGATGTTCTGGAATGACTTTGCTTGTTTCGGACAAACTGAAGATAAAGACCAGAATATTATTTGTTATTAGGTATCCATCAAAATACAAAGTGGAAGTACTCTTAGTGCTGGTGAATATTCAATTCCTTTTGCATTCTGGGTATCTTAAGTCCAAGTGTCATGAACCTCCACAGCATTAGCCTTGAACTTTTTTTTTTTTAAATGAGGTACTTGGTCTAAACAATACTGATTATAATGGCTTGCTCTTCTGTGCTGTTTTTACTATTGTTTTACTCAAACGTGGATAGCAAAAGACTTTTCTTAAGGTAATAGCAACAACAAATTTCTTCTGTGACTAGAGTATTTTTTTCATCTTGTCATGGCACTCCCACTTTAAACTATGATTTGCATTAGAGACTTGGGAGAGCATGTGAAGATTCAGGCTTATCTCCTGCATTAACACCAGCTCTTTAAAATTCTGAAAAATTTGTTGCAGTAACAAGTTTAGATGAAAAGTGGGCCAGATTATGGTTTTGTTGTTTTATCATTCTAGTGGAAATATTTTTTTTCTGAAATGATTCCACAATAAGGCAAGACTAGAGGGGAAAAAGCAGTGAGTAGAAAGAGAACACCAAACTCTGTGCAGTGATGCAGGGGAGGATGACATAGTTGAAACTATTGTTCTCTGTCACAAGAGCAGGAGGCTGGAGAAACAGGTGGGAAATAGCCGAAGTCTGAAAAGGTACCCTTTAATTTGTTTTAATATTGCAGGACAGGCATTTGAAATCAGTTTGGACTCAGTTTGAAACACTATAGATGTGAATTTGAACCATATATGGAATTCAGGGTATAGTCAGGACTTAAGGATGACAATTGTATGTTTATATTCAATTTTTCTGCTCCTGTTGTCCTCGTGTTAATTACAAACCTCCCTGGCCCTTGGATGCAGTGACACCACTGGTGATTCTACTCAGCTGTAAAGCGAGAGCTCTGATAAGCTCTGTAAGACAGCTGCTGATCAGTGTGGTAGCACTGCAAAGTGGCAGTTGAGAACATATTCTTCATGGCTTAATGTGTTCAAAGGTATTTGCCCGCATATTAAAGAAACAAGCCTCAATCCCAAAAACCACTGTCCATACTTCCACCTGCAGACGTTAGCAAAAATACTACTAAAGAAGCCAATAGAATCTTTTTTTTGTAGTAGTCCCTAAGCATTGTGGCTCATGGAAGCTTTATTCAGAAACCAGGTTCACAGTCCTTTCAAATAAAGGATCTAATTTGTAGTACTGGGAGACCGATATTGCTGGAGAAAAAAAGCTGTAAAGGCCTGAAAGAATCTGAAACTCTTCAGTAGGTTTCCAGCCAGTATCTACTGAATATAGCATCTTCATAGCCTTGGTGGTTTAATATCTTAGAGGAGATAAACTAAGATAGTGGCTTTCTGAACATTTCAAAAGTACCTGGAGAACAAATTCTGTGAATTACTGAATTGATGTGATGAAAATAAATGCATGGCTGCTCTTCCCTCCACAGATCGAACTTTTTGAGTTCAAGGGGGAGGATCTCACTGATGATGAAGATGGTGGCATCATCCGAAGAATCCGTAAAAAAGGGGAAGGCTACTCCAAGCCCAATGAGGGTGCACTTGTAGATAGTAAGTCTGTTACACAAATAGTAAATGGGTTTACTGGGGGGGGGGGGGGGGGGGGGCGGGAAGAGAGAACCTTTCTCCCAATCTACAACTCCTTGTCCTGAGGGATAGGAATATGTGAATTCTCTTTCCTTTACCAAGTAACTTAACAAGACAGAGTAAGCTTTCTTTTTATTTTTAGCGAGGTTTACATTTTCCAGCAGCACCTGTGTTCTCCAGAGATACTGGATCTGATAAAGTGCTTATCTGATCACAAAAAGTAGATGGAGTCTAAGGAGGTATTGCCATTTGCTGAGGAACAAGAGGGGAAGTAGTTCTGGCATTTGGAGTGGAAAAAAAAAAACACCAAAAAACAACCACAAATGAAAACACCAAAACCCCAAAGGTGAACTCAGGGATAAGTACTTACTCAGAGTATGTCAAAATTAATGGCATTATTTCTGCAATTGACTGTTGAAAAATAGTATCTTGTAAAGCTGTTCTTAAACAGCATTTTTAAATACATAAATCTGAAGATACTTATGGCTTATTTATATTGCATCAAATTACACATGGTGGTTTATAAAGTTCAGCAGCAGAAGTTTTATTTGCTAATGGTAGCAGTAGCCACCATAGGTAGCTGTTAAAAGAGAAAAAAGACTGTTCAGGAGGAGGCTTTGGCGCTTCCTATATTAGCTGTGCTACCTGCCCTTTACCATATGTGGATATCTTCTGATTTTTCTCCGGTGGTTCTGTTTTTGTTACCAGTCCAGTTTGAAGGCCGATGTGGAGATCGTGTTTTTGACAGGCGGGAATTGCGGTTTGAGATCGGAGAAGGTGACAACTATGATCTTCCTCATGGTCTGGAGAAAGCCATTCAAAAAATGGAGAAATCTGAGGAATCTGTGTTCTATCTCAAACCGAAGTATGCTTTTCCTGATCTTTTGGTACTTTAAGGGCTTCTGTTAAGCATCTGACAAGAACAAAGTGTTTTGTTATAACGCTTTTCAGCATTTTTCAGTGCTCTGGTAAAACCATGATCAGTCCCAAAAGTTTGATGTATAAGTATGAAGCTAAGATCGCCTTGCCACTTGGTTGGGAAGTGACGGCACTCCAAAAGAAATTTATTTAAGCCTCTGTAGTGTTGATCTTGGTGAATATAAAAAAAAATTAATTGTTGCTCTCTTAACTCACATTTTTGTGGTCCCTCTTAATGAAACAGTACTTAACTATACAGCAGTGCTTATAAAGATACCTAAAGAACAGCCTTAGAATAGGAAAAGAGCCTTCTGAGGAGCCCAGTGTGACCAGATAGCTAGTCCTTAGGTGATGTGGTTAGTAAAGAGTACTATAAATCTTTTGTCAGTAGAAAACTTGCACTGGTATTCTGAAAGCCTTTTCAAAAAAAGCCTTTAAGACTCCTGTGAGACACAAGGCAAAGTCATGCAAACCTTGGCCCATTATAGAATTCTCTAACAACAGCTAACCAAGACATATGACTGCCCAATATTGTCACTTTAGTCAGTTTAGGATATAAGCAGAATTTTCTCTTTACAGTGAGAACATAGCTGAAACAAGTGGAGTTTGCGCTGATAATTAACTTCAGTTTTTATTTTATAATTTTTTTTGAACTGGAACTGAACCTGATGGGAAAAGAGGGATACTGATTGCAAAGCAATCTGATCTTGAGGGTTTTCCTCTTAATATGCAGCTACTTACTGCGTTCAGTCTCGGGTCATGAATATAAAGCAAGATATGTATAACTTTAAAGTATATTCTTTTTTCCTTGATGGAGAGAGAACTTGCTTTTCCTTCATAGAAGCTAAAAAAAGAAAGAATAGGAACTGGTGACTGAGAGAGTAATGAAATTAAACCCAGGTTTCTCTAGTTTTCTTCTACCTTGTGCTTGCTAATTTTAGAATAGTACTGAGAATTCTTCAAGCCTTTGTCTTTTATTAATGCTGTATAGGCATCCCAGATTTGCATATTTTTGTTTGTCTCCAGCTTCCTGTGTATTCAATATGGCTGGATGGATAGTTTTGGAACTTGCTTTTTGTTGGTTTGTTTCTTTCTTCATTTCATTCTTTTCTTCCTCTCACCGCCTTGATCTTACAGCTATGGTTTTGGAAGTGCTGGGAAGGAGAAATTTCAGATCCCTCCAGATGCAGAGCTACAGTATGAAGTGAAACTCAAAAGCTTTGAAAAGGTAGGAATGAGAGATGAAGTCCCAAAGAGATTGGGAGATGGGGGGAGAAGTGTGAGTGCAGCTTAAACAAAGATGATGGAATCCTTGAACATTGATCTGAAATAAGGAAGCCACTGTTGTGAGAGATGACGACATGCTGGGAGCTCTTGGCTGAAATTGTCCTTGCTTTTATAGTATATCCCTGTCCGTTGCTGTCAGTGTCTCTACTGCACTAGCCCAGTTTGCAGGGTGAAACTGCTTTGCCAGACCTCTCTCTGTCATACTGTTAGTGGGAAGCAGTACAGCCATTTGGGTCTCCCCGAAAGCTGCATCGTTGACTTGAACTGTTTCTGTTTGGATAGGCTAAGGAGTCCTGGGAAATGAACACAGATGAGAAGCTGGAGCAAAGCGGCATTGTGAAGGAGAGAGGCACTCAGTACTTCAAGGTAAATTACAGTCCCCAAGTAATAATAACATTTCTTAGTCCATGTTATGAGCCGATAATGATGATTACAGCTCCTGTCATTTCAGAGTGGTGTTCATGATATTCTGTGGTTTTATAAGGAGAACTGGAGGGGAAGGTGTCTTTTGAAAAGCAAACAAACAAACAAACAAAAAAAAAAACCAAACAAACAAAAAAAAAAAAAAAAAAAACCCAAAAAACCACACCTCAAGAGTTGGAATATCCAAAGAACTAACTCTGCAGGGAGTTAGTTCTCTCTGTCAGAGCTGTTTGCTGTACCTACAGGTAATTCTGGGGCATACGTTGAATAGCAGCAAGGTTACAGTATTTAGGTTCCTGCTGTGGGATAGTGCTGTGAATGAGCAATGTTTGTTTGGGTAAAGATATGTAGAAAAGCAGTTTCAAACAATTTGACCAGTCAAAGGCAAGAGTTCCCCATTATCTTCATGACACAACAATAGTTGTGCTGTTTTGAAAATGCCCCATCTGCTTTGTTTTTTATCAAAAGTTGAATATAAAGGTGGGAGTTGAGAGTGAAGTATCAATGCTGGCCTATACCCCTAGTAGGTATTCCTAAAGGTTTTCTGATCCTATGCAGGAATGACTTTCAGAAGTAGTATATTTTTGATGATTTAAATTAATTTCTGGTGGAACTATTTTTAGTCAGAACTGTTGCTCAAAGTAAGCAGAAGGGGAGAGAGGGAGGTAAGTTACTGTGATGTTACTGTGATGTGTGATAGTTGAACTGCCTTCTTTTACAGGAGGGGAAATACAAACGAGCAGCGTTACAGTATAAGAAGATTGTGTCATGGCTGGAGCATGAATCGGGACTCTCTGATGAGGAGGATACGAAAGCCAAAAGCCTGAGGCTTGCTGCCCACCTTAATCTAGCTATGTGCCATCTCAAGCTGAAGGAATACTCCCAGGCTTTGGAGAACTGCAACAAGGTAGTCAGGTTTGGTTTATTTTTAAACTGTGCAAGCCATCCGACAGTTTTATCTCTTGCTTTAACAATCTGAGGGATACCAGGCCACGTGGTGTTTGGCCTTTCTTATCAACTGGGAGTTGAGTAGTACTGAATACACAATGTAAAAATATCAGACAGGTTACTCTCATTATTGCTGTCCTTTTGAATACCTTTTACTAACTTGCTGCTATATTGCGAATATTCAAGTATTTGGCAGGTAGAAACACTGAGATGTGGTGAAGGTATTTGTGTTGGCAAAGGTCCTTCAAAGCGGTGGAATAGAGCCAGGACTAAATCTTAGGTTTGCTGGTTCTCTACTCTCAAATAGCCAGTTTTCTTTGTACTTACTTCTACTGTATTCAACTCGCCTTATTAGTAAGCCCTGACAAGACTCCTAAATTCACATCAGAAGGTACAGTTTCTAGCAGTCTCTGGTTTTCTGACTGCGTATTAATAAAAAAAAAATATTCTGAATGTGGTTTGGTTTTGATTTTCAATGCAGGCACTCGAATTGGATAGCAACAATGAAAAAGGCCTCTTCCGGCGTGGAGAAGCGCACTTGGCTGTCAATGACTTTGAATTGGCCCGGGGAGATTTCCAGAAAGTGATACAACTTTATCCAAGTAACAAAGCTGCCAAAGTGCAACTGGTAACTTGTCAGCAAAAAATACGGGAGCAGCGTGAGAAAGAGAAAAAGATGTATGCCAACATGTTCCAAAGGCTTGCAGACAAAGACGTAAAGGTAAGTAACACTACTCCAGAAGATTTACAAGAGGTGATGTCACATGTTAGACGTGGAACAGTGTTTTAGGCATTAAGCTTACTACTTATTCTTAGCAAAGGTAAGTATAATGGGAGAACACTCACGTAGCTTCCTCTGAGGGGAGAAAACACTTGAAAATACCAGCAGTCAAAATGGTGAGGCTGTCTTGTTTGAAGAAGACAACTGGCAATACTGAGCACTGCACAGAATGGTTTTATGTATTTCAGCTGACTTTGCAACAGCTGAGCGTTAATCAGAAAGTAATTGAAGACATGAGATGCAAACATGGTAATGTTCAAGAACTGAAAAAAGCATCAATGTTCGTTGAACTGATTGTTCTGAAGCACAGTCTGTTTTGGTGCCCGGGTGGCCTGCCTACTGAGGCCTTACGTCTGTCATACAGATGGTGCTCAGGATTGTCTCCATCCCAAATGTCACAGATCAGTTATGAAGTGTCAGTATGAATTCAGACTGTCAGATGACACATTATTCTACTGCATGGGTAGTTTTTGTACTAAGCTTTCACTAGAATTTTAGTAAATACTAGTTCTGTATTCAAATACGGTCATTGTTAACTGGTTATAACAAGGTTGTATCAACTAGCAAGAAACATTCGAAGTTACTGGTGAGAATCATATATCCTAAGAAAATGTTCTGTTTTCCTTAAATGTGATGGTCCGGAAGGACTAGGTAAACCTGTAATTTCTAGGACACATGTGGGATTTGTATCAGCCTCAGATTTTCTCAGTAACTTTGGGGAGGACAGAAGCTTCTGTCTTGTGAGGCTATTTTCACAGATCTTTGTCCACTTTCCCAGAATATGCATGGGATATGTCAATTTTCTGTAGTTAACTCTGTCAGTGAGCTTGTCCAAGGGCCTGCTGTCCTCCGATGAGTGTATCCTGACAATTCAGCCATTTCAGACTGAGTCGACAATTTCCTACATGAGATGCTTCATAAACCTCTCTTTCTTCCCTCCCCTGGTCTTTCAAACTGACATATCGGAAATAAATTTATCTCCTGGAGGCAATGGGAGATGTATTCTATTCTTCATCTCTTACTCTGCTAAAGTAGTCGTAATAGTAAGCATGGGGTAATCACTCCTAACTGGATAGTTGGGTGGCCAAGCTGTTCTGTTTGTGGCTTTTCAGCTGTGTGTGTTGTGGGTGGGTGGTTGGTGGGTTTTTTCCCTCTCCAAAGAGGAGCAGTAGTTCTGTGGATTGGGTTCTGCTTCTCGTGAAGGAGTGAAACAAGCACATAAATGCAAACATTTCCCACTGGTTCTGTGAGGAAAGTGTCATTGTCCATGTACTTACGTATCTCGCTGAGGCAGCCTGATGTCAACAGTCCTTGATTATTGGAACCTGGAAGAAAGTATTCTGTCCTTTTAGATGTTGTCATGTATAACCATGCGGTACCTTAATTTTTGGTAGGCTTTAATGAAAAACCTCAGGAAGAGCAACTAAACTAGAATTATTTCACTGTTGAGCATCTTCACTTTTGAAATTACAGGTTTTAGTTGTCAGCTGTCAGGCTCTCCTGTGCAATTTCCTTACAGCTAGCATAGCTGCTGGGAATCTGGCTTCCTCCACTAGTAGTGGGACACAGCAAGAGCTGCTGTTCAGAGAGGAAGAGTGGATCACTGAAGCAAGCTGTACCCCCGAATAGTACAAAAGGTGCTTTTCAAAATGTACACCTTGGGCCCTAAGACAGAGTGAGTCGTATTATTGCCCACAGGCGGACTCTAGTCTTCGGATTGCAGACTGTTGGGCATACTGCAGAGACGTGGCACTTAGGGCAGATTTTCCCATCTACTTTGGATAGGGTCAGCCTTTAGAGTCATGGAATCACAGAGGTTAGAAAAGAACCTTAAGATCATAAAGTCTAATGATTAACCTAGCACTACCAAGTCCACCAGTAAACAATGTCTGCACATCTTTTAAATACTTCCAGGGATGGTGGCTCAACCACTTCCCTGCGAAGCCTGTTGCAAGGCTTGACAGACCTTTTGGTGAATGAATTTTTCCTAGTATTCAATCTAAACCTCACCTAATGTAACTTGAGGCCGTTTCCTCTGTTATCACTTGTTACTTGGGAGAAGAGGCGGGCACCTACCTTGCTACAACCTCCTTTCAGGCAATTGTAGAAGAGTGGCAAGTTCTTCCCTGAGCCTCCTTTTCTACAGGCTACCCCAGTTTTTTTCTACCCCAGTTCCCTCAGCTGTTCCTCCTAAGATTTGTGCTGTAGGCTCTTCACCAGCCTCACTGCCCGTCCTTGACACGCTCCAGCACCTCTATGTCTCCCCTGTAGCTAGGGGCGCAAAACTGGATGCAGGATTCGAGGTGTGGCCCTGCCAGTGCTGAGTACAAGGGGGATGTTCACTTCCCTAGTCCTGCTGGCCCCACTTATTTCTGATACAGACCAGGGTGCTATTGGCCTGGCTCATTCTTGTCAATAGTTAAGACGATCTTGGGAATGTGCATGTGTCTACATTTTTTTCTCTGAGCCACCGGGCCTACTTCAAATTGACGTGGTTTTGTATGAAAAGGGGGTCAATGGAACTGTAAACAAAGGATGCTTACTCCCCAGGTCAGGCTTGGGGATTTTTCTTGCAAGAAAACATGTTTTCCTGTTAATTCCATCTATCATGTTGCTTTACTGTAGCTGCAACAGTTTATTAGTGGTGATGGGAGACATTCAAGAATTCTGGAGAAGAGGGTTTGTTTACCAAACATCTTCTGATGGCTAAGGCGGCAGCTTGGACTGTAGGTCCTAAATGCCTGACATCTGCATGGCTGATGGTCTGTTGAAGTTTGTCAGTCACTCTTGCATCAGTAGTTTGCTTCACAAATTTGAATAGTTCACATGTAAAGTGTGAATTTTTAAAGGTCAAGATGTTTATCACCTTATCTTAGGTCCAGGATTGCCAGCTGACGGGTTTTCTGTGGAGAGAAGACTTCACTCTTGTGTGCTTCATAGAATGCTTCTAAGGATGAAAGCTGATCTTTGCCGGGGTGGCGTTTGGCTGTGGTTTCTTGTTGCATCTTAAGTTGATGTAACAGTTAAGGATTGTGACGCTTTCTGCCCTCCTGTTCCCCTCCAACAGCACATGCTTATGTCCTTGCTTCTTGTCTGGTTTTCATCTAACTTTGTTATAAATCAGATGGTTCAGGGTGCTAGGCTGACAGGTGGAATAGCAATTTCATTGCAGTCTTTTGAGATGAGCAGGTCAAGACACTTCTACCTCCTTTTACTGTGTTTAAAAATTATTGCAAGGTCAAGATGTGCTGGTTATGTCCTGCTGTAAAAACTGACCTTGCCACATGTTGCTGCCTTCCACAACTTTTTTATGTGGACTGGAAGATAGAGCAAGGAGAGGGCTTCTAGAGCAGCCGCTTTATCAGATTAAGATTTTATTCCAGGTAAGCTATTACAGAGGACATCCAAGTAACTGTTGTTGAGTTGAAGTCACTATTCATGAAATGAGTTGTCCAACAAAGATCCTTCATATTTTGAGTCTAGATGTGCCTCGTGCAAGTTGGGGCTGGGGGCAGGGTATGGGAATTGCTGAAACTGAAGCAGGACAAAAGCAGTTTTGTACAGAAGCTGCCTAAAGGAATTTCAGCTTGTGGGAGAATGCTTTCTGGAAGTGTTATGTGGCAAGCATGTGCACACCACGTTATGAATCACAACGGTCTAACACCAGTATTATTTCTTAGCCTCCTCTAAACTGCTTTTGGTTTCTTGGATGCAGAAAAAATGCAAAGAAGTTTTTCTTTTCTCTTGGCTGAAGGTCCTAATGTCTTAATTCAGTCTTGCAGGAAGACCAGGTATCCTAGTGATAAGAATCAAATGATGTTTGTGGTATTGTTTGCAAATGCTAGCAATTTTGTTTAACGGAGGAATATGTTCTTTGTCTCTCTTTTAGTCAGCTGCTACTCTTCACACCAGCCACACTGAAGATGCAGAAATGAAAGATGAGCAGAATGGAGTGGAAGATAAATCGGAAGTTGACACAGAAGCATAAAAACAAACCCTATTCCATTAGTTTTGTAAATGAAAGAATTTCCAGTGATTTAGACCTTTATTTTTCTACCTGGTTGGACAGTGGCTTCAGGGGAGCAGAGGCTGAAGCCACCATGCCACAGTCAGTTACAGCTTTATACGTCTGTTGAAGAAGCTGAGTGGCAGCATAAATCTGGTTTAATCCTAGGGACTTTATTTATTCATTCAGCCTCTGTTACTGTTGGGTTCTGTCTGGATTTACTCTGCTTGGTTTATTTGCATTTTGACATTGGTGTTTGTCTCCTGGTTCCAGCTCACTTTAATCTCAGGTTCTGCTTCCTAAATTTATTTCCTTGATTTCTTTCAAGTAATCAGCCTTTTCCAGGAGTCTTCACATGAGACTTGAGAACAAATTGGCGCTCCCAGTTCTTCTGCCTTGGGATTGCCCCCTTGCCTGCCCCCCCCCCCCCCCCATTCAGTAGGGAGTCCCTTCCATTAAGTGTTGTAACCTTTCTTGTATGCCTCCTCTTTGCAAATTGCTGAAGGTTAAGACTGTGAAGTCACAGCTTAAGTAATAAAAGCTCCAATTAAACTCAAGAAAACAGAACTTCTCGTGGGTTTTTATTGGGATTTGCACAGAATTAAGATAATTTTACTGTCCTTTGGAAATTCAGTGTTTTCTCATCCACGCAGTTGTATGGTAGCCACAGTATCTGATTATTTTAGTATGTTGTTTGTTCATTGCCATAAGGGAATTTCCACAGTAATCGGCACAGCATTTATCCATATATTTGCAAAAGGAAAAACTGTTGCGGAAAACTGTACAAGTGCAAGGCTGTAACCTATGCATAGAGCTTATTTTCTGTTTGTATTAGTAGCTTCCACTTCACTCTCCACCTTGTAAAACTGGACCAGGAAAAAAAAAACCTCATTCATTTATACCTGAAAGTGACTGGCTTTGAAGAGAAAATAGGTGATACTGGTTTAACATGTTACAAATACTTCCAGATCCTCATGAACTACAGACTTCTGGGTGATTCAAATGTCTGCTTATCCCTATTTCGCAAGAAAGCTATTACTTGATGTTCTACTTCTTTCTGCAGTATGTAGCGTGTCTTGTTTGGGAGCGGGTTGTGCTTATGGGTTTTGTGTGGGCTTTTTGTTGGGGTGGTTTTTTGTGTCTGCAGGCATGGAACATACTACTCACTCACCTCTGTTTATCTTGTTATGTAGAGTTAAACTCGGCATCTCCACTGTCCTGCTCTGAGACACTAGCAGCAGGGACACATTTTTACCTGTTCTGCAGGAAGCAGGTAGATAATCTGTTCCTTTCAGATAAAAAAAAAAAATTATTTTTGCAGTGAGAAAGATGTCTTTGCATGGCATGGGATGGGCTGGAATTGTGTCTATTGTGGAGTATCTCTGTTGTAACATGAATGACATCTGAAATGTGAGCTTGACTTCCTGGTCTCCTTTGCTGAGACTGAAGTACTGTGTAACTTATTCATGGGTTTCTTTATGGGCAGGAGGTTGCCAGTATCAGCTCTCTGTGAAAACTGTTTCACTTTGTACCGAAGCATGACTATCTCGTAATGGGAATTACAGACAGGTTACAACATGGTGTAACAAGAATGCTTGTCAACTGAAGTTTCAAGAGGGGGATTTCCAGCCACACAACAGTATGGGGAAGCAGGAATGCCAAGGAAGTTATTTTTCTCCTGCAAAGAAATACCTTGATTTGTTGGCAGTTACTACTAGAAATACAAGCCCCTGGGGCGAAAACTTGGTGTGTGAAAGCAAGCACAGGGCTAAGTCCTAATGATGAAATTTCTAATTCTTGGAACATCAAGTTCCAGAAATCTCCCGTAGACCTGACAGTTCTTCAGCATGTTTTGGAAAGTAACAAGCGAGATGATTTCTATAGAGCATCTACAAAATTGCTAGAGTCAAGGGTGGATAATACGTACAGTGTGAGCAGTCTTTGCCCTTATTGTTGCTACATAACAAATACTTAAGAATGTAAATGTAAGTGCACTATACATTCAGGCAGCTGAAGGATGATCCCATGCCGTCTTTAAAAATGTGGCTAGTCGCCAGCAGCAGATGGCACACTGGTGTTTCTAAGTGAGGTCGTGCATGTAAACTCCGAATATAAGCTATTTGTTACGTCCTTATAGAAAAACGCTTAAAATAAACAATTACGGTATCGGCTTTGTAAACCACGCACACCTGTCTGGCTTTATAAGTCCTTCGCCCTGTGCAGCGCTCGTAGCGGTTGTACCGTGTCTGCGGGGGAGCAGAGCGGCCTCCGCCTCCCTCGGTGCTGCCGGGTGCGGGGCCCTGCCCCCGGCGCTGAGCGGTCGGGTGGCCCGTTTGTCGAGGGCCGGGAGGAACGCGGTGTCGCCCTTGGGACGGGCTGGATCACGTACTGGGCGCCGGGCCCCCGGGGCGGGCTGGGACATGCGGCCTGGCGGGCCGGTGCGCGGCCGCGGCTCCAGCTGGGCAGGCGGCGGGGCCGAGCCCCGAGCGGAGGCGCCGCCGCGCTGAGGGCTGGGGGGCGTGGCCGCCGGGGGGAGGGGCCGCCAGCCAGCGCAGCTGCCCCGCCCCGCCCCACGTGATCCTCGCGCTCTGCGCCACCGTCCCGCGGCCGCGTTTGTCCCTGCGGAGCCGCCGTCGCCTCGGCCAGGGGCCGGGCCCCGCGGGTGGCTGCGGCGGCGGGATGCGCTCCGTCAGCTACGTGCAGTGCGTGGCGCTGGACTTCGGCGGCAGCCTCTTCCCGCACGCCATCTGCCTGGGGGACGCCGACAACGACACGGTGTGGAGGCGGGGGGCGGTGGCGGCGGCGGGGACCGGGCGGGCCGGGGGCCGCGGGAGGCAGCGCCTCCTCAGGCGCAGTGCCGGGCCCGGTTTGGGCGCGGGGCCGAGGCGAAGCGAAGCGAGCAGCGGGGCGGGGCAGCCGGGCTCGGTGGGCCTGGGGAGCGGCCGGGGGCGCCCCGGGGCCGGCGATGGGGCGGGAGCGCTGGGGGCTGAGGCGGGGCTGGCAGCCGGGGCCTGCGGGCGGCGGCGGCGCTTCCCGCCTCGGCGCTTGGCGGACGGGCGGGCGGCGGCGGGGAGGTGGGGGCGGCATTGGGTGGCCCCAGAGGTCCCTGGCAAAGCGGCTGTTCGGGTGCCTCTGGGCGCGGCTGGGGGGGGGCTGGCAGCCCCTGGGGCACGCTGGGCACCCTCGGCGGGGCCCGGGCTGACCCCAGCTGGCGGGGGGTTGGCAGCTGGCCCCGAGGGGGGGCGCTCTGCTGTCCTGGGCGGGGGGGGGGGGGGTGATGCTTTGGTGGGGCGCGGGGGATCGCCGGCGGGGCAGGGCCGAGTGTCGGTGTCTCTTGGCCCGTACGACGGGTGGCTGTGCACTAGGAGCGGTGCTGTCAGCCCCACAAACTTGTTTCTGATGGGTCTGATGCGTCCGTAACTAGGAAGAGGTTAGCGTAACCGCGTACCTGTAAACTGGTCCTTCTTCTTAACAGTCAAGTTCTTTTACAGCCTTGTCCTGCTGTCCTGAAAAGTGTCACGGCTAGCATACCATAGATGATAAAATAAATTTTCCCGTCAGAAGTTGTGTTATGTGGGACAGCGTGTGCAGGGAGTTAGGAAATGCGTACGACCTAAATACACAGAGGTGTGATGCAGAAGACAGGGTAGCAGGAGTAGGCTCGTCAGCAGGGGTAGCTGGGGTTTTTTAGCAGTCATCTTTAAAGAAATTATCACCGTTCTGAAAGACCTTTACTTCTTCATTGGTGAGATTGAACATCCAGTGTAAATCTTGTGCTTTTGTAGCTTTCTCTGGATTATTATATTTTCCTCCCTGCCGTAATCTTCCTCAGGTCATTCAAGAAAGATCAAGTCAATCGAGAATGAAGGATGGAAGATGGGGTGATGATGATTGAGTAGGATGTTAGAACAGTCAGAGATGCAACTCTGAAGCAGCAATACTAGAGAAGCATTGAATAATGGGATATTGCTCTAAGGAGTCGCTCTCCAGCTTTTATCCATGAGAGTAAAATTAGGACTTTTTAAATTTTTTTCCTAGACCATCTCTATTGATTTGAGGCGTCTCTTTAACTCTTGTTTTGCTTTGCTGCTTATTCCCACCGAGTTAAGTTTTAGATATGAATTCTGTAATTATTACTCTGTGGGAATACTGTTACTGTAATTGTGGATTTCTTCTTACTAACCCGATTCTCTTTCACAGCTGAATGAGCTAGTGGTGGGAGACACCAATGGGAAACTCTACGTTTACAAGAATGATGACAGCAAACCCTGGGCTGTGCGATCATGCCAAGGAATGGTCAGTTCTTGACAAAATTCTTAAGTGGTTGGGCCTTTTGGTGTATGTGCAGCCAGCTATCCTTGACCACTGTCTAGGAATACATAGGCCAGAGGGGAGTGGCAGCCAGAACTGGTTCTGATGCTTTTCATGTAGCTGTGCAAGACCTTGCTTTTGCCCGCAGCTAGCCCCATGGGTTGGGACTGATGAGCAAAGTACTGAATACAGGAACTGGGCTTCTGTCCCACCTGGATCCCGCTCCTGTGCACTGTGAATTTTGCCCCCAGGGCTCTGGGCAGTTGTGTAGCAGATGTGTTTCTGTCCCTGATTCCGCTCTCTTTGTCCTTGAAAAGGCCATTGAGAGTTCAAGAGGTGGTTTATGAGAGAGGAGGTGGTAGGGCAGAGGCTTAGCCCAAAGTGCTGTTTCGGATTGCCTTCTCTCATGTATGGCCTTCTTTTCTCTTGCAGCTCACATGTGTTGGAATCGGAGATGTATGCAATAAAGGAAAGGTGAGAGCAGCCAGACTCTTCTCAGCTGTGCCTGTAGGGCATGGGAGAGGTGTTTGGGAGATGAGGGTCGCGTCATATCCTGAGTGTGGAGGAGGGCAGGTTGCAGGTGCTTTCTTTTCAGGATTTTCCCTTGTTCATAGAGTTTTAGCACTGCTGTTCTAAAACTGTTTTCTGTTTAGAGACAAGCTGTATCTTTCTGTGAGCCATGTGTAGGTTTTAATGAGAAAGGAAATCCATCCTATCTTCAGAGAGCACTACTGATTTCCACACACCCCTGTGTGAGCACCACAAGGCTTTGGTGATTTGAGGGTTGCTCCTTTATCTCAGTGGCTTTTGCCCTGCTCTGTGCTGGTCCCTGCTGTGGGCCGTGGCCCTTCTGCTGCTTGGCTGTGTGCATTTAAGGTCATCTAAACAAGGTTGAGCCATAGAATAGTCTAGACTCCTAAGCAAATTCCACTGGGTCTAACGCGACTCTTTTTGCTGGACTGCTATTTCTGGCGATTAAGCCAGGATCGTTGAGTCCAAAAGTCCTGGTTTAGGCACCCTGCCTAAAATACTGTAGCTATGTGTGCTCCAGTGGGGAGTAGAGCTGAAGTGAGCATTGAGAAAGCCACATGTTGTTCGGGGACACTTACATCAGCTTGATATCCTAGTCTGACAAAGATGAACAAGAAATTAGGGTCCTGCAGTACCTGTGTAGTTTGTATGCTGGCCAAAATCCTTATCCTGTTCCCCTGTAGGAGTCATTGATCTTGATGGATCTACCCTTGTATCTTCCTGCACCCTGCAGTGGGACAGTTTCTGCAGTTTATAAAAGAAGAAAAATGAAAATGTTTTTCTCTCCTCTCTTAGAATCTTGTGGTGGCAGTGAGTGCAGAAGGCTGGTTTCATCTTTTCGACCTGACAACTTCAAAACACCCAGATGCTTCGGGCCACCATGAGTTGGCAGCAGCAGAAGAGCAGAAGCCAGTGTTCAAGCAGCATATTCCTGCCAACACCAAGGTCATGCTGATCAATGACATAGGTGAGCCGGGAAGCTGGTGTGGGAGTGTAGGGTTGAGGGAGTTTGTGGGTATGAAGATGGGGGACTGTGAGAGAGAGGGAGAAGCATCTGGGTGTTTTGAATTCCCATTGTATTTGAGTTCTCATTTCAGGACTGGGATCCTCAGGGTTGCTGCCTGATGGAAACTAGCACAGTGGTTTCTGACTGTTGGGGCTCTTGGGGCTATGAAAGCCTGAGAGAGCGCGTCTATCTTCTTGTATTCCCTGCAGATGGAGATGGGAAGTGTGAGTTGGTGGTGGGTTACACTGACAGGGTAGTACGTGCCTTCCGCTGGGAGGACTTGTCGGACAGTTCAGACCATGTCTCTGGGCAGCTACTCCTGTTGAAGAAATGGCTGCTAGAAGGTCAGGTAAGGAAATGGGATGTTCAGAGCAGAACTTGTCATACAGTCTTCGAGAGGTGGCTCTCCCAGGAGAAGCAGCACAAAATCTCAGGCCTGTGAACAAAGTGATTGTCTTGTTCGTGGCTTGAAGGGAGATTTGCCCAGTGGTTGTCCTGTACGTGTGGAGCAGCTGGTGGGTTTGTCTGGGAAACAGTCAGTTGCTCTTGCCCAACTAGAGAGCATTAGTATAAAATACTAGTGTTGTTCTTAAGTGGCTTTAGTTAGGGAAGCATAACCTTTTACTGTAACTTGGACGTTTTGCTTCTAGCTGAATTTGTTCAACTTCTGCTCAGCTCTAGAAGATGATCTGCTATATTCAAGTTTAGGTCAGGGAGCACAGTGAATCCTTCTGAGGTGTTTAAAGTTCTCAGTTTGACTCTCCATGTTTTTCTTTTGCTAGTATAGGTGGACAGCCTCTCTGTGAACCCAGGCCCTGATGGCTCACCGGAGTTGATGGTGTCTCAGCCGGGCTGCGGTTATGCCATTCTGCTGTGCACCTGGGACTCTGAGCAGCAGGCTACGACAGAGGGAAGGGACAGCTCTGCCGCAGGCAGGTGAAGAGCATTACTGCATGGGCTAGATGAGGAGATTCTGCTGTAGATGCCCATCACAACAGGGCACCACCACACCACCACCACCACCTTTCCGGGGCAAGGGCTGCCATACTGCTGGGAGTTCACAACTGAAGTCCATCTGTACCCAAGCTTCCATGAGCACTCTTCATGTCTCTGTCACATAGACGAATACTGGTGCTTTCCTTGTGTCCCACTGTCTTCTCCTTGGATTGGGCAAGGATAATACAAAACCATTTTTTTGGTGGGGGGCACTGCTGGGGCTAAAGCAGGGAAATGAGTGGCCTAGGTCTCCAGAGAAAGTAGTAGGCAATCTGGTGACCTGTCTAATGGTGGGAAGGGTAGCAACTGGAAGGCTGGGCCAAGCCCGGTTAGTCTGAAGCCCAGGATGACACTGGGTTCATTCACTCCATTCTTCCAGGTGAGGTAGTTGGAGGTTTTCATAATGAGACCCCCTGGCAGCCAGTGCTGTAAGTCACAACTAGAGCAATCGGGATGGGCAGTGAGGTGGTTGTCCTTGGCACTGGAGGGACCCTTGTAGGGAATTCAGATGCTTCTGTGGTGTTCTGTGAGACTTTAAGGCAGAGTCAGAAAACTGCAGCAGGAGGGGAGCTGGGCAAGTCTTCCTCATGTCTCGGAGACCTTAGTGGAATGATACCCTCCTAGCCAGAAGCCAGGCCCAGGCATGATCTTTGACCAACCTGTTCAGCCCCAGGCAGACACACTTGTTAAGTGAAAAGCAGCCAGGCTTACGTGACAGTAATGACAAAAATTGTCTTTTCCTTGATTGGAATATGTTTTACTGATTTATTTTTTTCTTTTTTTCTCTTTTTTTTGAGCGCTTTCCGGTTTTCAAATGCATCATATCATTCTGGTTTTGTTATTTAAGCATTAGTGGGTTCTTTTCATACTTGGGGTGGCATGCATTCTTTTCCTTGGCCTTTACCATTAAAGAGCTAACCTATGCACGAACTGTATCAGTCTCTGGGTTTGTAAAGCTTTGGAGTACACTGCTGTTGTGATTGTCCTAGGCATGGTTCCCTAGCCTTTTTCCCTGATGTCTGTCTTTTTCCCTAGTGAGGCCCCTGTTCGAGATGTTATTCTACACCAAACATCTGGACGGATTCACAACAAGAATGTTTCCACTCATCTAATTGGCAGCATTGGTCGAGGTGAGAGATTAGGGCTTGGGGTCTGGGGCCCAATGGTTGCCGCGATAGTTTTTCAATGCATCAGTCCGACATGAAATCAGATTTCCCATGGCTGAAAAATAACTGGGAGGTAGCTGCAAGAACAGAGGGAACATGTCTTCTGTTAGCCAGCTCGCGAAAAAAGACAGCTGGATATTTGCGTTAGAGCTTTTTATAGCCTTTGTCCTTCCCTGGGTAGCTCTTACTCTTCACCTAGCACAACAGTTTCTCTGCAGCCTCCACTGGCTGCATTTAGTCATCCTGAATGGCTGCCATGCCTTGCTCCTACAGATGTCCTTGATCTTTGCTTTTGCATGGCTGCAGCTTATGCCCTCTTGTTCCCAAGCTGCACCTCTTCCTTTCCACAGTCTCATCTTTATTCTTGCTTTTGTGCTTTTCAGCATTTGATTGCCAATAACCGGCAGCTATATCCTGCTCTTCCTCCACCTATACAGTCCCAACCCCTTCAGAGCTGCTTCTGTATTTCATTGATAGCACCGTCCTGTCTCCTTCCAATGTATTCTGTTCAGCTGTTGTATCTAGACTCTCCGTAGCTGCTGGCTCCTCTCAGGCCTGACACACAGCTGTTGTGTCCAGACTTTGACACACTGCCACTGCCTCCCTTGTGTAACTGTTTTGGGCTCTGGCCTGTGCCTGGTGTACCTACTGAATCCTGTTTTGGGACCTATGAAGAGTAAGCAGCTTTCACCCTCCCTTGGACCATACGGGCATAATACAAGAAGGCAGAAAATTCCCAATGCAGGTCACTTTCTTATGTGCAGCTGGCTGGAGTTCTGCTGCATTTGCTCTGTCTGAGTGTTACCCCCTACAGTGCTATCTGAGAACAGTTTAGGCCGTCCAGCATAATTAGAGCTGGAGGAGAAGAGCAATCTGCTGAAACCCCTTCCGTTTGCCTTGCCCAGAGTACCCTTCCCTCCCCACATCCTAAGCTTGTCACGTTTTCAGCATCTCAGGTGCAGCTATGAGCAATGTGGTCAACAGAGCACATGATCAATTATTTCATTGCATACAAAGCCTTGCATCTAATGAGAGGTGCCTGTGAAAAATGAAGGCACACAGAGTAAGGGATGAAGAGGAGGTTGTGAAAAGCCCACTGATGCTGGACCATCAGCAATGAAACAGCTGAAGAATGCCATATTGATCTGCTGTGTCCCTCTTACAGACTGGTCTTTTGAACCAGAGCCTGTCTGGATGAATGTCAACTAGGGGCAATAGAGCACTCAGCCAGCTGACTTTGCTTTAAGCTGATTTGCAGAAATAGGGTAGTCTGCATCCTGGGAGCATGCAGGGTGTCGTAGCTTGGAGCTCTCTATGGACAGCAGAGGTACACTTGCAGTATTGCATCATTCTGGGGAAACTGCCTATTTGCTTTCAGCTCTGCTGGCCTGTCGCTGACTGCCAGGTTTCCTGGGTTCCTGCAGGCCTCCAGGAGCTAGCATCTCTCCTTTGTTGTCACTGAAAGGATTGAGTGCAGCTGTAGTTGAATATGGCTCCAGTCCTTCTCTGCCAAGTGTGATACCACTTTCAAAACCTGACCTTGCATGTCTTTTGTGACTGGTAGCTAGGTAGAGAGTGTACTGAAGGGCTGAAGTAGCCCAGCGGTCAAGGGAGTCTCCTCTTCATATTTAACTAGTCACATCTGTCAGTGCTGTCCTGCACACAGCTTTTATATACAGGCTTTGGAGAGGCTACTGCTTGCAGGCAGTTCGTGTCTGTGTAAGCATAGCCCAGGAAGGCCAGGGCTAAGTGTGTAGATGAGCGTGAAGGCATGTGTCTAATCTCATAAAGCAAGGGCTCTCTGGCATCTGACTAGTGTGTGCTGGGAGAGGATCACAGCTTCTGTGCAATTTTGCTGTAGCAAAAACAATAGAGTTGGTAGCCTGATCTCCACAGGCTCATTTAGGAGTTGCCATGAAGGTGCTTTTGTCCTTCTGCTGGGACCTCTCCTTTTATTTTTTTTCAATACTGCACGTTCCCAAAACAGCTGAAGGCCATGTCCCTGTCCCTGAAAGAAACAGTGAGGGTCCAGTTGTAATACTGTTGTTTGACTTCAGCTGTTCTTGTCCTTTGCGGTGGTCCTGCCTGTGCTTGTGTATTTCTGAAGCCTGGAGAGGATGTGATACAGTCCACTAAAATTGGAACTGCCATGGGCTTGCAGGTACATGTGTGGTACAGGCAAACTCCTAGGAGCAGCCAGCAGAGCCAGACACGCCTGTATCAGTGCAAAGAAAAGGTCTTGGGTTTTGAGATGCCAGTGCCCTACAAATAAAAGTTAGCATGAAGTATAATTGGTTGCAAGAATCTACAGATACCTGCTAAGCAAAGTGTCAGAAAAAGAGGCAGGATGAATCTGCTTCTTTTCGATCCTTTTTTTTGGTTTTTTGTTTGTTTGTTTGTTTTTGTTTTTTTCAGGAAAGGGAGGGGACAATGCTCATAAAATTACATCAACTCCTGTAATTCTCTTCTTGCCTTACAGGCTGCTCCAGCGAGAATACTGGCTCAGGTCTCTTTGCCCTCTGTACTCTGGATGGTAAGTCTTAGCACTGTCCTGGAAGAAAGGCCTGTGGGATGGCCAGGGCCTGTCACTAATTCAAAGAAGGGAACCGGGGGCTCAGTGCTTTTAATTTTGAAAGAAGGGGGAGCTGGGCTTCAGAAATGCTTTCTGGGTCAGGCAAGAGAATTTAATTCAAAGACTCCTCCGGCTGACGTACTTTATATGAAAGCATGAAAGCTAAGACAGGAGCCAAGGTAAGAGTTGTCACTGTCACCAAGTCCCCCCATAAACCAGGCGTGTAATAACGTGCCTGTATCTGAGGATATGATGTAACATAATAAGGCTGAGCCTGTCTTTGTTCCTTACTGAACTGGGTTTGATATTGCACAGGCTTACTGTTACTGTAATATCTGCCTTTCTCTCTCCTGGTACAGTCTCTTCATCTGGATTTCAAAGCATTTTACAAACATTAATTGCTTGTGTGGTCCCATGGCCTATGGGGGTAGAAGTATTAAAGTTACGCTGCAGTGAGCAGCAGGGAAGATGAAGAGGCTGGGTCATTGGCCCAAAGCTGAAAGCCAGAGAGGGAGAGTGAGACTAGAACTTCTGTCTGCTGACTCCTAAGTTGCCAGCTCACCCAGTGGTCAAACGGCTGTTTGAAATGCCAGTGCGACAGTGCCGTTCATGTAGACAGGAGCCTCTAAACTACAGCAGAGATATGTCTTTGTACTTGAGGGGTCTTGGGTTATTTTCAACAGCAGTAAAGGAAATGGATGCTGGAACTTGAATATTGGTAGAGAGGAGCTGGCCTCACACGGGCCTGGAGCCAGATTCTTCTGCTGTGCCCCAGACTGAGAAGTGATAGGACAGGCTGCAACAGGACTAAATCTAATGAGCTGAATGCTGGGGTTCTGTCATAAAAACCAAGTGTGGAGACAAGATGCTGTGCTGCTCTCTTACCAGACAGGTAGCCTGGCCTGCATGGACCAGATGTCTACCTGCCCAATGATGTTATGCTAGGGAATTTCTGGTTATTCTTTGGGCCTGAACTCTGAAGTTTCCGCGTGTGGCAAGGCTTCCTGCCTCACAGTGGTTCACTCGTGAGCCTTACTGGGGCCGGAGGGTGCTGTGAGGGTAGATTCATGTTTATGTTCATTTCTCTCATGGCCACCCCCACCCCCTCAGTGCTATCACAATATCTCTGGATGATAGAAAAATGGTGTGTTAGGTAAGCATCCAGTATGATTTTAGTAGCCAAGAAGCCATGCCCAAGCTACTAGCCAGCCAGCTCTCAGCTGGTACCTGTCACCATGCTGTCCTGTGATCACGTGATCTGTGGGACACAGAAGATGAATAAACTTGATGAGAAGCTTCTCATTTACTCACTGTCTCAAGTGACATCTGTTGAGTACTGTACTTCGGGATCCTGTTTGGGGCTGTTTTCTTCTTGTCTTAGAGCACAATCCAATTAGTATGGCTGCTGCCATGTTTCTGCTTTTCCCGCTTACTGATGATGTGATAACGGACTGCTGTCCTTCCCAGAACTGAGACTGTTATCTGTTATCAACGACAGCCTGTACCATGGAGCTCAACCCTCTGCTTGCAGGCTCTGTGTTGGAGTGTGCAGGGTCCAGTGTTAGCAAGCATCTTGCTCCCTTTTAATAGTTTTGAGACAATCTTTATTTGTTTTTTATTTTTTCCCCCCTTCAGGGACATTGAAACTCATGGAGGGAGCAGACAAGCTGCTCTGGTCTGTGCAGGTTGATCACCAGCTGTTTGCTCTGGAAAAGTTGGATGTTACTGTGAGTATCTGTGAATTGGACTGGGAGGGATGAAGACAAAAACTCAACATGGCTTTTGTATATGAATTTAGGAAGGGCAGAGAGAATACGACTGAGCTGAGAAAGGCTGGGGTGGTCTCAGCGTGACAGAGTGACTGTGCTGGTGGATTCTGCACTCTTCTCAGTCTGTACACCTGCAAGAGGTTGAGCTGTGTCTGCCTGTTTGACCTAGCGAGCCCAGTATCCTGCTGTGAACATTTTCATCCCCCCAGCTGCTGCTCTTTTATCTTACTGCAAAGTTGAGTGGTTTTGCGCATAGCTAATACTTCAGTTGTCTGTGACCTCTTAGGACACATAATGGTTGTGGTAGAGAAGGAGAGATGGTCTCCAAGTGCAGAAAGAGTGGACAAGTGCAAAATGTCTGGACAAGATATCCAGAAGTGTTAATATGCTGCCTTATGGTTCCTGCAGGGCAACGGGCATGAGGAGGTGATTGCCTGTGCGTGGGATGGTCAGACGTACATCATCGACCACAATCGGACTGTTGCCAGATTTCAAGCAGACGAGAACGTCAGTGCGTTCTGTGCAGGTGGGGAGCCTGGCTGCAAAGCCAGCCCTCCCAGCACTTCTCCCTCAAAGCTACTGCTCCCCGCTGGGAGACCTGGAATCCTTTGTCTATCTGCAGTGCGGAATAATTTCCCTGTGTGTGTACTGCAGAAGTCCCGGCTAGTCTTTCCTGGTAGCATCTGGGAAAAATAGGGGTGAGAGAAGATGATGCTGAGGTTTGTTTGGAATGGTTTTGGGGTTTTTCCTGTCCTTTTTGGGAGTGCTACAGTGGTCTTGTCTTCCCCACTGCTTGTTTGATTTGCAAACTTAAGGAGCCCAGTGGACCCAGCCTAAGCCTTGGCTTTGCTCAGTCCCCTCTCTGACCTACAACAAGCAGCTTGCAAATCCGCAAGTTCCCTACATTAATAGCGGTTTAGAGAGACTTTCTTGGATTATCTCAAAGGGACTTCGTATACCCAAGTGCGTGTCTGTGCCCCTCACCCCAGGTGCTCTCTGCTTTCTGCTAACAACTTTGGTACCTTGTCATGAGAAGTTACCCATTTGCTTTGTCCTCTTGGAAATAGTCAGATCGCCACACTTTTGCTTTCTACAGGCCTCTATGCATGCAAAGGAGGAAGCAACAGCCCCTGCTTGGTTTATGTCAGCTTCAGTCAGAAGATCTACATCTACTGGGATGTGCAACTGGAGAGAATGGAGTCCACCAACCTGTTGAAAATCCTGGATTGTGACCCAGAGTTTGGAAGTCTTTTGCAGCAGCTGGGTGTGGGTGAGTGCAGAAAGGGTGAAGGATGTATAGGAAAAGAGAGGAAGGGGCTGCTGGTAGGTGACATGGTGGGAACTGGAGTTCTAAGTACTTCTTGAGGAAGAGGGACTTCGTACTGCCTGTTGAGAATCCCTAACAAGTGTCTGTGTCTTTTCCATAGAAAGAGACGACGTTTCTGCTGTCAAAAATCTGATTCACAAAACACTCTATTTTCCTGAGAAACACCAGCAGAGCATCCCCTCACAGCATCAGGACCCTGCTGGAACAGACTCCTCTGCCCACCTTACTGTCAACAAGGATCCTTTATAACAAATCACATGGAAGTTGACATCTTTAATACCAGCAGACACTGACTGGAATTAGGCATCTAATGAAGATGAGACTGTTCTTTTCCCATCTCTGTCAAAGCTTCCAGACAGCAAAGGGTGTACAGGCTGGGTTCTGTGGAGGGATGTGCTTGGCTGTAGGCTTGAGTGGAGGTGGTGGGTCGATTTGCTTTTATCTGAGGAAGCTACCAGAACAGCAAGAGTTCAGGGTACTGATCATTTGCCTTCTACTGTCAGTTTCCATGTTCTCTGCTAGGTAAAGCGCTCTATGGTGACTGTGAAGGAGGACTGAGGACATAGATGGAGAGAATATCTGAGCTCAGCCTCTGTTTTGGCCTGTTTTTACAACTGCTCTAGTGATTGCTTCTGAGTTCTTAGCAGGATCACAGCACAGGAACTGCAGGTGGAGGGACTGAGCTAGGAAGCAGACAAGGGCCTTCTCTCCCATTTAGGTGTGTTTTTAGAGTAAACCCAGGTGTGGTTTGCTTTTGCTGTGCTGCTGCTTGTCTACCAAGCAGTTTCTCACAAACCACCTCCTGTTCTGAGGAGCTGGAGATGTGTATGAGAAGAACTAAAACTTGCACTAATAAGGTGGCAAGAGGTAACAGCTCCAGGGAACCCCAGCTGTACTGGAGAGGCATTGCTTTTTTCCATCCTTTTGGATAGGGTGATCCCAGAGATGGCGGTGGCCTAGGAAGGCAGCTGTGGACTGGGCCATAAGAGCAGTCTATCGTAACCATGGATCTGTGGTGCTGTGAGAGCTTGGCCATTCCATACTCCTTGTTGTGGAGCATGCTGTGCTATTTTTGAGTCCTGCACAACTGAAAGAGGTGGACTGGAGGTGATGTTCCACTTGCTGGTATGCGGAGCCTCAAAAAGGCTGTTGCTCACCCAGGCTACTCATATGCAAAGACCCAGGCACCCACCTTTCCACATGCTGCTGGTGTTCTGCTCTTCCCATCTCGGCTTGCCCCTTGCCTAATTCAGATTATTAGGATAGGAGCATTAGGCTCACCTGCTGTTTTGCATCTGTTGTCTTCTCTCACTTGTGTGATGTTTTATTGGACATGCATGATGGATGGAGCTGTCCCTTCACCCTTATGTCAGCCTGACTCAGAGCAAATATAATTCAGTGATCTCTCTTCAGCAAATACGAACATTTAAAGATCTTGCAGGCTGTTGAAAACCTGCTGTGCTGTACTCTGTAAAACGTGCAAGGGCAGCCCAAACTGGGAGAAAGAATTTTGTATAGAAAGGGAGTGTCTTGCCCTTGGGTCAAAAGGACTGTTGAAATAGCTCTCCATGGTAGAAGAGCAGGATCTTTACATAATAAGTCCTGGCTTTTCTTTGCAATTTCCATCTGTATATTTATATAAGCTTTATAGAAAATGGCTTCTGTCCTCTGCATTTGATAGCTGAGAAAGTTGAAACGTGGAGCAGTGCATAGTATGACCTGCTCTGTACCACCTAGCTTGCTTCTGAGATACCACTGTGTCTTCTGACTCTTAACTACAGTGGAAGATTCTTTCCATTTTAGTGACCTCGCTGCAAAGCATTTTTAAATGTTCCCCTGTCATACTAAATGCTTGTGTGAAACTGGACTCTTCAGGCAGGAGCTCTCAAATCATAACAGTGCTTTAGTAACAGTAGTGTTCGGAGCAGCATGGCCTGAGTTTGTCAGCTACGGAGAGCGGGCAGCATCAGGGCCATCTACTGATGGGCTGAAGCAAGGAATTGGCTTGAAGCTTGTCAGCTCTGGACTGTAACCTCAAGAAATGGTCAGCTCTCATGATGCTGAGATGTACAGCCACCCATCCCAGTGGGCAACCACCGTTGCTTCTGGCAAATAAATCCACGTGACCCCTTGGGCTCTCATCAGTCTCATAGTCCTTTCCTAATGAGGATGAGTCTTGTTAACTAGATTACATGATATTGGTTCTTGCTACTTTCAGGTTTCTGTTTCCCAAAACCTAAAGCTGCTCTTTCCAATCACCAGAAAAAGTAAGGATTCTCCTTTCTCTCTTCAGCTGAAGTAGTAGCAGTTGCTACTCTTACCTCCTCCCTCTGGGGCCCAGCTGAGCTGGGCAGAAGCAGGTGTCCTTACAGGTGTGGTGAAGAGTTTGATTTCACTGTATTCTGAGATAATTCTGCCTAGCCCTGTTGCTACCTCATTTTAATCTTGCACTCAGAATTAGTGGAACTGACATGAAGAGGGACCACAGTGGAGCAGGGCTCTGCAGAGCAGTTTCCAGATGCATACATGACGTTGTGCCAATGGTCCTGAACAGGCCTGTGTCTTGGCATTTGCTGTTCTTCCATCCTGAACCCAGACAGCTGTTCTTCCTCTACTTAAGGTTGTATATTTTCTTGTCCTGCTCCGTTCCCTCCCTCCAATTCTGTGGCTTCTGTCTCCCCCACCACCAACAGAAACAGGATGATTACAAGCAACAGAAAATAACTACTGTTTATATCATGCCCGAGTTTTCAGTCATGGCTCGCGCAGCCTGGCGTGTGTACTGTTGCACAGGTGATGGGCTCTTCTGCTGTGTGTGCTTTGACAAACCCAGATGGATTCTTACCACAGCTTGTGCCTGCCATGGCCCCACTCAGCACTGTTTCAGAGTGGTGGAGCAGGTGCTCTCTGCAGAAGTACTCTCTTGATCCACTGGTGGAACGCCAGAGGTTCCTGCAGCAATTGCATGGAGCATTTTATTTGCCTGAGAGTTGGGCCAGGCTGACCTAATCTGGTAGCGGGGTCTTACAGCCTATTGCAGTGCCGCTGTGATTCCTTCTTGAGGCCTAACAGGAAAACAGGATTGTCTACACTCATAACAGAGAACAACTCAGTGCTGTTTATCCATGCCAAATATAAATCTTTATTAGCAACAGAAGCACAAGGAGAATACAAATAGTTGTATGACTGAAACTGTTTTATGCAAAACAAAATTTGCCGTACAGGTCAAATGATTTCCAAGGAAGGAAGGTTAAATCGATCCATTGTTGGGCTGTTAATTGTTGAGAAGAAACAGGAAAGGCTTAACGGGGCAGAGTGACATTTTCCTAAGAACCATCTTTAAAAGAAAATGGGGCAAAACTAATGCAAATGTTAGACAGGGCAACCTGTGCAACCTCGCCCTCTCCTTGTGTTGGCCTGAGGATAACATTGCTGTGTGCTGTGCAAGCCCAGGCATGCTGCATTGTGGAAAGCAGAGGTGGGAAGATACAGATGCTACAGGTGATCCGTTCCGCAAAACTCTTCAGCTCTTAAAAGCACTTGAGAGGAAAAATACTAATGTTTGACGTTTTCCCTTAACGGTTTTATATTACTTACAGCACATCATAATTTGCAGATGCATTTTGCTCCTGTGCCCCTTGTGCACAAAGGAAAATGAAAACTGTCTACGGAATAATTAATTGGAATGTATTCTGTTTGTGTGGCAAGGTTTTGGTAGCAGGGAGGCTACAGGGGTGGCTTCTGTGAGAAGCTGCTAGAAGCTTCCCCCATGTCTGATGGAGCCAATGCCAACTGGCTCTGAGATGGACCTGCTGCTGGCTGGCTAAGGCTGAGCACATCAGCGACAGCACCTCTGTAATATATTTAAGAAGGAGAAAGAAAAACAAATGGGGAAACAACAGCAGCAGAGAGAGGAGTGAGAAAAACAGCCCTGCAGATACCCAGGCCAGTGCAGAAGGAGGGGTCGGAGGTGCCTCAAGTGCTGGAGCAGAGATTCCGCTGCAGCCTGTGGTGAAGCCCAGGCTGAGGCAGGCGGTCCTGCTGCAGCCCATGGAGGTCCATGGTGGAGCAAATCCCCACTTGCAGCCCCTGGAGGACCCCACACCAGAGCAGGTGGGTGCCTGAGGGAAGCTGTGACCCATGGGTGGCCCACGCTGGAGCAGGCTCCTAGCAGGATCTGTGGGCCTGTGGGGAGAGGAGCCCAGGCTGGAGCGGGTTTGCTGGCAGGACTTGTGACCCCGTGGGGGGACCCATGCTGGGGCAGGCTGTGCCTGAAGGGCCGTGCCCCGTGGGAAGGATCTAAGCTGGAGCAGTTCATGTAGAACTGCAGCCTGTGGGAAGGACCCGCTTTTGTGTTTGTGAAGGGCTGTCTCCTGTGGGAGGGACCCCATGCTGGAGCAGGGGAAGAGTGTGAGGACCCCTGTCCCTGTGGGGGAAGAAGCAGCAGAAACATCATGAACTGACCACAACCCTCATTCCCTGTACCCCTGCACTGCTGGAGAGGGAAGAGGTAGAGAAAACTGGGAGTAAGGTTGAGTCCAGGAAGAAGGAAGGAGTGGGGAGGAAGGCATTTTAAGATTTGTTTTTTTCTCCGTTAATCTACTCTGATTTGGTTGGCAAGAAATTAAATCAGTTTTTCCCAAGCTGAGTCTGTTTTGCCCATGATGGTAATTGCTGAGTGCTCTCCCTGTCATTGTTTTTTGATCCATGAGCCTTTCATTATATTTCCTCTCCTCTGTCCAGTTGAGGGGAGACAGTGATAGAGTGGCTTTGGTGGGCATCTGGCGTCCAGCCAGGTTCAGCCCGCCACATGGAGCTTCTGTACTGCTCCTTGGCTAAAGATGACTTTCCTTCCTTTTTCATGCCCTGAACTCCAAAGTGACAATTAGTAGACTGGCTACAGTCGTTAATTCCTGAAGTCAATGCTTCAGTCTGTTTTCACTGGAAACAATTTTCTGTGAAGTATACATCTGCTCAGAGGAGGAGGCACGTAGGCTTGGTCTCCGGGCAGATGGATTTACGTTACACTTTCATTGTAACGCATTGCCTGTTTGTCCTTGCCACCCAGCACAAGCCACAGAGCTGTAAATCGTTGTTCCTTCCCACGCAGCAGAAAATGTTTTGCTGCGTCCTACTCAGCAGCAGATTGACGTACCCACTGGTGCCGGGAGGCTTTTTGACAAGGCAGGATTTGCAAGACATATTTCTTATGTCCCAGTGCCAACACAGAGCACGTGAGGAGTCCCAACAGCCTTCTCAGATGCTGGGGCCATTTGCAGATAAATGGTTCATGGCTTTGGCTGTGACGATTTACTAGCAAGAAAAAGGGAGGGGGTTGCTTTATTTTCCTGAGACATCATAAACTGCTGGCTCTCCCTGCCCTCATTTTTATGGTTTCTTTGCTGAATGTAGTTATTTCTGTAACTCTTCAGGTATGTTCTAGTGCCTGCCAGTGGAGTCTCTTGGAAGGAGGACTGACTGCAGGCATGTCTAGGTGGCTCAGTGGTCTTCAGTTCCATAACTCACCCGCTAGTAGTGGAGGAAGGAGCAGGCCTCTGGGAGCATGGATGGCTGGAGCTCCCATTCCATTCAAAACCAGGTGACCCCAAGCTCCTGAAAGGTCCTGATTATGGCTTCAGCAGTGCGTGTGTTCTCGGGGTAGGTTTACTTCTTGCATGTAGGCCTTGGAAGGGGCCTCAGAAGTCTGTTTCCCCATCCCCAGGCGGGTTCAGCCATATCTCACACCTGCAGTGCAACACTTGCTTCTCTGTTCTTGCTGTGACCGGCGCGTCCCTGCGGACTCTTTCACAACTGTTGTGTCTGCTCTACTGGAAAGTAGAACTAGTAGGAGCTGACAACCAAGGCAAATCAGGGAGATTGTCCCTCAAATAATAACATTCCATTGTCTATGTTGAAGGGATGGGCCTCACGATGAGGAAGCCAGTGTTGGACACGTTCAGGATGTGCCTCTGTCCTGCTCTGAGGTGGCAGTTTGTACTGAATTTCTACTTTCTGTATGAAAGTATTCACATTTTTTGATCTCCAGTGGAAAAGACCTTTAGATAGCTCCTTCCTTCCCCTTGCCCCGCAAAAGCGATAGAGATGACTGGAATCGGGGGTAGGGAAGTGTATCTGTATAATAGGCTTTTCCAAAAGAAAATACAATTGAGGCAGTCTTCAGCCTTGCCAACACACTTTAAAATTACTGCACTCCCTAACGTAGGAAGACTTTTAAAAATTACAATGTTTGTAGATGGGGTTGAGTTTGCTTCTTTGAGATGTAAATCCTGTTTTATAATCACATCTTTTAAAGCCAAGACTTCTGTCTTTCACAACGGAAGCTGGGATTCCCATGTAATGACACAAAAATGTTGGTCTTTGGAGTAAACACCGGTTTGGGCAAGAATTCAGAATGCATGTGTTAAGGTCAAGAACAACATGTCATTTAACAGCAAGGAACTTTGGGAGATGGAAACCCAACAGGAGTTCTGTTTGATGATGAGGAAACCAGGTACTGACACTGTAGGATTAGACTGTGATTCAGGGAATGAGTTGAAGTGAGGTGTCAGCCATGGTGTTACCACCTGCAGTTCTCATTTAGTCCTATAAATGTTTTTCTCTGTAAGCTTTGCCTGCAACGGCTTGATGGGGAGGTTCCAAATTAACTGTTGACAACAGACCCCGCAATGGCTGGGTGGAAGAGACCTTTACTGTAAGGACCTGGATGTTCAGCTGACATGGACAGGAGGAAGGTGAAAGGCATGTCTTCTGCTCTAGAGCTGATTTCACAGCTGAAAAGAACTCTCACATGCTAATTTAGTGCTTGCTTGGAAACATCCTCTCTGACCAACAAGTGGCACGGTCTACATTTATGCCTGCAGTTGTTAACACCAAAGAGGAAAGGCTGGCAAGATGGTAGCACAATGTGAGAGTATTAGCAACCAGGGTACAGGACAGTGTTAAAAGGATTATCTAAAAAGGAAATAATTGCTTTTGGAAGAAGCAAATTTGTCACTTACCAGTGTGAAAGAATGAATGATTCACTCAGGGGAAAGTAAGGAGAATTCAAAGGATTCATTATGCAGGGAGGAGAGGGATAGATAAGGCTGGTGATTTTCATCTACAGTAGCAATTAATTTGCAGAGGAACCTGTTGGTGATTTGAGAAATGAGGCATGTGAATCACAGACAGGCTTCAGAAGGACTGTAGGATGTTCTGAAGGTAAGCAAAACCAGTTATTTCAAGGCTGACATGTAGGAACAGCAGCTGGTGAATTCCAGCAGCAGCTAGCATGCAAGTATCTGCAGGGCTGTGACAGGCGCTAGTCAAAATAGAATTGTCAACTCAAAAGTCGTGCCAATTTTCTGTAGGATCCCATCCAGCACCCTTTAAATCATTGGAAAGGTTCCTGTTGGCTTCAGTCCGAGTTCAGGAAGATGCCTACACACCTACACCCTCACCCTAGCCAGAGCCCAGCTCCAAAACAGACACCCACCAGGCACAGCTCTTGCACTGGACTGAAGCTGTTGGTGGCCTTTTGGCAGCCCCTTGTGGGCACCAGCAAAGCCCAGCAAAAGCTGTCAAGACACTGGAAGGCAGCGGAGATGTGCCTGGGTGTTGGCAAAGGCTGGCAAAGCCCTGCTGTGCTCTGGAAGGCAGCAGGGCCCCTTCAAGCCAAAGCAAAACGCAGCAGAAGCCCTCGGGCACTCTGGGGGGGTGCAGGGTCCCCTGTGGGCATCAGCAAAAGCCAGCAGGGTTAGGGACAGGGTTAGCTGGTTGGAGTTACAGTTAGGTTTACAATTAGTGTTAGGAGTAGGGTTAGGGATATGTTTAGAGCAAGGGTTAGGGGTTAGGTTTAGTTACACAGGTTCAGAGTTAGGGGTTATCATTAGGGATAGGGTTATGCTTAGGTATAAAGTTGGGAATAGGGTTAGAGTCGGCGTTAGGGTTTAATATTCGGAGTTAACGTTAAGTTTAGGATTAGGGTTAGGGTTTGGAATTAGGTGTATGGGGTTAGAGTTAGGTGGTTACATTTAGGGAGTTAGGGGTTAGGGTTAGGTGCCAGGGGGTAGGATTACTGCTTTGGGGTTAGAGTTAGCATTAAGGTTAATGTTAGGTTTTGTGGTTAGCTGTTACGTTAGGGGTTAGGCTTAGGTTTAGTTTAGGGTAGGTTTAGGTTTTAGGGTTAGGGGGTACATTAAAGTTTAGGGTTAGGGGTGAGGGATAGGGTTAGGGGATAGCATGAGGGTTAGAGTTTAGGGTTTGTGTTGGGGCTAGAGTGAGCATTAATGTTTACGGTTAGGATATAAGTGTTTGTCTTTTTTTTTTTTTTTAAATAGGGCATAAAAGTTAATGAATCATAAGAGCTTTAATGGACATGGTATCTACTGGCTTTAGCAGATTATTTGCCATTGTTTCACATGCCATTTTTAGAGGGCAATGAGAGTTGGAAACTAGGCAAGCTGCTGCACGTAGGAACAGGTGGTTCATCTATCACAAACACATTTTCAGCAGAGTTGACCCAAGTACTATGTAGATTCCAGCTGAGACACAGGATGGTTTAGTACAAGTCTGACCTGTCATTAAAGACCCCTGGGTTTGAGGAGCCAGTCAGACACGCAAGTGATACAAATCCAGGAGGAATTACTGGTACTTTGGAAGACAGGCTCATCAAGTAGATGTGTCCTGACTTAAATGAGAGGACCGTTGGTGTCGTTCAGGAGATTCATGGAAAGCAGTTCATGCAGCCAGAAATAATCAGATGCACAAGTAGGAGAATGGCAAAGAAGCCAAGGAACAGATCAGAAGCTGCAAGATATGACGACTAACAATAAAAGTCACTAGCCTGATGCTGCTTGTGGGAGGAGCAGATGCCAGTCACACCAGCTAACACTGGGAAGTGCATCCCAAATCGTATCAGCCAGGCTGTACTCTGCTGATTTCACCGTATGTTAAACTACAGCATGCAGCATCTGATTTAGGGAAGAACTAACAGTAAAAAGCAAAACTGCATACACAAATTCTTTCACAAGCACAATGGAAACAAGAGGCTTGATAAAAAGGAAGAGAGCCAGTAGTGTTTAATCCAAGAAGATAGGCAAAACGGGGGTGTCGTGACATTCTAAGGGTGGACTAAGGGACATTGTGCAAAATGCAGGTAGTGAATAAGTAGTCAAAAGGCATGGAACAAGCCCTGATCTGGTGCATCTTTCCTAGAGCTAGTAAAGAATAGACTATATATTCGTCATACAGCTATGCTCTAGGATGCACATAAAAAAAATATTAAACCCCCCCAACAATTAAGAGATTTAACAATCACCCTGATCATCCCAGACAAGTTCACAGTTCTCTGACCTGAGCTGATACTGCAAGGAAGTCTAGGTTTTGTTTCATGCAGGAGTAGGAAAGTTGATGGGCTCTGAGGTGCTGGGACTTGAGGCTGATGTATCACTAGATCTCAAGTTGAAAGAAAGGAGCTGGCAGAGCAAAAGACTCTGGGTGCTGTAATTCATCGCAGCATTTAAAGTGAGTGGCAGGATCTCTGATGGTGCAGCAGAGGAGGCAGAAATGTAGCTCTAGCAGCTGGAGTGCAGAGAGGAGAGGCCTGGTCAGAAGAACAGGGTGTGCAAGTCTGGTTACTGCATATAACACCAACAGCATTGCTATTCATATAATATAGCTTAGTGGCCAAGGATGCAGTGGCAAAGCCCAAGCCCCTGTGAGCGTTCACCGTACTCTAGGCATCTACACTCAGCATTTCTGCAAAGTTTTCTTAGAATTAAGGACTCTCAAAGTGTTCTTGCTGCAAGGTTTTTCCAAGAAAATACTTCTCTTCTGCTCTGAGCCAGGAAAAAGTAGTAAAATCCAGCTTCCCAGAGTACAAGTGAGGTGACTGGCCACAGAGCCCTTCCCACAAAGAAATGGGAGTGGAGTCCTCTCACACTGAGGCAAAGAGGTGGGAAATACTCATGGCAATCTTTGAGGCTTTTGGAGAAAGCACTGTCCTCCTGTCCACAGAACAACCGGAGACTGTTCACAGAGACTCTCTTGTCTCATGAACAGAGGGTATTGTAAAAATAAGTCATTAAAAGGGTAGGGTGAATTTAGTACAGAAGTAGAAATTGGAGTGACTAGGGACAGATAGAAAAACAAGAACAAAATGCCCACTCAGCACATGGGGACAAGCAAGAGGGTCCACTGAAAGGAGGGATATCTCTCAAGATGAGGCACTCCCAGCAACAACAGCTTCCAGCACCCATTTGCCTTTTTCTAACTCCCCAGCGAATGCCTCAGCCTAGAACTCAGCAAGGTTAGGGGCGTGTGAGCCTCACCCTCATCTCTCTCTCACGGCAGCAAGTCTCCTCAGCCCTAGACTTTGGGAACGCAGCCAGTCACTGACCAGGTTCTTCAGAGGCATGTAGAAAAGGCAGCTCTTGACTCAGTGCTTTAAATCTCAGGACTCCTTTCTCCAAGTCGATGCAACACTAAAGACGGGGAGAGCCAGTTAGTTGCTGGACATTTCAGATAGCAAATCTCATGATGTCTGTGACTGGGGAAAACCTGTATAACCATCAAAAAACTCCACTTTTGGTTTGTAGAGACTTTACAGTTCCCCTCCCTGTCCCCCATGCTGCCTCCTTGCTCCTATTCCCTTCAATGAATTCCTCTCCAAACCCTTCAGAGAGCCACTCGCCTCACTTCTTCCTATGACTCCCTCTGAGGTGATGTCCTCACATGACTCAGTCATTCAGCCCAAGACTTTCCCTGCTTATGTGTTTGACATGTGGCTACAAACATTTGACAGGCAGGAGCAAGCTGTCTTGCTGCAGCCATGCTCTGAGCCACCCAGGCGCCAGGCCCAGCAGAGCACTGACCCTGAGCTGAGCTGACAAAAGGAGAGGACTCTTCCCACTCGTGTCTGGTTACTGTTGCACGCTGATGGTGATCGTGCAGCTTCACTTAGCTCAAAGCGAGGACAGAGCTTGTTCGCATCTGCCTTCCAAAGGCAACACAAATCTAACTTGTGACACAGCGTGCTTTGCCTCTTTTTTTGTTGCCTCTTCAGTTCCCTCGTTGCCTTTGCAACTTGGATGGTCAGGAATACAAAGAATGGAAGATGTGATAGTATCCTACTGGGTGATTCCTTTCCTAAAACCTTTAAGAAGGACTGGAAAGGAATTAGAGCATACTGCAGCCAGCCACGCAGCTGTGCAACAAGCATTGCCGGTAGCACCCTGGAAGACCTGAAGTAAATATTCCTGATGCTTACAGCAATCAAATCTTTGCAAACTTCTTGAGAGGAGTCCTGCAATAAGGAAGAAGCTGTTCCTTACCTTGAGAGATAACAGAGTCTGGAGACCAATGCAAAACTCCAGCATTTCATCATCTGAGAAGAGAAAAGAGACTGATCAGGCTTAAGACTATATATATTGCCCCTCTAAAGAAAGTGTGTCTCTCCTGTAAGAGGATGTGGAATATGAGAGCAGCTGGTTCATAAAGTTACGTGGTTATGGTCTATTCAGTATAAAGTAAATAATAACAAATAACAAGGAAAGTGATTAATTGAACACACAAACATTAACAAGCGGGTGGTAACAGTGACAATACCAGAGACCAACACCCGTCTGCCACTGACTGGTGGGTCATTAAAGGAGCTACTCAGGCACAACCCTGAAGAAGGTCAAAGTGAACTTCTTAGCTAAGGGGAAGGATCTATGATTATCACGAGTATTATGAAATATTTGAGGGGGTTTGTGGGATTGTTTGGAACTTACTATGAGATATCAGAAGAGGCTTGTGGGATCACGTAAAACTTGCTATGGGCTGTGTAGGGGAAGGGCCAAAGGCAGGAGAAGTCAAGCAGCAGGGTGGATCAGGGAAGAACAAGCATGGAATAATGAAGAGGAGAGGGAGTAAGGGAGCCAGTCACATGCAAGCAGGCTGTTGGTCAGTTCACTTGTCTGACCAAACCCTGCTCCTGATGGCCGCAATCTATCTGATCTTCTTATTAAATAATTTTATAAAGTAATTTTTTTTCTGTGTAACCTCTCTATCCTATGTGTGACTGCTGCAAGTCGTAAGTGTCAGCAAATGTAGAAAATGCCACAGGTTAAAGGGCAAATAATCTAGATGTCAGCAACCAAAGGGACTGGCACGTGGAGAGGTGCCAGTAACTGAAGGGACAGCAGAGGCCCTATAGGTCTGTGTCAGCAACTGGACAAGGGGACATAACTCACAGGTGCCAGCAACTAGAGCGGGCCAGTGTGCAAGAGAAGTCTGGGTTCCAGTAGCTGGGGAAGAGAGCACAGGTCATAGGGCTGATACACCCGAGTGCCAGCAGCTGGAGAGATCAGCATGCAAGGGAGCTCTGGGTACCAATTTTGACCAGGGTCACAGGAGCCTTAGGATTATAAACCAGCAACTGAAAAGGACAGGGCATATGTGTGAGAGGTCTAAATGCCACTAACTAGAAAGACTTGTATTTATATTTCTGCAGTGAATTTAATGCTATAAGCTGGTGGATTTGTATACATAATTAGCTAGAAAACTTCAGTCTGGTCTAGCCAGTAAGTAGAAAAAAAACCTGCATCTGGAAAGACTCAAGGCCTGGGTCAGTGGCTAGGTGAGGGACCTAGGGTCCAGACATGGATATAAAACAGACTTAAAAGCTGTGCTGTTATTTGAAGACTGTGAATATGAGTGTGCTTGTGAAGCTAGAGACTGAGGATGTATGAGCTTCTGCTAGTGAACTTCCATCCTGGTCAGACAGAGGAGGACCAGGACTGGGCACTGGGCTATCTGTGCTGGCAATGATGTGAGCGCTGGTAAAGGCACTGCTGATGTGAGGGCTAGTAAAGGTGTGTGGCAACCTGTGTGGATGGCCTTGGCTGTGTCCTCTCTGTATGTGCCTCTCTGGAATACTTCAGCCTTGCTGCTGACTGAACCTGCCACTGAGAACATGCATTGGACTGGTCAAGAGCAACCTTGTGGGTGTTAGAGTCATCCATCTGGACCTCACTGGCAGGGAAGGAGGAATCCTCAGCTCCTAGAGTCTCCAGGGTTCAGCAGCCACCCGTGACATCATTAACATGCCCCATGTTTCCTGGATACCTGCTTGCCCTGTGTGTGGCTGTATTTCGTAATTTATTTATCACCACATAAACAAGAGCGCTGTGTGCACAGGGAGATGTAAGGCATAGATGTAACAATTCTGGTCCTTTCAGGCAGCCATGTCCACATCCCATCAAAATGGATAGGTGTTACTGGGGTAATTCAGTGGTGCTGGTGCTAGTATGGAGTCCCCATGAAGGGCAAGAACAAGTAGA